>NC_140953.1:92511414-93711414 GCF_014529385.1 Adiantum capillus-veneris | reverse complement strand
AAAAGCAAGTGGAAAGAGAGAGCAGGGCAACTATGCATCTACTATCAAAGATGCAGATGACAGCAAAAACGAGCGCATGTTTGTTATGCAGCATGTAATGAATACAATGACTGCAGAGAATTCCACCCAAGATGATGTTTGGTATGTGGATTCAGATGCCTCTAATCACATGACGTCTCGTGGAGAGTGGTTTAGAGATATGCGCAAACCAGATTTGTCAGGCTATGTGCAGACAGGAGATGACACAGCTCACCCCATTGCTCATGTAGGGGACATACCTCTACATACGAAGAGTGGGAAATCAAAGTACTTAGCAGATGTACTTCATGTCCCAAACATTACAAAGAATCTTGTTACTGTTGGACAAATGGTTGAGCAGGGTTTGCAGGTTCGCTTCACTCCAAATGGTTGTTATATAGAAGATTTCGAGAATGGTTGTAAGCTGATCACAGAGGGCAAATGTGTGCGCAGAATGTTTACGCTGAATGTAGACATGACTGAGGTAAAAGCTGCATTAGTTGCACAGGGCACAGGTGTTGTGGCCATGTCAATGAGCAGAGATTGCGCAGCATGCAATCAAAACAGATTGTAAAAGGTTTGCCCAAATTCAAGGTGGATGGTATGCATAAAGTGTGTGCAGCATGCCAGTTTGGAAAACAGTCAAAGGGCTCATTTCCACATGAGCGCAATGTATGTAAAAAGCCACTTGAGGTGGTGCACACAGATGTTTGGGGTCCAACCGATACTGCAAGTATACATGGTTGCAGGTATTATGTCTCTTTCATTGATGACCATACAAGGAAAGTATGGGTCTACTTCATGCGTAACAAAAGTGAAGTGTTTGGTCACTTTCAAGACTTCAAAGTCATGATTGAGAAGGAGACAGATATGAAAATCAAGACATTGAGGTCAGATGGAGGGGGAGAGTACTTCTCCAATGATTTTTCAGATTTTCTGCGAATGCATGGTATACGCAGGCAGTTTACATGCAGATATACTCCACAGCAGAATGGGGCCGCAGAAAGGAAAAACAGGCACATTGCAGAGGTTGCACGTGCATTGATGAATGAGAAGAACATGCCTCATCATTTCTGGGCTGAAGCTGTAAATACAGCTGTGTACATTATGAACAGGACACCTACAGCTGCGGTGCATGATGTAACACCTGAGGAAAAGTTTACAGGTACAAAGCCTGATTTGGCACACTTGAAAGTGTTTGGCTGCATAGCTTACGTGCATGTACCAGATGAGTTGCGTAGGAAATTGGATCCTAAAGCAGAGAAATGTATTCTTGTGGGATATTCCCTTGAACAAAAGGGGTATAGGTGCTACAATCCTACTACACGAGAATTACGAGTGAGCAGAGATGTAGTCTTTGATGAGATGAGCAACTGGTACAGTAATGCACATGGCACTATTGGCGCTGATGTAAAAGATGATGTGGTTGTACAAAATGTGAGGCCACAGTCACAGGTTTTGAGTGGACCACAAGAGTCCTCTTCTCGTGGCTCTGTTGAGAAACCATGGAATGGTAGACTACGTACGCAGGTTACTCCACCAACAGGTACAGGGAATGTATCACGAAAAGGAAAGGAAAAGGTTAATGAACCTCCCTTTATGGTTGATGCATCATCAGGTTTTTCACATGTAGACATGGATTCAGATGGTTCTGAACAAAGTCTTGATGAGGAATTTGGAATTCCGGCTGTCAGGACACCTGGTGTAAGGAAAGTACAAGAAGATGCTAGAGGGCAAAGGAGTGACCAAGGACCGCGCAGATCTAATAGAGTCAGAAATCCAGTTCAGAAATTGACTTATGATGGGTATCTAGCGCATCAACAAGCCTACATGGCTAAGGTGATACAGGATGTGGAGCCCACATGTTTTGAGGATGCAGTTGGAAATGTGCATTGGGATGATGCAATGAATGAAGAGATGGCTGCATTGGAAGCAAATGACACATGGGCGTTGGTGCCATTTCCAAGTGGCAAGAAAGCTATTGGCTGTAAATGGGTGTATAAAACCAAGCATAAGGCTGATGGTAACATTGAGCGTCACAAGGCAAGGCTGGTCGCAAAGGGTTATGCACAGACGTATGGCATAGACTATGAGGAGACCTTTGCTCCAGTGGCAAAGATGAGGACTGTGAGAGCTGTCATAGCAGTGGCTGCATCTAGAGGATGGATTATGCATCAAATGGATGTAAAGAATGCCTTCTTGAATGGTGAGTTGCAAGAGGAAGTGTATATGGATCAGCCACCTGGTTATGTCGATCCAGGTTACCCAGATTATGTACGCAGACTTCTCAAAGCTTTGTATGGTTTGAAGCAGGGCTCTAGAGCATGGTATGACAGGATTGCCAAGTATCTTGTCAGTATTGGTTTTAGGAGAGCTCATGCTGATCATTCACTCTATGTACGTGAGAGTGATGTGGGGATTGTGGTCATTACCATATATGTAGATGACTTTATTATTGTTGGTGACAATGCTATGGAGATTGACCATGTGAAGGGTCTTCTCAAACAGGAGTTTGAAATGAAAGATTTGGGCGAGCTGCGCTACTTTCTTGGCATTGAGGTGATCAGGACTCCAGAGGGTGTATGGCTGTCACAGAGACAATATGCTTTGGACATGTTGTCAAAGTATGGTATGGCTGATTGTAAGCCGATTTCCATTCCCTTGGATGTGAATGTAAAGCTGAGTGCAGAGAAGGGTGATGTTGTTGAGGATGTCAATATGTACAGGAAGATGGTGGGTAGTCTAATCTACTTGACTATCACAAGGCCAGACTTGAGCTACACAGTAGGCTTGGAGAGTCAATTCATGCAGCTTCCGAGGAAGCCACATTTGGATGGAGTACGACGCACACTTAGGTATGTGCAAGGGACTCTTGACTACGCATTGTTCTATGCAGCAGATGCACCATTAGCATTGTATGGGTATACAGATGCAGATTGGGCAGGTAGCATTGTTGATAGGAGATCTACGAGTGGCTTCATGTTCTCTTTTGGGAGTGCTGCTGTTACTTGGAGCAGCAAAAAGCAGCCTACGGTTGCTTTATCGAGCACAGAGGCCGAGTACAGAGGTGCAGCAGTTGCGGCGTGCGAGGTAGCTTGGCTATTCACATTACTTGAGGACTTGGGAGTGCAGGTGGACCAGCAAATTGTCATTCATTGTGACAACCTCAGCAGCATGCAGTTGGCTAGGAACCCAGTGTTCCATGCTAGGACCAAACACATAGAGGTCCATTACCACTACGTTCGAGAGCGAGTGTTGGCGGGCGACATCGACTTGGTCTACGTCAGCACAGAGGAGCAGATAGC
The DNA here is from genome assembly GCF_014529385.1 of Adiantum capillus-veneris. Taxonomy (NCBI): domain Eukaryota; kingdom Viridiplantae; phylum Streptophyta; class Polypodiopsida; order Polypodiales; family Pteridaceae; genus Adiantum; species Adiantum capillus-veneris. The sequence goes on along the minus strand of NC_140953.1, from coordinate 93,708,091 downwards.
GGATATCTTTACCAAGGCCCTCGGAGCTGAGAAGCTTCGACGTTTTCGGACTATGCTTGGACTCTGCGACATGCAGAGCTCGAGGGGGAGTGTTGAGATGTCGAGCTCTACACCTTGAGCTGGCATCCACTACGGGTCTTGGCCGCTTACGGCATTTACTCACTGGCGCGTTAGGTGACCGACACGGAGGATCTCTGCCAGTGATTCTACAGCTGGACTACACTTATAGTGCCAGCCTAGTACGCTTCTAGCGAGTTCACACTTAGTGACCGCATGTACATATGTGCTACTTTTCAGCTTTAGCACTTAGTCATTTTGTACTCTCTTTTCTGTAAAGAAGAAGAAGAAGCTTTCCATCTCTGTGTGCTTTGTGCTTGTCTTGTGTAGCTCTCTTGCATCCTCATTCTTTACAAATAAAGAGCTCTATTTTCGTGTACATGATTTTTGTTAAAGATTCTCAAAATGAACCTAATGCTTTAGCAAAAGAAAATATAAATAATCAAAAGGAATTAGAGTTATCCAACTTCCTCAAGGGGTTCCAAGATGTTTTTCTTGATGAAATCCCTTGTGAACTACCTCCCGGGAATGACGACCGTGCAATTGAACTTCTTCCGGGAAGCTGTCCGCCTGATAAACCTCCTTATCGAGTTTCTCAAGCTCAACAAGAGGAGATTATGCGACAAGTGCATGACTTGGTTGAGAAAGGCATGGTTAGGCCTATCTCATCTCCATTTTGTTCACGAGTGTTATTATTTGCAAAAGCAAGATGGCACATATCGTATGTGTGTCGACTATAGAGCACTAAATAGGATCACTATCAAGAGTAGGTTTCCCGTTCCAAGGGTAGAAGACATTTTTGATAAGCTACTAGGGTCGACCTACGTCAGTAGGATTGACCTAAAAAGCGGCTACCGTCAAATAAGGATAGTTGATCAAGACATTGTAAAGACCACATTTTGGACTACGTTTGGTCTTTACAAGTACATTGTCATGCCTGTTGGCTTGACCAATGCACCAACCACATTTAATCGCTTGATGGAGAAGCTATTCCGGCCTCACCAAACCTTTACTGGAGTGTTCTTTGATGATATAATCATCTACTCTAATTCATTAGACGAACACAAGCAACACCTCCACGTAATATTTCAAGTTTTACGAGAGAATAAACTTTATATTAATCGAAAGAAAAGCGAATTTTTCTTACAAGAGATTTAGTATTTAGGTCACGTTATCTCTCAAGATAGCATCCAAATGGATCCATTAAAGCTAGAGGTGATAAAAGGATGGTGTAATCCAAGGAATCTGCATGAACTAAGCTTTATAGGTATGTGTGCATACTATAGACGCTTCATAGAAAAGTTCTCACAAATTGCAGGACCATTACATGACCTAACCAAGAAAAACATTAGGTATATATGGTCCACCAATGGGAACAATGCTTTTGAAAAGCTTAAAGAGAAGCTTATCTCTCAACCTGTGCTTACACTACCGGATCTCTCAAAGCCATTTGAGGTCCAATGCGACGCTTGTGGTGATTTCCTTGGAGTTGTTTTGCTCCAAGAAGGGCACTCCATAGCCAATGAAAGTCGAAGGCTCGACCCTGTTGAGCAAGCTCTAGGCATATAAGAGAAGGAACTCTTAGTAGTTCTACATGCTCTAAACTCGTGGAAGCACTATTTATTGGGGACTCCTTTCATTTTTCGAACGAATCGTCAAAGCCTTAAGTACTTCATGATGCAAACCAAGCTCTCCGACAAACAAATATTGTCAATGCCAATTAGCTAGGTGTAAATTACTGTGTTGCTTTCTCAAATTAAGTACTCTCTCTATGCTCATTAGGAACTTGTTCTTAATAAAATGCTCACTATGTTATCAATTTCCGCTACACACAAGTTACTAGTGCATTAAATGTTACACAGGGAGTGATGAGGAAGGCCAACATGTAGGATTCCTTCTTGATCTTTGCTCGACTCTTAAAGCCCCTGGCCAGAAATGGCAGCCGCCATGGAAACCCACATTGGAGACAGAGTGGGAGAGAAGGAGGGACATCATACCGCGTCTAGGTGCAAAGAGAGCGGGCGGCAACAGAGTCGTGAGATGGAGAGGGTAAGAAGACAAGTGTGATGCACTTACTAGGCATGTAACCCAGCCATCAAGACACCTAATACAATGACCCAAGAAACGAAAATGAGAGCCAATCACCCCATTTGGGGTGGTGTCCCATAATTCGGGCACCCTATGAAGGGTAAAGGCCTATGTTAGCCTAAAACAACTTGAGATGCCAAGAGAGGTCAAAAAACCATTCCCCCTCAAAGTGATATAGGAGAGCGCGGGCCCCATGGGGGGGGGGGGGGGGGGGAGGGTTAAGGCAGTGCCAGACATGTATAGAGTCAAAGTTTGTACTAGGCTGACGATTCATATTGAATAGGTATATCAGTGCAGCTTTAGTTGCATTAGTACTTAGGGGTGTGTGTGTGTGTGTGTGTGTGTGTGTGTGTGTGTGTGTGTGTGTGTGTGTGAGAGAGAGAGAGAGAGAGACCATGTCCATGCTTTTCTTGGTTGTAGCAATACGCAGGTCACACACTAGTAAAATACTAGGGTAAAGGTCCCAAAAAAAGGACACGTCCCTAAAGAAGGACAAAAATCAAGTACACCAAAGCACCAGATTACGACAACAACGTGCGAATGTTGAGATGGTTATCATGATGTGTTTCTTTTTTATTGGCAAGAGCGATGGTTCAAGCCCCGCACGGCACTGTCCTTTTCTTTCATGAGGGGTGTGTCCTCCCTTTGAAGCCCACAAATTTTACACAATGTTGAAGAGACCTGCATCGCATTTTTTGCTCAGACCATGCGCGCCTTCTGCTGCACATAGTGGGGATGAAGCGCTTTCGTTTGCGCTAATTATTTTTTTAGAACGATCAACCACATCTCACAAGTGACAGCTCACAATTTGAATGTCCTTAAGTAGGGTCTTTTACCCTAAATCACTAAGAAAAAATGTAAGGTGACATTAAGGCTTACCCTTTGGGCATGCCAAAAAAGTGAATGCATGGAAGTTGGAACCTCCGTCAAAGGGGTGGCGTTCCAACATGACTCTGGAATACTTGTATTTTCAGTGAAAATGGAAATAAGGGGGAGTCCACACGAAGGGGGGTAATTGTTTTGAGTTACCCCATCCTCCCTCCACTAACTGCATGTCTTTGAGATGCAGTTAAATTTCAAGCCTTTTACCCCCCTTCCATTCAACGTGAACGTGAAGTGTTGTTACCTCAGAGTGTCTAATCAACCTCTCTCTTATGATTACCACCCCTCGTGTGGGGGGCCGGGGCACCACTCAGGATTAAGTAACACACGGTCTTCAATGAAGACCCCGTCATGGGATCCACGGCAAGGGAGTGTGCGTACAAAAGCAGAGGTAAACTCGGCCGTCTGATTTTAAACGAACGTGTCCGAGTTTACTTTTTTTGTTCGAGTTTACTTTTGTCTGTGTGAGTTTACCATATAGGGTTTATTTTGCGCCTTGATGGCAATGAAATGCACGCGCTTGCGTGGTTAGCTCATCTCGCTGACATGGCTCAGGTTGTGGGTTCGAGTCGCCGCCTGAGCGTTGACCCCGTATTTTTGTTGGCTGTCGATCGCCCTCGAGATGCACCCGTGTCACCTCTGCCCGTCGATCCCATGACGGGGTCTTCGTTAAAGACCCCATGTTCTTTGGTCCTGTGGGGGACACCCAAGAGTTTGTAGATTTGTGGAGTAATGGTGGGTACACGTTTCTCTCTGCCACTTCTCTGTTTGCTATAAAAAGATAAACAGAAACACATGTTTCTCAAGAACCCTTTTCCACGATATCCCTTCCATACATAGAAATGACGTTAATAGACAATAGTGTTAATGGAAAAGAAGTGGTGCAAGCGTAGGTCATGTGGGGCACATGCCCTTAGCACTCTCTCTTTTTATTTTGGAGAACTGCGAAAAATAAAAGTTACAAACAACCTCAAAATATATCAAAAAGAAAAAGCCCCTTGCACTCTTGGAGCAACAATCCCCTCCAATCCAACTTTAGATAGAGTGCACAAAACATTGGAGAGTGAGAGAGAGTTCAAAAACAAGCATCCCATGACTCCCATCCATCCGTTTTGAGATCATGTGACTCGTGATGTAGCTAGGCCGTAGCACAAGACACATAGATACGATCTAGCCAAGTAAAAGAAGACTAAAATAATTATGCCGAGACCAAGGCAAAGTGTGTGATGTTTTTTTGGGTAAATAGTGTTAAGAAGAATTTGGTGAAATTAAGTGGTAGTGTGTTTCTATGCTAGTCTCATCACATTTCTGTGAAACAAACTTTTTCTCTAAATACAAAGAAGGGAGAACTTGAGCTCATTCAATTTTCTTCAAATAGAAAAGGGAGCACCACTAATACGCCCGCTCAATTTTGGTTTCGTTGACATTATGCAGAATCTAGCGAGATGCCTTTGGCTCAATGGAAGCAAAGAAGGGGGGAGAGCAAGGTGGCATTTAGCCAAGGAAAAGGGGATAAGTTGTCAGGAGCCTGCACTGTGAGGGTGATGGGAGAAAGGGAAAGCTTTGGGCTGCAAAATCCTCAGTTTCTCTCTCTCTCTCTCTCTCTCTCTCTCTCTCTCTCTCTCTCTCACACACACACACACACACACACACACACATACAATTGAAAACATGCTTTTGGAATTGCAATGGATACCCATGGAATACGGGGGTTGGCATTGATGGACTAACTAGCAAAGAGGATGTTATACTTCTTGTTGAACTTGGGAGCATGATACACAAAGTATTATTGGCTTGGAGGATTACAATGTACATTCATTAATATGGTCAAAGAATCTCAAGCAACGAAGAGGGCAAGGAGGGGTAGCATGATGTATGGTTAAGAAAGGATTGGATGATTCTATACTATATATAATGCGGCTTAGAATTTTTGAGCTCAAAGAAGGCATCCACGTGTTGGTTTCCGCTTCTTCTGTAAGGAGCAATGCACGATGTGCTCACCTACTGTCTAGCAAGCTAGAAGATTCGCGTGAGAGGACACTTGCAGTTGTTGTCCATTTTTGTGTAGTGTGTACGTGTGTCAGAGAGTCTGAGAGAGAGAAACTGTAGAGAGAGCGTGAAGTGATGTGCACGATATGATGTAATTTGTACGTGCAATGTGTATGTGCGAACTACAGGATCCACCGGCGGCGAGCTCCACAATGAAGAGACCTGCAAGAGTAGGGACCTGTTGTGATGCGGTGATGTCCATGTTCCCGCACTGCAGTGTGCCTGTGTTTGAAACTGGAGAGAGAGAGAGAGAGAGAGAGAGAGAGAGAGAGAGAGAGACGACATGTTGCCTCAGCTGCAAACTTGCATGCTATGGGCACACTCTGTGTGTGTGTGTGTGTGTGTGTGTGTGTGTGTGTGTGTGTGTGTGTGTGTGTGTGTGTGTGTGTGTGTGTGTGTGTGTGTGTGTGTGTGAGAGAGAGAGAGAGAGAGAGAGAGATGACCTACTACATCAATTGCATGCTATGGACATTTTGTGTGTGTGTGTGTGTGTGTGTGTGTGTGTGTGTGTGTGTGTGAGAGAGAGAGAGAGAGAGACGACCTACTGCATCAATTGCATGCTATGGACATTGTGTGTGTGTGTGTGTGTGTGTGTGTGTGTGTGTGTGTGTGTGTGTGTGTGTGTGTGAGAGAGAGAGAGAGAGAGAGAGAGAGAGTCATAAAATCTAATATCTAACCAACCCAAATGATTTTCTCATATTAAATTGATCATTGAATATGGGATAAAGCAACCGTAGGCTACTTTTTGCTACTCTAAGTAACAACAGCACTCCCAAAAGAGAACATGAAGCCACTCGTAGATCTCCTATCGACAATGCTACCTGCCCAATCTGCATCTGTATACCCATACAATGCTAATGGCACATCTGCTGCATAGAACAATGTGTAGTCAAGAGTCCCTTGCACATACCGAAGTGTGCGTCGTACTCCATCCAAATGTGGCTTCCTCGGAAGCTGCATGAACTGACTCTCCAAGCCTACTGTGTAGCTCAAGTCTGGCCTCATGATAGTCAAGTAGATCTACCCACAATCTTCCTGTACATCTTGACATCCTCAACAACATCACCCTTCTCTGCACTCAGCTTTGCATTCACATCCAAGGGAATGGAAATTGGCTTACAATCAGCCATACCATACTTTGACAACATGTCCAAAGCATACTGTCTCTATGAGACAACCATACACCCTCTGAAGTCCTGATCACCTCAATGCCAAGAAAGTAGCGCAACTCGCCCAAATCTTTCATTTCAAACTCCTGTTTGAGAAGACCCTTCACATGGTCAATCTCCATAGCATTGTCACCCACAATAATAAGGTCATCTACATATATGGTAATGACCACAATCCCCACATCACTCTCACGTACATAGAGTGAATGATCAGCATGCGCTCTCCTAAACCCAATACTGACAAGATACTTGGCAATCCTGTCATACCATGCTCTAGAGCCCTGCTTCAAACCATACAAAGCTTTGAGAAGTCTGCATACATAATCCGGGTAACCTGGATCGACATAACCAGGTGGCTGATCCATATACACTTCCTCTTGCAACTCACCATTCAAGAAGGCATTCTTTACATCCATTTGATGCATAATCCATCCTCTAGATGCAGCCACTGCTATGACAGCTCTCACAGTCGTCATCTTTGCCACTGGAGCAAAGGTCTCCTCATAGTCTATGCCATACGTCTGTGCATAACCCTTTGCGACCAGCCTTGCCTTGTGACGCTCAATGTTACCATCAGCCTTATGCTTGGTTTTATACACCCATTTACAGCCAATAGCTTTCTTGCCACTTGGCAATGGCACCAACTCCCATGTGTCGTTTGCTTCCAATGCAACCATCTCTTCATTCATTGCATCATCCCAATGCACATTTCCAACTGCATCCTCAAAACATGTGGGCTCCACATCCTGTATCACCTTAGCCATGTAGGCTTGGTGATGCGCTAGATACCCATCACAAGTCAATTTCTGAACTAGATTTCTGACTCTGTTAGATATGCGCGGTCCTGGATCACTCCTTTGCCCTCTAGCATCTTCTTGTACTTTCCTTACACCAGGTGTCCTGACAGCCGGAATTCCAAATTCCTCATCAAGACTTTGTTCAGAAGCATCTGAATCCATGTCTATATGTGAAAACATTGATGATGCATCAGCCATAAAGGGAGGTTCATCAACCGTTTCCTTTCCTTTTCGTGATACATTCCCTATACCTGCTGCTGGTGGAGTAACCTACGTACGTAGTCTACCATTCCATGGCTTCTCAACAGAGCCACGAGAAGAGGACTCTTGTGGTCCACTCAAAACTTGTGATTGTGACCTCACATTTTGTACAACCACATCATCTTTTACATCAGCCCCAATAGTGCCATGTGCATTACTGTACCAGCTGCTCATCTCATCAAAGACTACATCTCTGCTCACTCGTAATTCTCGTGTAGTAGGATTGTAGCACCTGTACCCCTTTTGTTCAAGGGAATATCCCACAAGAATACATTTCTCTGCTTTAGGATCCAATTTCCTACGCAACTCATCTGGTACATGCACGTAAGCTATGCAACCAAACACTTTCAACTGTGCCAAATCAGGCTTTGTACCTGTAAACTTTTTCTCAGGTGTTACATCATGCACCGTAGCTGTAGGTGTCCTGTTCATAATGTACACAGCTGTATTTATGGCTTCAGCCCAGAAATGATGAGGCATGTTCTTCTCATTCATCAATGCACGTGCAACCTCTGCAATGTGCCTGTTTTTCCTTTCTGCGACCCCATTCTGCTGTGGAGTATATCTGCATGTAAATTGTCTGCGTATACCATGCATTCGCAGAAAATCTGAAAAATCGTTGGAGAAGTACTCTCCCCCTCCATCTGACCTCAATGTCTTGATTTGCATATTTGTCTCCTTCTCAATCATGACTTTGAAGTCTTGAAAGTGACCAAACACTTCACTTTTGTTACGCATGAAGTAGACCCATACTTTCCTTGTATGGTCATCAATGAAAGAGACATAATACCTGCAACCATGTATACTTGCAGTATCGGTTGGACCCCAAACATCTGTGTGTACCACCTCAAGTGGCTTTTTACATACATTGCGCTCATGTGGAAATGAGCCCTTTGACTCTTTTCCAAACTAGCATGCTGCACACACTTTATGCATACCATCCACCTTGAATTTGGGCAAACCTTTTACAATGTGTTTTGATTGCATGCTGCGCAATCTCTGCTCATTGACATGGCCAATGCATTTGTGCCAAATGTCAACATCAACGACAACACCTGTGCCCTGTGCAAATAATGCAGCTTTTACCTCAGGCATGTCTACATTCAGCGTAAACATTCTGCGCACACATTTTCCCTATGTGATCAGGCTTACAGCCATTCTGGAAATCTTCTACATAACAGCCATTCGGATTGAAACGAACCTGCAAACCCTGCTCAACCATTTGTCCAACAGAAACAAGATTCTTTGTAATGTTTGGGACATGAAGTACATCTGCTAAGTACTTTGATTTCCCACTCTTCATATTTAGAGGTATGTCCCCTATAGGAGCAATGGGGTGAGCTGTGTCATCTTCTGTCTGCACATAGCCTGACACATCTGGTTTGCGCATATCTCTAAACCACTCTCCAAGAGACGTCATGTGATTAGAGGCACCTGAATCCACATACCAAACATCATCTTGGGTGGAATTCTCTGCAGTCATTGTATTCATTACATGTTGCATAACAAACATGCGCTCGTTTTTGTTGTCATCTGCATCTCTGCAAGTAGATGCATAGTTGCCCTGTTCTCTCTTTCCACTTGCTTTTCCCTTTGGACAATCACATGACATGTGACCTCTTTCACCACAAGTCCAACATTCTCTGTTATCTGCAGTATGTTGCTGCCTGCTTGATCCTGCACCACGACCTCTTTGACTCCCCCTGCCTTAAGACTGGTTTCCCCTGCCACCTGCATTGTTTTGATTTGATTGACCTTCTTGAAATTGGCCCCTACAACCACTTGGGCCTCGACCACGACCTCTACCTCTACCTCTGTTGGAGTTAGAAGAGAAGGCCTGTTCAGAATTATTTCTGCCATGAGAAGAAGATGTGTCAAGGTTCTTCTCCTCAAGAATAAGCATAGAAATCAAATCTTGGAGCACGAGGATGTCGTCTCTTGTATTCATGGAAGACCTGAAATGTACATACTCATCTCCTAGACCATCCAAGCATGCACGGACAATGTCATCGTCTTCCACTGAGACTTTAATAGATCCAAGAGCCTCAATGATACTCTTGATCTTCAAGGCATAATCATTGATGGAGAGGTTGTTCCTCATTACCTGATTTAGCTCCGACTTTAGTTGAAGCTTCTTGGCCTTGGTGTTCACCTCGAACACTCTGCCTAAGTTTTTCCATGCAATGGCGGGGGTTTCAGCATCCTGTAGATGTGATGCTCATAGATAGCCCATCATGCCATTTGTGATGCTCATAGAAAGCCAATACATCACTTTGCTATGGCCTTGTTGCCAGTCCCTCAAAGCTTTTCTTTGTTCTGCTGTAGCATTTGCCTCGGGAATCTCTGGTTCCTTTTCATTGTCTCCTTCTACATAGTCCCAATAACCTTTTCCTTTTAGGAAATTTGTTATTATGAACTTCCATGCAGGGTAGTTATTTTTCTCAAGCTTCTCAGTAACAATCTGACTGAAACCGTCAGACATCTTGAAGCACTAAGACAAAATAGCTGCAATTTGCAAAAACCTGCAAATATCTTGAACCTGCTATCGTGGTACCTGTAACACTTTCTACACTCAACGAGTGTCCACAATCAAGCGTACATACAACCATTGTACTTGTACAGATTTACTTGTACTTGTACAATAAATCTCTGTGTACTACACCAGGCTCTAATACCATGGAAAGAAAGAGGATGCAAGAGAGCTACACAAGATAAGCACAAAGCACACAGAGATGGAAAGCTTCTTCTTCTTCTCACAAAAAAGAGAGTACAAAATGACTAAGTGCTAAAGCTGAAAAGTAGCACATATGTACATGCTGTCACTAAGTGTGAACACGCTAGAAGCATACTAGGCTGGCACTATAAGTGTAGTCCAGCTATAGAATCACTGGCAGAGATCCTCCGTGTCGGTCACCTAACGCACTAGTGAGTAAATGCCGTAAGCGGCCAAGACCCGTAGTGGATGCCAGCTCAAGATGTAGAGCTCGACATCTCAACAAGAGGGAAATGCTCACTCTTGCACAGGGGGAGATTGTACTTAGTGCTTGTGTGTTTCTTCTCTCCCCTCCTCTCTTCTCTCTCACCGTGCCAGGCGTAACACTCCGCTCTAAGAGGTGCGCCTGCGCATCTTTCTCTCGCTTGCTATCTCTCTCTGTTCGCGTACCTCATTGATTATGTGCGTGTGCGACGATTCAGGTATACCGATTTATCGTTTTATGGTATGTATTGTGTTATTATGAGTATTTTACAGGGCCATCGCGCATCCGTCTGTAGCAGTGGTATCAGAGCCCTGGAAACTATCTTGGAATTGCAATTACTGCTAAGGAAGCATGGATATCGAGATAACAAGAGCTACGATGAATACAATTAAGTTATTTGTACTCTTTCTTTCAATATATCGGGATGCATGTGTACATTTTGTTGAAAAAGAGGCTTGGAATGCAAATCTATTAAACAATAAGTCAAATGTATACAAACACGCCAAATTTTTAATTAGAAAGCTCGGAAGGATGATTGTTCACATTGATCCTTAGTCGTGTATAATACACTTGCTTATATGCTCGTAGAGTACATAGCATGCGAGATAATCGGGGGATAGAATGAGGTTCATTTTTTATTTTTTTTTAGTAAACCCCAATGCTCTCTATTGCCGGGAGGAAGGGGATGGCGAGGGGAGGGAAAGTAAGTAGCAGGAGCAGGAGAGGTCCTGGATTATTGATGCCACCTGCGGCATCAAGGGCTGTTGATCAGGTGGCGGAGAGACTCATGCCATGGAAATTGTCCGCAGAGAAACTAGGTGCTCCTCGATGTGCTTGAACTGCATGAGCTCCCGGTCACCACACTTCTGCTGTCCACTCCTCGCGCACCACGATTGTACCCACCTTGGGAATTACCCAGGAGGCATGTTGCAATGGTCGTTGGATTAGTCAACAAGGCTTTGTGTAGATATGCAAGCCCCCTTGCAGCACAGAGTGCACATACACACAACTCAATCTCTCTCTCTCTCTCTCTCTCTCTCTCTCTCTCTCTCTCTCTCTCTCTCTCTCTCTCTCTCTCTCTCTCTCTCTCTCTCTCACATGGAGTCTGCTATAAATCACTGCTAAACACAGTTTGTCTCTCCTTCTCTCAATTGTGCCGCCATCTGATTGACTCTTTCTCTCCCCCTCATGACTACACGCATGCACACTACATTGCTTTTCTACTTGTAGCTGCCACTCTCGCTTCCCTGCAATAACCCCAGACCACTCACTTCAAAGCGCCATGCAACCCTCAGCAACTTTGCGGCACTCACTCTCTCTCAGCCAACTTACCACCAACTGCGCATGCATATCGCTTTCTTCTTTCCCCTCGTTAGGTACACACACACACACACACTGTCGTGCGGGTTCTCTCTCTCTCTCTCTCTCTCTCTCTCTCTCTCTCTCTCTCTCTCTCTCTCTCTCTCTCTCTCCGCTTAATTAGGCTCTCTCTTCCCCTCCACGTGCCTTCTCCCTCCCTTTTTCACTTAACCACGAAGGAAGCATCCCGTGAGCTTCGCCTTATTACGACCAGTTTGCACAATAATATACACCAAGAATATTCCTCCCTCCTTATTACAAAAATAAAGTACAATGGTAGTGTGATAATAAATAAATAGTATAATAGAACTGCCATGCGATTAGGTCAATGTTCGGGAAAAACCATTTTCCCAAACATACAGAATTCCTTTTCTTGAATTTGTCAAGAGGAAATTTTTAAAGTTAAGGTCATTATTTCAAATTTTTACTTTATTTTTTTCTATTTTGGAGCGGAATTTTTCCTTTTACGTTTGCTTTCAACCAGCAATTTTGAAATTGAAAACAACATGATATTAAGTTGAGACACATTTTTCCCGAACACTGGATTAGGTGGATCGTCCCCAGTGGAAAGAATATCAACATTGCAACCCACTTTTTCTCTCTTTCTATCTTCCCCAATACGACTGCTTACAATGGCGGGCAGTGAGGATGATGATAATGGTTTACTCCGACAATTTTAGGCTTTTAGTTTTTCGCTTTACTTAATTTTAGTTTTTGTACCCAAGCATTGGGTTAGATCCACAAGGATTGTCTCAGTTTGATCTCTTTAACCTTCTCAAATACACATACACACACACAATACTATGCGCGTCCTATATAATTTTTCATAGCTTAGAGTTGATGTTCACATCATTGTCAAAATAGATCAATCACATTAGCAGACTTTTCAAGTTTATTTTTTTGTAAAACGATGGATATATAGCCTATATTACCAAGACCTAAGCTAGGGGTTGATATTCAAAATACTATTATGTATTTGGATAATGTATTTGTTACTAGTTTCTCTTCTTGCCACATGTAGTAAACATTAAAATTTTTGCCCTTCTTGGGCCAAAATAAGGCAACGAATCCTTCCATATTGTTGATAGGTCCTTTCTTTTGATCTCATATAAATAGTCTAAATTATCTACATACGCACAATTTGTAAACCTTGAAGAGAGGAGACCCTAGTTGTAGTTTCAACTAAGTGAGATAACTCGCGCTAATTGCCGAAAGTCACCCCATTTTATTGTTGACTAGTACAACGGCGCCGCCTTCAGTGGCGGCACTACCTCCAGCAGTGCTATGTGGATTTTTCCTCTCTCTCTCTCTCTCTCTCTATATATATATATATATCTATCTATCTATCTTGCCTCAAAATGTCTTCTCTCTCTAAAGTACCTACCCACCCACTCTCTCAGGGTGTGTGAGTGTGTGTGTGTGCTTCGACCTACACACCACTCAACACACGACTCTGTGTGTGTGTGTGTGTGTGTGTGTGAGATCGGGAAAAATCATTTTTCGAAACGTACAAAATTTCTTTGCTTGAATTTGCCAAGAGGAGATTTCAAAAAGTTGGGTTACTTTCTTTATTTTGGGACGGAATTTTGCCTTTTCCCACCGGCATATTTGAAATTGAAAACGACATGATATTAAGCTGAGACACATTTTTCCCGAGCACAACCAGTGTGTGTTCTTCTTCTTCTTCTTCTTCTTCTTCTTCTCTCTCTCTCTCTCTCTCTCTCTCTCTCTCTCTTTGTGGTTTGTGCACCTTGTCTCGTTTCAGTAGATTTGTTGGCCTACCCTGGTTCACCACGCCATAACTGGCGCCCCCACAACCTGCTACGATGTTGCGACGGTTGATACCAAGAGCTCGGGCGTGAGGCTGTGAGATTGCCCAGGCCCGTACATCTCTCTCTCTCTCTCTCTCTCTCTCTCTCTCTCTCTCTCTTTGTTGTCCATGTACTGGGCTCTCTCTCTTTCTCTCTCTCCCCCCCTCTCTCTCTCTCTCTCTTTGTTGTCCATGTACAGAGCTCTCTCTCTCTCTCCTTTCCTCACTCTCTCTCTGTCTCTCTCTCTCCCCCCCCCTCTCTCTCTCTCTCTCTTTGTTGTCCATGTACAGAGCTCTCTCTCTCTCTCTCCTTTCCTCACTCTCTCTCTGTCTCTCTCTCTAGCTAGAGAGAGAGAGAGAGAGCCCAGTACATGGACAACAAAGAGAGAGAGAGAGAGGTATTGTATGTGTTTGAAATTTATAAGATGGACAACATTTGAATCTTTGCAAAAGTCATCACAACATATTTTCAAACTAACTTTGCACCAACATTTATAGAGTAAGTGATATTTCCTATGCCAAAAAATATAACATCCGTAGAGACTTAAGATTTATACGCTCAAAAGCGTAGCCTACGACATGCTCTGATGCGGTATCGAACCACCCATGGCCCACGATGTAAAACACATCTACCAATCACTGGAGGAAGAGATCCTAACACAAAAACACGTAGGAACCAAGCACCGAGACTAAGATTTTGAGCAAACATAGCATTAATTGGACGGGTTCTGCCTAACTCTGCAATGGTGACACGTGTTTTGAATCCTCTCTGAATAGCAACTTGAATGTAGACAGCAAGCTCGGATCATATGAAGCATGATATATACCCACCATCAAGAATTCTGGGTAATATTGTGATCTATAGCCAAACAAAAAGCTATTAATATAGATAGATATTTTGATACACAAAAGCTATTACTTTACTATATCAACATCAACATTGTTACCTTGCTACATCCAAGTCCTCGAGTAGATGAATCACCTGCATGGCTGTGATTGGACCCCTCCATAATGGTGGATCTAATACATAATCGTTGACTGTGAGATTTAAATTCTTTAAAGTATCGAAATGTCACAAATACACATATATAATATTTTACCTCGGACGTGTCGAGGTCGTCTCCCTAATGTATAAGTCACAGAGGTATTAGGATCCATCTTCATTCATACATATACATAAATAAAGGATTAGAAATTCATCAAAAAGCACATGAATCATAAATCTCTCAGCACTAATAAATCTTAGTCAATTGTTTCAATGAATACACCATGTTTCGTAAGAAGATATACTAAGCTTATAAATGAAAAAGAAATAGTTGCGAGAGTGAACCTGCTTTTTTATTGGATGATAAAACATATCCAACCACGTTAAACCCCATGGCAAGGGGGTGGCAGGGGGCAGGTCAATTGCAACACCTCTTTGTAGACAATGTTAGAAGTGTATGTTCTTTGATCTCCATGTATACTAACGCTTGTTAAGTGACTATCACCAACCACAACCTTGATGGCAGAAGAGGATTTCACGCGAGACATTGCCACATACAGTTGACCATGGGTGAAAACAAGTGTTGGGAGATACAATCCAAGAACTCCCAATGTTTGGCCTTGCGCCTTGTTGATTGTCATCCCAAAAGCACAACGTAGGGGAAATTGGCGACGTCTCAAATGAAAAGGGAGACCTTCTCTAGATCCCATGAGAAAATCAATCCTTGGAATGAACACTGCATTTCCTGCATGTGATCCTGTAATGATTTCTGCTTCAATCACTTTGCTGTGGAATTGCTTACAAATCAAACGTGTCCATTACAAAGACCACTTCTTGGATCCAAATTGCGAAGCAACATAACTGGAGCATTCTGTTTCAATTGTAAAACATGCGGTGGAAAACCTCCCCCAAGATCTAAACTATTTACAAACTCACTTGTAAATAAAATGCTATCACAATTTGATTCACATACTACGTCTGCACTGACATATTCCTTATAAGTACCAGGAAATTGCTGCAAGCCCAACTTGTTTATAGCATCCACCTCCTTGTTCCGTGGAGCCAAAATTGCTCTATCCTTGAAAAAGGTTGCATGGCAAGTCTGTGTTTCAAGGTCTCTATATATGCAAGCAACCAATGCTTGCAAATTATTTTGTGGTAGCATCATGCAGGCCGACAAAGCCACATTATCAAGTATGCCCCCATCACAAACATGGCCATTACCAATATCAAGTGTCCACTGCACAAACTCTCTTTCAATAACATTACTAAAACAATTGACCACTCGCATATTCTGTGTTAGATGCATGATTTCTGTACGTTGCCAAATGTATGAGTGGCACAAAGATTCATTGACAATGTCTTCTCTTCCCCCTTTACGCACAACAGGTAATATCTGTGTGAAATCACCACCAAGGAGGAGAACCTTTCCACCAAACAACATGTCATTTTTCATGACATCTCTTAGTGTCTTATCAAGAGCCTCAAAAGTGTGTCTATGAGCCATGGGGGCTTCATCCCATATGATCAGTGAACTCATTCACAATGGCTCAGCAAGTTGGATGTTTACTTTAATGTTACATGTGGACTCAGAAGTTATATCAATAGGGATCTTGAATCTAGAGTGTGCAGTCCTTCCATTGTCAAGAAGTTGTGCTGCAATCCCGGACGATGCACATGCCAAAGCTACTTTGGACTCTCCACGTATCCGAGAGAGAAATGCATTGTAGAGATAAGTCTTTCCCGTTCCACATGGCCCATCCAAGAAAAAAACAGTCCCTATGCTCTGGCCAGCTGCTTGTAAAACCCGATTGTAAGCTTCCCTTTGCCCAACATTGAAAGATGATTCCATTCGAGCAGACAATACTCTTTTTTCCTCTCTGTTATACATGAACTCTTCAGCAAGCACTCCATGCTCACTCATAGTTTGCAGTGTGTGATCCACCTGGGGCATTCCAGAATAATCCGAGAGCCTCTTTCCATAGTGTTGAAGCATTGTCTCTAAGTTTGATAAAGCTTGGTTTTGAGCCATGTGTTCACAGATATTCTCCCTCATATGATATACATGGTCCTCAGAAAGCTCCTTACAGAAGCGATTCCACAATGCACCAGGATGTATTGGATCACAAAAAACCAAAATGACTACAAACAGTAGGCGCAATTGTTGCCCTGTTTGTTGAAAAGAAGCTTCTTCCAAACAAACAAACCATTCATCATCAACTTGCAGTAATCCTCGTGCATTACATGTTTCTTTAAATGTGTCATATACTTGTCCATTGAAGGTTCTAATATCCTCAAAAGACTTACATCCTTTGCACATGTTGAGTAACATACGCAAATAGTACAAATCTCCAGCATTGGGAACAATGTGGTACATTCTTCCAATCATGTCACCAATCTGTCTTTGAGTCCATGTTCTACTTGCTGGCTTCCAAACCCACTTTGTTGGAAAGTCTATGTACAACAAATCGTTGGCCTCTGGATATTGTTGATTTGCAACAAACCACTCAGTGAGCGTTGTCCTTTTGCTGACCTCTCCCTCCACCACACTCTGTACAGTCGCTCTGTCGCTGAAGATGACTTGATTTTGATGAGGCAAGTGAACTTGGAGCCGTTGTATGTCAGGTTTCTCTTGATGCATATGAAACCCAAGTATACGCCAGATAGCCTCAGATGCTGATACATATCGAGCATTAAGATAGTTTGTAACTTCATTTAGAAGCCCTTCACTATCTTGTAGAACAACAGTGGCCCTGTCATGTCCCTTATACACATACTTGTAGAGATATTTCACAGCAGATATAGTGGAGCAAACCTCCACATTGATATGTGCATTGTACCTTATTGACAAAAATGGATTGTATGGAACAATCCATTTATTACTCATTTGCACTTTATTACGAACAGAGTAATTTCCATCATCCCTCCTCATGTACGTTGGGTATCCATCCCTAGCCACAGGAGTCGACGCACTGAAGCTTCGAGGATATTTAAACCTGCACTTTCCATCTTTCATACATGGAGCATTCTTATTCAAGTTTCCACATGGGCCATGCACATTACACCGACTGATAACATCATACAACTATGGAAACATTACTTTATCAAGAAGCTCTGCACACATAATCTTACCATAATGCAATGTCTCTGTTGGCTTATACTCAGATGCAAGTATCAATAGAATGTGATCATGACAAAGGCCTCTCTTTTGGAACTCAATCACAGATGTGTCCAATGACCTTACCAAAAATAGCTCTCTTAATCATCAAGCCCGTCAAATCCTTGAACTTATGGTAGAAAACACGGGCAGTAAGATCAGGACGATCATTGGATGTCTGTCCAGGCAGTAATGCATCTTGTATCTCTTTCCATCCAGGATTGCATGTGAATGTAATGAAGAGATCAGGTTTTCCTCTCTTGCGTACAATTGCCATAGCATCCTGGTACAGCTGGTGCATATAGCGAGGGCCACCAACATACGAAGAAGGCAATACAACCCTTCTTCCAACATTAGCACCCAATAACATTTCTATATCATCCCTTGCTCCATCTCTTGCTCCAACCATATCTGTCAAGCCTTGATACACCTCACTGCGAAGTTCACTTTGATGATTACGAACCCACAAAAGCCTCAACTCCTCCATACAACTATATGCATCAACAATATATTGTTGCAGTAGCCTACCACCACGTAAAAGACATTGTGTTGTGTCATCTCTAATTTGCAATCTATACTTGTAGAAATCCATCGTAGAAATATACTTTGTAGTTCCATTTACTCGCTCTCTGTTTACTTCCGCTCTGTTCACTTGGGTTATGTAAGGATTCCAACCTTCTTCACCACTTGGAAATAGCAACACATATAATAGAGGCATGTATGACCTATGGCAATTTGAGATTCTTTTTAGACCACCACCCAAAAGATTCAACACAATATCACGATGGCCAATGTTGCTCTCTTCACCCTGACCAGGCATGATTGCAGCAACTTCCATACTTGTTGGAGCAACATATTGCCAGCCATTTGTACGCTTCTCAGTAATGACCATCCTAATCTCCGGAATATTGGAAGTTTGGACCATTGTAGCAAACCCCCTAAAAGCTTGAACATACGGATTTACTCGATGCATCATCGATTGCAAGCTTTCCAAAACATCTGGTTTGAGTTTTGAAACATGACTCATCCTGTTTTGCAACTCATTCTCAGTGTCAAAAAAATACAACTGAGCAAAGCGAGGGATCTGACCTGCTCGTTCTTCTGGCATCAATGGACCAATGTTATGATAAATAGATCCATGCACCTTGAAGGTATAGATTCCTTTTCTTTGGCAAAGAG
The DNA here is from genome assembly GCF_014529385.1 of Adiantum capillus-veneris. NCBI lineage: Eukaryota > Viridiplantae > Streptophyta > Polypodiopsida > Polypodiales > Pteridaceae > Adiantum > Adiantum capillus-veneris. The sequence continues at coordinate 93,689,320 of NC_140953.1, read as the reverse complement.
ATTCATCTACATGAGCTCCCAAAGAAGCAAATGCCAACACACTATTGTATGCTCTGATATGTTTCAAGAATTTTCTACTTCTAGTATTGCCCCCGTGCATCAATTCCCTTAATTCTAAAGGAGGTTCACTTAATGGCGGCAAAGAAACATTTCTTGAGTTGCAACAACTCTTCCCCACAAATGTACGAATGGTCTTTGCTTCTGTTTTCCAAGCTAAAGCACCACATAAGGAGCATGCAAAATCCAAGTTGCCTATGTTGTGAAGAATACACTTTTCATGAGAAAGAGACAACATAGAGACATGCGTCAAGGAAGTGGTCTCAGAATGTAAGTAGGTGATAGATAGACAAAGTGTCTCAACTTTGGAGTAATCTCCCTCTCTGGAGACAATTACAGGCTCCTTAGGAACATCTCCATTATTGGCCTCCAAATTGTCTTCCACTTCAATCCTTACATAACTTTGCGAGAGAATTGACTCGTTAGCAATCCTTCCTTGAGGAAATTCATTTCATCGATTCACGTTTATCAAATGGTGGCAATCTTCCAAGCGAGGCACATCAATCTCACCCAGAGAACGTCGAACTCTATCTCGCGTTGTTGCACGTCGCGTAGCTTGAGAGGCTTGACATATCCTACTACGTCTTGCATGTCCAGGAGACAACACCTTTGGGCCAATAGCCATCTGTCCAAAAAAGAACTCTTATAAGTACTCACAGATATATACAGGTTAGTATCTAGAGAATTAAGAAGAGAGTATGGAGAAGAAAGGATTTCCCAAATATGTCTATCTTTCTTTGAAGGAGTCAGTGAGAGGAGGCTTGCCAACCCACATGGTAAATGTCTACGAAGTTCTATATCTGTCTCTCTATATCTCATCTAACTACTACTAAGGATATAATTGGGGGAGCGAGTCCATCCGATTAGCCCATTGATGATTGTCGGTTAAGGCCTGGGTTTCAGCCAACAAATTTCCATTGCAGTTACAACGCGCCAGTCTGCACGTCAACCGGAATCTCACAGTCGATGCAGACGTGCCAAGTTAATCCATTATTGGTCGACCCTTATTGGCCATTTTGGCAACCCACATCAAGACGGATTCAAAGGTGCATCCAAATCAGCCCCGAGGTGCTTCATTATGAAGAGTTACCATGGTGACAGGTTAAGGCTTGAGTTTCAGTCGACAATTTTCCACTTCTGTTACAACGCGCCAGTCTGCATGTCAGTCGGATTCTCGCAGTCGATGCAGACGTGCCAAGTTAACCCAATATTGGTCAACCCATTATTGGCCATTGAGGCTTGAATTGTTGTGTACATTCCGTTTACGCAATCAGAAGCAAATACCATATCGGTAATGGTGTGCATGTGATTGCATTGGGAGAGACACTCTCACTTTGCATCTGCCAAAAATAGACCAAAGCTTTTTGACCCTACCCAAATTGGGCATATCTGGCAATCAATGCATTCAGAGAGAGAGAGAGAGAGAGAGAGAGAGAGAGAGAGAGAGAGAGAGAGAGAGGGCAAGGGGGGGCAGGGAACGGGAGGTGTGACTCAAAAGACACAATGGAAACAAAAATACTACAATTATGGAGATCCTCTGAGAATGTAGCAATCAATGCATTCAAAGAGACAGCATCCTATATAGGAAGCTCTCTCCCATTTCTTGTGCTTTATGAAGTGCTTAACATTTGTCATACCTAGAAAGAAGTCAAACATTGCACACACCTAGAATACTTTGTGTGTGTGTGTGTGTGTGTGTGTGTGTGTGTGTGTGTGTGTGTGTGTGTGTGTGTGTGTGTGTGTGTGAGAGAGAGAGAGAGAGGGAGAGAGAGAGAGATTCATTGTAGCATAACTTGAGAGAGAGGGCAGGGGGGGGGGGGGGGGGGGGGGGGGGGGGAACGGGAGGTGTGACTCAAAAGATAGTGGCAACAAAAATACTACAATTATGGAGATCCTCTGAGAATGTAGTATCCAAAGAAGACAACTGAGAGTCGTGAGCAAATTGGTATCCACTACATACATAAGCCTCCACCAAAATGTAGCCAATATCCCCAAAGCCACCAAAATATAGATCCGCTAAGCCTATAAATGGGAAAGAAGTGAGTATGTTTTTTGGAGATCCCCTCCCCCATTATCCAAAGAAGACAACCAAGAGTTGTGAGCAAATTGGTATCCACTACATACATAAGCCTCCCCCAAAATGTAGTCAATATCCCCAAAGCCACCAAAATATAGATCCGTTAAGCCTATAAATGAGAAAGAAGTCAGTATTACTATCGATTACATAATTCACTTCTTGCAAGGGTTGCCCTGCTTTCAGCTGGATGGAACATCTCCAACGACATTAATCCCCTTCTTGGGCCAATGGGTCGTTACCAATGCATGGATCTTGTTTGAGATAGATCTAACTTCGGAGACACCTGTAGTATGTTGTACTGCTACGGCGGTCAATTTGTTGCTAGTGCTTCGTAATTCAGGCACAATGCTTTTGAAATCCATGCTATCCTTGTCAAGAAGGGACCTCTCCAAGAGACTCATGATTTTTTCCTGGTTGCTTTCTATGCGAGAAAGTTGTCCTTGCACTGAGCTCTGCTGCTGCAAAATACCATTGATCTGTAGTTGCATCCGCTCCTCTAGATGGCGAAGATAAACCCCTTGCTCATATTGTGAATGGCTCAACCAGTGAATGCTCTCTCTATAGGAAACCTGTGATGCCTCCGCTCTCTCGCATGAGGCTTGAATTTTGGAGCATACTGTGTGGATGATACCTAATCCATCTACAATTTGCTTCTTTGCAGGTCCATCCCCACCTCGGGCAACACGCTTGGCATTTCGTAAATTTTTGCCTGGGTCTCTCTCTGGGGTAGAAAATATCACCTCCGAAGAATCTCCTCCAGAGGTAAGCACGTGCTCCATTACTGTAAGAATAAGATATATATTTAGCATCGGGTTATACATGTTTTTCTCTCTCTCTCTATTTTTCCCCTATCCACCTCTCTATACCTCCCTCTCTATGGTGTAAGGTGGCCATAGAGAGAGCAATAGCCAAAGCCTATGTGCATCCTATGGCCATAGCAAAAGGTTGTTGACTTTCCTATGGGCATAATGTGAAATCGAGAGGGCTCCCGCACACACACACACACACACACACACACACACACACACACACACACAAAGGCTCTCTCTCTCTCTCTCTCTCTCTCTCTCTCTCTCTCTCTCTCTCTCTCTCTCTCTCTCTCTCTCTCTCTCTCTCATGCCACAATCAGTGCATTTCGGAAAGCAAAAAAAGTGCTTGAGAAGCTTCATGTGTAGGATTTCGTCTCTTGGAATGCACTGATTGTGGGATATGCCCTGTTTATGTGTCTGCTGATCCGTTGATAATGAGCAATGCCTCAATTCCTCCTCCTCCTGGATCTTGAAGCTGAGTTTGCCGCGTGTTTCTTGGCTTCAAGCCTAGTTATTCGTCAGTAGATTGTTTTTGTTATGTGGGATTACATCAAACCTAGGTTTTTTTCTAGCTCTGCAAGTCCCACCATTATCAGAGCTCATTGAAAAGGCTCTCTCTCTCTCTCTCTCTCTCTCTCTCTCTCTCTCTCTCTCTCTCTCTCTCTCTCTCTCTCTCTCTCTCTCTCTCTCTCTCTCTCTCTCATGCCAAATGTTGTGCATTTCAGAAAGCACAAAAAGTGCTTGAGAAACTTCCTGTGTAAGATGTCGTCTCTTGGAATGCACTGATTGTGGGATATGCCTAACTCGGTTAAGCATATTTCGGTGCTAATTCGCATGCACGATGATGCGTGACAGTCTTTAGGCATGTGGGCACTGGGGAGTGCGCTCAAGGCCAGGACATTTGTCGTTTTGGTGTGCATTTAAAAGTGCTTGAGAAACTTCTTGTGTAGGATGTCATCTCTTGGAATGCACTGATTGTGGGATATGTGCCTAACTTGGTTAGGGCCAAGAGAGCGCCTCAAGGGCCAAGACATTTGCCGTTTTTTGTGCATTTAAAAGTGCTTGAGAAGCTTCCTGTGTAGGATGTCGTCTCTTGGAATGCACTGATTGTGGGATATGTGCCTAACTTGGTTAGGGCCAAGACCGAGGCTGCCCCACCTAATCCTTCTGGTCCATTAGCTCCATCATTAGAGTTTTTACACTATTTTTCTATATTTCGGGGCGGAATTTCTCCTTTTTCCCTTGCCTTCATATTTCGACACTAATTCGCATACGCGACGATGCGTGACAGTCTTTAGGCATGTGGGCACTACGGAGTGCACTCAAGGGCCAGGACATTTGCCGTTTTGTTGTTCCGCTTAAAATACATGGAAAATAGTGTAATTTTGGAAAAATATTGGCTAGTATTGTCATTTTCCGGTTAAGATTTGTGTTGGAGAGATTTTTGTATGTTCGGGAAAAGTGTGCCTTAGCTTAGCCTTGAGCCGGTTGCAAAATCAAAGTAGCCGGTTGAGGGAAGGGCAAGAAGGAAAAAATTCCGCTTAAAATACATGGACAATAGTGTAATTTCCCGAAAATATTGGCTAGTATTGAAAATTCCGCCCTCCTGGTCATCCGCCTGCACCGACGCTCGTGCCAACTCTCTCTCTCTCTCTCTCTCTCTCTCTCTCTCTCTCTCTCTCTCTCTCTCTCTCTCTCTCTCTCTCTCTCTCTCTCTCTCTCTCTCTCTCTCTCTCTCTCTCTCTCTCTCTCTCTCTCTCTCTCTCTCTCTCTCCGGGGCCGCTGGCACTAAGCGCCAGTGTTCGGGAAAAGTGTACCTCAGCTTAGCCTTGAGCCGGTTGCAAAATCAAAGTAGCCGGTTGAGGGGAGGGCAAGAAGGAGAAAATTCCGCCCTCCTGGTCATCCGCCTACCCCGGACGCTCATGCCAAGTCTCAGTCTCTCTCTCTTCTCTCTCTCTCTCTCTCTCTCTCTCTCTCTCTCTCTCTCTCTCTCTCTCTCTCTCTCTCTCTCTCTCTCTCTCTCTCTCTCTCTCTCTCTCTCTCTCTCTCTCTCTCTCTCTCTCTCTCTCTCTCTCTCTCTGTTCGGGGCCGCTAGCACTGAGCGCCAGTGTTCGGGAAAAGTGTGCCTCAGCTTAGCCTTGAGCAGGTTGCAAAATCAAAGTACCCGATTGAGGGGAGGGCAAGAAGGAGAAAATTCCGCCCTCCTGGTCATCCGCCTGCACCGACGCTCATGCCAAGTCTCTCTCTCTCTCTCTCTCTCTCTCTCTCTCTCTCTCTCTCTCTCTCTCTCTCTCTCTCTCTCTCTCTCTCTCTCCTCTCTCTTCTCTCTCTCTCTCTCTCTCTCTCTCTCTCTCTCTCTCTGTGTCCGGGGCCGCTGGCACTGAGCGCCAGTGTTCGGGAAATGTGTGCCTCAGCTTAGCCTTGAGCCGGTTGCAAAATCAAAGTAGCCGGTTGAGGGTACGGCAAGAAGGAGAAAATTTCGCTTAAAATAAATGAAAAATAGTGCCGACACTGAGCGCCAGTGTTCGGGAAAAGTGTGCCTCAGCTTAGCCTTGAGCCGGTTGCAAAATCAAAGTAGTCGGTTTAGGGGAGGCCAAGAAGGAGAAAATTCCGCCCTCCTGGTCATCCGCCTGCACCGACGCTCTTGCCAAGTCTCTCTCTCTCTCTCTCTCTCTCTCTCTCTCTCTCTCTCTCTCTCTCTCTCTCTCTCTCTCTCTCTCTCTCTCTCTCTCTCTCTCTCTCTCTCTCTCTTTGTCCGGGGCCGCTGGCACTGAGCGCTAGTGTTCGGGAAAAGTGTGCCTCAGCTTAGCCTTGAGCCGGTTGCAAAATCAAAGTAGCCGGTTGAGGGTAGGGCAAGAAGGAGAAAATTCCGCTTAAAATACATGAAAAATAGTGCCGACACTGAGCCCCAGTGTTCAGGAAAAGTGTGTCTTACCTTAGCCTTGAGCCAGTTGCAAAATCAAAGTAGTCGGTTTAGGGGAGGCCAAGAAGGAGAAAATTCCGCCCTCCTGGTCATCCGCCTGCACCGACGCTCGTGCCAAGTCTCTCTCTCTCTCTCTCTCTCTCTCTCTCTCTCTCTCTCTCTCTCTCTCTCTCTCTCTCTCTCTCTCTCTCTCTCTCTCTCTCTCTCTCTCTCTCTCTCTCTCTCTCTCTCTCTCTCTCTCTCTCTCTCTCTCGTTGTCCGGGGCCGCTGGCACTGAGCGCCAGTGTTCGGGAAAAGTGTGCCTCAGCTTAGCCTTGAGCCGGTTGCAAAATCAAAGTAGCCGGTTGAGGGGAGGGCAAGAAGGAGAAAATTCCGCCCTCCTGGTCATCCGCCTGCACCGACCCTCGTGTCAAGTCTCTCTCTCTCGTTGTCCGGGGCCGCTGGCACTGAGCGCCAGTGTTCGGGGAAAGTGTGCCTCAGCTTAGCCTTGAGCCGGTTGCAAAATCAAAGTAGCCGGTTGAGGGTAGGGCAAGAAGGAGAAATACATGAAAAATACTGTAATTTTGTAAAAATACTAGCTAGTATTGTAAAATTTCTGGTTCAGATTTGTCTTGGAGGGATTTTTGTATGTTTGTGAAAATGAATTTTCCCGAACACCAGTCAGTCAGTCTCTCTCTCTCTCTCTCTCTCTCTCTCTCTCTCTCTCTCTCTCTCTCTCTCTCTCTCTCTCTCTCTCTCTCTCTCTCTCTCTCTCTCTCTCTCTCTCTCTCTCTCTCTCTCTCTCTCTCTCTCCCCCCCCGAGGTCGGCTGCACTAAGCGTTGCGCTCTCTCTCTCTCTCTCCCGATGTCCGCCTGTGCGTGCCCCGAGGGCCCGAACACTGCCGCATGCAGTCTCTCTCTCTCTCTCTCTCTCTCTCTCTCTCTCTCTCTCTCTCACACACACACACACACACACCCCGGCATTTCATTTCATTTAATTTCTCTCTCTCTCACAGAGATGCGAAAACAGAGACCTAAAGCCTTCATTTCATTTCATTCTCTCTCTCTCACAGAGACGTAGCCATTTCATTTCTCTCTCTCTCTCTCTCTCTCTCTCTCTCTCTCTCTCTCTCTCTCTCTCTCTCTCTCTCTCTCTCTCTCTCTCTCTCTCTCTCTCTCTCTCTCTCTCTCTCTATGACAGAGACGCAGCCCGCCACTCCTGTGGTGAAGAGAAGAGGAAGAGAGAGAGAGAGAGAGAGAGCTGCACATTACCGACGCGCAGGGTTCAGAGTAGGTGATGACGAAGCCGAGACGAAGCCGCGCAGGTTGATGAAGCCGCGCAGTCTGTGGAGAGCTTCCAACGCAGGTTCGGAGCAGGTGATGACGAAACCGAGACGAAGCAGGTGATGACGAAGCCGCGCAGGTTGACGAAGCCGCAGGTTGACGAAGCTGCGCAGTTTGTGGAGAGCTTCCAACGCAGGTTCGGAGCCGCTGAGGTCGACGCAGGTGATGAGCAGCTGAGGCCGACGCAGGCAATGAGCGCAGGTGATGACGACGCAGGTGATTAGCAGCTGAGGTCGACGCAGGCAATGAGCATTGCGTGGAAGAAGCAGCTGAGGTCGACGCAGGTGAAGCCACTGAGGATGACGACGCAGGTGATGATGACGCAGCTGAGAGCCGCCTGAGGATGACGCCTCTGTCTCCCTCTCTCTCTCTCTCTCTCTCTCTCTGGAGCTACAAGAGGATGACGCCTCTCTCTCTCTCTCTCTCTCTAGAGCCGCCTAAGGATGACGCCTCTCTCTCTCTCTCTCTCCCCCTTGCCCCGCTATGATCACCCTCCTTGCCAAGCGCGTCAGGCGGCTGGCGGTGTTATTTTTTGAACTCATGAGCCTAAGCGCCTTGCCTTGAACTGAGCCCGGCATTTTCAGCCTGAGCCCTCACAAATGGACACGTGTCGGGGGGGGAGCCGGAATCCCCTCCCCCATTATCTATTTAGATAGATTACAACAGAGACAGGTAGTGAGTGATCTTGGTGTTGTACTTTTGATATTCTTCTTAAGCTCACTCTTAGCTCAGGCTATGGTTACAACTAGGCAAATCTCGACCATTCGGAGTGAGTGTCACTCATTAATGAATCTCTACCTTGCATCCCAATTCTAATCATCAACTTACCCTACCTTCATTTCACATATGGGCCATGTTTTCTTTCAGTTATCACACATATATTGACCCACAATTTTACGTTACAATTTTGTTAGTCAGTGGGATATATTCATGTTGAATCCAATCTTTTACACACATTTGTTTTGCTGCCAGATATGTAAACTGTTGCATAATTTCATTTTATTTTATTTTTAAGTAGATCTTACACATGATTATTACGAAATCTCCCCTCACACTACAATATTGCAATTTTGTGTGCTTATTTTGTGGAACTCTGAAACTCTCACCTGGCACATGGGCTGTGTGTTCTAACCAAGCATCAAAACTTCTCTCTTTTGTTACCTAGAAGGGTGCAGGGATGATGTTTGCATATACTCTACTTATGCAGCCGTACATTTCACTCATACACTCATTCTTAACAATTTTAAAAATTAATTGGATCGTTGACCTTCTGATTTCAAAGTATGTATTGAGAAACAAATGATGGTATAATAAATGGTGTTTACAAGAATAGAATTTCAAGCAGTATGAGAGTTATATTGTTGAACACATGAGTTAAAGTACTACACGAGCCTCATGCTCGCGACACACACAGGTACGTACAGATTTCAATGCAAAGCAACACATACATCCTTCCCCTTTTCATATTTCATTTCTCTTCATTGCGTTCTAAGTTAAATACTCAAACACTGCTAAGGTCATGGCTTCTAATTTATTGAAAGAACTTTTTATTGAGATGATTTGTCAAGAAGCTATGCAGGTACTCATGTGAGCTAAGTTGCTCTGGTATACTGAACAAATAAATAAATTGTAAGTACTTTGTTATAATGCAATGGTGTCAATCACAAAATATATCTATATATATATATATATACTTTTTCTCCTTTATGTCTTGTCTAGTCCATTGGTCACAAGCACACAGATTCGCCGATTTAGGCAGTGTGTAACTGCTCATCCTAGTGCAGATTCACCGATTTAGACAGCACATTGATAAATTGCAGATTCATGATTTTTCAACTTATACCAAATGTAGATTCGCTGATTTAGGCAGCATTAGTGCAGATTCGCCGATTTAGGCAGCACGTCTTATTGGTGTAGGTTCGCCGATTTAGGCAACACCGATCACAAAATCATGCTACAGGGTGGATGCATGAATAGGTGGACCAAAAACCTTGTCCCGGATAGAGGTTTTATAACCGGTACATAAAACCATCTATATTAGTTCAATTCGATATATTCTTTTGAACAGATTTTTAATTAAATATAGAATTTCCACAGCTTTTTGTTAAATATAGAAGACGGCTCTGTACCTCTTAACTATGCACGTCAGTCAGCTCTTTGCACCATTACTATTTCCACACCTCTCTTTCAAATATAGAAGACAGCTCTGTACCTCTTAACTATGCACGTCAGCCAGCTCTTTATCTTCCCGCTCTCTCGTTTTCATGTCTCTCTCTAACTCTCTGTGTAGGAGCACAAATTGCTGTTTTACTTTGTAGGCCTATCACATATCTATTGTTGTCATATACTGCTCTTGCTCTATGTAGGCCTATTACCTCGCAAAATCTCTCCCTCTCTAGCATGGAGCAAGAATCTCACACTATATGTGACTGCTCTCAGCCTCACTGTGAACTGTGTGCTAGGTATGATGTTGATGCGGTCAAGGAATATCATGCTAGGAGAAAGAGGGAGCAGCGTACTAAGAACAAGCTTGAGCAGGTAGCACGTGAGGAAGATAATGATCAAAATGGTGCTGATGATGCAAAGCGTCAAAGACTTTGCAATGACCTTGTTATGCTCTTCAATCGGCGTACAAAGACCCTCGATGTTGCATCACGCTCTGATATTTTGTGCAAGTTTGTCAATCATCCTTCTCTTGGAGACCTTGAAATGCCCAGGGCACAAACAAACTTCGTTGAAGCCATACGCAACACAATAGATGCAATCAAATTACCCAAGAGCGGATAGGAGCTCTTTCTTAAAAGGTTCATCACCACAATGCTTATGAATGTAATAAACCGTCTAATGCAAGTAGAATTTGATTTAAATTTGTTAAAAAAGGACACTTAAAGTGTCCTGTTTTGGTACCAAACTAGTGTTAAGGCATCTCCTCCAATGTTGAGACATACAAAATTGGCAAAAACATGAATGAGCTCTATGTCAAAGTGCACACTTGTCATTCCTAGAGTGTCCATTCACACAATGCAATGACTGTGACCCTTCCACCTGCTTGCAATTCCATCATTACATTATTTGCTTTGACATCCCAAAAAAATTGAGTCCACTTTCACTCGGTGTTTTCATCATGAAATTTATGTTTCAAGAAATTAAACACATCCTTGGCACACTTCATGTTCCATGCATCAGGTTTCAATTGTTCATTTGTCTGAGCCCTTTTGACAATTACACCAACCCCATACATCTACCTCAAAAGTGAATGTTCAGCTGCATCTAAATTGCTAAATTTGCACAAGAGGAATTTTATAGCTGCAAAGAATCGGGTGATGGCAGCAAGTGATGGCAATTTGCCAATCTCTTTGTGTGCTTGACAGCCCATGGATCGTGGTTTCATAACACGTTATGAGAAAGAGTTGATCTTCTCTTTTTGGATGTCTGACACTCGTGTTTCACCCAATAAGAAGGATGTGTGCAGAAAGGGTATTGGAAGAAATTCATATGTCAAACATCCTGTGCATCTTCTTGAACGATCTCAGGTAATAACTTGCTTCACTATATCCATTTTTGTTTTCTAATATTTGCATTCATGACGTATATTCACTATAATTGGGTTGATAAGAGTAGATATGAAATCGGATATGAAGGAAGTTATAAATGGAAATAAGGGGAATCTGTATTTGGTCCTAGATTAAGAGTAGATAAATATTGGATGTGAAGGAGAATATAGATGGAAACATAGTTTTTATCATATGCGTATGTTTGTTGAAACATACATTTGCAGACGCATACTTTCACACGCGTATGATATGTATAAACAAATGGGACTAAAATTAAAAACCCCAAATTTCCTAGCGATTGTACTCTGCGGTCTGCTCCTGCCTACATAGTGTTCATAGTATGCCCTTCCTTGCTTTGCAGCCTTCCCTCATCTCTTCCACATGGTAGTTGCTCCCCAATATTGACAGCTCCGAGTCAGCACTAGTAGCGAATTTAGTTTGCAGGTTTGTGCTAGGTTCTCTGTACGCAACTGGCTGAACGATATACAGTTTGCAGGTTTGCACTAGGTTCTCTGTATGCAATGGGTCATGAACATCTGCAGTGTGGAAATCGATGCAACATATCGAAAGGGCTGAGCGAATCGAGTTTGCATTTACTAATACACAAGTGGCTGAGGTCAAGTATGAAAGTATGGTTGCAGTTTTACCATACTTGAACCATACTTTCATACTCGTATGCGTATGCAGTATGGTTGCTGCATGAAAAAACTATGAATGGAAATATTGAATATGTATTCGGTCCTAGTTAAAAGTAGATAAATATCGGATATGGGTTTCCATGACCAGTATAAGAATCTTAAATAACTCTTGATATGGTATGTGAAAGATGTACTGGTTAACCTAACCAGTTATGTAATAACTAATACCGATTTCAAATGAAAAAATTGGTCTACATAGCCAGTAGATTAATTTTAGCTGGTTAACACTTTTTTCCCACTAGTATAGAACTTGGTCAAGTGTATATATGTGGTATGTGAAAGATGTACTAGTTAACCCGACCAATTATGCACTTACTAATACCGGTTTGAAATGAAAAGACCGGTTATATAACGAGTAAATTAATTTCAACTGGTTAACACATTTTCACAGTAGTTTACAGCTCCGTCAAGTGTATATGTGGTATGTAGTAAACATACTACTTAACATGACAAGTTATATAAAAACTAATAGTTGTTTGATATTACAATACTAGTTTACATAACCAGTAAATAGATTTAAAACCGTTTACACATTTTATGCCAGTAAACAGCTTGGTCGAGTGTTCACATGTACTGTTTTTCATACCAGTTAGGTAAAAAACTAGTTTACATAACCAGTGAAAAACTTTCAACACTTATTTCTCACTGGTATACATCGTGGTTAAGTGTTCACATGTACTGGTTGAGTGTTCACATGTACTGTTTGTAATGTCACAGATAGGTAAAAAACATATCGGTTTGAAAGGAAAATACTGGTTTACATATCCAATAATTTTTTTTTAACACTTATTTCTCATTGGTATACATCGTGGTAAAGTGCTCACATGTACTGGTTAGGTAAACAACATACCGGTTTTGAAAGAAAAGACTGGTTTACATCAGCAATAAGAACATTTGAACTGGTTGACACTTATATACCACTGGTACGTACCAAGGACACGTGTTCATATGTACTGGTTTGCATAACCAATTAAGTGAAAAAACATACTGGTTTGAAATAAAAATATTGGTTTATAGTAATGTAAGAGTTTTCTTCAAAGATAATAAAAACCTGCAGATTTCTTCAATGTTCTTTAACCATATATGTTTTTCATTATAGGTGGAGATCTTTCTCAACTTCAAAGAACAATACCCTGAAATTGTAATAAGGCAGCGTGCGTTTGAGTACATGAAGCCATATTTTGTGTGGAAATTGAGAGACCGATATACTTGCTGCTGCATTTCACATGTTCAAATGTCCTTCCTAAAGGATGCCATAAATCACATGCGAAGTTCTGTATTCGGTCTGCATGGAAAAGCTTGCCAATGTCAATGCAACATATGCAAAAACAATGGTGGATGCAATGCACCAAAAAACCCTATCAAGAGTGTAATTGCCTTATTGGACTCTATACTGTGTCCAAAATCAGATACGTCCACCTTCCATGCCCTTGCCTGCTTGAGTGGTCAATGTAAAAGGTGTGGCCCGGATAAGTTAGATTTTTGTGTTGCAGAGGCTGCATTTATTGCTAAAAAGATTGTGGTGAAGATTTTTGAGGACCTAGAAGTAGGAACTGCGCGTGACGATCAGAAGAAGAAAAGGAAAGTCTTGTCGCATAAGGAAATATCATTATAGGATCTCTCAGTCATGTTCAAAGACCATCTTTAAAAATACATAATGCATAATTTTGTGTATAGATGGCAAGCAGAACAATATAAGGAATGTATACAAAGCTTTCCAAAAGATGTTGTTGTGTCAGTTGTTGACTTTGCTGAAAATTATAGTTTCAAAGAACAAAATGAGATTCAGTCCATGCACTGGTATTCAAATCAAGTAACTATTTTTGTGCACGTAAAATATTTCCGAATTGCAGGTAACGACATCACCCTAGATCAGTATTATTTCTTTTGTATTAAGCCTTCAATAATTTATAATTTCTATATTATGCAGGTGACATCCACAAGACAATTCACTTCTTCATTTCAGCTGACAAGCAACATGACACACATTTTGTTCAACACTGTTTTCTGAAACATGCAGAATGGCTAAAGCAATTTGGTCTAAACATAAGGCGTCATTGGGTATGGTCTGATGGAGCAGCTTCACAATTCAAAGCAAGAAGAACATTCTATTTCCTTGCCAGGTATACCATGTTCTAACAAACATTATCTGAAGGTGGTTTTAATATAGAGACCTATAATATTGGCATTAAAGTTGTAATAAAATGCTTGTCTAACATCAGTAATATTATAATACGTGTTTTTTTTTGTAATCTTATCTTGCCAAGAGTATATTAATCTTCTTCTATCCATTTAATAAAATGCAGATAGAGTGTTTTTACGGGATGGAAAATGTCTTGGAACTTTTTTGGATCCAGCCATGGTAAGGGAGAACACAACGGTGCGGGAGCAGTGATAAAAAGGTCTTTAACTCAATACCAATTGTAGCCAAACTGCCCAAAGATAGACTGTGTTGCAGATGTTGTGGCATTATTGAGACCGACCTTGTCAGATGGTGCTACAGCCACCTATGCATCCCACGCCCGTTATGTAAGCACGATTTTTTGGGTGATTGAATAGGGGGATGTCGAAAGGGGAAAAAATTGGGGTGTGAAGGCTGTAAAAAATACCCGCTCAAGGCACTTTGTTTTCGCATATTCAGAGCATGATACAACTGATTTGAGAACACGTTCACTGTCTTGTTTTTGTAGTGCATGTAAACAGGAAAAGTGGAGGAGATGTGTGAGCAAGTCACACGTTCCTTTCTGGACATACCTTATTTTGGAGCCTACAGAAGAAGGGGAAGACGATGACGACAAAATAAATGAGGATGTAGCGTATGAAGGACACTATGACACCCTCAGTCAAGCTCTTATTGTTGGTGATAATTTTGTTGTTCCCGCACCAAATGACAATGGAGAAAAAGTGGATTTCTATATTGTGAAATGCACTGCAGCTATTGAGGAGTTTCATTCAGACGTTGAAGATGACTAGGGCAATATCATTGGGCGAGGATCCTATGCTATCAAAGGGTTTTACTCTTGTATGATAAATGAGAAGACCTACGAGCTTTTAGACAAAAAGCCAAAGGTGTTCATATATTCACATCTTGTTCGGGCAATCAAAATCCCCATGATACCCCATCCCAGCAACTCAAAACTATATACAATATCACTTGATGTCAGTGAGTCTATCTACAATAGTATGCCTTTTGAGTTGTAGCAATCAGTTTGTTTAAACTTTTTGTCCAAACTTCCTTTTTAAAATATAGATGTCTTTGTTTATCCCTTTGAATCACTACATGTCCTTACGTTTTAAATAAATTGGTTCTGTAAAGGCGGCAATTTAATGGTTTTGTACTGGTATCATACAAGTTGGAAAGTTGTGGTGGTGTGGGAACACTGTCGCTAGTGTGCGTTTGAGCTTCTCAAACTCGCAGCAGCTCCATATCCACACTTTGAACCATCTGAAACAAAAATTCAGAAACACTTCTGCATTGGGCCTTTCCCAAAACTGTGTATCCCCTTCAACAACATACCACATTTCTGGCCAATAGGGCAATTCTTCACCATATTTTTCATCAATTTTTTTTTGAGCAGTAAGCCATTAAGGTCTAAAATGAGAACCCTACGCTGGACGCTCAACAGAGGTGGTGGCCTTGGCCATAGTAGTGGGATTCTTTTACACAGTCTATACCATAGAGGAAACACGAGCACTGGAGGAGACAACACCCAATTCCATATTGCACGAATGTCAGCCCTGCCATTCTGCTTGTCAACCGTGAACCTATCTGCAAGGCGCCATTCTTCAACTAAAAACATATCTGCAGATGCAAAATTACACAAGACTCGAATTTAAATATACAATTAGGACATATCTACAGATTGAAATCATACAATAAAAATACACAATGTTCAAAAATTAGGCACAAGATGAAAGAGACGTCGAATGGGAAAGAAAGTTATATTAATTTCAGAAGTGGTTACATAAAAAGAAACATAGGGGGGGCAAACTATAATCTTTTGCAGGCTCTGGGTTCAGGGTCAGAACTTGTGCCGGTATTATGCATCTCCTTAGTGTCTTCTATGTCCATCTCCTCTTCTGGCTGCCCCTTGGTCTCTTCCTCTTCCTTGATTTTTTGCTCCATTTCAGGCTTCTCATCTGTAGTCTTGTCAATTTATTTATTTTTTGCCTTTCTCATCTGCTGAGCAAGGGTCTCCTCGGGACTTCCCTCCAGCCTGACATCTACATGACCATCAACCTTAGAAAGCTGTGCAGCAAAAGATCACTTATTAGAGCCTTAATCAATGAAAAAACTTACTCTTGCCACGTTGGCCTCGTTTTCTCAGGGTCTTTGATCTTGTCACCCGCATGCCAGTGTCTAGCAACACATCGTCTTCCTCATTCTGGGTTTTCCCTTCAACACCAGTCGTACTCTGCTCCTTTATCTCAAAGTTTTGTTCTTCTTCTGTTGTTTCTGAAACAGGTTTCTCAACATTACCAGGGACATTTTCATCAAGCAAAACCTCCATAGGTGTCTTGTATGCAGGCGTCACTGCATCGTTCCCTGTGTCTTTACCGACAGTAGTTCTGAAGCAACTTGACTCTAAAAAAACATCAGAGAAGACAAAAATCAATCACCTGATTAAAACAATGGTGTGTTTCTTACTCGTTGAAGCAATTTTCTCACCTATTATTGGGCATGGTTCAAATGGCTTCTTCTTTAGAAGGGATTGTTCTTCTGCAGAAATAACTCCGGGGCAATCCTTAAGCAGGCACTTTCCTTTCTCAGCCAAGTGAGCATAGCAGAATGCATGGTATGCATGTGAACAAGGCAATAGAACAACATGGTGTGAGCGATTGTGATCATGAATTTTTACACCACAAGCATTGCACACATCAATGAGAACAACACTATGTCCAGGAGCTGAAACTCGTGCAGGCAAGACTATGGTTTCAGGTAGCATTGGTTGACTAATCATGTCTGTCACAAACGTGACACAAATACCAAAGGTTTCCTCATGCTCCAAGCATTTGGATAATTCTTCCTGTAGGCAAGAGACCTCTGTTAACAGACAATGTCAAACAGGTATAAAATCGGTATGAATGCTTGAAGATCGGTATAATAATGTTATCATACCGGTATGATTACATCCTGTCGGTATGATGTTATCCCACCGGTATGATGTTATTATAGTGGATAGTATCCAGTAACATCATACCGGTAGGATAACATTATACCGGAAGGATAACATCAAACCGGTTGGATTTTATCATACCGTTAGGGTGTACTCATACCGGTCGGATCTAACCATACCGATAGGATATAACCATAACGGTAAGATGTAATTATACCGGTAGGATGTAATCATACCGGTAGGATATAATCCTACCGGTAGGATATAATCCTACCGGTATGATAACATCCTACTGGTATTGTCATCTACCCTTACCGAATTGATGTTATTGTCATACTATTATGTTTTTTTATTATTCGATTTTGTGGTACCACGTTCTTCCCATCCTACCGGTATTGTCATCTACCCTTACCGAATTGATGTTATTGTCATACTATTATGTTTTTTTATTATTCAATTTTGTGGTACCACGTTCTTCCCATCGCGGTATGATAGAGCCATAATACCGGTATTGTAAAACTTATAATACCATTTTCACTATATTAGAGTTTCAGTACAATATGGTTATTATAATCATACCGTTACTTTAGTGTTAAACTACTGTTTTGTTTTGTTACTATATCGGTATTATTTTGTTGTTATACCTCTATTATGTTTCTTTCATACCGTTATGTGATCATTGATAGAACTTATAGTAACATGTTCACCAATAGAATACCAATACCAGTATTGCAACCGTTACTTTGCAGGTATGTTACCATTATTTATAGTAATCATTCTACTTTAAAGGTATTTTTGTGTATTCATTCCACAACAGTATATAGACTATAGTATATTGTACATCCAAACCAGTACTTTGCAAGTATTATACTACAATCAGATGGAGTTAAAAGAATACATGTGCATGCTATGTAGGGTGGCTTTTGCTTGGTCAAATTTTTCTTGGAGGCTGTCAAGCAAGCCTGTTGGTACATTGGCATCGTCAGGGAAGTGCATTCGGATGGTGTCAAGGGCACCCTCGCAACAGTGCACATCAACAACAGATTTGACCACAGAATCCTTAGCCTTCTGACACTCGACTGATACATTGTCATGAGATTTCTAACCTCAACAAGTAGTTCTTGCAAGGAAGTGGATACTTCAACACTAAACGCAGACTGAGTAGCCGCAAAAAGCCCACTTCCGGCTGGTGTACTTCCGGATGGGGTATTTACTAACAAGATGGCAGAACCACTTGGGGTTCCTGTGGATACTTGGGAAGTCTCTAACTTCCATTGTTATCTTTTCCTATCTAAGTGACCTTCATTGGTCACATTCTTCACCACCTCAGATGCAAACTCGGCCCACTTTACCGGACCTGTGCATACGAAATAAACATATCCATGTGCAAACTTGACTCCTAGTAGATAGTTTGGTGGTTTGGATTGATACACTTGCTTGTAGAGCTGGTAGAGTGCCTTGTAGTGATCCGGCCTTGCTGTTTTTATCGGCACTTTTTTCTCCTTCACTAGAAGACACGTGAAAACTTTCATCCAGTCGGATATGGACACATCTGCATCTGTCAACTTCCTAACATCTTTCCCCTTAAGACTTAACCCATATTCCCTGTGAAAATCCTCTTTTGTCGTGCAGAATACCTTTAATGGCACCTCCACATCCTTGGGGTGAACAAAGCGGCTAATTTTGGGAGGAGGCCGTAACTTCTGTCTTTGAAAAGAATAAATCCATATTCATTACTCAATATATCCACACCTCAATACTCTACTACACATACAGGTCCGCTGTACACAACACAGAGAGAGACAGAGAGAGGTGACATACCTTCGTGGGAGAATGTCGGGTCTTTGTGGGGGAGACCTGTCGGGCTGCATTCCTTGGGCTCTTTCTTAGGTTGCTATCCATAGCGAAGGATAAGAACGTGCACAAGGGGCTATAGAGTGAGCTGAGAAAGGCGCAGAAGGAGAAAGGCACAGAGATATGGAGAAGTACAGTCATGCAAACATTCGACTGAACATTTGTCTGACGTGGGCTCCATACGTGTTTTTGAATCCTTCACACAATTATTAAGATTTTGTATCCTCCACACAATTATTTAATTCAAACAATTCTTGCCCATAACGCCACTTTCATACCCCCTAAATTTTAAGCCTCCAAAAGCAACTTTCAACAAGTTAAAACCGGGCCACCTATTCATGCATCCACCCTGCAGTGGGGCTGGCCACCACTGTAACTGGTATGATTTTGTTACCCGGGTATAGAAAATGAAAGATATTTTGGATTTGGATTTGGAATTGGATTTGGAATAGGTATATGATGATTTTCTATTGCGACAGTATTTATGAAAGTGAACTTGAGATTGATGAGAATTGATTTATACAATGATGAGTGTGACCAATGATATCTTGATTCATCAGGGTATGACATATACTTCTTATTCTAGTGGTATGGGAAACTAGAATAGGTAGTATGTGGATGACAGCAGGCATAACCAATGTGTCTAATTTTATGGATTTTTCTTGTCCTATTTGATACAGATTTCTAATCATTATTTTTGACAAGTATTGTTTGCAGATTTTTATCTTCGCAACTGACAACAGTTGCTTTCCAACGGAGAGGTATGTTATAGAATTGATATTTCATTATATTTTGCAGCTGGCAAGTGGCAAAAGCATCAGCAGATAATGGATTATGCAGAAGGATATTATATTTTATGTATATTTGATTATTCAAGTGCTCTTTATGAGCTTTGGCCATTTATGTCCGGCCGGCCAGTTTGTACTCATTTTTTGGACATTCAAGAAATCTATAAATAAATACGTGTAAGAGGGAAATGCTTACTCTTGCACGGGGGGAGATTGTACCCAATGCTTGTGTGTTTCTTCTCTCCCCTCCTCTCTTCTCTCTCACCGTGCCAAGCGTAGCACTCCGCTCTAGACGTGCGCCTGCGCATGTTCTGTTCCTTTCTCTCGCTCGCTGTCTCTCTCTGTTCGCGTACATCGTTGATTATGTGCATGTGCAATAATTCAGGTATATCAATTTATCATTTTATGGTATGTATTGTGTTATTATGAGTATTTTGCAGGGCCATCGCGCATCCATCTGTAGCACTTGAGGGGCTTGGTGTGTTCCACAAAGTCAAACATATCCCTACTCATGTGGGGGCAAACCCTCATTGTAGGAGAATGAGAGAGAACACACACACCCTCACACAAGGCAATCTTGGTCTAAAGAAGCAACTGGGACACTTGTCAAGTTCCTCTTCATGTTGCACTCATGGTGTGCCTCAAGCCTATTGGTTGGCCTCTCAAGGGGTCCAATGATAATTTAGTTTATTAATTGATTATGTGTTTATCAATTCCTCTCTCTCGAGACACTTGTCCCAAGGCTAGCATGCTTGCTTGATATGCACTCTGCATGTGATTGGCCAGGCTTGCAGGGGTCCAATGACCTTCCATCTTGAGCTAGAAGAGGGGGTCAACCAAAGCAAGGAGGGAGCTAGCTTGGGGGGTATACTCCCACACACACACACTCACTCACTCATTGTGTGAAGTGCAAAGTGCAAGAGCTCCATCTCCTTCTCCAAGCTTGTTGAGAAGTTGAGAGCCTACACCAACACCATGCTCCAATGCTTAAGCTTGTCATCTTCTCTATCTTAATTACTCTACTTTTATGTATGCTAAGCAAGAAGAGTGATGATAAGTGAGGAACTATTTCTTTCTCCTATGAATGCTTCTTCTTCCTCTACCCTACCCTCATTCCCTGCTAGCTCTCTCCACCCCCGCGCAATCACTTTTTAGAATTTGTATGATATCACGTGAGTTAACCGGAGAGGATTATTAAAAGACCAAAATGTATAAAAATGTATACTTTTATGTATACATTAGAGGGGGGTGGGGGTTTTTTAAATAGGCTTACAGTGTAAGTATAGTATGTATATTGGGTATTATTAATTACCTCTTGAACGCACGTGATATAGGGATCTTTTGATAAGTGACTGCCCCGGGTCTCCACCTTTGAAGGTGTTTGAGGCCTTGGGACTGAGGCTGGGGATGGTTAATGCTTTTTGCAAAGATTATGTCATGCTAGTGATGCATGAATTTTTCCATCTTCATTGCATCACCTAGGTCACAAGGAACACAAAGATTGTATTGTATCAAAGTCTCTCTTGATGGGAGAATCTATAATACAAAAGCCTATTGAAGGGGGGACCGGCTCCACATAAATCCGGTCCTCAACTGTTGTCGATTTCTCTAACTCTCTCTCTCTTCAAAAGTATTGTTCATGCCAAGTTAATTAAGTATTATGGTTATGTTGCTACCACTAATTAAGTTCACCTTCTATGTTCTCAAAGTAGTCTCACAAAAATGCTCACTCTAATTCTCTTAATTCCAATATTCTCAAAGTTCATAGGCCATCTCCATTACAGAGAGAGCTGATTTCATAAACATACCAAATTCCCTCTAGGGTAGATTCAAAAAGAGGAAATTTTCCAAAATAGTTGGTATTATTTGCACTTTAATTTCATTTTTAAATTTTCCAAGCTGATTTTCTTATTCTCCCCTTCCCTTCAATCAGCAAAAAAATACATTTTCCTAGCCGAATCAAAGAAAAAAGGGGCAAGCTTAAATTCTCCCGGTTTTTAGGTCAAAATTTGAAGCTCTCATAGGTATTTACAATAAAACTTGTGAAGATTTCTTGATTTTGTTCAAGGCAAGCTCAAAATCTAACCGGGATATTACGATTTCAAACGGTTAAAGAGAGAGAGAAGAACAAGAATAAGAGAATTTTTAACGTCGTGGAAAACTATCTCAAGAGACCTCGAGTTGAATTACCTACTACATCTGCTACATTTTGCTTCTCGCCATGGCCTGCAAGAGAGACAAAGATGAGCCTCACATACTAGATTGTAACAAAGCTACGCTAAAAAAATTCTTGGTGTTGTTGCTTGTGAAATTGCCTTCAAGCAAACTCCCAAGAACATCATGGAATTGTGCAAGCAAAGCAAGGGCACTACTCAAAAAGGCGATGTCAAGGATCCCGAGGCTGCTCATAAGGCTGCGTGGGTGGGTGACGCTAGATCTGTTAATACAAGGTTTGTGGAATGTCCGCAAGAATTCAAGGAGTGAACTCTTGAAGCTTTGAGCTCCGCTGCGGAATCATTCTCTAAGACATTTGAGGTTATCAAAGGGACACTCTTTGGGAAGGTTGATAAGGACAACCGAAAGGTTGATAAGGACAACATGTGATGTTGTGTGGTGATCTTTTCGCATACATAGTGTCTCCCAATAGTTGTACATATTTGTCTTTGGTTTTTAGGTAACATATTAAAATCCATTTTTTGTGCTTGCCCAGTGAGGTATGTTGCATAGCCCCTTTTTGGGCATGTTGATCATATGAAACTTCAATGTTGTGTGGACATGCCGTCTCTGGGTTTTCTCGAAGAGTTATTAAAACTTCCGAAAGAAGGCTTTTTGTTGTTGTTGTTGTTGTTGTGTGTGTGTGTGTGTGTGTGTGTGTGTGTGTGTGTGTGTGTGTGTGTGTGTGTGTGTGTGTGTGTGTGAGAGAGAGAGAGAGAGAGAGAGAGAGAGAGAGAGAGGAAGACGGCCATTTGCAGCAAATGTAACCATCACCGGTTTTCTTCCATCGGTTTTCTTCGCTTCTAACAATGGCTTAGTAAACTATTGCTAATTACATCATATTATTCCTAGACTGTCAGAGTGGTGACGTTGTTCTTCTTAAATTGTGGATTGAAGCGTACGAGGCTTTTATGTAAAGCACTAGAGACTGATATATGGAGGCCATGAGATTTACTACCAAGATGCTTTAGTGAAGCATTATGGTCTCACAAGTGGGAAGCATGTGCATTTGGTTGTGAAAATTTCAGAATAATAGGTGGTGACAATCACAACAATTAGTGGCAAGGAGCATACTTTCAGAATTGACAGAATGAAGATCATTCAAGTCTTGAAATAAGCCTTAATGAAAGAAGCTAGATTTTTAGATGATAAGCAACAATTGGTGTTGAAAAGTTAGAATCTCAAAGGATGACATGCTACTTGAGTAATTTTCAGTGGGAGATGATGCTATAGTGCAATTATTTTTAAGAAACACTCTAAAAATAATACGTCATGCTATTGAAGTAATAAAAGTTTCTCAAAAAGTGAGGGACAAACAACTTAATGTTGCACGGAAAAATGAGGACGCTTGGCTTCCATCAAGCTTTGCCCAGAGTGTGGCTATGTGTGGGGAGAAGTTGTCGGCCTATTCATTTAGTGGAGAGTGCTACCCATAGAGAGAGAGAGAGAGAGAGAGAGAGAGAGAGAGAGAGGAGGAGGAGGAGGAGGAGGAGACTGAAAGCCTTCTAGGCCTTGCTCACCCGCCACCACACCTCACACTCTCCACCTTTCTTCTATTTGCACCTAATGATAGCCATGGTAGATGACAACCCTACAAAGGACACCAGAGCTTCCATCGCCCCCTCCATCCTCAAGTGTATTAACAAGCATCAACTAACTGCTTTGGCATTATCTAGATATTTGGATTTGAGCCTTCCTTGACTCATAAATGATTGAAGCATGTACCCACTATACTTCATGCCAGGGTGCATGCGCAACCAACTACTCTGGGAGCTTTGGTAGATGCATCTGTCGAGAAATATCATGAACATTGATCTGGCCAAAAAACTAGTTGTATGAAAAAGGGTGAAAACACTAGCTATGTGAAATTCTCTCGGTGGTAGAAATTGCCTTCCTGTAGGCTCCTATGTTGCACAAATGGCATTATACAACAGGCATTCGGCTAGCTAGATATGCCACACCCTGCACCCATGACATTAGGTGAGGTATTGATCTTATCATCATGGAGGCTCCGTCCTTCATCACATTCACATGAACATAGTGACATCTACATGGCAGCA
This sequence comes from Adiantum capillus-veneris, assembly GCF_014529385.1. Lineage (NCBI taxonomy): Eukaryota > Viridiplantae > Streptophyta > Polypodiopsida > Polypodiales > Pteridaceae > Adiantum > Adiantum capillus-veneris. Next base: position 93,665,846 of record NC_140953.1, on the reverse strand, counting down.
AGAGAGGAGAAAGGTTCCAAGATGTTTAGGGTGCCAACACTTGATGTGGAGTATTCTGCTTCTTCTTGCAGCTTGCACCAATGCCCTCATCAAGACGTTAGCTCTAGATATTCCCCACCAATTGGCTTCATGTGCACAGACAGACAATCGATGTGAGTTGGTTCATGGTGTCACTAAATGAAGGGCGAATGTTCCATGTGTGCACTACATCATGCCAATTGTATTTCAACGGCTATGGAGCTGACAAGTTCCATAGCCGTTGAAATACAAGTTCCTAAGTTGTTTTTGTGCACATCACTAGAAGGCCTAATTCAGTCCTTTGTTGTAAATAAGTTGTGCTAGCTTATTCTACCAACAATGTAGTTGTTTGATAGGGTCAAAACTTAAAAATGTGAAACATGTTGTTTTTCACACACACACACACACACACACACACACACACACACACAGAGATCACAAGAACGTGTTTTTTTCAGAGAGAGAGAGGGAGATCCCCACCTCCCCCCCAAACACAAACATCCAGTAAGAGAAGGTTTAAGAGTAAATTTTCATGGCAGAGAAACAATCACAAGAGGCCTCAACATCTGTGGGATGAGCTAGAATTTGGAGTCTTGAAATGTGTGTGTGTGTGTGTGTGTGTGTGTGTGTGTGTGTGTGTGTGTGTGTGTGTGTGTGTGTGTGTGTGTGTGTGTGTGTGTGTGTAGTTGTTTAATCTTAGATAATAAAACATAATTGAACTTTTACATTCAAAAGACAGCTGGCTTTGGAACAAAGAAAAGATAAATACAGAAACAACTCAGTATTAGAATCATTTATGTACAATGTTTGTAGGAATGAGGTCCCATTCCAGTATACAGATAGTAGAAGAACTTCCCGAATCATAAGTGAGTGTGCAATCCAGTGTAGGTCAGCTTGCCAAAGTCAAAAAGAAACTCCAAGATAAGATAGAGTCCTTACCTGCATCCATCCAAACAAGACAACAATTCAATTAGCCTTGGATGTGTATTATAGGTATCAATGGACCATACCAGTTGTTATCCATGTCCATCTTACAAGCTTTTAAAAAAAAAACCTTACCAAGCTTAAGTCCAAAAAATGTTAATTTCTATCCCCATTTCATAAAAATGTAGAGTTATTTTTATAAAAAATATCATATTGATTAGAAGGCAATCACCCCTGCAAGTGTTTTTTCACCATCATATTGAAGAAATATAGTTCCTAAAAACCTAATCAAGTGTAATAAAAAATGAGAAGTCTTTCTCAAATTTATTCCAAGTTCTCAAACTTTAGTAGTGAAAAAAACGTTCAGCAGTCCATTAAGTTAGAATGATCTCTGAAAAAAACCATAAGCATATCACCATCTTTTTCTCATTCATTTAAAAACTATTCCCATATGTGATTCACCATGTTTGTACTTACCTTGGTACTTAAAGTTTATGAGATGAGCATCATCAACCTAAGTAAATATAGTGCTTACTGATGCCAAGGTAAAAAGCGGCCCAGTATTTTTTTACAGAAACGAACTACATCGCAACTGGATAGAGAACAATCTCGGCTAGCCACTAGCAGCAATCCCAAGAGGACAACCAATTGCTATAGTGGAGTAATCATATACTCAATCCTAGTTGATGACAGAATTCAACCAAGCAGCCCAGTAGTTGGAAAAACATACCAGGCTGTCAGAGAAAGACAGTTTATACGACCAGTAGCAAAAAACAGCGACAGTTTTGGTTAAATTAATGCAGTATGTTGATGCCAATTTAGTCCATTATGGTATTCTCAGTCCCCCTTAATCCAAATTCAGTCAAGTTCAACAAAGCGGTAGAAAGGAGCCCCCATAAAAAATAACCAGAAAAAACCTCATGTAATAGGAAACCAGAAAATACCTTTATCATTAACAATGCTTGCAACATTACCATAGTCACCATGTCATGGCATGATTAGCCATGTATGCTTCTCATCAAAGAGTATCATAACCCGATATTAGAGCAAGAGCAACATGCTTTTGAAAAAAACCATCCTCAACAGTAGTTATTTCAATATAATGCTCCCCTTTTTCCTTTTTTATAAAAACCTGCAACAAAAAACATAAGGCCAAGGAAGCAGACCTGTGTGCTAGAAGTAGTGAGCTCCATGCTTCAATGTCAAAACACCACGCAGATTTTTCAAGGCAAGGCAACAACAAAACAAAGCTAAGTGAGGGCCAGAGAAGTGCCCTCACCTCTTTATATAGAGGAAGGAGGGAGGCAGCCTGCTAGATCGTAGTCATCAGTAGAATCGCCATGAGTGTACCGACTGCATTACGTGACAGTGAGGCCGCCTATGGTTGTAGAGAGAGAGCCCCTATGCCTTCACGGCAAGTAATGGTACTAGGGTAGTAAACCACTAAGTAAAAACCTACTTGCAGGTAATAGATACGGGCCTAGTCCCATGGTGAGGAGGTGAAGTTAAAAAATAAAGGCCAGAAACTATATTTAAGTACCACAGTGTGTGTGTGTGTGTGTGTGTGTGTGTGTGTGTGTGTGTGTGTGTGTGTGTGTGTGTGTGTGTGTGTGTGTGTGTGTGTGTGTACCCGCCCTAACCCATGCACCATACACAATTGGTCGTTAGTAGGCCCATTGTGTATTGGCCTACTACCTTATTAGAGAAATGAGATTATCTTGGTTAAAGTGTAACTCATGCCAATTATGTTGGGTGAGAGATTGTGTAATTATTTCACAAACCTGGTTTCTATTAAACTCGTTAAGGCAATACTTTCTGATTAGTAAATTAACATCCTCCCATGCAAGGAAATAATCAGAGGAGGAATAGCAAATTAATTGTAGCAGGCTGATACATGAGCTAATAGCAGCCTTGTGAGGCTTATTGCTACTCCTTTTTATGAACTCCACAAGTGGCAGTTTCAGGAGATCTCTGTTCCAAACAAACCTTAGGTCATATACGCTGAAGGACGAAATATAAAGAGAGATGGAAAGGTTAAGGAATTAGACTGATGTGCAAAAATCCCCATTGGGTGTAATGATCCCATGTAAAGATGTAGGTTCAATTTTAAGGCAATGAGGATAAATCAGACAAATTTCTTTGAGGAAGGCTTTATTGTTGACACTTAATAAGTCATCCATATATCTATAGGTATGTCCGAACTGTGAAAGATTATTTTTGCAAGATTCCATGGCTCTGAGAAACCATTCGTATTCGAAGAAAGCAAGGTAGATATTACACATAAGTGGAGAACATGAGAACCCCATGGAGATGCCTAGGCATTGGTTGAAGCATAGACCACCGAAAACTATAGTACAGTTATTAAGCAGCCAGAGATGTAGAAGCAAAGCTTGTCTTCATTGAAGTGTAAGGTGTGTATGGAGTGAGTCTTTTTAATCCACCTAGGCTTTTTGGATAGAGAGATAAGAAAAAGGTTTCTTCATTTTGCATTGGAGAAAGCCATTTTAATCACCTTGGCAAGAATGGTCTTAAGGCCAAGATCCCCATCAAGGGGAATGTTTTCATAGCATTGTGTAATGTCCACAGTAAAAATGTGGAAGATTTGCTGTGGAAGGTTAAGCGAGACTTTTGTAGAGTTTTTCGTAAGCCAAAAGGGGTTGTACTATATATGAAGGAAGTCATGGCAGATTTTCTGTTTAGTGGCACAAATAAGCTCAAACTCGGCTAGTATAAGGTCAAGGCAAAGCGTGATATCCTTGGTGATATCAGTAAAGATACCATTGGAAGCATCAGATATCCATCTGAACTTATGCTTATGAATCTTATAGGTGGGAAATAATAATGGTAGCTTAGTGTTCTGTACAAAGTATCCTAGATTCTCTAAGCATTTTAAGATGTTATCGGTAATTGTTTGTAGTGAAGAGTTAATACTGTAGAATTTCTTTCCAGATACTCGATCGTGGGTAGCCTTCCACGCAAGTTTTTTGCAAATAAGAGTGGGGCAGTTATAGCTTTTGTCAAGCCCGACTACAAACGATTTATCAGAGATATTTTGAAAATCAAAAGCCAGCTGTGATGTAAGCTAGGATTCATCCGAGGATAACCATTTTCTAGGAATTTGTGATATTTTTCGAAGGAAGCATTCCTTCACAACTTCTCTTAAGTACCGTAGGACTGTCATCTCTAGTTGGAGAGCACTGACAAGGTCAGTGAGGCAGCTTAGTATAGGTGATAGTGCAAGGTAGGGGTTTTTGGGAAAGTTAGGTATATGATTGAGCCCATTGGCCAAGATTCTACGTACTTTAATATTTTCAAGAATGCTAAGATCACAGGTACAAACATGTTTTCCATATGCCTTGAAGTTCCTACAAAAGGTGGTAAATTGATAGCATGTACACTCAGGAACAGAATCACGCCAAAGAAAGTCATTCCCGTAAACCAAATTTTTCACGGGTTGTTGATACTTCCATCCTATGAGTATATTATCAAGTAATTTGTGATTGCCAAAAAGAAGGTTAAAGCACTCACAAAAAAAATAAAAAATTGATTGAATCCAATTGAGAAGTACATTGTGAAAGAGACAGTGTATGTAGATAGATCCTTTGTTCGGAACCACTTTGTTGAGATTTCTTCTACCGCAAGGGCTTGTAGTAACCTGCAATATCACCAAGGATTACATTTCAAGGAAATTCCTGATGGGGGAAATCTTGCCTCTACCCCTAGTGTAGCTACAAGCTTTTCCGCGGTTAGAGGATGAGTTAGGCGTTAAAAAGGAAGTGAAGGAGTTGAGGGTAGTCAAAGCGTTGGGTCTTTTTACAGTAGGGGAGTCATCCTCATCAATACATGGTTTAAGTAAACTAGTGATGATCTTAACACCTATGTAGTTAGCATAAGTAGTCAGGTAAATGCAGGTTCGTCAAATTTTAATTCCTTCAAGATCCAGCATTAGTCCACGGAAGATGTTAAAAGCAATCTGCACATTAAAATTTGCTTAGCTTGGCCACCCAACCAAGAGCAAATGAGAGAGAGGTGAAAATCCACAGGTTTTTCTGGGAAGAGTAGGTCAAGATGGTTGAGAATAAACCAAATGGTATGATCGAACCACATGATGTTGGATTCACAAGAGGCTTTACGGTCAAGAAATCTACAGGCACATTTTACGTAAGGTCGAAAGACATTCCAAATGGATTCAGTGTAGAAATCCGGGTTACTTTTAGTAAATTCCATGTTTCATTTAGTACGGATGTAGAGGCCGATATTGGAGGGACATTTGGAGTGGTCAATGAGATTGAGGTTGAAGGGTGCTTTGATGAGCTCCCCTTTGTCCAAAAATTTTCCTCCTTTTAAAATCTTGAGTCTGTAGTCCTCCACAGTAGAGGTAGGGAGGTTGGCAAGGTATACCCAAGTTTCACTCAAAATGGGTGCTAAGAACGCCTTGTCGAGCAGGACCCAAAGCTGATGATCAACCCCAATGGATTCAATTTCAATTTGTCTAACAGGTAAGACAGGAAAAACTTTAGAGATCTTAGGTACCATCTCCCAGAGGTTAGAGTCATTGACGGAACAAAGATTACTCTGAAATTCCTTAACTGCTTCAAGAGCTGCACTATCCCTACAAAAGATACCACCAATTTGTGGGATAGTCGGAGTAGCTGGTATACAGACAAAAGAGGGATTGAGACCGCACAACTTCCTTAGAAAGTTAGACAGATTAGCACCTAATGAAGAGAATAGGGCAAGCTCTTGTTCGTACTGTGAAGACAGTAAGGGAAGTTGGGCTATGTATTGGGTAATCAAATTCACCCCTTCCTTGGAGTCCTTATCTAGAGTAGCCAAAATTTTGACCCAATCATTAAAAGACAGCATATGTAAGACATAAAATTTCTTGTCAGAGGCAAGAGCCGAGTCATATATTAGCTTCCAAGCTGCTAATACATCTGAGTACAAGAGATGTGGCCACTGAGAGGGGCTCAAAGGTCAAGTCCAATCCTTGTGAGAGAGCAAGAGTCTGCAATATTTCAAAAAAGTGTGGTGAGGTTTACTTTTTCTTTAAGTAATAAATCTTTGGCGTTCCTAGTAAGGAAGGGTCTAGTTCTAACTGCCAAAGCATTCTTTGGTTTATGGTCCTTAAGGTATAGCTTAATTTGTTCGAGAATCTTTGCATGATTCTTAGGGTTGTGTTAAGTACTCATGCGGCTGTCTTTTTAAAGGGTATGTAATCTCAAAAAAGGAATAGTTTAAACATAAATAAATAAAAAAATAGTAACTATAGTTTTGGGCCTGCAAACCTTTAAACGACAAAGTCAAAGACTATAGTAGCCGCGTGAGCAGGAGACCAGAAATAGAGTCTATGAAGGACCACCTAACACCAGTCAACCAGTCAAGGGATTATAAATTGTGGGTCCATCCTAGAGCTCAATTTTGGAATAATTTCCAAAGCTAGCATCCCGGCTTCTCTAAAATTAACCTTATCTATAGGATGTGTGTGTAGTTGTTTAATCTTAGATAATAAGACATAATTATTGCAGGTATCAATAGACCATACCAGTTGTTATCCATGTCCATCTTACAAGCTTTTAAAAAAAAAACCTACCAAGCTAAGTCCAAAAAATGTTAATTTCTATCCCCATTTCATAAAAATGCAGAGTTTTTTTTATAAAAAAATATCATATTGATTAGAAGGCAATCACCCCTATAAGTGTTTGTTCTCACCATCATATTGAAGAAATATAGTTCTTGAAAACCTAATCAAGTGTAATAAAAAATGAGAAGTTTTTCTCAAGTTTATTCCAAGTTTTCAACTTTTAGTAGTGAAAAAAATGGTCAGCAGTCCATTAAGGTAGAATGATCTCTGAAAACAACCATAACCATACCACCATCCTTTTCTCATTCATTTGAAAAATTATTCCCACATGTGATTCACCATGTCTGTACTTACCTTGGTACTTAAAGTTTATGAGATGAGCATCATTAACCTAAGTAAATATAGTCCTTAGTGCGACCAAGGTAAAAAGCGGCCCAGCATTTTGTTACAAAAACAAACTACAGCGCAGCTGGATAGAGAACAATCCCGGCTATCCACTAGTCTATGTATGATTAGGTAATGTAGTGAATAGCTTAAACAAGTCATTAGGTAAAAAATAACCAAATGGTGCAACCTAGCTCAAAATTTTAGGAGCTAGGGCAAAGTAAAAAAAGCTCCGACCACTTAAGTAGTTAAATATGCCAAGCAAGTTAACCAAATCTATGAACCAACAGGTATTCGGCAGGCCCTTTTTCCGTATCAATTCTCCTCCAAGATTGTTCAGTTAAGCAAGATAACGTAGCGGCAATCCCAAGAGGACAACCAATTGCTATAGTGGAGTAATCATATACTCAATCCTAGTTGATGATAGAATTCAACCAAGCGGCCCAGTAGTTGGAAAAACATACCAGGCTGTCAGAGAAAGACAGTTTATACGACCAGTAGCAAAAAATAGCGACAGTTCTAGTTAAATTAATGCAGTATCTTGATGCCAATTTAGTCCATTATGGTATGCTCAGTCCCCCTTAATCCAAATTCAGTCAGGTTCAACAAAGCGGTAGAAAGGAGCCCCCATAAAAAATAACCAGAAAAAACCTCATGTAATAGGCAACCAAAAAACACCTTTATCATTAACAGTGCCTACAACATTACCATAGTCACCATGTCATGGCATGATTAGCCATGTATGCTTCTCATCCAAGAGTATCATAACCCAATATTAGAGGAAGAGCAACATGCTTTTGAAAAAAACCATCCTCAACACTAGTTATTTCAATATAATGCTCCCCTTTTTCCTTTTTTATAAAAACCTGCAACAAAAAACATAAGGCCAAGGAAGCAGACCTGTGTGCTAGAAGTAGTGAGCTCCATGCTTCAATGTCAAAACACCATGCAGAAAGGCAAGGCAACAACAAAACAAAGCTAAGTGAGGGCAAGAGAAGTGCCCTCACCTCTTTATATAGAGGAAGGAGGGAGGCGACCGGCTAGATCGTAGTCATGAGTAGAATCTCCATGAGTGCAGTGACTGCATTACGCGACAGTGAGGACGCCTATGGTTGCAGAGAGAGAGCCCATGCGCCTTCACGGCAAGTAATGGTAGTAGGGTAGTAAACCACTAAGTAAAAACCTACTTGCATGTAATAGATACGGACCTAGTCCCATGGTGAGGAGGTGAAGTTAAAAAATAAAGGCCAGAAACTATATTTAAGTACCACAGTGTGTGTGAGTGTGTGTGTGTGTGTGTGTGTGTGTGTGTGTGTGTGTGTGTGTGTGTGTGTGTGAGAGAGAGAGAGAGAGAGAGAGATTTACAAGACCCTTGAACTAAGGTCCTTTATACGCTAAAACCATCACCCATACATCCGCTACCCAGAGGTGTGTGTGTGTGTGTGTGTGTGTGTGTGTGTGTGTGTGTGTGTGTGTGTGTGTGTGTGTGTGTGTGTGTGTGTGTGTGTGTGTGAGAGAGAGAGAGAGAGAGAGAGAGAGAGAGAGAGAGAGAGAGAGAGAGAGATTTTAACTTCATTGGAGCAATCCCAAGGGGGGCCAAGAGATCTTTTGACACTATCTACTTGACGAGTCTTGAATTATAGTCCTATTGCAATTGGCCTAAGAGATCTAGAAGACGAGTCTTGAACAAAAGTACTCTTACTAGAGAGAGAGAGAGAGAGAGACAGAGAGAGAGAGAGAGAGAGATTGTAATTTCATTGGAGCAATCCCAAGGGGGGCCAAGAGACCTAATGACACTATTGATCTACCTAACACTTCTTGAATTAAAGTCCCATGCAAATGGCTAATGTCTTGAAAGATATAGAAGATGAGTCTTGAATAAAAGTCCACACACACGCACGCACGCACACACACAGAGGAGAACTTTTTATAAAGAGGCAGAGAAAATGTTGAGCGTTGGAAACATCCATGTGTCAAGCATTGGGAATTTGCACTAAAATTTTCTCAGCAGCTCGATGCATTCACGTGTCAACTTCCCCACCCACCTCTAGCTGCATCATGCATGCATATTCCAAGCCCAAAAATTGGTGTGGGTTTAGTCGTGGCTTCCATACATTGCCTATAGCTTTAGCTGAGGGTAGTTCAGAGGGAAAGGATAATGTGTAGCCATGAAGGGATTTTAGGATGATAAAACTATTAGGATTTGAAGCTGACATTAGTTCTATTGGCTTAGCGTACTTCTTACGAAGTGGCTATTAATTGTACACCATTCAAAATGGTATGGCCAAGAAGCAGTTATGCCATGGGAGTTTGAAATTGATATTCTGCGGGTAGCTTCTCAAGAAGGTTGGGATGGTAACCCTTTAGTTGAGTGTTTATATATCCTTGAAAGGTTAGATGAAGAAAGGCAATTGGTTGTACAAAATACACTTATGGAGAAAGATAGGAGAAATAAATGGTTTGACCATCACCTAAAGAACAAAGATATCAATGTTGGTGATAAAGTCCTTATGTATGGAGTGCGTAACAAACAGAAAAAGTTGAAATATGCAAGAAAAGGACCATATAGAGTATGTGAAATCACCCCACAAGGTACCATTCATGTGGAAAATCTTGATGGAGTTGAAACCATTGGATTCCTCAATGGGAGAAAATTTAAAAGATACTATGACCCTTTAAGCCAAGAGGAGCTACATGCCATCCATAAAAAAAAGGCAACCAAAGCACAAGCAGAACTAAAAAAGATACAAGCTCAAGTTGAGGCTAAGGAGCAACAACAACGTATAAAGCACCAACGAGAGGCCAACCTTGGAGTCACACATGCATTTCACGTTGAAATAGAGGATGATTGGTTGGACTCTGACACACCTCTACGAAGCCCTATTGAGTTAAATAGCACCTATGGGAAAGTGCTATATAACACCTTATTGGACACGGGTGCTAAATATAATTTTTTGTCATATGGTGTGTGGTGTCAGTTAGGAAAGCCATCTATATCTGAGAGTACTATCCAAGTCAAGGGTGTCAACAAGAAAAAAATTACGATTTTTGAAATCTGGCGCACTTTTGTCAGTTATAACAACGAGGTTGTGGCTTAAGACTTTTTGGTCATGCCTGTTGGAACTATGGAAGGTAATATAAACCTGGGATGCACGTGAATGATAGCGACCAAATGCACTATTGATTGGGGGATTGGGAGTGTCACAATGCAAAAACCAACTCTTAGCCCTGCTACTCAAGACATAGTCCCTGAGATATTACCTCCTGAGGATATAAAACTCAAAACAGTGCATGTCCAGGAGGTTGAACCATATGTCCCTATAGCCCAACTCTCTAGAGATTCAACTTCTGTAGTTGAAACAAAGCTTGAGACACACAAGACCCATCTTAATATAGCGAAGAAAACATACAAATGGGTCCCTAAAACTTCTTTAGCACCAATGCTAAACGTTGGATTCCTAAAATACTATTGGAATCCCAAGGCTACTATCACGGAAATGATCAAATCTAGGTGCCAAAATGTAAATTGAGTTCTTACCCGTCACCTGATCCATGTGAGACAAACCCTGTAATGATAAAGCCAATTGGAGATCGTGGGAAGGGAAAGATCACAAAACACTATACACCGGGTCCAGAGCTAGTATGGGTACCCAAGCGAAAACGACTTATTTTCCTTGGCTCAATTATAGGGAAAAAAAATGAAGCTTCTTGCTCTTCATGTAGTTCATATACGGCAATAGAAGTTTCAACACAACCTCCACCTACCATTGTAAATATCCATACAAACAAGAAAGAATTTGTACCTCCCGTTGTAAGTTCACCACCAACAACAACGTTGCAAATAAAACCATGGGAGAGTACCTTACCACCCTTACAACTAGATGAAATGCCTAGGGCGGTCAACAACTATTGGTCAAAGTCTTCACCCATGACAACTTTGAACAATTGGTTTCAAAGGGTGACGACATCATTCCAGAAGGTATGATCTACCCAAGGAAGGGGGGAGTTCTTACTGACATCCATCATTCACTTGCTCCCCTCTTAACCTTCCCCCCTGACCTCTCAATCTCCCAATCTTCGGGATTGTATATATATAGCCCTATACTCAAGAGAAAAAAAAGAGTAAAAGAGCAAGAGCCACCAAACAAATTCTGGAAACCTACAAGTTTTAGTATATGACCCAAAATCATAAAAACACATTATGCACAAGGACACGACCTTTTGACATGACCCTTATAATATTTGCACTCTAACCATCATCCATCTATGTGTACAGATATGGCTAGTACGCTAGAGTCATCCACTCCTACCTTGGGTGAGAGGTACCCTCTTTATTTTTCACAAGTGTTTCAGATAGTCTACCCGGTGCTTGCCTATGAATGGGATTTGGTAGATACGCTAGCATGTGAGAGGAATTTCAAGGAATTAGAATGGTTGATATGTCTCTTGACCCAACTGATCCATACTTAGTAGAGGATGTGTCTCCGGTTGCACAAGCTTACTCTCTTGACCAAGATGACTATAGATGTCTAGTGACGTTCTTAGTGAACATTTGTGTCTCTAATGATGAGGAAGGGTTACATGATTACATGGATGGCACGTATGCTCTCACAGATGATGACTTTGTTTTTTTCGACGATGACAAGGATAGGAGTTTAGACCTAGGGCTACCCGCCCATCTATTCAATATTATGTTCCCTTGACTCTCTAGGAGAGTGCAATTAATCAGGTTGGGGTTCTTTATGTTGTTTGATTGTGTTCAATAAAGGTTGGTGCCTCTTCCCATTGATGTGCCTTCTAGAGGTATTCCTTGTGTTTTCTAGTGTGTACAGGAATGCGTTGCCGTTGTTATAATTTTGAACTTCATGGAATCTTCTCTCGTTCACTCTTTGAATCAAGCTCGATCATCAACATGAACAGGTGTTTCTTGTCCATTAGCATTGTCTCTTGTCTTCTTTTTAGAATCAATGTTTGTATGCTTTAATATGTGATTGGTAGCACAATATTCACCACATTTTCTTAGATTAAACATTAGATTCTATATAATTTTCTATCATAATCCCTTGTGTAGGTCTAAGAATCAAGTAGTTTGACTAAGCTAGTTTGACCAAGTTAGGAGTTAGAGATCTTCTTTTAATACCTTCCTAATCATCAATGGTTACTTTAAGTTCTTAATCTGATTTAGGCAGCATTGTGTGCAATGTACTAGGGCTTTCTAGTGGGCTTAGTCCCTATTGACCTTTAGCTTAGGTAATATAAAGGGAGTTTACTAGTGTGATGAACCTGGGGAGGGTAACAGTGTCATATGACCCCCCAAAGTTACAAAATTGAAATGCTGAAAACGAACAAAACAAAAATCAAAAGTGCCACAATGTAAAATCTTAATCTGGAAGAGAAATCACAGCTTGATTTGGTACTTCACTCACATGTATTTGCCTATGGTACTAGAAGCCCTAGAGGTTCCCAGTGTGGGCGATTTTCCTTGAAAAGCAAAAAGCCCAAGGATACAAAATAAGCACACACATCAAAATTGAATCAATGTGAAAAAACTTTGGGGGGGGGGGATAAGTCAGGCGATGATTTCATGAGCAATTCCTTTTATCATAGCTTAACTACAAGGACTTCTAGGTATAGCCTCTAGTCAGCCCTTGGACATGAAATATCTTGCTCTTGTGATTAAACAACTTAATTGACCAGAGAGAATTGAGAAGCTTGCGTGTGGTATTAATAGTTGACCTCTAGTGCCTCTTGACCGTTAAATTAGCGACCCCAAACTTGTTTAATTTTTTATCTTTACATTTGATTATGCGTTTGATTATTTTATAGTTTAATGTTTTATTGCTAACAAATTGTTTAATATTTTATTACCAATCAATTTGTGTGCCTACAACTGCATATTCTTTTTAATTGTATATGAGAATGCAATTACTGTGCCAATTTTGGTTGATTTTACAGTAAGTTGAAGAAGGCTAAGGACATTAAACGTCAGATGCTCTTCCACCTTGACAAACGAACTTCATCTCAATATCTTCCGAGGACGGAATCTACATCAGGAAGGGGGGCATGTTAACCCTCACGAACACTCTATCACCTTCGAGAGACGCCTTATTATTTATTTGATTGAGTCATGGACCGGGCTTGTCAGCCAAATAGGTGTGTAGGTGATCACCGATGAGAGGTGTGTAGGTGATCCCTATTTGACCTAGAAATCCACATTCTTGGAGGTGCAAGCTAAGAAGTGCTCTTGCTCCATCTTTGTCTCCTTCTCCTTCGTGTGCTCACGCGCGCGCGCGCGTGTGTGTGTGTGTGTGTGTGTGTGTGTGTGTGTGTGTGTGTGTGTGTGTGTGTGTGTGTGTGTGTGTGTGTGTGTGTGTGTGTGTGTGTGTGTGTGCGTGTGTGTGTGTGTGTGTGCACGCGTGCGCGTGAGAGAGAGAGAGAGAGAGAGAGAGAGAGAGAGAGAGAGAGAGAGAGAGACAGAGAGAGAGAGAGAGAGTGATCGAGCATTAGGGCGGCATCGGCGATGGCGAGGCAGTTGAGCGTGGCATCGACGGAGGCTCCTTCTTCTTCGTAGCACAGGATCCTTCATGACGGAAGCATTGAGCGGTGAGTGACACACCATTGTTTCTTTGATCTTGCTAGGATTGTCTAGTTGTGTGCTTGCCGTCTTTCGAGGCTCGCACATAGTGCACAGACAAGTTCCTAGCCTTTGACACGTGTGGCAAAGCGCACAATTAGTGCTAGAAATGATCTCCTTATTTATATCTTTGATGCAGGAGTTGTGTTGTAGAGATGCATTCTTCTATTGGGATATGCATGTCATCTTGAATCTTGAGAGTTTGATTTTGGAGATACTCTAGTGGAGTTTTCTATTACATATGCATGCAAACACTATGGGTGGCATGTTTGTACTGCAGCTCTCTTCTATCATCCTCCCCTACTCCCTTGTCGTCAACTTTTGATGTATTTCCCTATGTTTTATTCCTTGTATCACTGGTGGTTATTCTCATGTGGTTTTGTACATCTGTTGTATCCCAGGGCCGTTTGCACTACTAGATTATTTCTATGATGCCTACAGGCTTTTAGTATGCCTTTATGTTGAGATGTCGAGCTCTACACCTTGAGCTGGCATCCACTACGGGTCTTGGCCGCTTACGGCATTTACTCACTGGCGCGTTAGGTGACCGACACGGAGGATCTCTGCCAGTGATTCTACAGCTGGACTACACTTATAGTGCCAGCCTAGTACGCTTCTAGGGAGTTCACACTTAGTGACCGCATGTACATATGTGCTACTTTTCAGCTTTAGCACTTAGTCATTTTGTACTCTCTTTTCTGTGAAGAAGAAGAAGAAGCTTTCCATCTCTGTGTGCTTTGTGCTTGTCTTGTGTAGCTCTCTTGCATCCTCATTCTTTACACTTTAGGCTTTTAATTTTGCAAGTAAGACAAAGGGTTCAAGCCCACTATTGTTAGTGCGCTAGAGAGAGAGAGAGAGAGAGAGAGAGAGAGGGAGGGAGGGAGGGAGGCCGGACACTATCGACCATACATGGTAGAGACTTTTTCCTCTTGCTTTGGAGTCCTTATCCTCCACTTGGTTTGAGTCTCCATGGTTTGAGCCCCCTACTGTTTATGTGTGTGTGTGTGTGTGTGTGTGTGTGTGTGTGTGTGTGTGTGTGTGTGTGTGTGTGTATGTGTGTTGTTGTTTTAAACTATTACTTATACACAACTGAACATATCGATTCAAAAGATAGCCAGCTCTAGAAAAAGGACAGAGAGAAACACAAAAATGACTCGATGTTTGATTCATATTTTCACTTTACAATAAGAATAAAGTATCATTCCAATGTTCTTGTACACTGGATAGTTACGAGTAGTGATGTCTATAGTAGAAAGAGCTAAAGGTGCACCAATGGTAGACATTAGCTTTACGCCAAAAAGATCCTAAGTAAAGATAGAGTCCTCACATGCATCCATATAAACAAGTCAATAGATTATTAGCATTGGATACATATTACAAGCGTTAACGAACTTATCAGTTGTTATCCATGTCCTACTTAAACTCTTTTTACTTTAAACCTACCATCCAAATTTGTTTGTTGTTTTTTTGTCACGTGACTATTGAGAGAGGGTATCATCATTTTTTTACTCCTTTTATGAATTGAAGGTCATCACCCATTCGGTTTCTACTTTGAAATGAAATCTCAGGTTATAAATAAAGATAGTAAGTGATCCTCTTTTTTTAGAAAAGGGTTTATATCTATTTAAATAAAGTAAACTCTGATCAAAAGGGCACCACCACTTCTGATCCAAATGTTTTCCCAAAATCATTGTCCCACAGGGTTTCTTTGCCTCTATTATGGTATCAAATGTTTCAATCTTGTTTAAAGGTTTATATATTTTTTTAATAAATTAAATTTTGATCAGAAGGCCACTATCCCTTCTGATCCAAATGTCTTATCAAAGTCACTGTCCCACAGGGTTTTTTTGCCCTATTTTGAATCCATCAAGGTAAGAACATGTTTTAAACAATATGTCTTAATTTGTAGAGAGTATGGCCTATGTCATAAAATCTAATATCTAACCAACCCAAATGATTTTCTCATATTAAACTAATCATTTAATGTGGGAGAATAAATGGGAACAAGGGTTAGGATATAGACATGTGCTTATAGATCTATCTCAACATGGGGCCAATGGTAAAGGGGCCCAAATGAGAGATGGAATGTCAAAGAGCAAGGCTAATCAATGGAGCTTAAAGACCTTAGGGTTAGCTTCATTGACGACCTCCAAAGGTTAGTGTTAAAAAGTCCTTTGACCTTAGGTAAGCTAGGGCTGAGCTTGAGGTGGGAACCCGGTCCAAGCTTAAGGTGCTTGGCGTGCTTGTTGTGCTTGCTGACTAAGGTGCTTGAGTTGCTTGACGTGCTTGCTGACTAGGGAGCTTGAGGTGCTTGTGGGAGCACCACCCAAGATTGAGGTGTTTTATCATGCTTGCTGACTAAGGTTCTTGAGGTAAGGTGTGAAAAAGTCAATCATGAATCCCTACAAGGAGGGGGCAAGCCCTACAAGAGGGGGGATGAGAGAGAACACACACACACACACTCACTCACACAAGGCAAGCTTTGTACAAAGAAAGTAAAAGGGACACTTGTCAAGTTCCTCCTCATGTTGCCCTCATTGTGTGCCTAAAGACTATTGGTTGGCCACCCAAGGGGTCCAATGATAATTTAGTAGATTTAATTAATTGTTTTTGCATTTATCAAGTCCTCTCTCTCAAAGGGGAAAGGGGGACACTTTGTCCCAAGACTAGTATGCTTGCTTGGTATGACTCTTCCTTGTGAATAGCTAGGCCTGAGGGTTCCAATGAGCTTCAAGCATGAGCTACAAGGGGGGGTCGACCAAAGCAAGTAGGGGGCATGCTTGAGGGGTATACTCTCCCACACACACACACACACACACACACACTCAGTCTCTCTCGTTGTGTATTGTGCAAAGTGCAAGAGCTCCCTCTCCTTCTCGAAGCAAGTAGAGAGATTGAGAGCCTACACCAACACTCTTGGCTATGGAATGCAAGTTCAACCAAGAGCCATGCTTCAATGCTTAAGCTTGTCATCTTCTTCATCTTCATTACTATGGTATTATGTATGCTAGCAAGAAGAGTGATGATAAGTGAGGAAATAATTCTTGCTCCTATGAAATGTTTCTTCTTCCTCTTCCCTACCCTCATTCCCTGCTAGCTCTCTCCACCTTCGAAGGTGTTTGAGGTCTTGGGACTGAGGCTTGGGATAGTTAATGCCTTCCACAAAGTTTAGGTTATGCTAGTGATGCATGAAAATTTCCATGTTCATTGCATCAGCTAGGTCACAAGAAACTCAAAGATTGTATTGTAACAAGTCTCTCTTGATGGGGAAACTATAATACAAATGCCTATTGGAGGGGGGACCGGCTCCACGTAAATCCGATTCTCAACCCCTTGTCATGTTCTCTAAACTCTCTCTTTTGAAAAAGTATTGTTTATGCCAAGTTAACTAAATGTTGTGTTTATGTTGCTACCATCAATTAAGTTCACCTGCTATGCTCACAAAGTAATTTCCTAAAAGGTACTTCTCTAATTTTCGCTACTCTCAAAGTTAATAGGCCATTACCATTACAGCCTAAAAGGAACCACTTGAAGTATTTTTTGTCAAAGAAAATCACTTAAGATTTTAGTTAAAGTATGGTATAAACCAGAACGATTCATCCCTAAATATGGTAGTTTACAAGATGTACTTTAGGTAAGTAAGTAAAGGAAAAAAATAAATATTTTTTTGTATCTTAATGCAAGAACACCAAGTAAGATGTTTAAGTGCCCTATGCCTTATCTACAAGTGCAGGTGTTGATACCAATCATGTGACGAGAGGTGGTATACTTTACATAGGATGAGAGTCTTTGCCTCTATAAGTTTTGAGAAAGTAGTATGAGTGCTCTAGGAAATGTAATAGTACATATCTACTAATAACCAGTAATAAAGCAAGTTTCTATATCCTTTTTTTTACAACAAAAAAAAACGAGTTCATTTTGATTGCTCCATAGGAGGACTTAATTAACCATATGAGAGTTTTTTTTAAAATCAAACTGATGTCAGGTGCAAGTAATGCCATGTCAAAAAGCCCAAATAGCAGTGGGCCAAAATTTAACCATATCAACGCAAGCCAACAATTTCAAGGCCAAAAGACAAACTCGTCATGGGAATGAGAACACACCAACTGATCTAAGTTTTTTTTCTAAACCTCATTTAACTTAAAAGCGTTGCTCGCCATCAAACCAGGGGGATGGAGCTGCATTTGCTCAATCAATCCCCCAATATACACACATTTTTTTTCAAAACAATAATATATACGTTTGTGAATGGCAGCATAGTAACATCATTTTTATGCATTGATTGTAGCACCCAGCTATGACAGAGGATTTTGTTCAACCGATTCCATAGTGCCTAAGCAATCAAGCGACAATGAAGCATCAAGTATCCACCACACTCAATCTTTCTTCCAGAACACACACACACCCCCAAGTATGCTAAGGCTAAGTGAGGGGAAAAGCATCCCTCACGTGTACTTATAGTGTTTGAGGGATGCAACATCATTAATCTAGAGAGGAGAGGATCTAGCTACCAGCTATGCAGAGTAAGCTAAGTAGGGGAATAGAATAGTATTTACAATCTGTGTAATACCTTCGAGAAAGAAACCAGTTGTCTACAACATGCAAACTACCCAGGTTACAAGCGGGAGAATTTGTAGGAATCCCTCCAGACGAGCCACCATAATCGGTGCAAGGCCCGAGCCATAGAGTGAGAGAAGAGAGTCGATGTATCAAATGCCAAGAACTCCCACAGAGACTGCAAGGTATGAGGCGTGAAGGAGCGGAGGGAGGTAAGTGATTAATACGCCCGATCGGGAGAACAGAATGGCTTTAAAAGCCATAGTACCATTTAAGGTTATGCAAAAAAATTACTACCCATTTTTTACCAAGGCATTAGGGCATGTGCCCATAGGGTAACCAATTACCTAGAACATGTGTAGATTCCCAAGTGAGAGAGAGGGGGGGGAGGGGGAGGGGGGTTGTTTTGGTTTGGCTTGGGTGGGGTTTTTTTTATAAAAAAAAGGATTGTTGGAGAAGGGCTTTTTTTAGGTAGGAAATTTTGAGATGTGAATTTCAGTCTAGATAAGGGACTTTTAGAGTTGCATGAAGTAGCCACAAAAGTGGAATATTTTGAAGTGCAAGTTTCTAGTAGGACACCATTAAATTGCAAACATTAGTAAAGTACTCGAGAATTACAAGGTAATCACCCCAAAGATACAATGACCATCAGCTACATCTGTAAGTGCAAGCTTGTCTATATCTAGATGTATCACTTCCAGACAGATGAAAGTATAGCAAGGTAGACTTCAAGGTTCCCATCCATAGGACAAGATACTTACATGCTACAATAATAGCTTAAGTGTTTGTTGTGTAGCTGGATGAATCGGTCATAGTCAGATGAAGTGACCAAGGTAATCACCCCTAAGATACAATAACCATCAGCTACATTTGTAAGCGCAAGCTTGTGTATATCTAGATGTATCACTTCCAGGCAGATGAAAGTATAGCAAGGTAGACTTCAAGGTTCCCATCCATAGGACAAGATACTTACTTGCTACAACAATAGCTTAAGATACTTACTTGCTACAACAATAGCTAGTGTGTGTGTGTGTGTGTGTGTGTGTGTGTGTGTGAGAGAGAGAGAGAGAGAGAGAGAGAGAGAGAGAGGAAGAACACTATTGACAATTCCTTGCTTCAAAGTACTTATCCTCAATTCCTCTACTTGTGATACTGGAGGTTTGAGTCTCCATGGTTTTTGGTAGTGTCAAAATTAAGGAGTTACATCGCTTGTTTTCGTCATGAGGGATGTGTAATGATTTGATTACATTACAAAACAACATACCATTTATGGTCACTCAATTGTAACAATGCGCCTAGGCTTGAAAAGATATGATTGTTTCCAAGTTTCCACAAAAGTTGTACTTGTAACGATGATCGTCGGCCCTCCGAGGTCAACTGCCCTCTTTCAAGCTCCTCTGTGTAGGATATGCTTAGGGTGCATTCAGACTATCCTGGGCCAGCTCTCGATGTCTAACTTTTCCACCTTCATCCCATTCACATACGAAGCCCACCAGAGCAAGCAGTAATCTGCCGCTCACCATCAACGAGGAGCTGAAGCTACGTGATTGGCTGCGTTTGAGTGGGGTCGGTTGCTCAAACGCTTCTCCGCAATCGTTGTTGAAAAGGCTGTGGACTTCCTTCTCGTTCGAGGGGGGGAGGTCCGAAAACTGCAGGTTCTCCTTTGAACCTATCACCTTAGAGCAGATTGGCACAAGTGAAGTGCGGGGGTAAATCTAATGAGAGCGACCGTGTCTCTTTGCCCTTACGTAGACTGAGCGCCAACATGTTTCTTGTTGTCTTCCGGCTCAACGAAGCCTTGCTCCTACCAACTCTATCGTTTTTGGCGGAGTTAAACTTGAGAAAGCTTCGTTTCAGAGAAATGGTTAAAAATACTAGCGTCACCATAATGGTACAAAAGCTTGTGTGAGAATGTGCCCTTATGCCAACACACACGCCCACCCTTGGGCAATGCAGGCACTCTGAACAAATCCTAAAGAACGAATTCAATGGACGACTTTAGCTCATTTTGATCTAATTATAAACAATTTTGGACTTTTTGGGTCATCGATGTAGGTGCTCTAAGAATGGAAAACTTGCTGTTGGGTGCTCTCTGTATGTCTGGAATGTAGGCCTACTCACCGCTTCAAAAATTTGGGGTACGTTTTTTGAATGCTTTCTCGCAGAGCCTCGGACATGCAAAATGGCGGTGATCTGACAAGTGCGCTTCTGCTCCTTGGCTTTTCTAGCCTTCTCCTTAACTCTGCTTTTCGCTGTTTGTCTCTCCATTCTCACATGGGTTGCCCCCAGATTTTTTACAAGACAGACGCGCGCGCACTCTCTCTCTCTCTCTCTCTCTCTCTCTCTCTCTCTCTCTCACACACACACACACACACACACACACACACAGGGATTTGATCATTGTCAGCTGTATCCTTCTCACCTTGTTTCCGTTCTTTTCAGCTTTTCCGGTTTGTTGATGTGGGCAGCTATACACAGAGGGCCTCATTGTTGGACTTCCAAACGTAGGGGAGGAAGCGGATTTTCCAGCAGTATTGGAGGTGCGATCCCAAGAAGAGAGTTAGCAATATATTTTGGGTCATTGGGTGTGTGTGTGTGTGAGAGAGAGAGAGAGAGAGAGAGAGAGAGAGAGAGAGGTGGATAAGGGTTATGTGTCAAGCTGCGTCCTTTCTTTTTTATTAGGCATTGTCTTTTCAATTAGGTGTGTACTTCAGCTTTCTGGGTAACAAAGATTCTGCTCACAAAGATTTTCGTGTTTGTGCTAATGCATAGTTACTCTGCTTCTTGTGGAAAGGTTGCCTATTTGCCCATTTGTACTCTGCGTAGTGGTAATCTTCTACTCTCAATCTCTGAGTGCTTTAATTGTGTGTTTCATGCTGTCTTGAAATGTGCTCTCAAGAGATATATATGTGTGTGTACGCGCACCTATGCATATGCCCTTCTTT
Organism: Adiantum capillus-veneris; assembly: GCF_014529385.1. Classification (NCBI taxonomy): domain Eukaryota; kingdom Viridiplantae; phylum Streptophyta; class Polypodiopsida; order Polypodiales; family Pteridaceae; genus Adiantum; species Adiantum capillus-veneris. The sequence continues at coordinate 93,644,800 of NC_140953.1, read as the reverse complement.
GAACAGTGTGTCATAAAGGTGTTGGTGCTGCCGTTATCAATTAATGACTTACAAGAGATTGTGCTCTCTTATTAGATATACTCGAACCGCGTGACTCCATAGCTTAAACAGCTTTAAATGATATGGCTTTAAGAGCAATGGAGGGCAAAAAGGAGGAGCCAGAGATAATCAATGTGTGGGAGCTAATGTCTGGGCTCGACGATGCTGAATCATCCCCCAGGGAGATGCCTTTCCCAGCTATTCCAATGTCGAAACAGATGGCCATATCACCCGATCTGGCGGCAAAGCTCTCTTTGGATTCGTTCACACTTGAACCATCAAATGAAAGAGCAAGACATCCCCAAAAACCTTTCTTTCCGAAGGTAGAGCGGAGGTATGCGCGATCTTCAGTTCTTGTATTAGAAGACCCGGTCACACCTTTACCAGCACCTCCCCCCATAAAGCTGAACCCTGTTGATACACCCTCTTCAAAGGGTTCATCCCTTTTTGGTAGTGTTTCCGGATCCAATACATCCTCATTCGAAGCTCTTGCAGACAATTTGCAAAGGTCTCTCTCTTTTAAGCTTGTTTTCAACAACCAAAATAAGGGCATTCTGGGCATTGAAGACACCCTGTTTTCCAATTCTAGTAAAGATGAGTGTGCCAATGATGTTGTAGAAGATTTGGTGCCAATACGTCGATCGAGTGAGAGTGATTCAATGCCGACAACACCTTCTTCAAATGCTGTGTTTTCCACGTCATCAAAGTTGAAGAAATGGTTCAAGGTCAACAAAGGGGCATTGAAATTGCAGAATGCCGTAAGGGGTGGTTCAAAGCAAGAGGGTTACCCCAAGAAGATGTCGATGCATTCAAATGTACCACCCGGTCTGTCGAGCGGGGATGCAATCACTGGGGGTTTAAATAAGAAAGTCAGTGAAAGTGGTTCAAGTAGCAAAGTCAGTGAGAGTAGCTCAAGTCGTCGAGGAAGTGATGATTTTCCTGAGTTTAATGGCGAATCAGCACGAATAACTGCCAGTGCTGAACAAAATAAGGCTCTCCAGGTAGGACAAGGCGGGCCTGTTCATCGCTATCGGCATTCATTTTCAAGTGGAAATCAAAACAGAGGGTCTGCAGAAGAGGGCGTTCCCACCTCCATGTATAGGCCCAGCAGTTGGGAGTTGGAGAAAGTTGTCACAGACTCGGGATTCAAAGCGGTGCTTTACTCAACGAATTTACGCACTGATATCAACGCATATGAAGACAGCAATGCTGTGAGGGCAATTCTCATCTCGCTCGTGGGTGCTGCGTTTGATGAGAAGTGCGTGTCGCAGAATCTGGAATATGAGCGTGAGCTAAAGAATGCACTCAATCTTCCCGTCGTGGCGGTGCCAACAATCTGTGTTCGAGGTAAATACATTGCAGGGATAGATAACATCATGCAATTTTTTAAGAAAGGCATTCTAGGCTCATTACTGCTAGAGACACTACCGCATGGATTGAAGCCAAATTCAACTTGCCTCTGCAAGGGTGGAAAATTTTTGATTTGCCCGATTTGCAAGGGGAAACGCAAGATTATAAGGCAAGGTGAAGACCCGGCATCGTGCCGGCATTGTATTGGCACAGGTCTTTTGAAGTGTCCCGGGTGCCCGAAGTAGAGAGTATGTGGCTGCATTGTAAATTTTGCTGATATGGGTACTACGTACCCTGGGTGATCTGATGTGCACTTCCCTAATTGATGGGCCTATTTGTTGTAAAGTTGTCTTATCTATACTCTTAGTCTCTTGCAGGCTTTTAGGGCATCATAAAGATCTGTCAGGTAAATCCGAGTATCATCATAAGATTTTTGAGAAATTCATGAGTGTTCTGAACTTTGTCAGAGAATTAGTGAGATTTGTCCCCAATTGTGGAGAAAGTTGATAGTCATGAGGATTTGCTGATGCGGTTATTAGCTCTTGCAGTTGTTCAGATGTAATAGTGGGTTGTTCGGCAAATGTGCAGCTGGATACAAAGGGCTTCTAGTTTCTTTGCAGGTCATCCTGTATTGTACCGTGATTGGGTGCAGCATCGGGTGCCGTGCCTGTGTAACAAGGTCAATTTTGATGTAAGCATTTGTACCTTGGATGTCTTACCCATAGCACTATCTAGAAAGCAATGGAGGCATACTTCTTTTCTTTCTCGAGAGTTGTATAGTCTTTCTTACAGCTGATGCGAGTGGTGCTACTTCTTACCCCCGCTCCTCTTCTTTGTCTGGTTGCTCTGTATGGGGTTGCTAGAGTTTATCATCAAGGTGGTAGTGGTTGATGGGAGGCCCTTTCCTCTTTGTCCTTGTGAGCTTGATGCAAAGACGGTTAACTTCTCCATGTTTCACCTAACTACCAGCTCATCTTCTTGTCAAGCTGGAGAGTCCTTGCTTGTTTTCTCGCTTGTTTTCAGTTCTTTGCCTTAGTGCTAATAAATATGTTGCCATGGTCCTAAGCATGCAACGGTTTATCAAAGATAGATGATATTGTCCACGGTCGTGGGGGTCTTGGTTGTCGTGAGAAGCTTTAGGTAACCATGCCATGGAGGCAAGCTGCAAGGAGATCTTGACTCTAGCAGACAACAAGAACGATTTGCCTTTCGGATGATTGGTAGAAAAATCTTTGATTTTTTGTGTAGACGCCTTGTGCTGTGAGGGATACTATATTTGATTGGATTTGTCAGTTTGGTCCTTTATTGTAAAATCTCCAATCTGACATAGTAAAGCTATATTAATTGAACTTGCTCTTTGCGAGTTTGAAGTTGTAATGTGGGTCTTCGTTAGTATGGCTTTGAAGGCCATGGATGCCCAGATAGTGCAGAGGTGAAACCTTTAGTATGCAAAGCAATGTGCAAAAACCAATTTCGATGACATGCTCATTGTGAGATAATGTCACATGTCATGAGTGTCTCCATACTTTAATTGGCTCCACAATTCACACATCGATGATACATGTTGGATAGGGCAAGGCTAGTTGTTTTGTTTCAAAGCGCGCTCCTATATTTTGGTATAGTGTTAAGGGCTGATGCATCTAAGCAAAGCATAAACAAAGTGCTTGGAGGAGGTTATCATTCCTTCCTCTCAAATTGATTTAGCATTTGGTAATTGTTGAATGTAATTTATAATTTATTGATTTTGAATGTATGTGCAATGTACATTATCATCCCTTTTTTCTAATTTCACCTCATTTTCACTTCGATTGCTAGTTTTACACCAACTTAACAAGTATCCCTTTATAATCTGCTTTGGATGGACTACATGTTTAGAAATGAAACACTGCTTATTATCCAATCCTTGTATTTGTACAATGGCCTTCGTGTTTGGTATCTACTCTTGCAGCCCACTACCAACTGTGTGGTCAGATACCGAACAATACGTCTCAATGACTATAGAAGCCTCCGCCTCATTGCATCCTTGGCTTGCAGTTCATTGTGGTGATTGTTGATGGTGGCTATGGTATTAACCTTACGCCAAAGTGCACTATGCTAGCTCTTGGCCTTCATATCTTGGTGGATCAATGCATTGTAAAGCTACCCCTTGGCATTGTAGAGTGCATTCCCTTGCACATACAAGACTTGGATTCTTAACTTGGATTTTTGCTTGACCGTCTTTTCAACATGGTTGGAGGCTTTTCCATTGCTCAGTGGCTTGGTTGCGACATACCAAGGCATTGCATGAGTGAAAAAATAATGCTATATGGATCACAAATCCCCATCACCCATAGTGGCCTATCAAACTAGGAGAGGGGGTTTATCCAAGTGTCCAAACAAGCCCTCTTTCTCTCTCTCTCCAATTCAATCCATAGCACCCTCTCTTCTTAGCCCTACAAAGACCGGATCAAGGACATGTGATCTTGGTGTACCGGAGGAAGCTTGTTCCATTCTCCTTATCGCATGGTTATGGAACTATCCAATACTTCTTGATCCTTAGTCTCCCTCTTCCTCTCTCTTTGTAGTAAAATTCTCCTTATTGCATGGTTATGGGACCATATACTCCTTGATATTTAGTCTCTCTCTACAAAATTACAAAGATGGGTTTGCTTGGACCTATCATGATCTTGGGGGTCAAGACAACTTTTGTGACTCTCTAGGGTACATTCACCTACAAGCAAATGGCATTTGGGATAAAGAATGCTCCAAGTTCTTTTAGTTTATACTCTTTAGCCCCCTCCTCAAGTTCTTTACAAATCTTCATGAATGACGTCTCCCCAACCTCTTTGGGGCCAAGGTTAAGAGTTTTAGAGAGCACTTTTCTCATGACGTTTATTTCTTTTAAGTGTGTGTCAAGAGGCCTATCTGAAGATGAATCCTAACAAATGTCACTTCTTGATGACCCGAGGTGGCACCTTTAAGCCATATTGTGTTTGCTGAAGGTCTTGATCCATAGCTTGAGAAGGAGATCACAATTTTAAGGTTGGCACAGCAATTAACTTTAACGGTGTACAAAGCTTTGTAGGCCATACAAGGTATCATCGTATGATTGATAAGGATGTATGCCAACATTGATAGTCCTCTTACTTGACAAACTAATGCATCTATTCCGTTTCAATGGTATAAGAAGGAAGCATAGACCTTCATATAAGCTTAAATGAAGGTTATCGAGGCTCCAATCTTGGTGCCTTCTACTTGGTGGGTCACTTTCCATGTTCACACAGATGCCAACATCACTATAGTGAAGGAAATCCTCACCCAACCTAGCAAATTATATCCTGTGGATGGGACTATCTACTATGCCTTGAGCTCATACAAGGGCTACGTGCAATTATAACACCGTAGAGAGGAAGGGGCTGACTTATAGAAATTCAAGAATTTGAATTTGATGTAGTTTTACATCTAGGGCAACACCATGTGATGGCAAACCATCTGTCAAGAGTGGTAGCTGAAGGCATTGAGGATTATCTACTTGATAGCTTCCTCTTCAAGGTGGCCGTTTCTCCCACATGGTTCCAACCATGACCATCTACTATTAATGTCTGCTTGGGCCCCCCTTCCCCCCAAAAAATTTGTCTCCTCTTGAGAAGGGACAATTCCTTTTGAAGAGAGAACCTTTTACCTTTCTAGGTCACTCAACTTTAATATGTTGCCCATGATTGTATAATGAGGTGATGTGTTTCCTCCACAAAATTGAACATGCACACATTGTCTTCACTAGAAGGAAGTATCCTAGCCCTATCAATGTTGAGAAGGTCTTGCAGAGTAGCTTATGGTGCCATGTTTATTTTTTATATGTGTTGACGTATGCAAAGCAATGTGATACTTGCATGAGGCGTGCTCTAATATCTACACGCCAATCCAATCTCCCACTCTAAACATCTATACCATAGATCTTGTTGGGAATTGACTTCATACGGTCTATCATACCGCTCATGGTGCAACTAAATGGGCCAAGGTGGTGACACTATTGATTGCACAACCAATACAATAGCTAATTTTTTATGAGGAACTAATGAAGAAGTTGAATCAAATGGTAACAAGTGCAAAGATAGCTACCATTGAGAACAGTAGAAGGACAAGCGCCACAAGCAGGTCAGCAGTCAATGGGCCAACCAAAGCAAAAATGGTGTGCCATGGAAGGGAAATGGACTAACCATGAGGCCCACGAGTGCTACTAAAGGCCAAAATATGAGGGAAATTTGTGATACATGTCGTTGAGCCCACAAGGGCAACCATGTATAGGTATCCACCAAACATGGCTCAAATGCAAAAACCTTCAATAAAATTGGAAAGACCTCAACCAATTTATAAATCTTGTGTATAGCTTCACCATATAATTATGACAAATTGTTGAAAAACAAGACACTTTAGTGTTTCAAGACACTTGAGTGTCCAATTAAAGAACTATTATTAAGATGGCTATTGGGAGTTACTCTGTGCGTCTCCAAAGATTTTCATGGGGAATTATATCAAAAACCTTCTTGAAGTCCATAAAGCACCCAAGTAAACACCAAATTAGTTTAACAATGCAAGCAAGTCAATCAAAAGTTCTCAAACACTTCGTACTCTCATCACAAGATGCTTGCACCAAGGAGACTATCAATAAAACATAAGCATCAATACTCACACTCAAGGTTTACCACTTTTGTACAGAGCCCAAAAAAGGTAGACTTGAACATTGCACAATCAACAAAATGCTCCTAATGTGCTTGTAGACAAGCACTGAAGCCACCAAAGATCAAATCCTATCACGATAGATTTCAATGCTTCTTAATCAACAAAATGCTCCCAACTACACACATTGTGCTCTTGAGCCCCTCCTCCCAAGTTAAAAGCCTTTTTCCAGCCAAATCTCTAACACAAAATATCTCCAAGGTACATGTGCAAAATATATTATGTGCTTGTATCTCAAAAAAACAAGCTCAAATGTCAAGAATGAATAATTGGCTTAGCATATTGAAAGACAATCCTAGCCCTTTGGAATGATCAAGAGGTACCATCAAAGCAAGGACATGCCAACATTCAAGTAAACTGAGAACTTTTGGCTCCCTTCAAATATTCTAATGCAAGCACATGTCCAAGATCAATTCAAACCTTCCAAGATTAGTCCAAGGGATACCCAACCAAATTTATTAAAACAAAGAGACCCATGTGGGGAATGTCAAAACAACACCACAAAGGCAGACTCTGCTACAAGATAAAGGTTTCTAAGAATCAAGTCCATGAAGAAGAAGATCTATGCAACAAAAACAACAACAAGCAAGAACCAAAGACTAAGGTTGAAGTAAAGAGGACATTGTCTACAAGTCATAGGGATATGGTTGGAGTTATAAACAAAACAAGGATCAGCATATGTTTCTTAATATTAGTGGATTCAAAGGTAAATGGCCCTAGTTGCAAGCACCCCTACTACAAATGGGCATTTCCAACGGCCACTTCAACAATACCTTTGTAGATTGCTTTGGTATAGCTAAAGCCTTCCTGAACATTGAGACTTAACTAGTAATGCAAGAATTTTGTATTGATAGCCATAGCATTCAACCAAGCTACTACCCCTAGGAAGGATGTCCCAAGCTACAACATCCAAAAGAGCCCTAGCTCACTAAACCTGCAAGTGTTAGCCCACATTGCACAAGATAGGCATTTTGTTGAATACAAACCCCTCAATCCACCTTTCATAGCCACAAAGATTGACCTTGTCAAATTTCTAAAGTGACAAACAAGTAATGCTCCCAGTACACAACCAACCTCTAGAAGTAAGTCCAATTCCAACCTTCTCTTTGGATCTTCTGGACCAAAAAATCTTCCTTTTAATCTCAAAAGAGGATCCAAGGTAAGAATTTGTCCCCACCAACTCCATTATAGTCAATGATTCAATGTGGTTTACATATAACTAACCCATATTGGTATACACATGGGATGGATAGCTTTGAAGTACAATTCACAAGAACATGGTATTATCTAGGGTAAAAGACAGTTTGATGTATCAAACCCAAATCCATAGTGTATGTAGAGCAATCAAGAAAAAAAGATACAAAGGCAAGCCCATCCAAAAAGAAGAGAGGTTCATGTCAATCAAGAAGGAACCATCAACAGAATTTTAGAAAGGTATATCTGCTTGTGCTAATGTGCAATGTGTAGTTGTAGTGGAAGAGGTTAATACTCTATGTATTAGAGACTACTATCCATGATGAAGTTGCCAACGTACGATTGTTGAGGTCGGCCTCCATTGTCTATATTATTGACCAATTTAAGTGTGCACTCACAAGATTTGTTTCAAATGAGGGGCCTTGGTTGATCTCAGTTAATTATAGAAGCCACTGGCCACCAATAGGTTTCCTTTCCCTTCACTTGAGTAAATCAACGAACTAATGGCAGCGTGGATTACTATCTCCTAATTATCCACAACAAGCAATCATTATGTTGTCACAAGTCCTTGCTCGCGATGATTGTTGATAGTATGTTGATCATGATAAAGGTACCAATTAGTGAACTTTGGGTAGAACAATCAAAATTGACAAGCATCCAACAATGCTACTATGTCAAGAGCCAAAATTGTTGTTGCAAATCTGACAATGGTAAGGGATCTGTACAAAAGTGGCAAACCTTGAGCCCAAGACTCGTTCAACATTCCAACCTACTCCAATTTGGTACCAAAAAGAGAGTAAATGTTTCTTCTTTTATGCTTTGTCTAATCCATCGGTCACATGAACATAGATTTGCCGATTTTGGCAGTGTGTAAATGCTCATCCTGGTGTAGATTTGTCGCATTGGCAACACCAGTTATATGCATAGATCCTCCTGTTTAGGAAGCACAAGTACATATTTGCCGATTTAAATAGCACCGACAAACAACAAACTCACCAATTTAAATGATATAAATGCAGATTCATTGGTTTAGACTGCACGAGTACAAATTCGTCAATGTAGGCAGCACGAAACTAAATGTAGATCTACCGGTTTAGACAGCATTAGTGCAGATTCACTGATTTAGGCAGCATGTCTCATTGCTGTAGATTCACTCATTTAGGCAACAACAATCACAAAATCATGTTGTAGTGGCTAGCCACCACTATCCTTAGTATGATTTTGTTACCCGGGTATAAACTGGAAGATGTTCGGATTTGGAATTATATTTGGTATATGATGATTTTTTTTCATGACGGTGTTTATGGAATCAGACTAAAAATTTATGAGAATTGATTATTGAATGATGAGTATGACCAATGATATCCTGATATATTAGGATATGATGTATATTGCTTATTCTAGTGATATGGGACACTAGAATATGCAATATGTGGATGATGATAGGCATACGAAAATTCATTTGTTTATGTTTATGATTTTTTTTTCATAAATGATATTTCTGACACAGAATGCTAACCCTTGTTTTTGACAAGTATGATTTGCAGGTTATTATTTTTGTAATTGAGGACAATGATTTCTAATGGAGAGATATGTAAAGAAAATTGATTGTTATTTATTTATTGCAAGTGACATGTGGAAAAAGCATACGCGATCAATGGGCTATGTGAAAGGATACCACATTTTCAAGAAATCTATAAATAAATACATGCAAAAGAAAAATACTCACTCTTGCACGGGGGTAGATTACACCCAGTGTCTGTGTTATTCTTCTCTCCTCTCCTCTCGTCTCTCTCGTTGTAACGATGTAGCACTCCGCTTTAGAAGGTGCATCTGCATGTGCTTTCTCTCGCTCTGTGTCTCTCTCTCTCTCTCTCTCTTTGTGTATAGCTAAGAGTATATGCTTATAGGATTTATTAGGTATACATATCTATGGTGGGTTTATTCTTTGTAGTATGTAGTTTTCTGTATTTTGCAGGCATGCTAGTGCAGCCAAAGTTGGTTAGAACTGGTAAGTTTTCTATGTACGGCTAGCACGCCGTCCTTTTTGGATTGCGAATCGGAGCTCTAGAATGCAAGTTATGGCAATTAGAAGGTTTGTCGAGGGTTAGGTATGCCAAGTTCATTGCATTGGTGAACGTGCCATCTGGTGTTTTTTTTGGGTCTACAACCAGGTTCCAAAAGGTACTAGGTGATGTGTGAAGTCAGCAGAAGTTGATGGCTCGTGAATCGGGGTCCCGGTGGGGAAGTTATGGCTGGTCGAAGTCTAGGACTTCGACACCGGGACGCCGATTCACTTGCAAGAGGGACGGTTGCGCTTGAATTTTTGTGGTCTTTGCGGCCTTGATTGACGGCTCAAGAATCTTGGAATGCAGCAAGGACTGGGTGGACCCGAGTTGGTGGTGGGAGCTCCGGGTTGGAGGTTATGGCTCAGTCATTAGGATTGTGAACCAGGACTTGTGGCCAACCAAATTGGTGCAATAAAAGGAGCTTTTTTTAATTTTAAAAAAATTGAGAGCTTGGGGGGCTTGTCACCCTACAGGTGCCACATGGCCAAACAAAGAGCCCGCATCCACATATTCAAACCCGAAGACTAGGCTATCCAAAGGGTCAGTGTTAAGGATAGATCAAGGTAGGTCAGATGGCGGGCCAAAAGGAAGGGACTAAGGAGGCAGTCCGAGGCAAGGTCAAAGTGAGCTAAAGTCAAAGGTGTCAAAGAGGGGAGTCCTAGGTGAGAAAGAGAGAAATAAAAAATAAAAAATTAAATGCCAGGGGCACAAGCGATGTCACTAGTGTCCCCCCACTCAAAGCAAAGAGGAGCAGCTAGAGAGCAAGAGCAAGCAACCACCTACCCAAGTTTCCAAATCAAGGTGCTAGATGGGCCAATCATAGGCCTCCTTTCCAAAATGAAAGAGGACCCCCTATATAAGTCATTTTTTAACCATTTCTAAAGCATTTTTTCCGAGTCCTTGATCCCTTGGTGCTTGCAGAGAGCCGAAGAGAGTGTGAGTTTTTTTTAGGGGCTTCTTTGTGCAGAGGTGTGTGCTTGAAAAGCCCAAAGTGTGTGTTTTTTTGCCTGACGACCATGTGGTGCACCGTTTGATGCAGTCGAGTTGTACATGGCGTTTATGAGCATGGTGAAGCTTCCATGGTGTTTCTCGAGCGTCGTTTCCCTTGCCCCCCTTCTCTACTTCTACTTCCGTGCGATGTCGGTGTGGATGTGTGTGCCCCGGGGCCTTTTCTGTGTGTGGAATGGAAGTGAGAGAGTGGTTCCGTATGTGGTAGCGGTGTGTGGATTGAAATGATCTATTGAATGTGTGTGGATAGTTGTGGTGAGCGCATTTGTGCATTGGGGTGTGTGTGTGTGTGTGTGCAGGCGGTGACCTGTTAGTGGAATTGTGGTTTTTGAAGGTGTTTTTTCGAGAGGATAAGGGTCTTGTGAATGCCTTGAGCTATACAAAGGCATTGTGTTGTGTGTTGGGTGTGTTCCCCCATTCCCTCTCTCCAACGCCTCGCCTTCTGACTGTCGATAGCCTCCTTATTGAAGCTTGTTATAATGAGGAGTAGGAGTTTGTGAACTTTTGAGCGACTTGCATTGTTTAACTAATTTGGTGTTTATTTGCTCATATGATGGTTCTATTGAGCCATTAAAGCACAAATCATGCCGATATTAATCCTTCTACACTATCTTTAAGATTGGTAGCACTCACAAACATTATTTTTAAGGCCTTGGTGATGAATCTCTTGGTTAATGATGTTGAAGCAACCATACCAGTTTTGCTGGTTCATTGTTTTATTAAATAAGATGATTATCTAACTCTATTAGGAGGAAATAAATTTGGTACGTGAATAATGTAGTAGAATAGTCCGCCAAACCTTACTCCGATACCACTTGAAAGCATTAAGCTCATGTTAGGTGATAGGCAAATTGCCCAAGCTACATAGTTCGTGATGATGATGAGAAAGAGAGATTAAGAGAATGAGCTTTGCTAAGAGAACTCACCTTGTTTGTTTTAATTACAAATGAGACTCCCTTTTCTATATGCCTTTACACAAGCTTCTCCTTCTAAGAGATTCCGGCTTGTTTGAGCATATTTTTTCTTTACACCACCTATAATGTCAGTTATGTTATGCATGAGGTATTATTAGACTAGAGAGGTTTGACACATAGGGCCTAAGTGAAGACTTAACATTAGGTTGGTAATGAGACATTTTTATGTCCTGAGACACGCTTATGTCCTATTATGTGATCATTTTGCTTGAATTATTTCAAGAGTTTGAAAATAAATTTATAGGTGCTACATATCCACAAAGTTTCCTTATGAGCTGAATAAACACTTGACATTTTTTTTGGAATATTGATCTCACCATTAACCTTACTCTTGCACAATATTTTTGAACCTAAATTGTGCGATAAAACGGGTCATGTTTTTGGTTTGTTTTCAAAGCTTTACAACTATACCACTCTAAAATTCATGTTTGTGAGGTTTAGATTGCTTGAGGATTGATCTTAGTAGTTCTCAACATGTTCTGATGCCTCTAGAGAGAATTAAGTTGTTTATGATCAAGTTACAAGAATTATCTAATCTTGTTTTTTGGCCAAATTTAGCACTTTCATGATTTTTTTGGTGGACTTTTTGATATCCAAATGCAACTTGATTGTGTAAGTGGCATGTGTAACATAAAGCTAGTCTTCCTTAAGTTTTGGGACACCTAATACCCTATATAGCATAGTATATGACGATGGTTGAGTTTTTCAATTGCAGAAGAATACGAGACATTCTAGAGGAGCAAGTATAGCTTTCATCCTATGGTATGGCTCATATTCATATATGCATCCGTTTTTATATATGTGATATTTTTTGCATGTGAATACTTGAAACACTTGGCATGTATCCGGTTTTATATATGTGATATTTTTTGCATGTGAATACTTGAAACACTTGCCTCTAACTTGGACTAAGAGAAAGCATTGATATGGTTATGTAAACCAAAGCTTTTGTGTGTTCCTCTCTCAAGTGGTGTTGCTGCATGGAGCTGCTCACAGTGGATGTGTTCTTGTGATGACATCAACAAATGTTGGTTGGGGACCTATTTGTAAATGCATTTAAGAGCTGTCTCCTGCAAATATTTGATAGAGACAAGTTTAGTGCTTGTATTAACGTATACTATTTTTGTAGGTTGCACATGTGGTGTTGGTGCTTGATTGTACACCATTTGAAAATTTTTAATTTCTTATAATTCACCATTGAGTCGGGCAATGATGGTGCCAGATGTGCAAATTTTGACAATTGTGATACTTGTGTTGCCAATGTGAATGTGATGCTTGTTTAACTTTGGATGTGCTCTTAAAGAGGATCTTGAGGCCAACACCTATCACAAATGATTTCATCTAGTGTGTATGGCATCAATGTTGATTCAAGGTGGCCACCAAGTTCTAAGGAAGAGGAAGAGCACCAGGTCATGTCTTAGGTAAGTTATAAAGTGAAGAATATATTTTAATTTTACCAAACTCAATACCATATTAAATTACGGTGATAAGTTTTAAGATGGAAAACTCATAAAAAAATAGTGCAATTTTAACAAAATTTTCTTAAACTAAATATAACTTTTTATCAAAATGAGATTTTGTATAGATTTCAAAGTTTATGTATAAGAAAAAACTTATTATAACAAGAAATAAAGCTTCATAACTTAGATCTTAAACCAATTTCTTGTTAATAAAAAACCCAAATCTTGAAAACAAACAAAAAGGAAAATTTTGGTCTTTCAAAAGCCTCTTTCATTTACACAATGAAGTTATCGGATAAAACTTAAGTTCTATAATATATCTTTAGGCCAATACCCATCAACTAAGCATTTTTCAAGGTTTCAAACTCGCAGATATCTTGTAATTTAAACTCATTTGAGAAAATTTATAATGTATGATTTCTTGAAAAACCAATACATATAAAATTTTATCGTGTTCATATTAGGTATTTGTATACAAGTAAATGAAGAATTCCAAAAGTGAACTTTATTTTAAGGCTAATCTTTAATGAATAAAAATAAAAAAATTCAATATGCACAATATTTGGGATGACATGAATCAGCAAAATGTAACTTATACAACCATCAACTAGTATCACTTTAAGTAATGAAGTGATAGATGTAGTATATATACCACATAAAACAATGCAAATTTAAATGAATTTAAATATTGTGTGGTTTATTGAATTCACAAATGTTACATATTTGACCCACAAGATTTTTTATATTTGATTCTTACACAGATCTTTTTTTTTCCACATGAGTTGCTATATATCAATCACATAAATAGATAGTTACTATGGATTATTACACACCCTGTTCCAAACTAAGGTACGAGTTTCAATAAAACATCAACTGCTATTTTGTATAGGTAGGTAGTCTCAGGTTTGTGTATAAAAGTGGGGGATTATAATTTTTATGAGTACTTTGGCTACCATTATATAGGTTTGCGAAAGCATCTCTTGAAACCTTTTCTAGATTTCATGTACCATTTTATTTAAAATAAAAAAAGAGAGAGAACTTTCGTGTCCTTTTTAGTACCAAACTAAAGTGTTCTCCAAGCGTATCTTGTACGTTGAATTTCATCATTTGGACTAATGCCCATTTTGTGTGAGAGAGGACCGCAGGCCGCGGGGCGGGGGGGGGGGGGGGGGGGGGGGGGGTTTGGTGGTGGTGGTGGTGCAGGGTTATAGACTGTTATAAAAATGGGATTTCATGGAACAAATGCAATAAAATCTAGTGTTCAATCCATCTCTTGGTATTTTCAAGTGACCTGAATGTCCTGCTTGTTCTCTACAAACATAGCAAACCGTTTCTCCGGACGTAAGAGAACAAAAATATAAAAACTTCTGATAGAAAAGGGTCACTTGAGGAAAGTCCAAACCATCCTTAACATATCAATCTACAAAAGCGAGAACAAAAAGTAACTGTGTTAGAAAGACATTGTGACAGCCATCTAGAAAGCCATAGCTCTCCATGTAAAGACTAAGTTCATGAGCAACACTCAGTCCGTTCTGTTGACCTCAAGACAGAGTGAATTGTAAGGCCCTTGTAGATGTTTTAGTCTCTAGTAGGTCATAGTCCAAGCTGGCTGCAAAATCTGTAGTTTATGTCTGCGGATGATAATAAGGCGTACATAGTACAAATGTCTTCTTATACTATTCAAACTTCTTAATTGTTGCAAGATCTGCAAGCATTTGCTCAATTTTCTCGTCCGTGATCCCATCCTCGTCATCATCAGATTTGCTCCTCTTCTGTAAACATCAAACAAATGTTCTGTTTCCCATTCAAAAGAGTCTGTAACAAAAAAAAAATTTGCAACTCAAGGTCGGCTTACAGCGAGAGAAGGAACCAACGCCTTCGCTTCCTCCAACGTATCAGGACAAAGATTTCCAATTACGCAAACCTAATAGACTCACATGATTAGTCGCCAACCACAAGTAAGAAGAACAAAGAAAAGGCAGATTACCTCAAACTCAGCGAGCTGATTCCGACTAAGCACTCTGTTGGCAAATTGTCATGGAAAAAATTGCAAGCTGGAGAATGGGCCGCTTGTCGACCTTGAATTGGTTGTAGTCAAATATTATGATGTGTGTGTGTGTGTGTGTGTGTGTGTGTGTGTGTGTGTGTGTGTTAAGACTCATGTTAGTCACCCATAAGACACTATAAACATCAGCTTCATCATGTGACTAAACATTACGACATCCCCATTCGTTGTCAGTGCCCAAGAGTAAGTGTAGAACTCCTCTGTATCAATATATGCTGTCTCACACACAATCAGCACACACGCATACTATGTGCATCCAGTACATATTGGGTAACAGATGGACTTTTCTGTTGGTAAGCTGGCATGATTGTATGGACATGCAGGTAAACTGTTGTAGTCATTCTCCTACGAAGGATACTCTCGAACTTGTTTTACTGCATTCGGATTTTGATAGCGACTGAAGCGCTTTACATACTGCAAGGACTTTTCAAATACCCTGCAAAAAATATTCAGCATAAAGAACCGTAGTCTTTGTCTCCTATTAGCAAACCTTCTAGACAGAATGCTCCCATCAGGAGTCTCCTCCCTTTCTCACTAAAATGGAAAGCAAGCAATGAAGAAGATACAACATAACGGGCTGCTAAAAGAAAATGCAGATGCAACTTTGCCATTTCTAGTGGGAATCTGTACCCAGCACAAAATGAATATTTATTTCATTGAAAGACAACCATATCACCAGCATGACAACTCAATAACCTAGCCCATGTGTAATGCCTTGGTCAAGCCACTACTTTCATGCTGATGCATGTAATAATTTGCTCTTTAGAGATTATTGAAATTAGGCCTTAGCAAAATCAAAACTGATTCATTCTGCCTAGAAAATGAAATGAGACATTAAGCACGTGCATTGCAAGAGTATGCGACGACTACTCTCACGATAATATTATAGAAAGGGCAGAACCTAGAGCTGGTCTCTTGTTTCAAAACCTTTTCACTTGATCCCGCCAATTCACCACCTCCACCTAGACACAAGTTTAAGGCTGAGTTGAATGTGTCAACTCTCAACGTATTACCTGCGCTGTGTCATAATCTATTGTTGGCATGCAAGTGACACCCTACTCTCCTAGAAAGCAAACTTGCAACGATAGACTAAGTGAAAATGCTGAAAAAAAACAGAAAAACGGGCGTTTTACTGGTTGAAAATTTTTCCCAACTTGAAAACATACTGTGATACTTGATTTGCTGGATCAGGAAGCTGCTGGAGTTGCTCGTACTTCCTTTCTAAAATGACTGCTACTTCCGAGTTCATTAAACACTTCGCCTTCTCAAAGTCTGCAAAAACCACATCAACAAGAATCAATTCCAGAAGACTCCAGTTGCTATTCATTTGCTTCACAATTACAGCAACGCTAGTAAGGTACTACCAAGGCCACATGTCACTAGAAGGCAAGCTTGGCAAAAAGATCAGTGGAAGAATTCCCTAGAGAGAACCTTAGAGCCCTCAGCTGGCTGAAAAGCAAAATATGACTCCCTCCCTCTTCATCAAGACGCATTTCACGGGGATGCAACTAATCTAGTTGCCTGGACATGCACGTCCTGCATACAGGCTCACAAGAGTACACTTCCTAGGCTGTATGAACCCTAGAAATAGAAGCCTCCGCCTCATTGCATCCATCTTTGGCTTGCAGTTCATTCTTGTGGTGATTGTCGATGGTGGCTATGGTATTGACCTTATGCCAAAGTTCACTATGCTAGCTCTTGGCCTTAGTATCTTACTGGATCAATGCATTGTAAAGCTACCCCTCGGCATTGCGGAGTACGTTCCCTTGCACGTACAAGACTTGAATTTTTAACTTGGATTTTTGCTTGACCGTCTTTCCAAAATGGTTGGAGGATTTTCCATTGCTCAGTGGCTTGGCTGCGGCATACCAAGGCATTGCATGAGTGAAAAAATAATGCTATATGGATTACAAATCCCAATCACCCAAAGCGGCTTATCAAACTAGGAGAGGGGGTTTATCCAAGTGTTCAAACAAGCCCTCTGTCTCTCCAATTCAATCCATAGCACCCTCTCTTCTAATAGACCTAACTCCTAGCCATGATGGGTCAACCCTCACCCAAGCAACTGCTAGTAAGGAGGCGGTACCCCCTATGCCCTACAAAGACCGGATCAAGGACATGTGATCTTGGTATACCGGAGGAAGCTTGTTCCATTCTCCTTATTGCTTGGTTATGGAACCATCCAATACTTCTTGATCCTTAGTCTCCCTCTTCCTCTCTCGCTAGTAAAATTCTCCTTAGTGCATGGTTATGGCACCATTTACTCCTTGATAAGCTTGGACCTATCATAATCTTAGAGGTATTCCTCTTGATTGGGGGTCAAGACAACTTTTGTAAATCTCTAGGGTGCATACACCTACAAGCAAATGGAATTTAGGATAAAGAATGCTCCAAGTTCTTTCAGTTTATACTCTTTAGGCCCCTCCTCCTCAAGTTCTTTACAAATCTTCATGGATGACATCTCCCCAACCTCTTTGGGGCCATGGTCAAGAGTTTTAGAGATCACTTGTAAGTAGGTGTCAAGAGGCCTATCTAAAGATTAACCCTAACAAATGTCACTTCTTGATGAGGTGACACCTTTAATCCATATTGTGTTTGCGAAAGGTCTTGCTCCATAGCTTGAGAAGCAAATCACCATTTTAAGGTTGCCACATCAATTAACTTTAAAGGTGTACAACAGCTTTGTAGGCCATACAGGGTATCATTGATGTGTACCTGATAGATGTGAATGTGATAGTAACAAGATTTAGTAGATTAAGACATCCGTGAAAGATGAGCGCGGTCTAGATGTGATTGTCAAGTAAGTTACAATGATCATGATTCTCATCTAAGATGCCGACAAGGATAATGATGTGAATGTGATGTGTGTATTCAGTAATTGTCGTCTTTGTGAAGTGTTGGATGTGTCTTGTTTGGTGCATGGGTACATAGAGTCAATGTCTATTGAGCTAGTTTTTGTCCTTTGTCTGTTTTGCAAGCGTAATCGAGGGCAATTACTCTTCTTTCAAGAGGAGGATATGTCACAAGTGAGGACGTGGCAAGGTCTTGTGATCTCCCAAAGGGCCACTAAAGAGGCCAGACCTTTCACAATAAAAAAAGGGCATCAAATATTCCATAGCCGAGCTGCTGACATGGCATCTGAATTTGTGCCGTGATTTACATTGCCACATGGCACTCCGAACAACACCACAAACATCAGCTTTTGGATAGGGTAATTTGCGTAGCTTGTGGGCATTGCTTTTGGGCCACGCGAAAACCAGAAATCATGGGTTTTTTTTCCGACCCAGCTTTAATTCCATATATTAGTAACCCTAGCAGTCACTTCTCAAGCATAAGTCAGTACCCTCAATACAAGCACCAACTACCCGTAGTACTTTGGCATCTCTAGCGTTTTTGCATCAGGTTGCCTACAGCACCCCATCAGCACCAGTGTTTTCAGTTTCATCGCAGATCCAGCCATCATTACTAGCGTTTTCAGTTTTCAGCCCAAGACCAGATCAACCAGCGTTCTCAGATTTCAGCCCAAATATTAGATCAGCCCTAGCAATTTCAGTTTTCAGCCCTTAGCCTCGCAAATCCAAGCATCTACCGCAAGATCCCATTAGCAACTCAACATCTAGGACCATTGTATCAACATTTGTGCAATCTAAAGCGCATACCATTGTATTAGGGAAGGGAGAGCCTTCCGTTCTTTAATGAGAGAGTACAATGGACACCAACAAAGTGAATGGACACTGTGAATGGAAGTGCATGAGACTGAGAGAAAGAGAGAGAAGAGAATACGACACCAGAGACGACGTAAAACCCTCCTCCGAAGGCCCCATTCTCGATGGCGAGAGTGATCTACTATTGATTGCACAATCTGGTACAAGATGCTGATGCAAATCTGAATGGGGCTATGTCGATGTCGACGGCGTGGACTACGAGGACGAGATTATGGCTGAAAACTGAATGCTTGGGATGCTTCTTGTCGCTGAATTTGTTCATGCAAAACGCTGATTTTCTGAGGCTGAAAACGCTGGTTTTCTGAAGCTAAAAACGCTGGTCTACTCTGTAACAGACTTGGACACTCCAAGTCAAGAATCAATCACAACAGCACCAAATATCCACTTCAAAACAATTCATAGTTCACAATAGATTTGCACTGGCCCGGAGGAGTTCCGTGCCTAGAGATATTGGCCCCAAAGACTGGCGCCCCTTTCGGTATTTCTTTATGTATTAATCAGTGTTCAAAGTACAAGAGTGGGTCGGGTTCTCACTCTCAGACTCTGCGTCCATATGCTCTGCGGAGTGTGAGCCCTCACCACTTATTTATTGTTTACAAGGGTTGCCAAAAGCAGAGTCCCAAAAGCTTCAAATCAAAAGCCTAAAATAAAAGCAAAAGTTCTTTTCTCTCTCACAGCTCTCTTGGGCTTTTGAAAATAAAGCAGAGTATTCTCTCTCTCTCTCTCTCTCTCTCTCTCCAATGCATAGGGAAAAAACACCAGCCTACCGTCGCCCAAAGGCTGTCGATTATGCCGCAAAAGCATGCTGGAAATCTGATTCATGGAACTACCGTACAATGCCACGTCAGTAGATTTGCGCATTTTCCGGGATTCAACCCTTGCTGCCCTAGGATTAGGGTTAGGGTTTCTGACAGGTTTTCGGGTTTGCAGGTTTTAGGAAATTAGGGTTTCAGCAATTAGGGTTCTGGTAGAAATTCGGGTTAGGGTTTTCGCTCTCGGGTAGCCACGTCATCACTTTGTGACATACCCCCCTCTTGAAAGCATTGTAATCGCCCTCAACTACGCCAATCGACAGTCACATCACAGGACATCACATGGCATTCAACATTCATTCGGATCTTAGACCATGATTTATCAGCAATGTAGCTAGCAATCGCATCTAGATCTAATCGGGACCTCATCAATGTCCAGTTGACTAACCCCTATTGCAACCATGTCTATTCGAGATCAATCAGACCAAAATGCTGCAGTCATTTCGTCTATCAGTTTATGCACTTAAAATAAGTCAAGAACAAATTAGTATCATAATTAGGAATTCCATTTCATAAAGTCATACAGCAGAATACTGTCAGCTTCAGTATCCCTGAAGCTCAAAGAGACATCAGTGACTCTAGTATCTAAATCAAGGCATCTGTTGACAAAGGAGCGGAGTGACTTCCCTCTTGTGCATCCCACAGCACTAGATCTCCGGCCAAGCTAAATTCTGGGTTCCATTTGGAGTAGACTATGCTAAACCAAAAGCATTGAGGTAAAGTTTCACAATCTGAGGAGTATCTGCTAGGTCCTCCTCCTCCATCCACTTCGCATCCAATGCAGCATAGTTCTTGAACTTAACCAAGAACCGCCTTCGGACTTTACCTTTATTCTTCGTATCCTTATGTGCCAAATTCTGTTCAGGAACAAGGATCTCCTCGTTTTCTTCCACTTCGGGTTGCTCATCAGGCTCCCCATCATCAGGCACATCACCTTTAAAAGATTTCAAGAGACTCACATGAAATGCATTGTGAATCCTCTAACTATCAGGTAGTTTCAGTCGGAAGGAGACATCATTTATCTTTTCAGTGATCTGGAAAGGTCCGTAGTATCACATACTAAGCTTTGGAAAAAGCCTCTCCTTTCCCGTTTTCTTTCTCGGGCGTGCCTTCTCAAAGCGTAAGAGCGCCCAATCATCCTCCTTCAATTTCAAGTCGCGACGATGGCGATCCGCTGCCTTTTTCTGTCGTTCTTGAGATTTCTGCAAAGTCTCGCGAACCTTGGCAAAAGCCGTGTCTAAGTCTCGCGTATATTCATCCGCTTCAAAAATCTTATCTTTCGTGCTTAGGAAGGGTGGAACTTCGCAGCACCTTCAACAATCTCAAATGTCGCCTTCCCCGTCGAAGAGTGTATCATGTTATTGTAGGCAAATTCCACCAAAGGTAAGTACTTTTCCCATTGAGTCTTCTGATCCGAGATATAAGACTTCAATAAATCTAGAACCACTGAATTGGCAATCTCAGATTACCTGTTAGTCTGCGGGTGGAACGATGATGAGAACTGCAACCGCGTGCCAATGTTCTCCCAAATTGCCTTCCAAAACAAACTCGTAAATTTGGGGTCCCTGTCGGAGACAATCGTCTCAGGCATGCCATGTAATCTGAAGATCTGGGCCACAAACAGTCTCGCTAAGTGATCCGGCTTGACTGTTTTCATCACTGGAATGAAATGAGCCTGTTTGCTAAATCTGTCAATAATAGTCCAGATACCATAGTGACCACTCTGTGTTCTCGGGAGATCAAAAATGAAATCCATTGCAATACTTTCCCACGGGCGGGTGGGTATGGGTAAAGGCTGTAACAATCCCTGTGCTCTATGCCTGTCAAACTTGACCTTCTGGCATACTAAGCAACTGCGTACAAACTCTTCCACATCCTTTTTGAGTCTCGGCCAAAAGAAGTATCTCTCTACCCCTTTCGTGGTGGTAGCAATGCCGCGGTGACCTGTAAAAGGTGGACATTGGCAATCAGTCATAACCTTTTCCCTCAACGGCCATGTAACGCACAACATGGTTTTTCTCATCAAGTAGCCATCCCGAATGGAATATCCCGCTACTGTCTCCCCATCCCGTATCCGTGTGAAAACGTCTGCAAAATCTGTATCTGTGGCATACTGGTCGACCATATCCTCGAAGCTCCTATGATGTATCGCGGAAATAGCCAGAACCAACGGCTTCCGAGACAAAGCATCTGCCACCACGTTCTTCTGTCCCTGCACATGGACAATCTGGAAGTGAAACTGTGACAAGATGTTCGCCCACCGCATCTGCTTTTCCGAAAGCTGCTTCTGTGACAAGAAGTAGCGCAAACTCTGACGGTCTGTAAAGATAGTAAAATCCGCTCCGAGTAGGTAATGCCGCCATTGAGCAAGAGCATGGATAATCGCCAAAAGCTCTTTCTCATAAATCTGTGTTGTCATCTCCGGCCTTGAGAACAATCGGCTCTTGTAAGCAATGACATGGCCTTCTTGCATTAAAACCGCACGCAGACTACGACCACAAGCATCACAATATACTTCAAATGACTTCTACAAGTCCGACAAAGTCAAAACTGGTCCTTTAGTCAATTTCTCTTTCAATGTCTGAAAGGCAGTCACCTCTATGGATCCCCACAAGAAAGACTCCTTTCTGTGTCAAGATATGCAAAGGGAAAGCAACCTTTGCAAACTTTCGAATAAACCGCCTGTAGTACGAACATAGTCCCAAGAAGCTTCCAACTTCATGGACATTCTTCAAATCGGGCCAATCACGGATAGTCTCTATCTTGGCCGGATCCATTTGCACTCCCGCTGCTGAGACAATGTGTCCCAAAAAGTGTACCTCTGGTAGGAAAAATTCACTTTTCTTTGCATTAATCACTAACTTGTGATCTCGTAATGCCTGAAAGACCTGAAGCATATGATCTCTGTGTTCTGCCTCATTCTTGGAGAAAACAATGATATCGTCAAAAAAAGTGCCAACAAATAGCTTGTACTCGCGAAAAATCATGTCCATCATCCGGTTAAATGTCGCAGGAGCATTGGTTAAAGCCAAAAGGCATCTCCAAAAACTCAAATAACCCAAAAGTCGTCCAAAAAGCTGTCTTGTAGACGTCTCCTGGCGCGATTCTGATATGATGATTCCACTCTTCAAATCAATCCTGCTAAAGCACGAGGATCCCTGTAATCTGTCGAGTATATCATCGATCCTAAGAATCGGAAATCTGTTCTTGATGGTGATTTTGTTGAGAGCTCTATAATCGATGCACATTCTCCAAGATCCTTCTTTCTTCAAAACCAACAACATTGGAGAGCAATACGGTGAAGTACTAGGCTGGACAAGACCCTTTTCCAAGAGGTCTTTCACTTGGTTCATAATCTCTTCATTCTGTGCTCGGCTCACACGGTAAGGTGGCCGGTTCGGTGGTGTGCTTCCAGGTATCAGATCAATGGTATGATCTTCAGGACGAGCAGGTGGTAACTCATCTAGTAGGCCCTCTGAGAAGCAATCGACGTGAGAGTGGAGAAAATCTTGGCGTTCTTTATCAAGTTTAGACATATTTGTCCTATCCTTATCGCTCAATTCTTTCATAAAGATCGAGTAAACAAACAGACTAGATTCATTAATTTGAAATGGACGAAGCCGATACAATAGGGACAGACTCGCCCTTCAGTTTAATATCAAGTACAATGGTTTTGCCCTTCTCTGTAGTCAAAGTCGCTTTTCTCGCCCGATAATCGACCACGGAGTTGTTCTTGTGGTACCAGGGAATCCCTAAGAGAACATCACAACCCTCCAAAGGCATTATGAAGAAGTCCTCATGCCCCAAATACCCTTGACAATGCAACCGAAGTTTGCCAATGACAGGTGTAATGGCTACGTCCTTGCCGGGTGCCGCTAGAACTGCCTCCGCAAGTGGTCCCATCCGATCGGGAGTTGGCCTTGGCTCCTCCATCAAAGAAGATCAAGGCCTCTTGATCTTTCACTTTGCCCCAAGCTCGGCAAAGTTTTGTACTCTCGTCCATGGTGTCGGGATCGGTACCCACACAATCTAGAACCAGTCCTCTTTTCATCTTGCCTTTTCGTCGTCGTTCCTCGCCTGCTCTCGAACTCTCAGGCATGTCGTCGTCCTTATTATTCTGTTCTCTGTGCCTTTTTAGGGCACTTCGCAGAGATATGTCCATGTTCCCCGCATCCAAAGCACTTCCCCTCTTTGATGAATCGAGCTCGCTCCTGAGGATTAAGCTTGGGTCGTGCATCCTTTTTCTCTGGGTTGCTCTTTTTCTTTCTACTTTCATTCCCAGAAGTTTGTTCGGCTCGTTGTGTCATGGCCTCATCTGTGGGGTGGGTCAGACTGCCAGAGTGAATGGCAAAGCCCCGCTTCGCATGACTCATCAACTCCTAAATAGAAGCTGACTTCTGCTCCAAGCAATGATCCCGATCTCTGTAGGTAGACCCAAGGTGAACCGCTCAATCTGTTCTCTAAACGAGATCTTCTTGAATGAAGAGGCGGGTAGAAAAGAGCTCCAGAATCTTTCACAGTAAGCATCCACTGTATCTCTCTTGGTCATCCGAAGATGGTTCCAAGTAGCTCGTATATCGCGTTCATACTCTTGCGTCAGCCAAGAAGAAATAAAAAGCTTCTTAAATTTTAGCCATTTAACTGGCGCAGTCTTGTTTAGAAGAAGCGTGGACCACCAAGTTCGAGCATTCCCCTTAAAATAAGAGGCAGCTCTCCAAATCTTGGAGTGCTTTGAGTAGCGTCCTCCCGCAAAAGCGATGTCAAACTGCTGTATAAAAGACAAGCCTTCAAAGCATCTTTGTATCCTGAAAAAGTGTCAAATTTAATTGACTGTCCACCTTCCTTAAACTCCCGGACTTTCTTGCTTTTGTCTTCCAGAAAGTCATACTGGTTGGCTTAATAAAAATTCTTCTTGTTCGCATAAAAGTAGTTGTCATCAGAGTCTAAACAGTCTGTAGACGAGTCCTTTGTAGAACTGTCACTCACTCGGCGAGATTTCGACTTCTTTGTCTTTTTCTTGCCCTTTCCGAAGCGTTGTTTCTTGCTTCGCTTTTTGCCTTTTCTGTCTTCTTCGCTCAAATTTGAAGAGCTAGAAGAACTATCAGAAGAAGAAGAAGAAGAAGAAATGGATACTCCTTCAAATCGAACACGCTTCTTATGTCTCTTTGCCTTATCAAATGTCGATTTACGACCCATATAACCCGCCTTTCTTCTGCTTTCTTGTCAAAAAGCTGAGCAATCTGTGCATCAACCACCTCTTCTAATTCCTTCTCTGAATATTTCTTGTGAGCAAAGGTTTCTTGAGAGCGGGTTTCGCGGGTGGTGTTGTGGTTTTCTGCCACTGCTCGTGCACTTCTTGAAAAGAAGTCTCACTCATATAATTTGCCAATTTCGGGTCCTTCGCAAAACTAAGCATCATCTTTGTTGCATCGCCGATCAATTGACGACGCTTCATCTCTCGTTGCTCCGCCTAAGTAGGCCGAGGCGGGCCATACTCTCCTTCGTTGTGATCCCTGCCCGCTTCTCCAGATGCAGAGGGAGTCGACTGATCCTTGCATGAAGCCATAGGTGTCGCGGAAAAAAAAAATTGGGGATCAGATTTCCCATAGAAGAGAAATCGGCTGTGCTCCGATACCACTGTACCAGACTTGGACACTCCAAGTCAAGAATCAATCACGACAGCACCAAATAACCACTTCAAAACAATTCACAGTTCACAATAGATATGCATTGGCCCGGCGGAGTTCCGTGCCTAGAGATATTGGCCCCAAAGACTGGTGCCCCTTTCGGTATTTCTTTATGTATTAATCAGTGTTCAAAGTACAAGAGTGGGTCGGGTTCTCACTCTCAGACTCTGCGTCCAGATGCTCTGCAGAGTGTGAGCCACTTATTTATTGTTTACAAGGGTTGCCAAAAGCAGAGCCCCAAAAGCTTCAAATCAAAAGCCTAAAATAAAAGCAAAAGTTCTTCTCTCTCTCACAGCTCTCTTGGGCTTTTGAAAATAAAGCAGAGTCTCTCTCTCTATATATATACCTTCATAAGTTCAGAATAGTCTGAACTCACGAATTATAAGAGGGAATAAAGCACTCATAAAACTATAAAAGCAAGGGACACACGAAAAGAAAAGAAAAACAAAAACAAACTAACTAACTAACTAAATCACTTTGATTGCTTCGAAACAAAACTAGATAAAACAAAACATTATTAACTTAAAAATGTTTTCAGAAAAGGTATGTGTAAAATAAGTTGACGCAACTTACTTGGCTTAAAGCAGAGTCTCTCTCTCTCTATCTCCAATGCGTAGGGAAAATGTCACGTGACACATCCAACCGTATGTGTCTGTGGACAAGCTAGAGCATAGCAAGGGTTCAGTTCAATCAAGTCGGTCTAGATTAGAAGTGATATGGCACTTTTGTGAGTCTGTTCGCAGACCGTGCATGCCCAGTCACTTAATAATACATGCATATCCTCTGGTTGCACACAGCATGATCATCAGTATTCCCTTCAGGATCCATCAGATTCAGTCAGGGGAATTTTCTAGTGCATTTAGCCTATTTTCCCTATTTTTGGTTATTTTCACTTATTAACTTTCCAACAAAAGTAGGTAGGGCAATTTTGCTAAGTTAATATATAAGCAAACCCAAGTTAGCACTTTCTGGCAGAAGAGGCAACAGGAGCTTCCCACTCAACAGGCAACTTCTCAGCAGTACCCCCCCCCCAACACCCCCAGCGTTTTTGGACCTCAATCTTCGCGGGCATTTTCCAGCACTTAGCCTCACCATCCACTCCTTCCCTTTGGCGTTTTCCCTCATTGCAGTCATCGCCATCAAGTTCTCTTCCTGGCGTTTTTAACCATCAGCAGCAGTCCCAGCCAATAGCGTTTTTGACTCTACAACCTTAGCGTTTTTCAGTAATTTACTAACGCTAGTACTGCTGCCCCTTTAGCGTTTTTGTAGAGTTTCCTCAGCATGGATACCACAGCCCTTGCAGCGTTTTCAGCAGGTACAACCAGCCCTAAAACGCAGCCTGACAGGTACAATTCCTCAGCATTTTTGCCATCAACATGACCCCCGACAAGTCCACCATTTTCAGCCCTCAAGACAGCAGTAAAACAGTCATTTTCAGCCACCAAGACAACCCCGAATTCAGCGATTAGAAGATCACAGATTTCAGCCATCAAGTCGTCGTCGTCATCACCGTCGTCGTCATCGGCATAGTCCAAGTTGCATCAGTCCATTGCATACGCATTGTACACCTTTGTGCAATCAAAGTAGACCACTCTCGCCGACGAGAGTGGGGCCTTCGGAGGAGGGTTTTCCAACCTCTCGGTGTCGTATCTCTTCTCTCTCCTTCTCTCAGTCTCATTCACTTGCACGCACAATATCCACTCACTTTGTTCGTGATTATAGCACTCTCCATAAGACGGAAGGCTCTCTCCTTCCCTAAGAACTAAAAGGAACCTTGAGCAATAAAGATCACTAATCTTGAGAAAATACAACATTCATTCCGCTGCACCTTACAGAAAAAGCACCAGCCTGCCGTCGCCCAAAGGCTGTCAATTCTGCCGCAAAAGCATGCTGAAAGCTGCCGCGATTCATGGAACTACTGTACGATGCCACGTTAGCAGATTTGCGCATTTTCCGGGATTCAGCCCTTGCTGCCCTAGGGTTAGGGTTAGGGTTTCTGACAGGTTTTAGGGTTTGCAGGTTTTAGGAAATTAGGGTTTCAGCAATTAGGGTTCCTGGCAGAAATTAGGGTTAGGGTTTTCGCTCTGGGGTAGCCACGTCATCACTTTGTGACATACTCAAGCTGAAAACGCTGGTTTTCTGACGATGAGGCTGATGCTGAAAACGGAGGCTGATGCTGAAAACTCTAGGGTGCTGGAGTCTATGGCGATGAAGCTTTGCTGAAAAACGCCAGGGAGATGGGGACGCCAGGGAGATGGGAGTCTTGCTTGGAGGAAAAACGCCACCAAGGGGGAAAGGTCCTGCTTGAGAGAGAGAGAGGGGGAACCTGCTGCCTACGGCCTGTGTTCTCCTTGCTCTTCTGCCAAATAGTGCTAGCCTAGGTTTGCTTATATATTATCTTACCCAAATTGCCCTACTCAGTTCCCAACAAAAGTCACTTAAAATAATAAGTGGAAAATGTCCTCCTGGGAATTCCCAGGTACCATAAGAACAACGCCGTGGTCGACTATCAGGCAAGAAAAGCGACTTTGACTACAGAGAAGGGCCGAACTATTGTACTTGATGTAAAACTTAAGGGCAAGTCTGTCACTTTGTATCGTCTTCGGCCGTTTCAAAATTAATGAAATTCAGTCTGTTTGTTTACTCGATCTTTTTGAAAGAGTTGAATGATGAGAATAGGACAAATATGTCTGAACTTGATAAAGAACGCCAAGATTTTCTCCACACTCATGCCGATTGCTTTTCAAAGGGCCTGCCAGGCGAGTTACCACCCGCTCGTCCAGAGGATCATACCATTGATCTGATACCTAGAAGCACACCACCGAACCAGCCACCTTACCGTGTGAGCCGAGCCCACAACGAAGAAATTATGAACCAAGTGAAAGACCTCTTGGAAAAGGTACTTGTCCAGCCTAGTACTTCACCGTACTGCTCCAGTGTTGTTGGTTTTGAAGAAAGACGGATCTTGGAGAATGTGCATCGATTATAGAGCTCTCAACAAAATCACCATCAAGAAGAGATTTCCGATTCCTAGAATCGATGATATTCTTGACCGACTATAGGGATCCTCGTGTTTTAGCAGGATCGATTTGAAGAGTGGATATCATCAAATCCGAATCGCGCCGAGAGATGTCTACAAGATAGCTTTTCGGACGAGTTTTGGGTTATTTGAGTTTTTGGTGATGCCTTTTGGCCTAACCAATGCTCCTGCGACATTTAACCGCATGATCGACAAGATTTTTCGAGAGTATAGACTATTTGTTGGCACTTTCTTTAACGACATCATTGTTTTCTCCAAGGATGAGGCAGAACATAGAGAACATTTACTACAGATCTTTCAAGCATTACGAGATCACAAGTTGGTGATTAATGCGAAGAAAAGTGAATTTTTCCTACCCAAGATACACTTTTGTCTCAGCAGTAGGAGTGCAAATGGACCCGGCCAAGATAGAGACTATCTGTGATTGGCCCGATTTGAAGAATGTCCACGAAGTTAGAAGCTTCTTGAGCTTGTGTTCGTACTACAGGCCGTCCATTAGAAAGTTTGCAGAGGTTGCTTTCCCTTTGCATATGTTGACGCAGAAAAGAGTCCCTTTTTCGTGAGGATCCACAGAGGTGACTGCCTTTCAGACACTGAAAGAGCAATTGACTACAGGAACAGTTTTGACTTTGCCGGACTTGCAGAAGTCATTTGAAGTATATTGTGATGCTTGTGGTCGTAGTCTGGGTGCGGTCTTAATGCAAGAAGGCCATGTCATTGCCTACGAAAGCCAATTGTTTTCAAGGCCGGAATTGAACGCACAGATTTATGAGAAAGAGCTTTTGGCGGTTATCCATGCTCTTACTCAGTGGCGACATTACCTACTCGGAGCGGATTTTACGGTCTTAAAAGATCATCGGAGTTTACGCTACTTCTTATCACAGAAGCAGCTATCGGCAAAGCAGATGCAGTGGGCGAACATCTTGTCACAGTTTCACTTCCAAATTGTCCATGTGCAGGGACAGAAGAATTTGGTGGGAGATGCTTTGTCCCAGAAGCCATTGGTTTTGGCTATTTCCGCGATACATCATAGGAGCTTCAAGGATATGGTTGATCAGTATGCCACAGATACAGATTTTGCAGATATTTTCACTCGGATGCGGAATGGGGAGATATTAGCGGGATATTCCATTCGGGATGGCTACTTGATGAGGATAACCATGTTGTGCGTTACACACACAGCCGTTGAGGGAAAAGGTTTTAACCGAATGCCAATGTCCACCTTTTACGGGTCACCGCGGCATAGCTACCACCTTGAAAGGTGTGGAGAGATACTTCTTTTGGCCGAGACTCAAGAAGGATGTGGAGGATTTTGTACGCAGTTGCTTGGTATGCCAAAAGGTCAAGTTTGACAGGCATAAAGCACCGGGATTGTTACAGCCTTTACCCATACCCACCTGCCCTTGGGAGAGTATTGCAATGGATTTCATTTTTTATCTCTCGAGAACACAGAGTAGTCATGATGGTATCTCGACCACTATTGACAGATTTAGAAAGCAAGCTCATTTCATTCCAGTAAAGAAAACAGTCCATCCGGATCACTTACCGAGACTATTTGTGGCCCAGATCTTCAGATTACATGGCATGCCTGAGACGATTGTCTCCGACAGAGACCCCAGATTCACGAGTTTGTTTTGGAAGGCTATTTGAGAGAATATTGCAACGCGGTTCCAGTTCTCGTCATCGTTCCACCCACAGACTGACGGGCAATCAGAGATTGCTAATTCAGTGGTACTAGATTTATAGAAGTCTTACATCTCGGATCAGAAGACTCAATGGGAAAAGTATTTACCTTTGGTGGAATTTGCCTACAATAACACGTTACACTCTTCGACGAGGAAGGCGCCATTTGAGATTATTGAAGGTGCTACGAAGGTTCCACCCTTCCTAAGCACGAAAGATAAGATTTTTGAAGGTGACGAGTACACGCGTGACTTAAACATGGCTTTTGCCAAGGTCCACGAGGCTTTGCAGAAATTCAAGAAAGACAGAAAAAGGCAGCAGATCGCCATCATCGCGATTTAAAATAAAAGGAGAACGATTGGGTGCTCTTACGTTTTGAGAAGGCACGCCTGAGAAAGAAAAAGGGAAAGGAGAGGCTTTTTCCAAAGCTTAGTATGTGTTATTACGAACCTTTCCAGATTTTCGAAAAGTTAAATGATGTCTCCTTTAGACTCAAGCTGCTCGATACTTGGAGAATTCACAATGCTTTTCATGTGAGTCTCTTGAAGCCTTTTAAAGGCGATGTGCCCGAAGATGGGGAGCCTGATGAGCAATCCGAAGTGGAAGAAAACAAGGAGATCCTTGTTCCAGAACAGATATTGGCACATAAAGACAAAAAGATTAAGGGTAGCGCGATAAGGCGGTTCTTGGTTAAATTCAAGAACTATCCTGCATTGGATGCGAAGTGCGTGGTGGATGGAGGAGGACCTAGCAGATACTCCTCAGATTGTGAATCTTTACCTTGAAGCATTTGGATTAGCATAGTCTATTCTAAATGGAACCTCGAACTCAGCTTGGGTGAAATCTGGCGCAGCGGGTATGCACGAGAGGGGAGTCGCTCCGCTCCTTTGTCAACAGATTGCCTCGATTTTTGATACTAAAGCCACTGATGTCTCTTTGAGTTTCAGGGATACTGTGAGCTGACAGTATTCTGCTGTATGACTTTATGAACTGGAATTCCCGATAATATGATACTGATTTGTTCTTGACTTGTTTAAGTGCAAGAACTGATAGACGAAATGACTGCATCATTTTGGTCTGAACGGTCTCGATAGACATGGTTGCAATAAGGATTAATCAATCGGGCATTTGTGAGGTCCCGACTAGCTCTAGATGCAATTGCTAAATACGTTGCCGATAAATCATGGTCTGAGATCCGAATGAATTTTGAATGTGATTTGTCATGCGATGTCCTGTGATGTCAAGTGATGTCGTGTCATGTAACTGTCGATTGGTACATGTGCTAGATGTGTGTTCCTAGTGCGTCGGTACTAACAGTCAGTGTCTGTTAAGACACTTTATGGCCTCTGTCTGTTTTGCAGGCGTAATCGAGGGCGATTACAATGCTTTTAAGAGGGGGGTATGTCAAAAACTGGTGACGTGGAAGCGATTACAATCTAAGTCCCTCGCAGGAAGCGATTACAATCTGAGTAGAGAAATCTGCCCCGTTGTGTCTCGTTTATAGTGTTCAAGTTCTAGTATTTGATATTTTCAATTGAGTTTGTGTTTGTGTTGTCGATCTTACCACCTTGTCGCATGACTTTCTAACTACAAGCAAACTTGCAAAACTTCTCACTCTATCTCTTCCGCAACTCGCTTAGGATTATTTTGATGGCACTGAGCCAACGGTGATACTTGGGCAGCATTTGATAGTTATATAGCCACTGTAGCCCTCTTCGTGCAGATTAACATAGTTTGACCTTTTATTGATCAAAACCCCCGCAGATTGCGGCGCAAAACGCGGGATGATGTGGCAGCTGCGTACGGCAAAATTGTACGGCTACTTTTTCTACGCATATCAAGCTGCTTTATTCTACGCAATGAAAGCTTTATTCTCAGTTGCTTTATTTACCAAGGCTTGAGAGATGATTGCTTTATTTGTGAGGGCAGTTTTTGGGACAGCTTTTGGGGCTCTGCTTTTGGCATCCCTTGTTGTAACTCTTTATAAGTGTGGTTTGGGCTCCCACTTCTAAGAGCATCTGGACACAGAGTCCGAGAGTGAGACCCACCCACTCCCTTGTACTTTGTGCAAGGGATTTAATACTAAAAGAAATACCGAAAGGGACACCAGTCTTTGGGACCAATACCTCGGTACGAAACTCTGCCGGGCCGGTGTCGAATCAAATTGTGAACTGTTTTGAAGTGAATTCCTGTCGTGTTGCGGTAAATTCTTGACTTGGGAGTGTCCAAGTCTGTTAGCCAACAAATGCTTTTGAGTTTGAATGCTTTTCAAGTAACTATTTGCTTACACAGGAGCACCTACATGGACTTAGGGAGAGGATGAAGTACTAAAAGTAATGCCATGTGTGTAGATTGCAGTTATCTCTGTGTTTCCATCCGGTCCCTCGCAGGAAGCGATTACAATCTGAGTAGAGAAATCTGCCCCGTTGTGTCTCGTTTATAGTGTTCAAGTTCTAGTATTTGATATTTTCAATTGAGTTTGTGGTTGTGTTGTCGATCTTACCACCTTGTCACATGACTTTCTAACTACAAGCAAACTTGCAAACCTTCTCACTCTATCTCTTCCGCAACTCGCTTGGGATTATTTTGATGGCATTGAGCCAACGGTGATACTTGGGCAGCATTTGATAGTTATATAGCCATTGTAGCCCTCTTCGTGCAGATTAACACAGTTTGACCTTTTATTGATCAAAACTTCTTCTGAATTCAAATGGCCTATGATTAGCTTTGCTCCCTAAATTTGTCAAGGCCACATTATAAATTTGCCAATTTTAGGGAGTGCCCCACTTTTCCAAGCCTCTTGGTATTGTGGCGACATACAGAAAACTTGCTCTGCCTCATTTTCTATAGATCTCAGTTTGGCTCCCTAGAGTTATTTATCTAAAGTTATTTTCACTCTCATCTCTCTCTATGTGTCTGTGGCTATAACTATGTGCTTCTCTCTGCTCTACTTCGAAGTCCTAGAACATATCTTAAGAATATGGAGATATAAAACAAAACTTATAACACCATCATCACCACCAAACTACAACCTATGAATTGTAGGTTGGAGGTGATAGTAAAATGCTATTTTCAGATAAAAGTTAAAGAGAGAGAGAGAGAGAGAGAGAGAGAGAGAGGCAACTGGTAGCCATAGCCACAAGAAATTCAAAAATCAAAAGTCAGAGCGGAGCAAAAAATCCTGTTTCAAAATGGGAATCCTGTTCTCTGCGTCCCCCTTGTTCCGAAACATTACCTATCTCATCAGACACAGAATTGTTCCTTCCTTGTGACGTACTTTTGGTGACTTTTCCTTCTTGACTATCTGAGAATCGTTCCTTGTGTAACGGTAACTCATAGCCTGTAGGCTATGTTGGTATTGACAATGCTGGTCACCATGTTTGTATTGGCATAGATGTTGTCATTCTATCACTACAATACAATGTTACGACCGTGCTTTTCTTTTCCAACATGGTTAGTGACTACCAAAGCATCATAATTTGTAAGGGTATAGCCACGAAATCATGTGACTGACCCAACATCATTTTCCCACATCTTTCACAGACATTCTCACCCATAGTTCCCGATCCAGCTCTCATTCCCAGCTCCAGGTGGCAATGTTATTGTAAGCCCATTGTCAAAATTAAGTTGCTGCTAATATCCTAGGCTCAAGCCAAAGTTGCTGCTAATATCCTATGCTCAAGCCAAGTTGCTGCTAATATCCTAGGCTTCAGCCAGGGTGCCAGCTAACACATACATGTGCATGTATGGTAAAGCATTGCCTCACAGAGCTTGATTATGTTCAAACCTGTGTCGGCATGCCCTTCTAAAGTTTATCGTGGCCATACACGATACGCTCTTCAAAGAAACGCCCACGGAGAAATGAGCGTACCTGCACCGAGCTTCAGTTCCGAAGCATCTTCCTCTTCCGTTGTGGTGGCAGCCATGGTTCCGCGTGAAATTCCTTCCTCGTACAGGACGGAGCCTCAAGGTGCCAGAGTGATGGTCGGGAAAAATTAGAAGGCAAAATATAGGTTTATAAACCATAATCTTTTATAGATGCCCTTCGGAAAATCCTAACTAGAGTGCTTCGTTAGCTGCATTGTAATGTTTAGTACATAGGAGCACGTACAAAGATAACAATACGAAATAGATTAATACTTCTAGTTTTGTCTGACATATTTATTGCTTAGAGGAGAGTAAAGGAGAGAGAGAGAGAACAAGATTATAGGAATTGGAGAGAGAGAGAGAGAGAGAGAGAGAGAGCGCTTGCACTTATCGTCAGTGTGCTATCTCTGGTACATAGCAATGATAA
Organism: Adiantum capillus-veneris; assembly: GCF_014529385.1. Classification (NCBI taxonomy): domain Eukaryota; kingdom Viridiplantae; phylum Streptophyta; class Polypodiopsida; order Polypodiales; family Pteridaceae; genus Adiantum; species Adiantum capillus-veneris. The sequence continues at coordinate 93,610,684 of NC_140953.1, read as the reverse complement.
TGTCGTGTATACAATACGGACCTCGCAAAAAACCATAAAGTGGTCAGCATTTTTGAAGTTTAACATTTTTAATAATATTTAAACATATTAACTTTGATTATGTATTGGCCCATTTTTATGTTATAAAAAAAAGAAAACATGCAAATTTCTTTGCACGAAGGAGTTTGCACAGTCCTCCCCAATTTTATATAATATGAAGGAACGTGCCATTCCCACGACAGCATGCAAATTTCAGTGTATTTGTTCGCTGCGTTCTAATGTTCAACTGCGAAAATGTGGCGGAGCTTACTCACCGGGCGTTTTGATATCCCTCGTCGATACACATTACTTGCCTTTGACCTCTCATGTTGTCTCTACTCCTACAAGAGGATATCATCATTGTAAGTAGCTGATTAAAGTGTAAGCATAGGTAATTGCATCTAGGGAGAATATGTAGCTTCACAATCAATGTAAACATAATATATACTCACTCTCGTCCACTTCTGTAAGGGCATCACCTTTGGCATACATATCCAGCAAAGCACTGCCAAAAACGAGATCTTTCTTCATCAGTGCTTGACTAGCAATCTCCTCACTCACCCATGTCTATAGAAACAAAGCATCATGATATGCCAATCGTGAAACTGAAGTGGAGAGAGAGAGAGAGAGAGAGAGAGAGAGAGAGACTGCCAACCTGTTGCACCAAGTAACCATTGATGGAGATGCTGGAGTAGATTGCACGCAAGAGATGGCTAAAGTGAAAAAGCTGTGGAGATTTGTTATATAAATCTGAAAGTGACAAGCTGTGATAAAAAAAGTGACGCTCATTAAAAATAAAGAGGTGCCGTTTGAAATGCAGAGACACGTGGATCGACAATGTTGCATACCTGAGCCACTACATGCATTAACCACACTAAGAAAAGTGATTGTGGTTGAGAAGGTGCCCTTTGTGTTGCATCAAACAAAAACAACTTCCTCCGCTAGCCCTTGCTTGGCATATCCTCCAATAAGAGCACTCTAGGAGATTCGTTTGGTGAGAACCCCTCAATCAGCATTTAGATAAAGCAGCCCAGAGCTTTCCAAAACAACAAAGTTGTGCTATAAGAGCAGTCCAAGAGCCTTTGTCTGGCGAGAATCCCTCACTTTGCATCTGAAAAACGCAACCTAGAGCCACCTTGCCACATCCATGTTGAGCATATCCTATAATCCACACACTCCAACATACGAACATTTTATGTTTTGGTAAGGGCACCACATTTAGCATATATATCAGCGAAAGAATTGCCAAGCAAAACGTGTTTCTCCAAGAGCCCTTGAGCAAGAGCCCTAAGCTAAGCTATGCTATTAAGAGTGATTATGAGAGGAGCATACTTCTTTCTCGTAAGAATACTTCCTTCTTCCTGTACATCTAGTCTCATACCCTGCTAGCTCTCACCATCTTCGAAGCTGTGTGAGGTCTTAGGTCTGGGAATTGATGTGTTTTCAAGTGTAAGTTTGGTGCTTGAAGCTTCCATCTTCATTGCACCAACGAGTTGTTTCAAGGAACACAAAGTATTGTATTGTACAAAGTCTCCCTTGATGGGGGAAGCTATAATACAAAGCCTTTTGGAGGGGGGACTGGCTCCATGTACATCCGGTCCTCAACTGTTAATTGCTTAATATCTCTCTTTTTATGAAGTATTGTTCATGCCTATCTAACGAGGTGTTATGCTTTTGTTGCTCTCTCTCTCCAACCAAGCACTCTTGCTATGCTCATTAGGAATCTATTCTTAATGAAATGCTCACTATGTCTAAGTTATTTTCCGCTACACACAAGTTACTAGACCATTAAATGTTACAATCCATGTTGGTCATATCCTGAAATCAGCACGATCCAAAAGACAACATCTCACTTGAGCCCATAGCTTCCTTGCCACAGCCATGTTAGGAATATCCTGCTATCAACGGGTTCCAAGTGACAACATTTTGAAGAGGCTACCCACCAAGAACTGTTCGTGCTTTCGGGACGGTATTACATTTGGCCTACAAATCAACCAAAGCATCGCCAAGAACATCTTTGTGCAACAGCCTGTGACTAGCTATCTCTTCAAGAATTCCGTCACCCATGTGAATGTCTTGCGTAAGGCCGCATGCCTTCAAGGTGCAAGCATAGGCGATTTCATTTGAAGAGAAGTGATTTTCATCTGAATAGAAGCCTTCCTTTCATAACTCATGAAAACAACCCTGAAATTCCTTGAACAACAATCAACACATTGTGAATGATGACATTGTGAAGGGGATGCCCATCAAGACCTTTTTTGCTTTTGTGAGGGCACCCGCATTTGGCATACATATTGACCACAGCACCACAACGCATGACATCTTTCTCGAACAACCCTCGACTAGCAATCTCATCGTGAATCCTGTCGTCTGGGTAAAGCATACCATAGCTTCCTTGCCACATGTATGTTGGGCATATCCTACAATCAACGCATTCAAAGTGACGACATGCCTATCAAAAACTTTTCGTGCTTTCGTGACGGCACCACATTTGGCATACATATTGATCAAGACACTGCCAAACACACGTTTCTGCAACAACAGCCCATAAGTAGCAACATCTTGTGTAAGGCCACATCAAGGTACAAGCAGAAGTGTTTGGAGAGAGGCCTTCCTTTGAATCAGTCCACAACTTTCTCGCCACAGCCATGCTGGTCGTATCCTGGAATCAACGCTCTGTCAAGCCTGCATGTAAACCAACCCAGAGCTTCCTTGTCACAGCCATGTTGGGCGTATCTTGCAATCAATGCACTGCGCATCTCCACTTCATGGAATCGTATTGTAACAGCCCCTGACTAGCAATCTCATCGTGAATTCTCATACCCATGTGAAAGTCTCCATAAGGCCACATGCCATCAAGGTGCAAGCATAGGTGAATGCAATTCAAGAAAGACGTTTCGTTAAAATAGTCAAGACCTTTCTTGCGACAGGCATATTGAACATATCTAGCAACCAACACGTTTGACCAAAGCACTGCTAAGCATGAGATCCTTCACCAATAGCGCCGAACTAGCTATCTTCTCGTTAATTCTCTCACCCATGTCAACAGCTCGCATGAGGCCATTGGCCGTGAGAAGCAAGCATAGGTGAATGCATTTGGAGAAAATCCTTTCGTTTGCATCCGGTTGAAACAGCCTAGAGCTACCTTGGCACAACGATGTTGGGCATATGCATCCGGTTTAAACAACCTGGAGCTTCCTTGCATCAGCCATGTTGGGCATCTCCTACACTCTAACACGCTGCAAGAGATGGAGGACACCACATTTGGCATACATATTGATCAAAGCACCGTCAAGTATGACAACTTAGTCCAACAGTCCCTGAGTAGTGAATTCTCTTACCCATGTGAAAGTCTTCCATAAGGCCACAAACCTTTAAGGTGCAAGCATAGGTGACTCTATATGGAGAAAGACCTTCCCTTCACATCTGGGTAAAATTCCTTGCCACAACCATGTTGGGCATATCCTGCAATCAATGCATTCGAGATGATGACGTTCCTGGAGAGAATGCCCAGCGAGAACTTTCCTTTCATGAGAGCACCACATTTTGCATACATATTGACCAAAGCGCTCCCAAGTACGACATCTTTGCAAGAGACGAAGGACACCACATTTGGCATACATATCGATCAAAGCACCATCAAGTATGACAACTTAGACCAACAACCCATGACTAGTGAATTCTCTTACCCATGTGAAAGTCTTCCATAAGGCCACAAACCTTCAAGGTGCAAGCATAGGTGATTGCATATGAAGAAAGACCTTTCCTTCACATCAGGGTAAAATTCCTTTCCACAACCATGCTGGGCATATCCTGCAATCAACACGTTTGAGATGATGACGTTCCCGAAGAGAATGCCCAGCGAGAACTTTGCTTTCGTGAGAGCACCACATGTTGCATACATATTGACCAAAGCGCTGCCAAGTACGACATCTTTCACCAATTCCCGGAGAGAATGCCCAGCGAGAACTTTGCTTTCGTGAGAGCACCACATGTTGCATACATATTGACCAAAGCGCTGCCAAGTACGACATCTTTCACCAACAACCCTTGACCAAAAATCTCATTGTTAATCCTCACCCTAGCCATGTTGGGCGTATCCTACAATCAACACTCTTTGCATCCTCGCTTCAAGCTTGAGAGAGAGAGAGAGAGAGAGAGAGAGAGAGAGAGAGAGAGAAAGAGAGAGAGAGAGAGTGCCAACATTTTGCTCTAGTCCGCTGCAAAACACCCCACGCTCTATATTGCTCTGAAAAGCGTAGCCTTTCTCGCGTAGACTCTATTTTAGTGAGAAAGGGAGCCGCCACGTGGATGCTTGAGAGGCCGAGAAATCAAAAGCGGCTGCTACGCTAACAAAGTAATCAAGTAATGCGATTATTACTTGGTGAACCTAACCAAGCACTACAGACCAAGGGGTCTTGAATGAAGCCCACGCCATGCACGCACAACATGGGGCACAATTTTCATGGCGACTAACGTCCGTTGGATGGCATCCATGTTTACTTTTTAGGATCTTTTGCCTGCGCCTGTTCACTTTGTCAGGCTACGAAGTGGAGGGTTGGACAATCAAACCCACACAGGTGCGTGGTTAGCACATCAGCCTGCCAATGGGGAGATTCGATCCACATCTAGGGAATGAAAAAGTCAACGGCATCCAATTTTTGTGAACCGTCCATGCCCCTCGAGATATGTGTGAATCTGTGCCCGCTGTCAATCCCATGGCTTGGGCTTCATTAAATACGTCGTGCCACTTAGTGTTGTGGGTGAGCCTAATGCGCTCTTGAGCTTTCTCGAGACTATAAAAGGCCACTTGGCATGATATTAGTTGTTGTTCTTGAGCGGCTCAAATACTCTATTTGCAGCATTTTACTCGCAGCAACTGTCGTTGAAAAGCAAACAGCTTTGCCTAAGGCCAATGAATAAAATAAAGATAAAGTCATGGAAATAAAGAGCCATAAGCACAACACCTGTCATCCTTGCTATGCTCTACACCTATCAATCTATGAGAGGGCAATAGGGTAGACATGTTGAAGCTTTCATGATGTCCCTAGAAACCATGAAGGGCTATAATCAATTTCTCAGTACCTCCATGATGGAGGGTAGTGCTTTTGTGTTAAATGGAGGAGCGTAGTTCACAAAACCAAAGCAAACTTTATGCTTTATACTCATAGAAAGAGATTTCTTTATTACCTCTGACAAACAAGCAAAGAATTTCCTTGTAGAGAGAACGCATAGAAATGTTGAGAAGCTAGTATAGCAATGGTCTCAGAATAGAAGTTGAGGCCTTGCAGTGTGATGGAGTGATGCCTATTGTGTGCGCTTTTGTAACAATCAACACAAGATACTAGAAAAGCAAGCTAAATTTATTAAAGCTAGCATGAGGCTCCTAACATACGGTTTTGTTGAGGGCAACGACTTAGATCATGCTAAGCAGCCACATCAAGGCTCATGAAAGATGGAAACCTCATTAGGATTAGCAAGTAAAAAACAAATATTTCCTTTTGCTTTAAGTTATTTTATATGTTGTTTCGTCTAGACTGCAAACAAGAAGAACACAAAAGTAAGCATTCAGATGCAAATTGTTCGTGATGATAGAGGGAGAATCAAAGGTCTACAAAAGGAGCTCGAGAATCAAGGTAAGTTGAAAGACGAGGAACATCACATAAGCAGCATAGTATACATGATAGCTGTGGAGGTGAACACAATAGTGAACTGTCAATAGTCAACACGATGGAAAAAGTTGCAAAATTAGAAATGATGATGAAGATAACAATAGACATGATCATCACAGAGATGGTGATCAAAGGACTCACAGAGAGCATCATGATTGCAAGGATCAATACAATGGATCTTATCCTCTTGCAATGACTCTACACAATAGCAACAACACTCCACACTGACTCTCAGCAACATCAATAGCAACAATATCAGTGCAAAGCCAATTCTCTCTCTCTCTCTCTCTCTCTCTCTCTCTCTCTCTCTCTCTCTCTCTCTCTCTCTCTCTCTCTCTCTCTCTCTCTCTCTCTCTCTCTCTCTCTCTCTCTCTCTCTCTCTCTCTCTCTCTCACACACACACACACACACACACACACACACACACACACACAATACAGTGTTGTATTTTGACAAAGTCTTTTTGGAAGCAAAAACAATTTCCAAAAAAAACCATCATTTCCATATCTCGCCAACAAGGAGCAGAAGCTATGAAGTCTATCCGAGTGGTTGAAGGATTTTGCAAGTTCAGGAGCTTACTCTATGGACTTGACCACTATGAACGTGCCTCATTTCAGAGTTTCCCCTTAGGAGATCGAACCTTGCAAGAATCTAGTTGCACCACCAATCCCTACACCTTGGCCTCAATGTAAACAGGTCCGAACCAATATTCATGTTTCCTCTTAAGCTACTAAGTATTCACTTGTAAGTAGTGGTAAGGCATCCTCACTTCTTTGTAAGCTGGATTTCTTGCTACTTATTATTTTGGACCATTAGTAAAAGCTCTTCAAGTTGTCCCTTGCATTTCTTTACTTGATATCTCATTATGCTCCTAGGCATGATATCACTTGTGGTGCTCCAAGTAGAGGTAAGATAGGTTCAACGCTCTTGCAAGGTCAAAATCCTTGGGCCTTGGACAATGTATATCATGGGAGTCATCACCCCCTCCCATCCTCCTACCATTGCTTTCCTCAACAACCCCATTTGTAGGCAAGGTCAATTCTGATGTTATGGGAATAAAGAAGAGGGAGACTTATTTTATGGGATGACTAGACTGGATGACAGAGGAAGATACCCATTTACTGGTTTTATTACATCTCAACAATAGTAGTAGTAGCATCAATAGTTTCTCTTTGATGCATCAATGAAGTTCTCATATGGGGGACATGTGCCAAGTACTCAACATTCTAGTCCGGATAGTCCTGTAGCTTTGGCCAAGTCAACATTCACTTCAGACACTAGTGACCCCATCTTGTCCTTCTCCCTCGTTAAATACCAACACACCAGCTATGTCAACCATTGCATGCCTATCCCATTGTCACATCCACCTTAGTTTAGTAGGTTTTAGTAGAATATAAACATAACATGAGACCCCAACTCAATATTTGTAGATAGTGTAGACAATGTGGAGATACGCCCAACTCAATATTTGTAGCCTACTCATTTAAAACAATTGTGCTCCTCTTTACTTTAGGTCTATTTCCTACATTTTTTGTATTTGTGTTAACTCCTGTGATGTGTGTCATAGAAAGCATATATATTCACAACAGGGGACATTTGGAGTATACAAGCACGACTCCACCTTGACAAAATTGCAAGTTTTGTTAATTGTCTCCAATTCTCCATGCCTATGCGTTGACACATACATCTTATGGGGCAGAGTAGGGCTTTTGTTTCTTATAATTTCTAGAGAGACCACAATGTCAACTCTCCACCATACTTTTGTATGGAACTTCTGTATGACGTGCACTATATATTTAGCATTTTCACTCTTTGTCTCACTGCAAGACTAAATGTATTAACATTGCTTTTCTGTAGCTTGACACAAACATCACCCCTGCGTTCCACAATCAAAAAAATCTTGTACGTGATTGGCAGGTCAGTAGTGGACTTCAATTTTATTGCGGTCCATTGCTGCTTCATGTATTTACTTGCTATAGAATTTGTCAATGATTCCTTTAGTTTAGTTTAGCTACACACTACTATACACTCGATATCGATCATCATTTCCACATATTAATTAGACACACGCTTATTTTCTTATGGTTCATCAATGCAAGTTATATATTGCAATAGTCCATGCACTTTGTTTGTGTTTTGTGCATCACAAATAACTACAAAAGAAGAAAGGAAAAAGACACTTGACATCTGCCTTCCAAGATGCATTGGCAATGTTTTGCGCTACCAACCATTTGATGTTTTTTGTTTTGAACAATTGTTTATCTGAAAAAATATATACATGGCACCTGTAATAGAAAACACATTCATCAGTAGATATAATAGCACAAGCTCGATTGATACAATGTTTTATGGACCAAAAGTAATGAAAAGTAACACGATGAAAAGCTACCTCCATGCTCTATAAAAACGCTTTGGAACCAGGCACCTTCGTGATCCTTCATAGGAGTTGCTCTAAAGGTACCATTCACGACATCAACCTGTTACCATATACATGTGGTAGTGATGTGTGTGAACACACTAGGACTGCCGGGGCATTTTTTCCCTCTTTAGGAGGTTTTTTCCCCCTTAGCATTGTATATACGCCTATCACTCTAGGGCTATCTATCTTTCCATTGCACACTAAGTAACACACTCTCTATTGTGTGCCTTGAGCTTCCTTCGTCTTCTCCAAGCTGTGTGTGTTTCTCTACAACCCTAATTCCAGAAATTGGTATCAGAGCAGGTTACATCCTCCTGGGCTTAGTCGCCAGCTGCTCCAGCACACGCCTGCTCACTTTCTCCGATTACAGTGAGGTTTGGCGAGCGTTCGCAGGTCGACAAATATTTCAGGAGATGTGCACGTCTGTCGCACGTGTCAATGCAAGGAACTTGCCGGTACACTGTGTGCGAGCCACAAATGGCTCCAAGTACACAACGAGCCTAAACTAGTAAGCTCAAAGATGGCGATGGTGTGTCAGTCACCGCTCTATGCTTGCTGTCGTGGAGGATTCCTTGCGGCGAAGAAGAGGGAGATGCCACTACGCCGCGCTCAACCGCCTTGCCATCGTCGTGCCGCCGCAATGCTCGATCGCGCTCTCTCTCTCTCTCACGCATACACACACACACACACACACACACACAAGGAGATGAAGAAAAAGAAGATGGAGATGGAGCAAGAGCACTCTTCAATTGCACAAATGAGAGAATGAGTGAAAATTAGGTCTAGTTGACTTTTATATGAGCTCTCCCTATTCACACTTAGGCGCCCATGCTTAGCCAACTAATCCCTTGAATGTTCCAATTAGAGTGCGCCTCTCATCGACGATCACTCTTACCCTTTTCCTATTGGATCGACAAGCCCGGTACCTAACTCTACCAAATAAATAATACGGCGTCCGTCTTAGGTGATAGGAATGTGTGTGAAGGTTAACATGCCCCCCTTCCTGATGTAGATTCCGTCCTCAGAAGCTATTAAGTTGAGCTCGTTGTTGAGGTGGAAGAGCATTTGAGATGAATGTCCTTAGCCTTCTTCAGTCATTGCAAATCAAACAACATTGGCACAGTAATTGCATTCTCATATACAATTAAAAAGCATATGCAGTTATAGGTAGAAAAATTGATTGGTATCAGAATTCTAAACCATTTGTTAGTAAACATTAAATTGCAATATAATCAAACGCATAAACAGTTGTAAAGGTAAAAAATAAAACAAGTTTGGGGTCGCTAATTTAACGGTCGAAAGGCACTAAAGATCGACTATTAATACCATGGACAAGCTTCTCAATTTTCTCTGGTCAATTAAGTTGTTTAATCGCGAGAGCCAAGTATTTCATGTCCGAGGGCTGACTAGAGGCTATACCTAGAAGACCTTGTAGTTAAGCTACGATAAAAGGAATTTCTCATGAAATCATCGCTTGACTGATTACCTTTTCTTTGACCCCCCAAAGTCTTTTCACAGTGATTCAATTTTGATGTGTGTGCTTATTTTGTATGCCTTGGGTTTTTTGCTTTTCAAGGAAAAGCACCCACACTAGGAACCTCTAGGGCTCTAGTACCATAGGCGATACATGTGAGTGGAGTACCAAATCAAGCTGAGGTTTCTCTTTCAGCTTAAGATTTTACATTGTGGCACTTTGAAATTTTTTTTTTGTTCGTTTTCAGCATTTTAATTTTGTAACTTTGGGGGGTAATAACATCGTTGCCCTCCCCAGGCTCATCACACTAGTAAACTCCCTTTATAATACTTAAGCTAAAGGTCAATAGGGACTAAGCCCACTAGAAAGCCCTAGTACATTTCACACAATGCTGCCTAAATCGGATTAAGAACCTAAGTAACCATTGATAATTAGAAAGGTATTCCCCATGGTATTAAGAGAAGATCTCTAACGCCTAGCTTGGTCAAACTAGCTTAGTCGGACTGCTTGATTTTTAAACCTAGACAAGTGATTATGACAAAAAAATTCATTGAATTTAATGTTTGATACTAAGAAAATGTGTTGAATATTACGTTACCAATCACAATTAAAGCAGACAAACATGGATGCAAAAAGATAAGGGGCAATGCTAATGGACAAGAAACACCTGTTTGTGTTTATGGTCGTGCTTGATTTGAAGTGTGAACAAGAGAAAGATTCCATGAAGGTCCGAATACTAACAACAGCAACTACATCAGTTGAAGCTCTAGAGAGGTGGGCTATGGGGACATATGGTTCAACCTCTTTGACATGCAATGTTTTGGGTTTTATTTCCTTAAAAGGCGATATCTCAGGGACTATGGCTTGAGTGGCAGGGCTAAGAGTTGGTTTCTGTGTTGTGACACCCCCTGTCCCCCAATCAATAGTGTATTTGGTGGCTATCATCCACGTGCGTCCTAGGTTTATATTACCCTCCATAGTTCCAACAGGCATGACCAAAAAGTCTTGAGCTACAACCCCGGTGTCATAACTGACAGAAGTGTGCCAGATTCCAAAAACCGAAGTTTTTTTTCTTGTTGACACCCTTGACTTGGATAATACTCTCAGATAGAGGTGGCTTCCCTAACTGACACCACACCCCATATGAAAACAGATTATATTTAGCACTCGTGTCCAATAAGGCGTTATATAGCACTTTTCCATAGGTGCTATTTAGCTCAATAGGGTATCGTAGAGGTGTGTCAGAGTCCAACCAATCCTCGTCGATTTCAACGTGGAATGCCTGTGTGACTCCAAGGTTAGCCTCTCGTTTCCGTCTTATGTGTTGTTGTCGCTCCTTAGCCTCAGTTTGAGCTTGTATCTTTTTCAATTTTGTTTGTGCCTTGTTAAGTATGGAGCCTGATTTACCCCTTGTAATTTTCTGTGGTAAAAGCGCACATTTGTAAGGCCCCCATTATGAGGAGAAGCCATCGTGCGTGAAGGAAAATCACTCACCGGAAACCAAAATTTTCACGGCAAAAAATCAGGGGCAACTTTAGGGGCCTAGGGGACGGAAACAAAGAAATTATGTGGCTTCACAGATTCTTAGAAGAGCTTGGATTCAAACAAGACAATTGTGTCTTATACAGTGATAGCCAAAGCGCTATCCATCTTGCGAAGAACTCAGCCTTTCATTCAAGGACAAATCACATTGAGGTGAGATATCACTTCATACGCACTCTTTTGGAAGAGGGACAACTAAAGCTAGGAAAGGTGCATACAAGTGAAAATCCTGCAGACATGTTTACAAAGGTGGCCAACAAGGAGAAGTTGAGCTTTTGCTCATCTTCAATCGGCATTCAAGAATAAGAAGCTAGGATGGAAAGCAGTCACGGGTTTGGTTTGGAGATCAGTCTCCAAGTGGGAGATTGTTAAGTATGGAGCCTTTTTTTCCTTCGCCGGAATATTCCTTTTTGTCGAACTATTATGGTCGAACGGCGATCGGAAAGTGGTCGGTAAACGACCAAGCGGTTGGCCGGTGGCCGGCGGTCGGTAGTCAATGGCCAGTGGTCGGTGGTCGGAAGTCAATAGCCGGTGGTTGGTGGCCGAATTCAATGGCCGGTGGCCGAATTCAAAAGTGGACTTGTCTTCTCAAGGGCGGCCACACATGGGCGGATTGGAGGGTCGATTTGGACTTATCTACACAAGGGCGACTACACATGGCTGCCTCTCATGAGACAGGGCAACCCTTTTGGCCTATAAAAGGAGGCCATTTCTACACACATTTCATAGTGTGAAGTTGATGCAACAAGGTGAGTGTGAGGTGGTGAGAGTGAAGCAAGGTGGGAGCTCTATTAATGGTATAATCCCTTTGTAAACTACTTCTTCTTTTGAAGTACTAAATCCATTGAGTGGCTGCTTTCCCATGGACGTAACCCACATTGGGTGAACCACGTATATCGTGGGTACTCTCTCTCTCTCTCTACTCTATAATCTCGTGTGTGTGAAATCTATCTCTCTCATTAAGTAATCTACTCAAATATCTATTTAGCTACGTCATATTTCCTAACAAAACTGGTATCAGAGCAAGGTTTGCTCGTAGCTAAATTATCTCAAGGAAAGGATTCCTTGAATTAAGTGGGAGTTATGGCGGAGGAATGGAAGCTCAAGATTGAGAAGTTCAACGGCAAAAAGTACCAACATTGGAAGATGCAGATTGAAGACTACCTCTACCAGAAGGACCTCTATTTGCCACTAGGTGGTCTTGCAAAGAAGCCCGCAACGATGGCAGATGAAGCATGGATTGTCCTTGATTGAAAGGCACTGGGAACAATCCGGTTAAGCTTGGCGTCAACGGTGGCCTTCAATGTTTCGGAGATGAAGACCACGGAGGACTTGATGAAGTCACTTGACGACTTCTACAAGAAACCATCAGCATCCAATAAGGTATTTCTTATGAAACGCTTGTTCAATCCAAAGATGGCAGAGAATGGTTCAATTGGCAGAACACCTAAATGAATTTAACACAAACATAATTCAACTTCGATCGGTGAAAATCAATATCGATGACAAAGTGCGAGCTCTCCTTATACTATCATCACTACCGGATAGTTGGGACAGCCTTGTGATGGCTGTAAGTAATTCTATTTCTGGCACAAATACTCTTAAGTTTGATGATATTGTGGGTGTTCTCCTAAGCGAGGAAATATGAAGGAGAAGCACAGGAGAATCATCAAGTGCCGCACTGTCAGTGGAAACAAGAGGAAGGCCTATGGAGAGGTTCAGAAACCAAAAGAGTCGTGATCGCTCAAGACAAAGCAAGTCACGCACAAAGTCAGTTCTTGAATATTGGAACTGCGGCAAGAAGGGCCATGTCAAGAAGGATTGCTGGTCCAAGAAGAAGAAGGAGATTGAGTCTCAAGACAACAAGCCAACATCGGAGGCCAATGTGGCAGGTAAAGTAGAGCAAGATGCTCTAATTCTCTCATTAGACAATGTGTCTAATTCTTGGATAGTAGATTTTGGGGCTTCATTCCATGCAACACCACATAAGCAACATTTCCAAGATTACACCAAAGGTAATTTTGGGTATGTATACTTGGGAGATGATGAAGCTTGTGAGATTGTCAGCAAAGGTACAGTTTCTGTCAAAACTGCTAATGGAAATGAATGGAAGCTTAAAGATGTTAGGCATGTTTCTTCTCTTCGGAAAAACTTGATCTCTATAGGACAATTGGACGATGAAGGTCACAACATTGCATTCGGAAACAAACCATGGAAGATCTCAAAGGGATATTTGGTGGCTGCCAAGGGAGAAAAGGTCTGTGCACTTTACTTGTGTACTATCAGCACACACCCTTCAGCTTGTGCAACAACTACATAAGCTGACAATGCAGTGTGGCACTACCGGCTTGGGCATATGAGTGCCAAAGGAATGAAAATCCTTCAAACAAAGAAGCGTCTACCAGGTCTGAAAGAAGTGGACTTAGAGTTCTATGAAGATTGTGTTTATGGTAAACAAAAGAGGGTAAAATTTCAAAAATCAGGAAATGAAAGAAAAAATAAAAAACTTGAGTTGGTTCATTCTGATATTTGGGGTCCTGCAAATACACCATCACTTGGTGGCTCATTGTACTATGTAACATTCATAGACGATGCGATTAGAAAAACATGGGTTTATGTCATGAAGAATAAATCCGATGTATTTTTCATATTTCAAAGGTGGAAAGCCTTTGTGGAGAATGTAACAGGTACCAAGGTTAAATGCCTCAGATCTGACAATGGAGGCGAATATTAAAGCCAAGCTTTTGAAAGCTTTTGTGCTAGCAATGGCATTCGGAGACAAAGGACAACCCCAATGACACCTCAACAAAATGGGATTTTGGAAAGGATGAACAGGACAATCATGGAGCGAGCACGAAGCATGCACCTAAATGCAGGCTTATCGCTTGAGCTTTGGGCGGAAGCTATAAAAGTACGTCTGTGTACTTAATCAACCGGTCACCCTCAACGGCATTGGATGGGGGAGTTCTAGAAGAGGCATGGACAGGTAAATCGGTTAATTATGCATTTCTCAAAGTGTTTGGGTGTGAGGCTTTCTTTCACATAGATAGAAGCCTAAAATCAAAGCTAGATGCAAAGTCCAGAAAGTGTTTTTTCATTGGCTATGGAGAAGGTGACTTTGGGTATCGCCTATGGAATCCTGAAGATGGTAAAATCTTAAGGAGTAGGAATGTAATTTTTAACGAACAAAATATGTACAAAGATTACTTGGAAAGAAAACAAACAAAAGAAACAGGTGATGAGTACATGGGGCTTGAGGACGGTGAAGACCAAGGATTGCAAACGGTGACAATGTGCAACAACGTCAACCAACCTATTCCCCGAAGATCTACAAGAGCAAGTAGACCTCCAGAAAGGTTTGTTCCTTCCTTCAACCATCTCTTGATCTCAGATTCTGGAGAGCCGGAATCATACGAAGAAGCTATGCAACACAAATCCAAAGAAGAATGGATGAAACGCATGCAAGTGGAGATGGACTCACTACATCACAACCAAACATGGGAGTTGGTTGAGTTGCCTAAAGGTAAGCGGGCACTTCAAAACAAATAGGTGTACAAGCTGAAGGAAGAAGATGGTGGGAAGAAAAGGTACAAGTGTAGGCTTGTGGTAAAAGGGTTTTCTCAAAAGAAAGGTATTGACTTCAATGAAATATTTTCTCTTGTTGTAAAAATGAACTCAATTAAGCTTGTTTTAAGCCTTGTGGTTGCTCATGATTTAAATCTCAAGCAAATGGATGTAAATACGGCATTCCCTCATGGTGACTTAGAGGAGGAAATCTACATGCTTCAACCAAAGGGGTATGAAGTAAAAGGTAAGGAGAAAATGGTTTGTAGATTAAAGAAAAGCTTGTATGGATTAAAGCAAGCATCAAGACAATGGTACTTGAAGTTCGATCGATGGATGTTAGATCATGGATTCAGAAGATGCAATTCAGATCATTGCATCTACACGAAGAATTTGGGATATGGGAAGTTCATCATCCTAATGTTGTATGTTGATGACATGCTGATTGCAAGTGCTAACATGCAGGACATCAAAGACCTAAAAGAGGAGCTGTCTAAATCTTTTTCAATGAAAGATTTAGGTGCTGCAAAGAGGATACTTGGTATGAAAATATCAAGGGACAGGACGAAGAAGACAATAAAGCTATCTCAAGAGGATTATATCAAGAAGGTACTAGAAAGGTTTGCAATGAAAAATGCAAAACCAGTTTCTACACCTTTGGTTGGTCACTTTAAATTAACGAAGGATATGTATCCAAAGACACAAGAGGAGATAGCCTATATGTCTAAAGTTCCATATGTTGCAGCGGTAGGTTCTCTAATGTATGCTATGGTCTGGACAAGGCCAGATATTGCACATGTAGTGAGAGTTGTGAGTAGGTTCATGGACAACCCAGGTAAAGAACACTGGCAAGCTGTGAAGTGGATACTTAGGTATCTAAAAGGGACAACAACAAATGCTTTGTATTTTGGAGGAACTGATATTTTTCTAGAAGGGTATGCTGATGCAGATATGGCAGGTGACAAAGATACTCGAAGGAGCACTACTGGCTATGTCTTCACGGTTGGAGGCACAGCAGTATGCTGGGCTTCAAAGCTGCAGAAAGTGGTCTCACTTTCTACCACGGAAGCAAAGTATGTAGCAATGATGAAGGCAAGCAAAGAAATTATGTGGCTTCACAGATTCTTTGAAGAGCTTGGATTCCAACAAGACAATTGTGTCTTATACAGTGATAGCCAAAGCGCTATCCATCTTGCGAAGAACTCAGTCTTTCATTCAAGGACAAAGCACATTGAGGTGAGATATCACTTCATACACACTCTTTTGGAAAGAGGGACAGCTAAAGCTAGGAAAGGTGCATACAAGTGAAAATCCTGCAGACATGTTTACAAAGGTGGTCAACAAGGAGAAGTTGAGCTTTTGCTCATCTTCAATCAGCATTCAAGGATAAGAAGCCAGGATGGAAAGCAGTCACACAGGTTTGGTTTGGAGATCAGTCTCCAAGTGGGAGATTGTTAAGTATAGAGCCTTTTTTTTCCTTTGCCGGAATATTTCTTTTTGTTGGACTATTATGGCCGGCCGGCGGTCGGAAAACGACCAATCGGTTGGCCGGTGGTCGGAAGTCAATAGCCGGTGGCCGGATTCAAAAGTGGATTTGTCTTCTCAAGGACGGCCGCACATGGGCAGATTGGAGGGTCCGATTTGGACTTATCTACACAAGGGCGGCTACACATGGCTGCCTCTCATGAGAGAGGGCAATCCTTTTGGCCTATAAAAGGAGGCCATTTCTACACACATTCATAGTGTGAAGTTGATGCAACAAGGTGAGTGTGAGGTGGTGAGAGTGAAGCAAGGCTATTAAGGGTATAATACCTTTGTAAACTACTTCTTCTTTTGAAGTACTAAAGCCATTGAGTGGCTGCTTTCCCGTGAACGTAGCCCACATTGGGTGAACCATGCATATCGTGTGTACTCTCTCTCTCTCTCTCTACTCTATAATCTCGTGTGTGTGAAATCTATCTCTCTCCATTAAGTAATCTACTCAAATATCTATTTAGCTACGTCATATTTCCTAACATGCCTTGGCTGCCTTTTTGGTATGGATGGCACGTAGCTCCTCGTATCTTCTAAATTTTCTCCCATTGAGGAATCCAATGGTTTCAACTCCATCAAGAGTCTCCACACGAATGGTTCCTTGTGGGGTGATCTCACATACTCTATATGGCCCTTTTCTCGCATATTTCAACTTTTTCTTTTCCTTACGCACTCCATACATAAGGACTTTATCACCAACATTGATATCTTTGTTCTTTAGATGACGGTCAAACCATTTCTTCCTCCTATCTTTCTCCACAAGTGCATTTTGCACAGCTAATTGCCTCTCTTCATCTAGCCTTTCAAGGATATATAATCGCTCAACTAAGGGATTACCATCCCAGCCTTCTTGAGAAGCTACTCGAAGACTAGGAATGACAAACTCCCATGGCATAACCGCTTCTTGTCCATACACCATCTTAAACGGTGTGCATTTAATGGCAAATTTGTACGCAATACGATAAGCCCATAGAGCTGATGTAAGCTTTAAATCCCAATCTGTGCGATGAGCTTCCACCTTTTTGGCAAGATAGAGATTAAGGTCTTGTTGGTGCTCTCAGCTTGGCCATTTTCTTGTGGATAATAAGGTGTGGACTTATGGTGAGCTATCATAAAGTTGGTAGTGAGTTCTTTTATTACTCCATTTATAAAATGAGTACCATTGTCACTCACAATCTCAAAGGGACAACCAAATCTTGTAATAATGTTCTCAAAGAGAAACTTGGCAGTTGACCTCGCATGGGCCTTACGTGTCGCCCTGGCTTCCGCCCACTTTGTCACATAGTCAGTGGCAACGATAATATATCGAGATTGAGTGCTACGAGCTGCAGGACTAATTGGGCCTACAAAGTCCAAACCCTAGTTTTCAAATGGTTGAGTCACTTTAACAGGATGTAAGGACATCCTATCCTTTCGTTGTGTGATCTTGTAACGTTGGCATTCATCACATCCTTTTGCAAAAAGTGATGCATCCTTGAATAAGGTAGGACACCAATAGCCTGATTGCAACACCTTTTTAGCTGTTAGTTCCCCTGAGAAATGTCCTCTGGCTATACCCTTGTGGGCTTCTTGCAGTATGTATAAATACTCATCCTCACGGGCACAACGTCTAAGAATATCATCCTTCCCTAGCCTGTAGAGAGTTCCTGCAATGAGAGAGTAAGGTTCACATTATTTTAACAGTTTTCGAGCTATGTCTTTACGAAGCTCTTTGGGTGGAAACCATTAACTAGAAAGTTCGATTCAGGTATGGTTTCGACTAGGAATAGAGAAGTATCGGGCAACTCATCATCGACTCCAGTAGGGGCTTCACCAATGGGTATGCGAGACAAATGATCCGCCATGACATGTCTTTTACTAGGTCTCACCACAACGGTATAATCAAACTCAAGGAGAATTAACAACCATCGTGTAATTCTTCCCGTGGAACAAGGTTTATTTACTAGATACGACAAGGCTTGATGATCAACATAGAAAACAAACTTGTTGGCCAGAAGGTAGTAGCGAAATTTCTTCACTGCATAAATCATACCTAAACCTTCTCTCTCTGTAGTGGTGTAGTTTCTCTCGGCATCATTCAATTGACGACTTGCAAAGCTAATGGGTAGTCTAGTTTATATTCTCCTAGTTGAGCTAGAACACACCCAATAGCAAAGTTCAATGCATCAATATGCACATGGAAAATTACATACAATCGGGCACTCGTAGAATAGGAGCGCTAGTTAAAGTCTTTTTCAATGACTCATAAGCATGGTCACACTCCGCAGTCCATTGGAACTCAATAAGAAGCTTGTACAAAGGACGAGCTATCTTGGCAAAGTTTAAAATAAACCGTTGGTAATAACCAACATGGCCTATGAACCTTTGAACTCCTTTATAGTTTGTAGGTGGTGGCAATTCAACAATGGCTTTAATTTTGCTCTCATCTGTGGAAATCCCATTTTTGGACACTATATGCCCTAAAATGACTCCATGTTTAACCCAAAATTGGCATTTGAAAGGGTTTAAGGAGATGCGATACAATCTACACTTCTCAGACACTTTTCGTAAGCATGATATATGTTCTTTCCAAGAGGAATAAACACAAAGGTCATCTAAGAAAGCTTCACAAAACTCCCTCAAATATTCTCTAAAAGAAATGTTTATTAATCTTTGAAAGGTAGCAGGGGCATTGGTTAAGCCAAAAGCCATAACAAGAAATGCAAACACTGCAAATTTGGTTATAAAGGTTGTTTTAGCTTGGTCCTTCAACGCAATTGTGATTTGATTGTAGCCAGAGTACCCATCTAAAAAGCTATAAGCTTCCTTCCCTGCAACTCTTTCAAACACATGTTCTGAATATGGCAAGGGGTAATGGTCCCTCCTAGTGGCAACATTGACCTTCTTGAGATCCACACACACTCTGAGTTTCCCATTCTTTTTTGACACAGTCACTATTGGAGACACCCATTCTGAGTGCTCAATAGGGTATATGAATCCGCATTCCACAAGCTTTTCAATCTCTTCTTGAACTATTTTTGCATATTTAGGATTCATTGGGTAGGGTCGTTGCTGAACTAGTTTAGCCATGCTATTCATGGGGATTGTGTGTTGCACCACGGAGGTGGAACACCTTTCATATCATGATATGTCCATGCAAATATATCCCTAAATTCCTTGAGAAGTTCTTTAAGTACACACTCCTGAGTCTCTGTCAGATCTTGGGCAATGAAAACAGGTTTCGACTCTTCTCCTGGGTCTGCTAACTCTATTTCCTTAACTATTGCTGGACCGTCATAGACTCCATTGCTCCCATTGATAGGTTTCGTTTGAGCCTTTGTATACACAACCTTACGTTCCTCTGTGGTATAGGGTTTGAAATGTTCAGGTGCAGGGTGTAAGTTTGTGGGGTCCTGTTGTTCTGTGGACTGTGATTTCACTTCCAATTCATTTTGTTGTTGAGCTAACTCTCGATTTTGTCGTCTCCTTACAGTACGGCTCAACTTTGGCTTCTCTATAGCCTCTAGTTGTGTGATGTCAATGGGTTGTGGACTACACCACATAACGCTTTGAAGGTATCCACCCCAGTTATCTACCAACTTCCGATGAGCATCACATGCCCCTATATAATTAAGCCATTCTACGGTAGATTTCTTTTCATTTATTCTAGCATGCACATTTACTCGATATCGTCGCCTCTTATATCTCTTACTCTTCTTGTCTAATTTTCGATTACAATACAGATCGCCAGTGAAGAGTCACTAGATGAATTGCTTCTTGTGTCTTCTGCTCCCTTGGATAGATTGTCATCTGGGATACCACTGGGCCCTGAATGGTTTGTCCCCACATTTGCACTAAGATTTAACTCAATTTCTCCGTCCTCAGAGTCAATTTCAATTGATGATTCTGACCCCAAATCGTGTGGGCTATAGTCTTGTGAGGTGCTACTGGTTCCAATGCCAGTCAAACTTTCATCTTGTAGGTCATCAGAAGCTATATGCATTGCTTCTAGCATATTTAAGGGTACGAGTGGTGGCATTTCATCCCCCCCAGGTGTTACCCAGGTCGTCCCCCTATTTCCCCAAGTGTCTATGGTTGCTGTGCTAGGTGGACCCAATCCACATTGTCCAACTTAGTCATCCCAGGTAGTACATCCATATAAGGAGAATCTTCCCCAACATCAGTGTCCGCTTTACACGTGTAACAATACTGCAATGGGGCCGAGTGAAATGTGGTGTCAGATCTATGATCAATTATAAACCTGTTTCCTAGAGGATGTGCTCGATCAGTCACAAGATCCACTCGAATGACAGAATCTTGGAACTGCAAGTAGACATGGTTTTTAGACCAGTCATGCACCATTTTTGCTTTCCTCATGAAAGGACGTCCTAAGATCATCTCCGATGCCATAGTGTGTTTGGATAAATCCATAACAATGAAGGTAATCCTTATTTTATGTCCAAAGACCTTGATCTTGAGATCTTCTAGCATCCCAATAGGTTTAACAATAGACCCATTGGCCATCTTCACTACTATGGTTGTGGTCACAAGATGAGGTCTTCCCATAGTTTCCCAGCAATTTTTAGTCACAATGCTAACCCCAGTGCCACCATCAAGGATTCCCTTCACAGTTAATCCCTTAGTAGTGATTGGTATGGTCGCATTGGATTCATCACCCTCAAAGTATTGTCCCAACTTGTTAACATGTATTTCTATAACAAGGTTCTCATCTAGGTTGGGTTGTGGATCTAAGTGTTCCTCCTCTATTGACATCTCCCCAGCTCCATCCATCTATGCAAATTGTGGTAGCCCAAACTTTAGTTCTCCATTGAGGAAGGCTCGAAGAGCTGAGACTAGCTTAGGGTCTTTATATAGTTTGGACATGATGGTGGTTCTAACTTCTGAAGACATGAAATCTATCAATTTGGCAATGTTTAATGGCACCTTTTGGACTTCAGTCCCTTGACGTGGGGAAGATGGGATCTCAATTTCTTCGATAGGATCAGGTAGTCCCTCTGTAAACATTCTTTCCATCAAGAAGTGAGTACGCCCACTTTCCCATGACTTTAAGTCGTTTTCTTCTTGGATGACACTAGGTATGGGTAAGGGTCTATGGACTTGGTGAGGTTGTTGTTGTGTAGGGAACATGGTGTCTGTAATTTGGATCTGCCTAGGTGCTGGTTCTAGATCCCTTTGGGTATCTTCTACCAAACTCCGTAATTGCTTGACTCGCTCAATCTCCTCTGTAGGGTTTGGATAAGTTCTTATCTTCTTCTTGGATCCTGGCCATTGTGGCTCATGAAGACCTTCCTTGTTGGTTTCTATCTTAGTGGTCGTTTTGGTCTCCATGGTTTCACCTGAATCAGAATCCTCTTCAGCGTTGTTCATATATACGGGGTCATCACTAGTCCCTATGTTGGTCTTTGAACTGGGGTCTGACTTCGCTGCTTTTTGCGATCTCTTCCTTCGTGTTTTCTTCTTTTTTTGAGATTGGGAAATTGATGCCTTGTCTCTTTCCTCAAGAATATAATTTTGTTTTTGGAGCATCGATCGTGTGAGTACGTTTACTGGTACCATAGGTGTACTTTGTGATGGCTCCTCGGTAACTTCAATCAAGTTTAATGGCATGATCTTCGGTGCATTTGGATTATTTGGACATTGGGCAATCAAATGATCTATGCCACATCGATTACACATGAGTATCGACATTGTAGACATGATCGCTTGATTGGTTTGCATTAGTGTTGCTTTCTTTTGTAGCCTAATAGGACACTCGGCTACACGATGTGGACCTCCACACCCATAGCATTGAAGAGGTGGTCTATTAGCAGTGTAATTGATATTTTGGCCTCTTGCCGCAAGAGCAGCTACTTGATATACAGGTTTGACTTGTCCCCAATAGTCCTCCATGTAGTATTGTGGACTTTCTTCAAGCACATCCATCCCATAGGCAATATTAGGATCTATATCTTCCTCACAGCCTTCAAAACAAGCGATAGATGACTCACAACCCACTTGATTCACAGAAGTGATTCTTGGATGTGGTGGTTGTGGTCTTAGCACTGGAGGTGGTAATGGTGTTGTTTGAACAACATTTTGGGCCCTAGGGACCATGTGTTGTGACGTTTGTTCAAGAGGTGGGGCCGACATCAATGCAGGCGCTCGAGGTGTGTCTGTCCATGCTAAGGTTGGTCTATTGGACATCGCGCACTTAAATACTATGCACTTAGCTTGATGACCATACCTTCCACAGGCATTGCAATTCCCATTGAATTTTACTTTAAAAGTAGGGCATTCACTGGTACTATGCGGTCCATAGCATATTGAGCACCATTGTTGCTCCCTTCTTAGATACATATGATTGTTTTGCGGAGCACGATTGTCTCTAAGATTCTCTTGAATAGCCTTGGTGAGATCTGCTAAAGTCATCTCAGATATCTTTGGCTCCTTAGCAATAGGCCTTAGGGTCATTGGTTGATGCCCTGATGCTTGCTAGCTAATAGTTAGGCTCAACAGACACTCTTTCTCCTTGAATCATTAAATTATCCTCCAATTGGATCACATTGGTGGTGACTACTTCCCAAGTGGTGATACCTCTAATGATTAGGCCATTGTAGATATCCTCATGTCGTAATCCCCTAATGAATCTATCAAGCAACTGATTATTATTGAAGCACTCATTTGGATTACAACGAGAATTCAAATGCTTTAAGCGACTAATAAAGTCTCTCACCGACTCTCCTTCCTCTCGTTGGGATTTTTGGAGTTGAGAGGCTACACCCCAAAGCACTCCCTCTTGTATGTACTCTTTCAAGAACACTCTCCTAAGAGTAGGGTAAATCGTTTTTTCTTCCACCCTTAGGGTTCTATACCAATCCCCTGCCTTCCTACTTAAGGTTGGGCTTAAAGCATTACTCTTGTGTAGGTCATTGTGTTCTCCTAGAGAATTGCATATTTGTTCAAACACTTCGATATGCTTTCTCACATCCCCGTCTCCACTAAATTTTTGTGTGAGCTTGGCTATTTGTACTGCCTTACTTCTACGCTCTCTATCAGGCGTGTTCCGCATATTCTCAGCAATAGATCGACCAATAGCTTGAGCAAATGTTGCCAAGTCACCTAAGTGAGCAGGCACTGTGGGTGAAGGTGCTCCAGAGACTACATGTGGAGTAGGTATTGGCATTGGGCTTGGCGCATAGGAAGCCCTTGGGTTCCACGTTGGGTACGATGTTGTGCCATGTGGTGGCCCAAAGTTCATATGTGTGGCCCTAGGCATAGCAGACGTCGGACGTGACAAGCTAATGCTAGCCGGTATGGTCCCATGGAAATAAAAGCTTGGGTGTTGTGGTTGTGGAGCATAGGTAGTTGAAACGATGGGAGGGGTAGGGACTACATGAGTGCGATGACCCATAGGTGCATACGATTGGTACACACTTGTAGATACTGTTGCATGCATTGAGCTACCATGTAGTGGTGCTTTACTAACAAATGAGGTCCATGGCGTGTTTCTTGGCATGCCCATCATTGGGGTAGGCATGGTAGCCATGGTGTCATCAAGGGAAAGATGAGCTAGACTTGGAAAGGTAAAGCTATCACTTGTGGGCTCAGATTGCGCTGAGACCCCTGGCAAAACAACATATGGGGATCCATCGGACTTACCGAGGGAGTCTCCATTTGCGATAAGGTCGGTTGTTTAGCCTTTCCTATATCCAAGAATCTCATGAGACCCGTTGAAGGCATGTTGATCCCCTTGTTCTATCTCTCTAACTCAATGACCCTATGGACGACCTCACAAACTCTTTGTTGTTGATCCTCCACACTAGTAGCACCCATTGTGGATTGTAGGACATCTAACCAACCCACGTGATAGGTGTGACCTGTGTATAGGTCGGTTAGAGTTTCCTTTTGTAGTTCGTACTCCCAGTTCTCATTTAAGAACGCTCCATCTAGGCTTGAGGTGCTAGGGGTGTCCTTTGAGCTAGATGCAATGTTGCTTTCTAGGGGTTGGTCCTTAGCGGTTGCTAAGTCAGGAGCACTCGATTGCTCTCTTAGCAAGGATATTGACATAGGGGCTTTCGCTTTTAACTCTCTTCGTTGCTCCACCTTGCATAAGCTCTCGACTTCCTTTTCCCTAGCCGCAATGATATATCGCTCAACCTCTTGCACTTCGGCAAGGCTTCTACCATCGGGTAATATGACCTCGGAGGGGAATAGCTCTGAAGAGGCAGGAGGTGCAGTGAATGAAGTATTCAGGTGCACATTCTCTAAGGGCATAGGGTCACGTTGGTCATGAATGGAGAATTTACTTCCCCACCCCCCTCATTTACATCATTAGCTCCATGTTCGGAGCGAGTGGCTCTACTAAATGTTTACTTCAAGCGGCTAAGCACGCTCGGCCCGGACTGCGGGCCCATGGCATGCATGTCTTGGCTTGAGCTATCAGGATTAGGCATTAGGAAACCCTCCACGACGTCGTAGTCAGAGAAAGAGTCACTAGCTGTTGGGGTATAAAGCCCAATGTGGTCACCCAGGTAAGTGGGCGGGCCGCCAGGCATGTACACATATTCTTTTGTTAAAACCTAATAAGAACTCACTATGCTCTACACATTACAGTAGAGCGAGTTCACCATATCGTCGTGCTATTCTTCTCGCACTCTCTCTCGCGTCGCACTTCCGCTCGTACTCCTTCAACTGGTATCAGAGCTCAGATCGAGGCTTGGGGCAGCATTTGCAGGTAGCCAGAGTCACTTGCTCAGATTGGAGTGAGATTCGACAGGCGAAGACAAGGCCCCAATTCTTGTGGGCGAGCCCGAAGGGCTCGGTGTTCTCAGAATTTCATTATGAGGTCATCTCGACCACCGTTCGGCCTCGACAAAGTTCTACGCAGGCCATTTTCTACTTTGTCTCAGCGGGTGCAGATTCGACTCTGCAAATTTGGGGTTTCGGTCTACGACTTCAAGTGCTGAGGATATCTACACTTCCAGAGTGCTGATTTGTGGCTGTCTACACAATGAAGGACGGCTCACAGTTCTTGGAGACGTGTCACATACGACACGGGCGCACCTACTCACAGACTGTAGGCGACATCCACTAGTTCATCAGGTACCTTGTGTTTGCTGCTTGATATTCTAGATTTCATCCTGACATTGCAGGTACTTCCACATGGGATGTATTGTCAGAGATGATGTATGTTTGTTGAGGGTTTGCTGGCTGTGAGTCACGCAGCAAACAACCGCCGCAGCGGTTACAGCATACAGTGGGAAATTTGTGGATGTATGACTTTGTGGGAAGTCTATGTACTGTCAGATTTACTGCAGTCTTTGTTGAGGGTCGAGTGAGGTTTTATTGAGTTGGGGGATTCTCGAATGTTGAGATCCTTTTGGTGATACAATTAGACAATTAGACAATTAGGATAAACCTATCCTGCACCTGTACTGTCTCTCACTATCCTGTGAGTTAGACAATTAGGATTGCATCTTTGCTTTACTACCATTGAGGCATTGTCGCAGTCTATGCTTACAGGACAGTGACAGGATAGTGAAAGACAATACAGGTGCAGGATAGGTTTACCCACAGCTTACAGTGTTAGAGAGATAGTGATTTTTTGAGTTGTTTTTGGTCTGTATTTTGAGTACACCAGAGCCATTTTACAAAGGAGACTCTGCCGAAATTTCTGCAGAATCTGAAGCTTTCTTGGTTCATTTGACAGGTTGATATTGGTTCAGAGGTCAGTTTACAGGGGAAACTTTGCCGAATTTTTTCCCGGAAAGTAAACTACTGTGAAGCGTAGTTATGGCTGGATCACAGGACACTGCTCTTTACAATATCAAGAAGCTAGATGGAACCAATTTCCCATTGTGGAAGAAGCAGATTTGGCACGTGTTGGTACAAAAGAAGCAGATAAAACCTATAAAGCTCAAGGGGATAAAACACAAGATATGGACGAAGATGAATGGAGCGAAATGGATGAATTGGCACTTTCTACCATTATGCTGACTTTGGCAGAAAGCGTTTACTTCAATGTAGCAGACGAGATGTCGGCTTATGAAGCATGGACAAAGCTGAGTGATCTTTATGAGAAGCAGAGTGCAGCTTCACAGGTATACTGGCTTAAGAAGCTTGTTGACTTGAAGATGAAAGAAGGGACACCTATGTCCAATCATCTGAATGAATTCAACACAATCTACAGTGTCAAGTTTGATGAACCTGTTAGAGCTATGTTCCTGTTGATCACATTGTCGGAAAGTTGGGACACTTTTCGCACATCTCTGAGTAATTCTGCACCTCCCGATGGTTTGACTATAGCAGGTGTAGAAGGCAGTTTGCTTATTGAAGAAACCAACAGAAAGACAATGGACAAAGGCAAAGGAACAGCTTTAGTTGTCAGGGGAAGGACCAAAGAAAAGGACAAAGGTGGAAAGAGGAATCAGTCTCATAGCAAGTCCCGCAGTGCTAAAGGCAAGAGTGACGTAGAATGCTACCATTGTGGCAAGAAGGGTCACATGAAAAGAGACTGCAGAGAATGGAAAGCAGAAAAATGCAAAGAGAAAGCTGAAGACCATGGTGAGAAGAACAAGTCCTCAGTGAAGATTTAATAAATAAATGTGACAAACACTGTTGCAGAGGATGACAGTCTAGTGTCAGGAGACATCTAGTTCTTGAAGAATACAATGGACTCAGCTCTTCTTACAGCATATGATGGAAATGCACTGAGTGACTGGATTATAGACTCAGGGGCATCACTTCATGTGTCTCCAAACAAGGAGTGGTTTACCTCTTATGTGACCACTAAAGATCATGTTCGGCTAGGCAATGGGCAGACATGTGAGATCTTAGGTGTTGCAGATGTTCAATTGAAGTTTCAGAATGGCTCTTCTTTCATGCTGAAGAATGTGAGACATGTTCCCGCAATTACAAAGAGCTTGATCAGCACAGGTTTACTTGATGATGCTGGCTACGTCACCACTTTTGGACAGAACATGTGGAAGATATCCAAGGGTTCTATGACAGTAGCACATGGAGTAAAGTCTGGAGGACTTTACATGATTTATGTATCAAATGTCTCTAAAAATGTAATCAATGTAACCGAGCAGCCGAACGTTTCTTTGTGGCATAGCCGGTTAGGACATATGTCCAAGAAGGGAATGGAAATCTTGTCTCGTTCTGGTTATTTGCCTGGCTTTTCATTTAATGATTTTGAATTCTGTGAACATTGTCTGTATGGTAAGCAAACACAGCAGCCACATAAGCATAGAAGCAATAGAAGAGATACATAGTTGGCACTTGCTCATAGTGATTTGTGTGGACCTATGCCTAACCTATCTCTAGGGGGAGCTTCTTACTTTATGACATTTATAGATGATTACTTGAGGAAAGTATGGGTTTACTTTCTCAAGCACAAGGATGAAGCGTTTAGTGTTTTCAAAACGTTTGTGACACTTGTGGAGAATCAGAGTGGCAAGAAGCTTAAATGCTTACGCACTGACAATGGTGGAGAGTATGTTTCAAAGGCCTTTCAGGACTTTTGTGAGTCAAAAGGTATAAAACGTGAACTTACTGCTCCTTACAATCCTCCTCAAAATGGTGTTGCTGAGAGGATGAATAGGACCATACAAGAGAAGGTCAGAAGTATGTTGTCTAATGCACAACTGCCAAATGGGTTTTGGGCTGAAGCGGTATCAACAGCTGTTCATCTTATAAATAGATCTCCTAGCAAGGTTTTGCAGAACGATTCAGTGGTAGAGATGGTATGGTCAGGCAAAATGCCCTCATACAAGCATCTCAGAGTCTTTGGTTGTGAGGCATATACTCATGTTCCAAAGGAATTTAGGAACAAACTTGAGCCAAAGAGTAGAAAGTGCATCTTTCTAGGCTATGGTAATTCTGGTGAGATGGGGTACAGACTTTGGGATCCCGAATTCAGAAAGGTTATCCGCAGCAATGATGTTCACTTTAATGAAGCCAAATATCATTCTAAACCAGAGAGGGTTGAGGAGATTAGAAGAGTTGTCTTCCAAGAAGATGGACCTGCACGTGCAAGAAAACATGTCAGGGCTCAAGAGGAGCAAGGACAGGATAGAGTGGAACCACAGGTTGTGTCTGAGCCTCAGCCACCTATTTTGCATAAATCGTGACGGATCTCACGACCTCCTGATTGGTTTGTTCCATCTATGAACTATGTCATGTTGACTGATTGCAATGAGCCTTCATGTTACAAGGAAGCAGTGCAAATGAAGGACTCCGGGAATTGGCAATTGGCCATGCAGTCAGAGATGACAGCTCTACATAAAAACCAGACATGGAAGCTAGTTAAATTACCACATGGCAAAAAGGCTCTACCTTGTAAATGGGTTTACAGGTATAAGATCACCGCTCATGATAGTCAGCCAAAGTATAAAGCAAGGCTTGTTGCCAAGGGCTTTAAGCAAGAACAAAGCATTGACTTTGATGAAGTCTTCTCTCCGGTGGTCAAGATGACTACATTGAGATGCTTTCTTGCATTGGTTGCCATATTAGATTTGGTGTTGCACCAAATGGATGTCAAGACATCGTTCTTGCATGGTGATTTAGATGTGGAAATTTACATGCAGCAGCCAGAAGGGTTTGTTGAGAAAGGCAAGGAAGATTTGGTATGCCAGTTGTTAAAGAGTCTTTATGGCTTAAAACAATCACCGAGGGCATGGTACCATAAATTCCACAAGTTTATGCTTTCTCAAGGCTACAAACGTAGTGAGTTCGATCACTGTCTATATACAAAGAAGGCTAAGGATGGCAGTTGGCTGATCCTTATTTTGTATGTGGATGACATGTTGATTGCTGGCAAGCACTTGGAAGAAATTTCAGCTTGAAGTCAAAAATGGCAAAATCGTTTGACATGAAAGACATGGGTGAGGCAAGTCATATACTTGGTATGCGCATTGAGAGAGACAGATCAAAGAAGTTGATTTGGTTATCTCAAACAGAGTATATTGACAAGGTTTTGCAACGTTTCAATATGGAGAAGGGAAAGGCACTGAGTGTTCCATTGCCACCATATGTGAAACTTAGCAAACAAGATTGTCCTGTGTCTGAGGAAGAACAGGCTGAAATGGATAAGATTCCATATGTGTCTGCAGTGGGTAGTTTGATGTATGCAATGATTGCTACTCGCCCAGACATTGCATTTGCAGTGGGAGTAGTAAGTCGATACATGTCAAACCCAGGCAAGAAACATTGGGAGGCAGTGAAAGGAATATTGAGATACCTGAAAGCTACAAAGAGTATGCGTATATGCTATGGGAGTCAGGAGCTAAGTGTAAAGGGTTTTACAGACTCAGATTATGCAGGTGACTTAGACAGACGAAGGTCTACGTCAGGGTATGTCTTTACATTGGCTGGTGGAGCAGTATCATGGCGTTCTAGATTACAAGATTGTGTTACTCAGTCTACTACAGAGGCTGAATATGTTGCAGCATCAGAGGCATGCAAAGATTCAATTTGGCTTAATCGACTAGTAACAGATTTGGGAATCAAAGAACAGATGCTTGTGTTATATTGTGATAGTCAAAGTGCTATACAATTGGCTCGCAATCCAGTTTATCACTCAAAGACAAAGCATGTGGATATGAAGTATCATTTCATCAGGGAAATTCTCGAGGATAAGCAACTTCAGCTTGTCAAAGTTCACACCACAGAAAATCCTGCTGATCTACTTACAAAAGGACTTCCCTCAGAGAGCTTTGCGCATTTTCGCAAGCAGTTAGGTGTAGGGTAGGACATCACTTCTCTACCTCTCTTGTATATTATCTTGTATAGTAGCTTCTCTCACACTTAAAGTACCACATTGGACTTTAAGTGGGAGGTTGTTGGGGTATAAAGCCCAATGTGGTCGCCCAGGTAAGTGGGCGGGCCGCCAGGTATGTACACATATTCTTTTGTTAAAACCTAATAAGAACTCACTATGCTCTACACATTACAGTAGAGCGAGTTCACCATATCGTCGTGATCTTCTTCTCGCACTCTCTCTCGCGTCGCACTTCCGCTCGTACTCCTTCACTAGCCGCTATGTTCGGGTCTTGGTTTGTACTACCTTGGGTCCCCGCCGAGGGCCCGGAACCTAAGGTAGGTGGATATTGAGAACTCGCGTAAGTCAAAATTCTCTCCAGTTGCTCCGTCTCTAGCACTCGACCAGAGCGTAGATGCATGTGCCTTTGACACCCTACAAGCATCGGCGAATAAGCTCGAAGGTTAACCGCTTACTTTTTTAGGTGTCTGTTTTCACTCGTTTTTTAAAATGTTTTTAAAAGTTTTTTAATGATAGTTTTTTATTAAAGTATGTGATAGCTCAAAATGAGCGTATCACTCAGAGGGTCGTGTTGTGCTTTACAACACAACATTCGATCACTTGAAGCTACGTTGGTCCTCAAAAAAGTCAATTTTTAGCTACTTGTGAAGCTAAAATACGTAATTTTAAAGGGCGACTGAGGCCTGAGCCTAAGCGTGAGCTTGGGCTTGGGTCTGGGAGATATTCCTTATCCCGGTCCTACCTAAATTTTTCTTTTTTGTTTGGATAAGGTCGCCGCGGCCTGCGTGCGAGCACATGAAGGAGTACGAGCGGAAGTGCGACGCGAGAGAGAGTGCGAGAAGAAGAGCACGACGATATGGTGAACTCGCTCTACTGTAATGTGTAGAGCATAGTGAGTTCTTATTAGGTTTTTACAAAAGAATATGTGTACATACCTGGCGGCCCGCCCACTTACCTGGGCGACCACATTGGGCTTTATACCCCAACAACCTCCCACTTAAAGTCCAATGTGGTACTTTAAGTGTGAGAGAAGCTAATATACAAGAGATATAGAGAAGTGATGTACTACCCTACACCTAACTGCTTGCGAAAATGCGCAAAGCTCTCTGAGGGAAGTCCTTTTGTAAGTAGATCAACAGGATTTTCTGTGGTGTGAACTTTGACAAGCTGAAGTTGCTTATCCTCGAGCATTTCCCTGATGAAATGATACTTCACATCCACATGCTTTGTCTTTGAGTGATAAACTGGATTGCGAGCCAATTGTATAGCACTTTGACTATCACAATATAACATAGGCATCTCTTCTTTGATTCCCAGATCTGTTACTAGTCGATTAAGCCAAATTGAATCTTTGCATGCCTCTGATGCTGCAACATATTCAGCCTCTGTAGTAGACTGAGTAACACAATCTTGTAATCTAGAACGCCATGATACTGCTCCACCAGCCAATGTAAAGACATACCCTGACGTAGACCTTCGTCTGTCTAAGTCACCTGCATAATCTGAGTCTGTAAAACCCTTTACACTTAGCTCCTGACTCCCATAGCATATACGCATACTCTTTGTAGCTTTCAGGTATCTCAATATTCCTTTCACTGCCTCCCAATGTTTCTTGCCTGGGTTTGACATGTATCGACTTACTACTCCCACTGCAAATGCAATGTCTGGGCGAGTAGCAATCATTGCATACATCAAACTACCCACTGCAGACACATATGGAATCTTATCCATTTCAGCCTGTTCTTCCTCAGACACAGGACAATCTTGTTTGCTAAGTTTCACATATGGTGGCAATGGAACACTCAGTGCCTTTCCCTTCTCCATATTGAAACGTTGCAAAACCTTGTCAATATACTCTGTTTGAGATAACCAAATCAACTTCTTTGATCTGTCTCTCTCAATGCGCATACCAAGTATATGACTTGCCTCACCCATGTCTTTCATGTCAAACGATTTTGCCATTTTTGACTTCAAGCTGAAATTTCTTCCAAGTGCTTGCCAGCAATCAACATGTCATCCACATACAAAATAAGGATCAGCCAACTGCCATCCTTAGCCTTCTTTGTATATAGACAGTGATCGAACTCACTACGTTTGTAGCCTTGAGAAAGCATAAACTTGTGGAATTTATGGTACCATGCCCTCGGTGATTGTTTTAAGCCATAAAGACTCTTTAACAACTGGCATACCAAATCTTCCTTGCCTTTCTCAACAAACCCTTCTGGCTGCTGCATGTAAATTTCCACATCTAAATCACCATGCAAGAACGATGTCTTGACATCCATTTGGTGCAACACCAAATCTAATATGGCAACCAATGCAAGAAAGCATCTCAATGTAGTCATCTTGACCACCGGAGAGAAGACTTCATCAAAGTCAATGCTTTGTTCTTGCTTAAAGCCCTTGGCAACAAGCCTTGCTTTATACTTTGGCTGACTATCATGAGCGGTGATCTTATACCTGTAAACCCATTTACAAGGTAGAGCCTTTTTGCCATGTGGTAATTTAACTAGCTTCCATGTCTGGTTTTTATGTAGAGCTGTCATCTCTGACTGCATGGCCAATTGCCAATTCCCGGAGTCCTTCATTTGCACTGCTTCCTTGTAACATGAAGGCTCATTGCAATCAGTCAACATGACATAGTTCATAGATGGAACAAACCAATCAGGAGGTCGTGAGATCCGTCACGATTTACGCAAAATAGGTGGCTGAGGCTCAGACACAACCTGTGGTTCCACTCTATCCTGTCCTTGCTCCTCTTGAGCCCTGACATGTTTTCTTGCACGTGCAGGTCCATCTTCTTGGAAGACAACTCTTCTAATCTCCTCAACCCTCTCTGGTTTAGAATGATATTTGGCTTCATTAAAGTGAACATCATTGCTGCGGATAACCTTTCTGAATTCGGGATCCCAAAGTCTGTACCCCATCTCACCAGAATTACCATAGCCTAGAAAGATGCACTTTCTACTCTTTGGCTCAAGTTTGTTCCTAAATTCCTTTGGAACATGAGTATATGCCTCACAACCAAAGACTCTGAGATGCTTGTATGAGGGCATTTTGCCTGACCGTACCATCTCTACCACTGAATCGTTCTGCAAAACCTTGCTAGGAGATCTATTTATAAGATGAACAGCTGTTGATACCGCTTCAGCCCAAAACCCATTTGGCAGTTGTGCATTAGACAACATACTTCTGACCTTCTCTTGTATGGTCCTATTCATCCTCTCAGCAACACCATTTTGAGGAGGATTGTAAGGAGCAGTAAGTTCACGTTTTATACCTTTTGACTCACAAAAGTCCTGAAAGGCCTTTGAAACATACTCTCCACCATTGTCAGTGCGTAAGCATTTAAGCTTCTTGCCACTCTGATTCTCCACAAGTGTCACAAACGTTTTGAAAACACTAAACGCTTCATCCTTGTGCTTGAGAAAGTAAACCCATACTTTCCTCAAGTAATCATCTATAAATGTCATAAAGTAAGAAGCTCCCCCTAGAGATAGGTTAGGCATAGGTCCACACAAATCACTATGAGCAAGTGCCAACTATGTATCTCTTCTATTGCTTCTATGCTTATGTGGCTGCTGTGTTTGCTTACCATACAGACAATGTTCACAGAATTCAAAATCATTAAATGAAAAGCCAGGCAAATAACCAGAACGAGACAAGATTTCCATTCCCTTCTTGGACATATGTCCTAACCGGCTATGCCACAAAGAAACGTTCGGCTGCTCGGTTACATTGATTACATTTTTAGAGACATTTGATACATAAATCATGTAAAGTCCTCCAGACTTTACTCCATGTGCTACTGTCATAGAACCCTTGGATATCTTCCACATGTTCTGTCCAAAAGTGGTGACGTAGCCAGCATCATCAAGTAAACCTGTGCTGATCAAGCTCTTTGTAATTGCGGGAACATGTCTCACATTCTTCAGCGTGAAAGAAGAGCCATTCTGAAACTTCAATTGAACATCTCCAACACCTAAGATCTCACATGTCTACCCATTGCCTAGCCGAACATGATCTTTAGTGGTCACATAAGAGGTAAACCACTCCTTGTTTGGAGACACATGAAGTGATGCCCTTGAGTCTATAATCCAGTCACTCAGTGCATTTCCATCAGATGCTGTAAGAAGAGCTGAGTCCATTGTATTCTTCAAGAAGTAGATGTCTCCTGACACTAGACTGTCATCCTCTGCAACAGTGTTCGTCACATTTATTTCTTGAATCTTCACTGAGGACTTGTTCTTCTCACCATGGTCTTCAGCTTTCTCTTTGCCTTTTTCTGCTTTCCATTCTCTGCAGTCTCTTTTCATGTGACCCTTCTTGCCACAATGGTAGCATTCTATGTCACTCTTACCTTTAGCACTGTGGGACTTGCTACGAGACTGATTCCTCTTTCCACCTTTGTACTTTTCTTTGGTCCTTCCCCTGACAACTAAGGCTGTTCCTTTGCCTTTGTCCATTGTCTTTCTATTGGTTTCTTCAGTAAGCAGACTTCCTTCTACACCTGCTATGTTCAAACCATCTGGAGGTGCAGAATTACTCAAAGCTGTGCGAAAAGTGTCCCAACTTTCCGGCAATGTGATCAACAGGAACATAGCTCTAACAGGTTCATCAAACTTGACACCTTGAGCTGACAACTGACTATAGATTGTGTTGAATTCATTCAGATGATTGGACATAGGTGTCCCTTCTTTCATCTTCAAGTCAACAAGCTTCTTAAGCCAGTATACCTGTGAAGCTGCACTCTGCTTCTCATAAAGATCACTCTGCTTTAACCATGCTTGATAAGCCGACATCTCGTCTGCTACATTGAAGTAAACGCTTTCTGCCAAAGTCAGCATAATGGTAGAAAGTGCCAATTCATCCATTTCGTTCCATTCATCTTCGTCCATATCTTGTGGTTTTATCCCCTTGAGCTTTATAGGTTTTATCTGCTTCTTTTGTACCAACACGTGCCAAATCTGCTTCTTCCACAATGGGAAATTGGTTCCATCCAGCTTCTTGATATTGTAAAGAGCAGTGTCCTGTGATCCAGCCATAGCTACGCTTCACAGTAGTTTACTTTCCTGGGAAAAATTCGGCAGAGTTTCCCCTGTAAACTGACCTCTGAACCAATATCAACTTGTCAAATGAACCAAGAAAGCTTCAGATTCTGCAGACACACACTCTACCTATCTACTTACAACTAATACATCTACTATTACACACTACACACTTCATTAGCTCTAACAGATCTACTTCCTACTTACCGTACTTTACATTACACAGAACTAACAACCTTAATACTAACACCTTATCACAGAGAGAAAACACAGTAACTTTGGAAACTTCATTAACAAAGAAATACACAGTAGCAAAAACAAAATCCTTCTTCTCAACACACACACCTTCCTTCCCTACCTTTCTCACAATTGAAATTGCACCACAAAAGAAGCACAGAGTGCCATTCAAGCTTAGTGTATGGCATTCCCCGGCAACGGTGCCAAAAATGTGCGCGTATATCGCATGCCGATACACTGTATGTGAGCCACAAATGGCTCCAAATGTAAGAACTAGGGAACTAGACCTTGAGATCCTCCTCCCAACCTCCCTTTATATAGGCGGGCTCCTAGCCCCTTGCCCTAGACGGATCCCCTGTCCACACTGCCTAGCCCGACCCTTGGCCGTAGTCCATGACTATCCTAGTTCTTAGGGTACAGGACCCTTGTCCTGACATTACTCCCCCCTTAAAGAAGATTTTTCATCCTCGAAAACCAAAGTGGGAAACTTCTTCTTAAGAACACTAATGTTTTCCCAAGTGGCACCTTCTTCAGGTCGGTCTTTCCACTTGATTAAGGCTTGTTGTCGTACATGATGTCGTGTATGCAACTCATGATAATCCATAACACGTTCAGGTTCATGCGGTAAAGTAGGAGGTTCAATGTAATTGACCAAAACCTGTTGATCAATGACGTTGTCGTCCCCATGTAACCGCTTTCGTAGACGGCTTACATGAAACACCAGATGAATGCGAGAATGTGATGGTAGTAGTAGTTTGTAGTCACGATCACCAACTCGCTTGAGTATTTTGAAAGGCCCACAATATCGGGGAGACAATTCAGGTGTCGGTCCAGTTTTCAAACTTTCTGAATGTTCTGGCACACGTAAAAATACTTCCTCCCCTTCTTCGAAGGTAACTTGCCGACGTTTCTCATCACCGTATTTCTTATACCGATCCTGTGCTTGTTGGACATTCTGACGAGCAAGTTTCAGCATATCCATGTGGTCTTGGAGAAAATCCTTAACCTGTTGGAGTTTTTCGGTTGCCAACCCCACCGTAACTGGTGACCTAGGTTGATACCCGTACATGAGCATGAAAGGACTAAAACATGTTGTGACATGCTTAGAACTGTTGTAGGCAAACTCGAGAATAGGTAAGTATTCTTCCCAGTCTGTCTGTTTTTTGCTGACGTATGCTCTTAGCATATCCTCTAGCACCTGGTTAACCCGTTCCGTTTGACCATCTGTTTCTGTATGATCAGCTGTATTGAGGTTGAGTTATGTACCCAATCGTTTAAATACGGCTCTCCAGAAGTGGCTGTTAAACTTGGGATCACGGTCACTAACAATATTACTTGGCAACCCATACAATTTGTATAGATTGTCCACAAATAACCTTGCTAGTTCCGATGTCTTAACCGTTGATTTGGTCGGAATAAACTTACATAGTTTAGTCAACCTGTCTACGACCACCCATACTGAGCCATGACCTCGTATAGTGGTTGGTAAACCTACAATGAAATCCATGGAGATAGTTTCCCATTTTCCATTGGGAATTTCCAAAGGATGTAAGAGTCCTCCTGCTTTCAGGCGCCCTGCTTTGTTAACTTGACATTTTTGGCAATGCAAGACATAAGCTTGAACAAAGCCATGTAGGCCTGGCCAGTAAAATTGTCTGCGTACGAGAGAATAAGTTTTTCTAATCCCCGGGTGCTGCACTTGGACTATCATGACATTCATAAAGAATTTGGCGCCGAATGTTTGTGTCCGTCGGTACACAAACTCTCCCATTGTGGAGTAGGTACCCATTGTCGATGGTAAAATGCTTCCATCGCTGTAGTTCATCACTTGATAAAGGAGAACTAGGTGTGGAGGTTAACTGTACACTACTTGCATTGGAGTGAGAAGGATCCCTCTTTTGAACATGGCTCCACACTTTGGAATATGTTTCATCTTGCTCATATTTGCCCTTGAGAGATTCTAAAAGTTCACTACGAAGTTCCGTGAACAAGAGCGAATTGATCTCTAGCATTCGACTGAGAGCGTCTGCCACTACATTGTATCGGCCTTTGCGATACCTTAACTTGGCCTCATATTCGTGAAGGATCTCGGCCCACCTGGCTTTTCGACCCTTTAAATCTGTTTGTTGTGTAAACCATTTGATGCTTTCATGTTCAAACACAATTTCAAACTGAGCACCATACAGATAGTTCCGCCTTGTCTTTAAGGCAGACACTATTGCATAGAGTTCGCATTCATAAGCACAATAATTCTGCTAAGCTGCATCCAACTTCTTACTTTCAAATGCAATTGGCCTTCCGTCTTGTAACAGGACTGCTCCAATAGCACGATCACTGGCATCCGTTTCCAAAACGAATGGTTTCAAAGGATCTACAATAGCTAGTATAGGAGCTTTAGCTAATGCGTCTTTGAGTGTGTCAAAACGTGTTGTTGAGCGGAACCCCACTGAAAAGCCTTACCTTTGCCTTTTAGTTGGTCCGTCATAGGTACAACAACGTGAGCATAGTTTTTAACGAACCTTCGGTAAAAACCTGCAAAGCCTAAAAAGATCTGTAATTCTTCCAGATTTTTAGGAGGTGGCCATTTCCGGATGGTATCCACTTTGAATTGATCCATGTATAGGCCATTAGCTGAGATAACATGCCCTAAATAATGAATTTCTTCCTTGAGAAAATCGCATTTAGATTCCTTGGCATATAACTTGTTTGCACGTAACAACTCAAACACCTACCTGAGATGTTGTAAGTGCTCTTCTTCAGAAGCACTATAAACTAGAATGTCATCGAGGAACACAATGACAAATTTGCCCAAATATGGTGTCAAGACACTATCCATAAGTGTCATGAATGTCGCGGGCGCATTGGTTAACCCAAAGGGCATCACCAAAAACTCGTAATGTCCAAACCGTGTTCGGAATACAGTCTTAGATATATCGGCAAGCTAAATACGGACTTGGTGATATCCTGACCGCAAGTCGATTTTCGTGAAAATGCAAGCATGAGTTAGCTTATCAAATAACTCATCTACCGTTGGCAATGGGTATTTGTTCTTAATCGTAACCGCATTTAAGCCCCGGTAGTCTACGCACATGCACATACTGCCGTCTTTTTTCATCACCAAAAGGATAGATAAAGCCCATGGTGAAGAACTGGGTTGTATAAACCCTCTGCTAAGGTAGTCAGCTGCTGTAAGGTCTCTGACCCCGACCAAAACGAGCACCCTTGTACCATGGAATGAACATAATGGAAAAAGTTACTATTTTTAGCAGTTTTCCAAATTTTGTCGATGCCATAATGTTTAGAATGTTATAAAGCTTCCAAAAGTGAAATAAAATAATTTTTGTGAAAAATTTTCAAAAATAGTAAGTTTTTGGTCACTCGACCCGTTTAGTTTTGATTGTCTCCAAAAACTGCACCCGTATCCCGAATTTGAAAAAATGCATTTTCGAACCCCGGGGGCTGCTAAGTATGGCAGGTACTCGGACAGATACGCCTTAGTTAGAGCTTAGTATAGCAATTTACGACATTAAATTCCGACTCGTATGGCCCGTTTTAGCCTAAAACCAAAATTTCCTAAGGTTGTGTGGGGAGGCACCGGGGCTCGAGGCTGTGTGGGAACAGGTTCCAGGCCACTCAAAGCTTGCTTTAGCAGCTAGGGGGTGCCCTCTCTTCTTTTGGGAGTTGTGGGAGAGTTTCCATGCTTGAGAGAGAGTGTGAGAGTTAGTTACACTAGCTAACTCGACACTTGGTAGGCATGTAACTGGACTTGCCATGCTTAAGTGGAGTAGCTCTCAAATGCAAATAGCAAGCAAGGTCGATTTTCAGCATGGAGAGGCCTATTTCAGAGTGTGCTCCCACACACACACACACACACATGCTCACACACCCACTCAGTACACACACACACACACACACACACACACACACACAAACACACACACACACACACACACACACACACACACACACACACACACCCACACACCTTGGGGAGGTGCTGCCGGCACACATAGTTTTTGGAGAAGAAGCAAAGGAGGGAAGTGCTGCCCGATTCTCGTCTTCAGAACTCCATTGGATCAAAATTTTGACCAGAATTCAGCCCCTAATTACGGTAATATCAATCTATTTTATGTTTTGCTGCAAATCTCTCTACCATTCTCCTAATCTCGTAACTATTATGCTTAATCATAACTAAATTACTCAATAGCTACTCTCTAATTCTCCATATCATTAGTCTATTACATAATCATCATCCAATTGTTAATCATGCAAGCAATTAACCTCTCCTAATCATAGATTAATGCATGATTAGTAAGAAGAAATCTCCAGCTAGTCATCATAGTAAATAATTATCAAGCCGGTAATGATGTGGGATTGGTCATTTTCATCCTATTACCACACAATGTTTGAGTAGATAAATTAGATTCAATCTGTTCATAGATTAGGAATTAATTAAGGAAAATTAATCCGTCATTAATCCACTAGGAAGAGAATTTTCTCTCACCTATGCATACGATAATTCTGCATCTACTTACACTAGGAAGGTGATTGAGCACGTCTAATTCACCCCTCTAGTAAATTGATTAAGTAAAATCTGAAAATTCTAATTACCTAGGCCAAGTGCTTAACTTTAGAGCCAGTTCCCATAGAACAAGTAAGGTACTATCCATAAATTACTACGTCTTGAAGGAAATCTAACCCTCTCGTATAAAAGAATTTGTTCAGTGATTCTAATATGTCATCTTGATTGTTATGGTACTCTCGGACATTAGTTCTTTTCTTCAAGTTGTCAATTAAGTAGTGAGTATAAAATGGCCCCGGTAAAGAGAATTCGCTTCAGTGGTGCCCACGACCGCGAGGCGGGAACAAGCAACGTGAATGGGAAAGGAAAAGCTCCCATGGACGACCAAGTACCGGCCCTCTCACGGGTCAATGACGAGGAAATGGAGGAGGTAGGTTACATTTTTATTCAAGTTTGTTTAATTTAACATTGCATACGATAAGTTAGGAAAGAACATATCCTTAAACATATTGGAGAAATCCGACGGAAACCTCCGCATTTGAATTCCATTGTATATTAAATTCTAAGTAGGAAAGAATGGTTGATGAATATACTGTTTGAAATAGGAAAGAATGTCTGCTAGGGAAAATTTAGCTCGGCATGTTTATTTTATACTAGTCCTCATCCCCCTACTGATCACAGGGTAGGGCTCGCGACGATTTCGCAGTAGCTAGAGTTACTAGCTTAGGGCCTTTACCCACGACTTGCGTTCTATGCGGTGAGAACCCACATCTTGCTTTCTATGCGGTGGGAATGTCCATGTCATGCTTTCTATGCGGTGTACATACCTAGTTGTATGGGCAGCTAGACGACAACGGGAGGAGTAAACTCTCGCTGGAGGGGGGATGTTGTACCTCCAGAACATTGGAATTTTAATGAATAAGTTTGAGTAGAATTTTTACTAGAATTACTGTCTTGGTGCCGCTTTGCAATACTGGTTGAAGGGCTGTCTTAACGAACATTGTGAATCGGAATCTAATCAAGGAACTTATATGTTGAACAACCTCGTGGTAGTAATTAGGACACATAAGGAAGTGTGAGTGTGGGGGTGGAAAGTGGGGGCTTGGCTCAGGTTGCCAATGCCTATGAGAAGGGTGGTCCCAATTGTCACAAACTCTCCGTCCCCATAATGTTTAAATCGACACTAGTAATACTCATTGCTTCTAGAGCGGCGAAGTCTCAAGTGTACGTGCCTCTGAAACATGGGGAAAAAGGCACTCGGGATTTATCTCCTCTTGGAAGGTGGGTCTTAGGATCGCTAGTAGATAGGTTAATCACGCTTCCCCTGCAAAGGTGGAGCTAGATCTCGTTGCTAGCAGGCTTGAACTCGATTCACTTTGTGATGAGAGATCGTCCGCTAGATGATCCCTGAACCACTTTGTTTGCTTCCGCTATAGATCTAGTGGCCACCAGGTTTACCATCAGATCCGCCGTTTGAGACGACGAGGTGGGGACCTCACACCTGGTATTAGAGCCAAGGTTAGACTGAGAAATAAAGTCGTATTGCTTGAATATTTAAAAGGAACTAAAGGAACATAGGTAGCTAATCCGAATTCCTTGCATTGGTGTTGCAGGAAGACCCCGTGCTAGAATATCGGAAGTTCTTAGAGATCCTGGCGTATGAATGACTGCGTATTGCTCGCAACCATTGGGGTTGTCAATTGCAGCATGCAAAGTTGCTCTATCCACTGCTTCGTCTCTCACAATTGGTTGTACCACTGCGACATTAACTCTGGCGGTAGCTCCACGCCCTCGCCCTCTGTTCATCCTTCCACATCCTCCTCTTCCATAAGATTGGCCACGCCCATGGACATTCAAGGGTATGGCATTGGCGATGGTTGCCTGAGTGTTCTTGGGGCACTTGGATCTGTAATGCCCAACTCGCCGCAATAGTAGCATCGAACATCTGGGAACTCCATGGTTGTGGTGGTAGCCACAATAGGGCGCCGGTCATATGCTTGGTTGGTTGGTCTGTTATTCCAAACATTTGTCCTTGCCCTCTTTGCCAAATGATTCCTCCTATTCTGATTAACTTTTTGTACTTCAAGAGCTAAAGGTTTGGCCCTCAATAAGGCATCCTGCTGAGTTGTCGGCATGAGAGCTTCCAACCGAGTATTCAAAGGGTTGATTAACCCTTGGCAGAACCTTGCTACCTGTTGTTCCAGCGTCATCTTAGGAGCATATCTTCGAAGAGTGACGAACTTTGAATAATATTCTTTGACAGATGAAGTCAGCTGCCGAAGTGAAAAGAACTCATTCATCTTCAAGGTTTTATAGGCGGGTGGTAAGTAACACCCCATCACTGTAGCTTTGATGTCTTCCCAGGATTGGGAAGATCCCTTAATATCCAAGTCCCTGCAATGTTGCTTCCACCATATCTTGGCATCGCCAGACAAGCGGAACATCGCAAGCATGGTTTGATTCACGGGTTGGGTTCCCGCAGCTTCAAAGTAGTCGTCCATATCCTCCATCCATACTTCTGCATCTCTCTCCACATTAGCTCCCTCGCCCTTAAAGATCGGAGGTTGGGCTTGTTTGAGAAGGAGCTTCTTTTCTTGCGCTGCCGAGTAGAGAGCAGTAGGCGGTGCCTACATGGGTTATACGAGATTCTTGATACCATTACTTGGATTCCAAATAGACACGAGACTTAAATAAAATTCAAGATCCCACTTTATCAAGAGACAGAGACTCACAGACAAAAAAAACACTTTATTGATGAAGATTTATTACAATCAAAACCCCTTAAGGTTTAGGATAACTCATGATCAATTTATTACATGGCTTTTGGAATGCTTATAAGATACGCCTAGCAGGTTGTGTTCACATGATACTCTACTTTATTCGTGAAGTAGTTCCTATACTCATCCTTGAGTGGATAGTAAAGTATGGTGTCGAGCCGGGATTCTTCTTTTGGTACTCCAAAAGTTCTAACTCTGTTTACTGGGATTACATTAGTGACCTTCTCCTAAAGCCACTCGTTGAGGGTTTGATTGGTGCCGTCAGAGACAGTCAGGTCCATACGTGTAGGCAACAAGTAGAATATCTGCACCACCGTCAACTCTTCTCCTCAACGTATTTTTTTCAAATCGGTAGCCAAGTATCCTAGCTTCCGAGCGTTGATGTAGTAAACCCCTCTTGCAAGTGTCCAATCGAGCCCCCATCCTCTATCGATGCGAGTGGAGTGCGGTGTATGAGCCTTCAGCAGCATCTCCATGACATCTCGCCTGAATTGGTAAACTGGGGATCGTCGAGCTTGTTCGTAAATAAGCTCAAACACTTGAACCCACGTCTTGCTTTTTATGCAGTGGGAATGTCCATGTCGTGCTTTCTATGCGGTGGACATACCTAGTTGTATGGGCAGCTAGGCGACAACGGGAGGAGTAAACTCTCGTTGGAGGGGGGATGTTGTACCTCCAAAACATTGGAATTTTAATGAATAAGTTTGAGTAGAATTTTTACTAGAATTACTGTCTTGGTGCCGCTTTGCAATACTGGTTGAAGGGCTGTCTTAACGAACATTGTGAATCGGAATCTAATCAAGGAACTTATATGTTGAACAACCTCGTGGTAGTAATT
This sequence comes from Adiantum capillus-veneris, assembly GCF_014529385.1. Taxonomy (NCBI): domain Eukaryota; kingdom Viridiplantae; phylum Streptophyta; class Polypodiopsida; order Polypodiales; family Pteridaceae; genus Adiantum; species Adiantum capillus-veneris. Next base: position 93,567,278 of record NC_140953.1, on the reverse strand, counting down.
AGGACACATAAGGAAGTGTGAGTGTGGAGGTGGAAAGTGGGGGCTTGGCTCAGGTTGCCAATGCCTATGAGAAGGGTGGTCCCGATTGGTCGGGAACTCTCCGTCCCAATAATATTTAAATCGACACTAGTAATACTCATTGCCCCTAGGGCGGCGAAGTCTCAAGTGTACGTGCCTCTGAAACATGGGGAAAAAGGCACTCGGGATTTCTCTCCTCTTGGAAGGTGGGTCTTAGGATCACTAGATAGGTTAATCATGCTTCCCCTGCGAGGTGAAGCTAGATCTCGTTGCTAGCAGGCTCGAACTCGATTCACTTTGTGATGAGAGATCGTCCGCTAGATGATCCCTGAACCACTTTGTTTGCTTCCGCTATAGATCTAGTGGCCACCAGGTTTACCATCAGATCCGTCGTTTGAAACTGTAGGGTGGGAACCTCACATCAGCAAGCTGACGTTCCACCTCAGCAGCCTTTGAGTAACTCATACGATAAGGTGGTTTACTAACAGGTTTACAACGTGTAGCCATGTCAATGCCATGTTGCACTGAGCGTGTCGGTGGTAAACCTGATGGCAAATCATGAGGAAAGACATCTTGAAATTCCTTTAACAATTTTTGTAACTGATTAGCAACGTTTGCTTGTGTAGAATTATAAATTGGTGGAATAGAGGAGAGAGAAGCATGCGGCGTTGAGGAATGTTCAATAGACTCAATGTTAAAAAGAAAATGAGACAGTGAGTAACACAAGAAAACCTATTCTATTTCATTATTAGAAACGAGCTGTATAAGCTCGACAGTACAAATCAGTGGTGATGATGGTATATCCTTTTCTCCTAACAATAAAACATGTGTGCCATGGGAATCAAACTTCAAACTGTTGTGCTCATATCTACGCTTCAGTGATGGTCCTAGGCTATGCAATCACTCCCTACCAAGAACCACATCAGCCCTTTACATGTTCATAACTTGAAAATCCAAACAAGTAGAGTACCCTTGTACTTCCAATGGAACAGCTCGGCATTGAGTATCCCATATTTCACTATCATGTTCATTCATCATTGCTACCTTGTAGCGGTGGGTACTTGGAGTTTGAGGCAGTTTGAGCTTTTTCACCAATCCATAATTGATGAAATTGTGCGTAGCACCGTCATCTTCCAAGATGCGCACCTTGTGCCCTTGCAAATATCCGTGCATACATACTAACTCATGTGGTCCAAAGGTATGTTTCCACATGGAAGCTGTGAGATATCATTCATGCACCACCTCAGTGTGTGTTACTTCCACTGTAGAGAACTTTGAGGAAGACTCGAGAGGCAGTAGTTGCACCGTGTGCACTGCTTTCTCCTTCCCCTGGGCAGCAGATTTCCCCTTGGGACAATCCTTTTTGCCATGGCCTCTTCCTAAGCATTGAAACATAGATTCTCTTTCTTGGCCTTATCAAAATCCTCAGGAGAGAGAGGACCCCTGGACCCCTTGGGTTTTTTAGATGCATCTGAATTAGCAACTATAAATTTTCTGTTATTGTGCCCATACGGAGTGCGTGTGCTACTATGTGTACTAGCAGGCACGTTACTATTATGTGTTTTCTTATTATCAGGGTCATCATGAATATGTGCTTTCACTATGGCTTCCTCAAGTGTTTTAGGGTCCTGGGACTTGACATACTTCTTAAGTTCTGGAGTCAGACCTCTTATGAACCCTCGTACTTGTTGAAAGGTATCCAAGCCTTCCAACTTGAGGATGACGTCCCTATAGTGAGAGATATATTCAAGGAGTGATGGATATTGGTGCATGGAACACGTGTCCCAAGCGGTCCAATTCCGATCGGCCTCGTTTGTAGGCAAAAATTCCTTGCTCAACATTGATTCAAAGGTCGCCCAACTCTGTGGTATGATGTTCTTCTCCTTGAGAGACATCCACCATTTGTAAGCCTTGCCTTCCAGAGTTAAGCTCGTTTGCAGAGCTCTTACTGCATCCGGAGTTTGCTGTAAGGCGTGAATTCCATCCCATTTACTGAGAAAGATGTTCACTGCATCCTTATTGTGGTCCCGGTCTTCTCCCTTGAAAACTGGTGGTTTAAAATTCTCCAACAAATTATCTACCTTTTTGGCAGTGAGAGTAGGCAGTGTTTCATTAATTGGGCCTTGCCCTTGTGTTCCAACGTGCTCATGCATGTGGGTATCAGCAGTACTCTGTGGCCCTCGAAAATAGCAAAACGCTCAAAACTCGACCAGGAAGGGCACAAATGCGAAAAAATGATGCCGTGAATACGCACACACAAAATAGCTTGTAAAGGTCACAAAATTAAATTTCTATGGAATTATCAGAAAATTAATGCAAAAATTACCAAAAAATTACAAAAATTATCCGAAAAATACCCAAAAACATTCTACAAATTGTTCACACATTGGGAAATGGTGCAGCCAAATAAAACTTCACAAATCACATTAATTCAATTGCCAACAATCGTATCAATAAAATCAAGACTAGGCAATTAAACTGGCAAAATTACCGACAAAAATAGGTCCAAATTGATGCAATTAGAGTGTGTAAATCCCTGTTTTGAGCACAAAAACTCAGCATTTAATCATTACACACATCATTTATGCAATCAAAACATTGAATTAACCATGTAAATTACACACTTTTTAGGTATACACATACTAAAAAAATTGGCAATTTTTACCAATCTTTAGGTGCGCTTGATTATCGAGCAATTCATAAGTATCTTCTCCTGTCGTAGCGTCGCGGGTACTCTCCTTGAGAGGATCCGCCGGCCGTGAGCCGTCATTGGCAGGATCGGGAGTACTTTGCTCAAAATCGAATGTCATGTTGATATTCGAATCCATGGCTACACAGTGCAGTGAAAGAAGTACTCAGAAAAAAATACATGATTTTGGTAGCACTTGCCAAGTATAGGGAACTCCCCTTTGCACGTCGTAGCACTTAACCATCGAATAAACAAGAATTTTCACCGGCGACGTACAAATCGAACTCCGCACTATCGCTCGTGGTTCAAAAGACGACTGAACACGTGCCGTGTAGATGGTTGAAGCTTCACCTTTGAAAAGAAGCTTAATTGTTGGAAGCTTCGACATTATGTTCCTTGAACGCCTCTTGAATTCGTCGCAATCGGAAAAATATGCAGGTTCTGGAATTTCTTGCAATTACTAAGCGTAGTCGGACTTCGTGAGACTCGATGGAAAGCCGAGTGTTTGCTTCGCCTTGCTTGTGCTGCCGTGAATTTCCTCCTTGCTTGTGGGAAAGGCCACTACCAATGGCCAAGGCTTAAAGCTAATGGCCAAAAGGCCTTTCAATGTGAAATTGGCGAGTTTTTTTGAAGCAAAAGCTCACAGGCAGTGTGCCGTTTGTTGCGAGGAAGGAGATGGTGATGGTGTGGTTTGCTCAGGCCGGCTACGGCCGCGGGATGTTGGCAATCTCAGTTCCTCCCCAGGGCGCTTCTTCCAAGACCAAGCCCTCGCCAAAGCATGCACCACACACACCGTTCCAAAACGGGAAAGATGGGCCGAATTGGCAAGAAAGAAGGCTATTTTTGGAAAAGCCTCAGAAAAGCCACGGTTCTCACCTAAAGACCTTGCTTTTAGGGACCTAAAGTGACCATGCCTAGAGAGAGAGTGGAAGAGGGACTCCTAAGCTCTGATACCAGTGTAAGAACTAGGGAACTAGACCTTGAGATCCTCCTCCCAACCTCCCTTTATATAGGCGGGCTCCTAGCCCCTTGCCCTAGACGGATCCCCTGTCCACACTGCCTAGCCCGACCCTTGGCCGTAGTCCATGACTATCCTAGTTCTTAGGGTACAGGACCCTTGTCCTGACACCAAACACACAACGAGCCTAAACTAGTAAGCTCAAAGATGGCGATGGTGTGTCACTCGCCGCTCTACACTTGCTTTCATGGAGGATTCCTCGCCGCGAAGAAGAGGGAGATGCCGCTACGCCTCACTCAACCGCCTCGCCACCATCGTGCCGCCGCAATGATCGCACACACTCTCTCTCTCTCACGCATACACACACACACACACACACACACACACACACACACACACACACACACACACACACACACACACAAGGAGATGAAGAAGAAGAAGATGGAGATGGAGCAAGAGCACTCTTCAATTGCACAAATGAGAGAATGAGTGAATTTTAGGTTTAGTTGACTTTTATATGAGCTCACCCCATTCACACTTGGGCGCCCATGCTTAGCCAACTAATCCCTTGAATGTTCCAGTTAGAGTGCGCCTCTCATCGATCAGTCTTACCCTTTTCCTATTGAACCGACAAGCCCGATACCTGACTCTACCAAATAAATAATACAGCATCCGTCTTAGGTGATAGGAATGTGCGTGAGGGTTAACAAGAGATCTCGTAGAGCTCAATCTACTTAGAATTCTAATTCGGGCTCATTTCAGCCTCCGTTTCCACTACAAGCAGGTCTACACAGGCAATTTTGTCATTTTGTGTAGAATTTTTGTCAGTACCGTTTTTAGCATAACAAGTGCCTTACAGTATTCTACGGTTTGTGCTATATAGAACGTGTTGTTCCCACTCCGTTTCTCCTATTTTCGGGCAGTTTTCACATCAGGTGCAACATTTACCATGGCTGACAACAACACATATGTCTTCAAGATGTTTACTGTTGAGGACAGGTTGGATGGGGACAATTACCCTATGTGGGCTTATATGATGCAACACGTTCTAGTGTCAAAGGGTGTCTGGAAAATTGTGCAGAGCATTGATGTACGCCCTGGTTCTGAGGATGTAGGCGATGTTGAGGCTGTTGCAGGTCTTGCTGCAAGGATTGCTGCTATTAGAGTTGTTTTGTCTACGGTAGAACAAGCTAGTCGGGGTGTAAAGGATGCGCATGCTCATGCATTGATTGTGTTGTCTATAAAGTGCACCATTGTTCCTCACATTGCTTCAGCAAAATCTACAAAACAGGCTTGGGATATTCTAGCAGGTCTTTATGCAAGCCGCAATGAGGCTGAAATTGCTTTGTTGTGTAAAGAGCTGGAGTCGAAGATTATGCATGAGGAAGATGACATGGACACTTTTCTTGCTGGTGTTAAGGATATCAATGAACAACTTATTTTTGTGAAGTCATTTCAAACAGTTCCCTTGAGCACACTATTCTTGATGCCTTACTAGATTCTTACCAGACTTTTGCTAGTACTTGGAGACTTATGACCCAAGGAAATCCTGAAGTTGTCAAGTTTGATGCATTATGCACATTGTTGTTGCAAGAGGCACTTTCCAGAAAAAATAGGACTAGACAGCGTGCAATTGAACATGCTTTTATTGATTCTCAAAGAAAGGGTGGTAACAGCAATGCAGCCACTTCTTATGGTTCTGCTGCGAGTGGCAAAACTTCTATTCCTAATGCTTCTGCTAGCAGCAATTTGTCTGGAAATTTTGGTGATAAGGGCATAAAGAAGATGCGTTTCCATTATTGTAAAGCTAATGATCACTTGATCAAGTAGTGTCCTAAGTTGAAGGCAAAAGAGGCTAAGAAGAAAGAGGGTGGTTCCACTGCAAACGCTGGTTCCACTACAAATTCAGCCATTGTTGAGTCTTCTGTGAAAGGAGACTGTGTTGCTGATGTTGATGCAGAATGGGCTTTTAGCGTAGAGTGCACTTACAATCGTGCTGTCCATGATGCATGCTTGTCAGTTGCTACAGATTCACATGTGTGGTATTTCGACAGTGGTGCTACAAAGCACATTACCTCACATCGTGAATTATTCACCTCTCTCGAGTCTGTCCCTCATGGGAATTCAGTCACGTGTCAACAATGCCTCTTATCCGGTTCAGGGAGTTGGAAAGATTGTGCTTATTGCTGCAAATGGCAGTTCCTTCACACTTGTTGATGTACTTTATGTACCTGGGATCAAGAAGTATCTCTTGTCTGTATCCTCACTTGCTAGACTTGGACTTGTAGTCAAATTTATGGATGACAGATGTACAGTTCATGATCTCAGTTTTGGTGATGAAATTGTTGCATCTGGCCTTTTGTGCCGTGGGCTGTATCAACTCATTTTGTATGAGAAGTGTGGACAAAATTTTGCAAATGCTGTTGCAGATTCAAGGGCTATTTTAGATGCAAAACTTTGGCATGCACGTTTTGGTCATCTGAATTTTGCCAGTTTGCTGCGTTTACAGAAATCAGATAAGGTTGCTTCTTTACCGCCTCTTGAAGCACCTGTCAAACATGTTTGTGAAGGCTATATTTTGGGTAAGATGCAGCTTTCTAAGTTTCCAAAGGATGGTTCAATTCGGGCCACATGCAGGTTGCAGCTTGTGCATAGTGATGTTTGTGGGCCCATACAAACTCCGTCCTTGGGCAATTACCTTTACTTCATGACTTTCATTGATGATTACTCCAGGCATGCATGGGTATTTTTGCTTAAAGAGAAGTCCAAAGTTTTTATGTGCTTCAAACAATTTCTGGCTATGGTTGAAAATGTATCGAAATGTACTGTACCCTCCATTCCGATCGAGGGGGGGAGTATATGTCTCATGAATTTAATGCATTTTTGGCTAGTCATGGGATAAAACACCAATGTACAGTGCCTTATACACCTCAACAAAATGGTGTTGCTAAGAGGAAAAACATGTCACTTACAGAAAATGGCACGATGTATGGTTAAAAGTCAAGCTTTGCCGCATTCTTTTTGGCTTGAGGCCATCATGTGTGCCACGATGTATTAAACAGGTGTGCTACGAAAGCTTTGCAGTCTATTACTCCGTATGAAGCATGGCATGATAGAAAGCCTTGTATTGAGCACATGCGTGTTTTTGGCTCTTTGGCATATGGTTTGGTGCCACAAACACAACGCAAAAAATTGGATGATAAGGCTGTCAAATGTATTTTTTTTGGTTATAGTGCTGAAAGCAAAGGTTACAGATTGTATCATCCGCAAACAAAGCGTATTCTGGTTTCATGGGATGTAGTGTTTGTGGAAGATTCTATTCAACCCTTGCTGTCATGTACTAGAGACAGTAATGTAAGCTCACAGGACATTTATGACACTTTGTTGCCTCTTTTCACTGGTGGTTATACGAATATAAGTTCCAATGAGGCAAATGTACAGCTTATGGGGGTTTCTAAAAATGTTACAGATCAGCCTATTACTGATGCAGATGTACATGATGTACTTGATGAGGAAAGGGCTGAAAATGAGCAGGCTAGAGGTATGCCAAAATGGCTGGTGCACACTTTGCGTGATAGTAAATTGGATGCACCTTTGTCTAGTCATACTTGTTCAGGATCTCGCCATGCATCTTATGCATCAGATTGTTATGCTTTGGTTGTGTCTAGCTTACATGATGTTGAGGAGCCTCTATCTTTTGATGAAGCACAAAATTCAAAAAATTGGATGGCTGCCATGCAATCAGAATATGATGCACTTATAGAAAATGACACATGGACTTTATGTGATTTGCCTCCCGAAAAAAAGGCCGTTGGTACAAAGTGGGTTTACAAGTTGAAACGCAAGGCGGATAGTCAGATCGATTGCCATAATGCTTGACTTGTTGCAAAGGGTTATGCACAGCAAAAAGGCATAGATTAGGAAGAGACTTTTGCTCCCACTTGTCGTATGACTACTGTGTGTTTTCTATGTGCATTGGCAGCTCATTTTGGTTGGGATGTACATCAATAAAATACGTCGCTTAAGCGTCATTTCTTTTTCTAAAGCACAAATATGTCGGACTCCCAAGAGACGAACTATACATGTGTTTAAGGCTCTCTCTCTCTCTCTCTCTCTCTCTCTCTCTCTCACACACACACACACACACACACACACACACACACACACACACACACACACACACACACACACACAAGGCTCTTGTTAGATATATCTTTAAGGCCTCTTGGGATAATTTAATACAAAGTTAAAATTCTATTCTTCTCTCTCTCTCTCTCTCTCTCTCTCTCTCTCTCTCTCTCTCTCTCTCTCTCTCTCTCTCTCTTAGCGACAAGATTTGAAGTGGAAAGTACACACTCGGAAGCGTTGTACATACACTACAACCAAAAGACAACCTATGAACTTATGCGAGCACAAAATTGAAAGTATGAATGATCAAGGTATGGTGTTTTCTTCCCGGATACTACACGATTACACAAAAGCGATTGAAATAGACTAAAAATGAATGGAAAACTTGATTCAATTTTGAATGATCTAAACGATATGCTCTTTTCTTCCTTGATACCATGAGATTACACAAAAAACAATTAAAATAAAGTAAAAATGAATGAAAAAATTTGACAATATAAACAAAACCAGTTGAATGTTGATGAACAAAGTTAACAATACTATAATACAAGTAAACTAGGACTGATTGAAGCAAACTGAATATATAGATCTTCAATGTATGTATATATAGTATAATGTCAACACCCAAATAGGATCATCTATATAAATGCCGCTACGGCTACGTATCAGTATTGGAGTCGTTCAAATGATCCTCAGGTCCCCCAGCACGTGAAGTTTGTCCCCCAGCATGTGAACATGCTACAATGCGTGTCCGCTCCTCATCTATCCTCCTACCTTCTCCCTCCTCTCTCGTGACAAGCTCAAGATCTCTCTTGCTGTGAGCCTCTTACATTCAGAAAAGTTAAATTAAATCGTTTAACAAATAAAAACTAACTTAAAAATCAATCAAACTTAAACGGATTACAAATATTACTCACAAAACAGTGTGCTAGTGGAAGGATGCACTGCTACTTCAAGCGGCTAAGCACGCTTGACCCGGACCGTGGGCCCATGGCATGCATGTCTTGGCTTGAGCTATCAGGATTAGGCATTGGGTAGCCCTCCATGATGTTGTAGTCAGAGGAAGAGTCACTAGACGCAATATGCGGGTCCTGAGTGGTACTACCTTGGGTTCCCGCTGAGGGCCCGGAACCTAAGGTAGGTGGGAATCGAGAACTTGCGTAAGTCAAAATGCTCGCTAGTGCTTGGCTTCTAGCACACGACCAAACGCAGATGCATGTGCCTTTGGCACCCTACAAGCATCGGCAAATACCCTCGCAGGTTAACCTCTTGATTTTTTGGGCTTTTTGCACCCCGTTTTCACTTGTTTTTTGATGTTTTTTAATATCTTTTTACGATCCCTTTTTGACTTAGAGCATGTGATAGCTTGAAACGAGTGTATCGCTCAAGGGGTCGTGGTGTGCTTTACAGCGTAGCGTTCGGTTACCCGAAGCTCCGATGGTCCTCAAAAGCGTCGATTTTAACTTAGGCATGAGGCTAAAATAAGTAATTCCAAAGGGTGACTGAGGCCTGAGCCTGAGGATGGGAGCTGTGAAGAAGAGGGAGCTACCGCCGAGACGCGCTCAACCGTCTTTCCACCATCGTGCCGTCATAATGCTCAATCTCTCTCTCTCTCTCTCTCTCTATATATATATATATATATATCTCTCTCTCTCTCTCACACACACACACACACACACACACACACACACAAGGAGATGAAGAAGATGGAGATGAAGCAAGAGCACTCTTCAATTGCACAAACCAGAGAATGAGTGATTTTTAGGTTTAGGTGACTTTTATATGAGCTTGCTCATTCACACATGGGCACCCATGCTTAGTCAACTAACCCTTGAATGTTCAAGTTAGAGTGCGCCTCTCATCGGTGATCACTCTTACCCTTTTCCTGTTGGACCGACAAGCCCGGCCCATGACTACTAGAAGTGGACACTGGTGGTTAGTCTGACTAGCAACTAAACATGATATAAAAATCCAGTTTTGACAACATCTAATCATGCAAAGTCGATGCATCATATCTTCACTTCACCTCTCTAGCACATAGAGCTAGTTTTGACCTAGAAAGGTGGAAAGCAATCATAACCATGCACATGAGGCATCCACATCTACCCAAAAGGTTCCATACATCATATGATATCATTCCATCACCATAGAAATGATGCAAAACAATTGCGACCCTTAAGTCGATCATAAACCATAACTTCACCCATATGCAAAAAACAAATTTTTGCCATTTTTTGGAGCTTACATAACATGCAAATGAAAGTGTTTGGCCTCAAAAAAATGCATCAACCTGAGATCCGTAATATAGACCAACACTCTATCATGTCACTTTACCCATTTGATACTCATACAACAAACGGTAACACAGAAAGAAAGCCACTTTATTCATAACTACTTATGCGGTTCGGGTTGACTAACCATATCCCCTCACATGAGTTTATGGATATCTAATACTTGAAATCAACTCACCAAAATAAACCATAAATCGTACATAAATGGCTCGATTAACTCACGACGTCATGTGGTACTCCCCCTTGGTAGCACCCCTACACGGGTAGGTAAACGTGGTTACGGAAGATTAATAACTCGAGTACCCAGGTGATAACGGAGACCTAAATACATATCATGAAGTTTAATTAAGCTTTTCAATTTGCATAATGGTTGGTTTTCCTTTTTCCATGTTTGTTAGGATTAATAGATTTTGTTAAGAATGCAAGAAACTTTTTCTAATTTCACAAGCTCCAGCTTTTGTGGAATAGTTGTAGGCTCTCGTTATATGCCATATGTGGCAACATTACCAAAGGTGAATGTTGATGCAACTCCAGAATCCCCCACCATGGACACAGACATGCAATTTAATGATCATTCAACTTTGATTGGTAGGGAAGGCTCATCCTTGGCAAGCGGCAAAATTGTAGCTCACAAGGAAATCTTGCATGTGGAAAGGTGAACTAGAAACAAAGGAAACGGAATCAATGGCAGATGTTGATGTTAAGATGATGGATTTTGTATTGCAAGAGGAGGTGGAAGTAGTGCAAGCATGGTGGAAATCTTGCATGTGGCAAGTGACAAAAAACCCAATTGTTGAGGTGAAGTCCTCTGAACACACAAAAGGTGAACTAGAAACAAAGGAAATGGAACCAATGGAAGATGTTGATGTTAAGATGATGGATTTTGTATTGCAAGAGGAGGTGGAAGCAGTGGTGGAAATCTCGCATAAGGCAAGTGACAAGAGCCCAATTGTTGAGGTGAAGTCGTCTGAACACACAAAAGGTGAACTAACAAAGGAAACATAACCAATGGAGGATGTTGATGTTAAGATGATGGATTTGTATTCCAAGAGGAGGTGGAAGCAGTGCAATGCATGGTGGAAATATTGCATGTGGCAAGTGACAAAAACCCAATTGTTGAGATGAAGTACTCTGAACACACAAAAGGTGAACTAGAAACAAAGGAAATGGAACCAATGGAAGATGTTGATGTTAAGATGATGGATTTTGTATTGCAAGAGGAGGTGGAAGCAGTGCAATGCATGGTTCATTGTGATTCAATTCCAAATTCCCCTATCTTTCTTAGTGATATAGTGAAGAATTCAAAGAAGCAAAAGAAACACGCCAATGGTAAAGTTGTTTTGGCTATAGGACTGGCTTCCTATAGGCGTTGAATGATTTTTATTGATGTGTCTCTTTATGGTGCAATTGCACAATCCAAAAAGACACAATAATCCCGGGGGGGGGGGGGGTCAGTACATGTAAAATCTATATATCACGTGCATTCAAAGAGTATTTATAAAACCCCTTACTTGTGAATTTTGCACCAATAAAAGGGACCCTTTCCCTATTCAATCTGTAAATTTAATTTCAAGGTCATTTTTTCAACACCCTTCTGCATGTGAAAATGTGGAAAATATAGAATAAAATAATCCCTACTTTTGGACCCACGTGATAGGTATTTTTTTATTATAGTGACCCCCCCCCCCAATCATAGATCACCCACTCAAAGTAGAAATCTAGCAAGGTTGACGATGAGAATGATGGTGAAACCTCCTTTACTCATGGATTTTTTAGGAAAATCATCTCAGCATGCAGAGAAAGTTTGTAGAGTTGACTTCCTTGCTCATCAGTGTGTAAGTCGATTGGGGTTTGATTTTAAGAGGAGATGGGAGAGGGACGAGCAAGGAAGTTTCAAAGTCACCGATTTTGTTTGCAGGAAATTGTGACATTGAAGATAGGTATTGTTTTCACTCTGTTGTAATGACACACATCTTTGATTCTTTCTTTTTGAATTAAAATGGAAATTTTATGATGGCCTCCATTTCTTTAACTCTCAATTTATTGCAATGGTCACTCTTTTTTTGGTAAAAAATTACTTAGTATATCCCTTTTCAATGTAAAACCATGTCTTTACAAAAATACCAAAAGAAAGGGGACTCTCAAATTTTTTGTCTAGGAAATAATAATCATTGGAGATCCACTACCCTATAATCCAAAAACCATCACATCGCTACCATTCAATATCCCCTAGCCAAAAACATTAGTATGCAATCTTAACTTTGTCATCTACACTTCATGGATTGAAGATCCTAGTAACAAGGATGCTGAACCGCTTGATCTAAAAAATGCAATGTTTGATCTCGTCAACGAAAAGGGGGACAAGGTTGACTAAGCCTTTGAATTATTTTTGCTATATGTATGATTTGTGCATGCCCAAGGATAAAAATAGTTCTTATCTTGGCCTATGGACTCGGAAAATATTTACATCTACAACTCAACAATGCTGGAAAGAGTGAACAAAATAGTCACGGGAGATTTTGGGGGCATTTGTGACTACTTTAACGAATGGGATGCTGGACAACAACATTGTGATGTAGCCACATTCTCCATGGTAGGTGAAAAACCTTTTTTTCCTAGAATCTCTAAAATTTTCTAAAGGTGGTTTCATGATACAAAATGAGAAATGTGCTATTGATTAATAGTGGTTTTTATAAATGCCATGATAATACTCTTGGTTCCTACATCATTGTACCTAGCCTAAAGAATCAGCATAGTGAATTATTGTCCAAGGATTTGTAGAAGGTTCTTGCTAAGTGGCATGATGCTACATATTGGTCAGTCAAAGATTTCACGTTCAATAATGTGAAGCCTACATCACGAAGGAAGACTATGTTAAAGTTGCACTTGAGTGAGGTGGAAAGACAATAGCTATTACTTGATACTTGAAAGGGCCACAGTTGATGCCAATGCTCTTTGAATGCTAATATCGCATCCTTGTCATGTGAGGGATATTTGTAAACTTATGAAATATCTGGAAGTCAATCTTTGTAGCAAACCCTTGTATAGGCAGATTTGTCTTTACATCTACCTATTTGTAAGCTAACACTCTCTCCAAATCCATGTATATGCCTACTTCCCATGAGGGATGGTTTTTTTAGCAACATCTAGAATACCTCTATGCTGAGTGATTAACATGTAACTTGCCAGAGACACAAAAGTTGAATTTATAGTTATTCCATTATGTCATCATTGTTCATTTGGACTCAATTGATGCTGTGGGTAGTTGTAAATCCTTGAATTGATAATTTAATAAGTACCTCAAAGACTACATCTAAAGTACCTATAGACCTAGATTTGGTATTCTTGAAATACATGTCTCAAGGTACTTTTAAAGCCTCCAAGTACCCCAAGATATCCTATTAGTATATTTTCATGGTTGTAAAGGACCTATGAGTCTACAAAGGTGACTTTAAACTACCATTAAATATACATTGGTTGTGTAGGAGGACCCTAATAGAACTTATGAGTATACATTGGTGCTTTTAAGCACAAACCCCTTTGAAATGGTAGTATTACTAGCATCTACATGTAGGTTCTCTAGGTAATCTTCAAGCTCATATATTTCTACAAGGTACATGTAGAAAAATTGGTAGTATTGAAGTATCTAGTCCATGTACTTTGGCCCAAAGCACCTTTTTTTTCTTTTAAGTATACTTGAAGCACTTGTTTGACCTCATGCTAGCTTCTACCTAGGGTGAAGGTTTTATTCATGGTTCTAAATGGAGTGGCATTTGGTAGGAGACTTGAAACCTCTCAAGTGTATGTTAGGATGCAAGCAAGGTGCAATGAACCTCTTTCCATGCATTTATTGATGCTATAGTAAAGTCTCATTAGGACTGAGGGCAAGGGTAAGGGCAAGGGTGGCAAAGCTACAATCAACTCTGCGAAAGGTAAGGGTAAGGATAAGGGTAAGGGTGGCAAATCTATAGTCAACTCTGCGAAAGGTAAGGGTGGCAAAGCTGCAGTCAATTCTGCAAAAGGTGTGACCACTACACAAACAGTGGGTAAAGCACTCCAACAACGGTTGAAGGTATCCTCAGTTGTATCAGAGTGTACCCCCTAATCGAGACATGGACAAATTGAGATCCTATTCTACTAATTCCTCTCATAAATGTTCATGTGTGCACTCTTCATGCCCGTCTACAAATTCTTGACAAGTTGCTGATGCTCCATATTAATTATGCTTAGAATATGGAGCCTACACAGAGAAGGGAAGAGTGTATCAGAGAACTTGAATCTATTCTATCAAGCGTTAGCCTGCATGGCGATGCAGTAGAGCTATCAAAGGATAGGAAGGCATCTAGAAGAACACAAGATCGTCCTAATAAAATATGTATGGGTGGTAGTAAAGCTAGGCATATGCTTTCAGACTATTCTAACTCCCAAAGTCCCAATGAGTTTCAATTGTGAAAAAAAGGTGTGTGACATTACCACCTACAAAGGTAACGAAGCAGCCCTAGGAATTAAGCGTGCTTGTGTGTGGTAGTCTGTAGATGATATTTTTCGTTTGCTTGAAAAGGCAAATATAACTTCTACTGAGATATCCACTTTAAAGTTTGTAATCAATAGTTTCACAGCGCAAATGGTGGATGCCTGGGGGGAGATACACATAACACATTACATGGTGGGTTGAACACTTTGTTTTTGCAGTTAAAAAACATCAGTGTTTGAACTAAAGGTTTATATTTTTGCAGCATATTCTTTTTTCTCATAGCTCATTTTTTTTCGACACAGTTGGCTCATTGGGCATTTGGAGTAGCCAACGAATGGAGCGCTCACACTATCAAGCAAAAGGAGTGTATTTTAAAAATACAAAGCATGGAGGTGGGAGGAAAAAGAGAAATGCCCTGCACGAAATGTTCAATTGGTTCTACAGAGTTTTAGCAGGAAGAGAAAGGAAGAAGACTAGAGTGCAAAGAAGCTTGAAATGCAGAATAGAGAATGTGCTTAACGTGAGGCGATCGCAATCATATCATGCTTCTAGTGCAAAAGATCAATTTTGATGGTGGTTGGCGACAAGGCGACAAAATAGCAGACATTGGGTGGAAAACCAATAAATTTCTGACACTAACCATTCCCATATTAAGCATACATTGTAATGCCACGTGATTTGTTGACGCTCCAATCAGCGGTCTCATATGTAACAAATTTCGACAATTTTAAGGTTATTTTAGATTTTTAATGGTATTATTGAGTTTTTAAGTTTTTTTAAAAATTAATACTTTATAAGTCGAAATTCACAACTTGAAGTTCATTTTCTTGTTTGCACATTCTAGAAGATCCACTCGAGCACAAACGCACACGTACTCACATCTTGCACCACATGGACGATTCACACGAATAGACTGGCACTACGCACAACAATACCACCACAACCACTCATACCGCAGAAAATCCACAGCCGGAACCCCATGTAGAATCTACGGCTTTAGATCCACATCCCCAACCACAAGTGGATAACCCAGTGCCCAAGCCTGCTCCAAACACCCAAGAGCCTCCCCAACCATCAAATCCACATGATCTAAGCAACATGCAACACATATTTGAAGGTCTCGGCGATATAACCCATGCCACTCGCACACCTCTTCCAGATCTCCCACCGATTTCACCTCTTCACAGAGCAACGCAAGAAACTAGAGAAACAAAAGAGGAATATCGAGGTTCGCTTGAAAATCCATCGCAATTGCCTCTTGTCACAACCACTAGTGCTTAGGCCACCACACATACTACGCCGTGAAAGTTTCCACCACGAATCAAAGAAAGAGTAATCAAGGTAATAGTGATTGGTCTGTTTTGCAGGGGTCCAATGAGCAAGCTTGAGCTACAAGGGGGGTCGACCAAGGAAGCTAGGGGCATGCTTGGGGGGTATACGCTCCCTCTCTCTCTCTCTCTCTCTCTCTCTCATTGTCTATTGTGCAAAGTGCAAGAGCTCCCTCTCCTTCTCCAAGCAAGTAGAGAGGTTGAGAGCCTACACCAACACTCTTGGCTATGGAATGCAAATCCAACCAAGAGTCATGCTTCAATGCTTAAGCTTGCCATCTTCTCCATCTTCATTACTATTCTATTATGTATGCTAGCAAGAAGAGTGATGATAAGTGAGGAACTAGTTCTTTCTTCTATGAAATGTTTCTTCTTCTTCTTCCCTACCCTCATTCTCTGCTAGCTCTCTCCACCTTCAAAGGTGTTTGAGGTCTTGGGACTGAGGCTTGGGATAGTTAATGCTTTCCACAAAGTTTATGTTATGCTCATGATGCAGGAAGATTTCCATTGTCATTGCATCACCTAGGTCACAAGGAACACAAAGATTGTATTGTAATAAGTCTCTCTTGATGGGAAAGCTATAATACAAATGCCTATTGGAGGGGGGATCGGCTCCACATAAATCCGGTCCTCAATTGTTGTCATGTTCTATAAACTCTCTCTCTTGGAAAAGTATTGTTCATGCCAAGTTAACTAAATGCTATGTTCATGTTGCTACCATCCATTAAGTTCACCCACTATGCTCTCAAAGTAATTTCCCAAAAGTACTTTCTCTAATTTTTGCTACTCTCAAAGTTCATAGGCCATTTCCATTACACTTACCTACAAGACTTGCCTTACTCTTTTAGTTAATACTTGCATTGACTCCACTTGGTACACACACTCTCATGGAGAGCTATGCATGATTTAGAAGAGATTTGGGCTGATCTTGATGCCTACATCACCTATGATGTCATTCAAATCTCCTCCCACAAGCCTATATAATGGGTCACTATGTAGTTGCAAATTTAGTTCAATAATCAATCCAATTGTGCCTATTAACTTTGTGCATTGAGTTTCCTAATTTTGCTTAGTATGGTTGCACATGATTATTCAATAATCAATCCAATTGTGCCTATTAACTTTGTGCATTGAGTTTCCTAATTTTGCTTAGTATGGTTGCACATGATTATTTCATCAGTCTATGTACGTAACAAAAGTGTGCTAAAGCGATGCTAAAGCGATGCTAAAGCGATGCTAAAGCGATGCTAAAGCACCATCCATAAATACCTCACAAGAAGTGTCAAGGACACTACTTTTTACACCATTTTTCATGCTATCACCCTACTATTATATTCACTTGATTCATTTACAGAGGACCTATATCAAGGTGGTTGGTTGCTCATTGGGTGCTATTTGACAAGGGAAGAAGGGTGGTCTGATCACGAGTTCAGAAGAATATGTAGAGAATCATATAGATACTTTTTGAAAGATGGGTGCTTGTATAAGCATCCAAAATAAGAAATAGGATATCATTGAGAGTTGTGAATGAGGGCACTCAAAAGGAGATTATCAAAAAGTTTCATGAGAGTCTTTATGCTAGATAGAGGTGTATGAGACACTTTTCCTAAAATGAAAGAGAGGTATTGGTGGAAAGGTATGTTTAAATATGTATCTCACTTTGTGGATTCTTGTGAAACCTGTCAAATGTGTTCAAATGTGCATCATCATGATGGATTGGACCCTACTTACCCGCTAGTTGTGCACTATAAGTGGGTAGTAGATCTGTTTGCAATGTTTTTGGGCTTATGGAAAATGAGATACATAGTGCACGAGAAGGCTTAACAAACAAGGTTGAATCTCACGTACTCAGAAAAAAGGCACAAAAGGGATATGTAAGTTCCTCTTGGAAGATGTGATTAGCCATTATGGCTCTATTGAGAAAACAATAGCAAACATGAGTGAGCTGGATGTTGACAAAGCCAAGGAATTTTTTTCTAGGGTGGGCAATAAACTTGCTCTCACTATTGCTTACAATCATGAATGAAATGGTAAATCAAAGTGTGGGTATCCTCCTATCATTAAATATTTGGTTAAGGCTTGCAAAGGTAGACTAGAAGAGTGGCTTAGGTTATTGTCTTATGGTTTGTGAACTAGGTTATTGCCTATGGTTTGTGGGTTGACCGTACAATTTATAGCTCAATTATTGGTTATATGCCTTTTGAGTTGATGTATAGTCAAAAACCTATGGTGCTAGTTGAGGATGTAATTCCCACATGGAATGTATTACCTTGGGAGGATGGAATGACTAGGGAGGACCATCTTGCTTTTCACATGCAACAATTAGAAAGAAGGACTCAAGATGTTTAGATTGCAATAGCACAACTAAAAGATCCAAGGTTAAAGAATAAATGCTTGACAAAAGACATGGGCTCAAACCTGAAGCTATAGAGGAAGGCGATTGGTTATTAGTGTATGACAATAGTCTTGACAACCAACGTTCAACAATAAGAAATCTTTCAAAGAGATGATTTGGTTTTTATGTGGTTGAGCATATACATCTCGAAATGCAGTTTACACTTTGCATGAGTTGGATGGGAAAAAAATGAAGATTCCCACTTTAGGAAAAATGATCAAGTTGCTCAAAAGAAGAGGTAAGTGAGATCCCTTTGACTCACAAGAAATTCAAAATGAAGATCATTATGAAAATTTTACGAATGAGGATGAAGAAAGATATGATGATGCATTAAACTTTGTTGAAAGTGATGATGAAATTGACATGTTTGTTGGCTTAAATGAAGACTAACCCTGCAAACATGTATATGTGGCATATGCCAAGGACGTGCAGGTTTAGAGGGGGTGGATGTCATGCAAGGGCATGCTTACAATGTGAAATATAAATGTTCACCTCACTTTATATACATCTTGTTATGTGGAACCAAATGCTACAATGTACATAGTGTCATATGTGTGAGAATGGTTTCCACGGTTGTAGTTGAGTATATACCTTGTTGGGGAGGCGAGGCCCTCGATGTGGCACTATCGCATGTTTTACCACACTAAAACATGATCAATTTTCTTTTAAAATGTACAAATGTCAAGTGTTTCAAAGTGGCACACTCTTTTTTCCTAGAAAGTTCAATGTGGACTATCTCGACAAAAAATAGTAGGTTTCATGTGTGGCCATTAAAGATGTATCCAAAGTATCAAAATTACTTTCATCATAAGATCTGAGCCCAAAGGAACTTTCCCTCAAATTTAGGACTTTTTCTCAGGTCGTTTGTGCTTTTTACATACAAAGAAGTCATTTTTTGTCTTAAAATGGCTAAAAATGGACATAACTGGCCAAAATAGCCCAAAAAAGCATAAAAAGGCTAAAAATGCCACATCAATGATAGTGACATTGTTGCTCATGCTGGGGGTGAGTTCATAGAGCCAAAAATGACCTCTTTTAGATAGACAAAGAAGGAGATATAGCAGTTGCAAGTCAGGGTGCTAATGTAGTCTTCTGCTATTTCCACCCCATGTTTGACCCTATGAGGCCACCAATTAGGGTTTAATCTCTTCAAAAATTCATGTGAGCTTATCTAAGGAAGTTATGAAGCTTCCATGGAACAGTCACAATGAAGAATTGAAGCATAATTTTAGGGGTTTTAATAGGGCGAAAGAGCACTATATCTGTGCAATTGGGAGCGAGGCTACACCAATACTTCTTGAAACTGGTTTGGCTAGTACTCAAAGTGTATCCTTCCTATGCCCTTCTTGCTCGGTGAGCTATAATCTTTTTTCATGGTTGGCCATTAAGAAGGTCTATTTGCTATTCTTCATTGATTGTGAATAGGAAATACAAGACAAGGAGCATGGATGTGGATCTGGCACCACTTATTGAGGAGTTCTAAATCTTGTAGGCTAAAATTTATGTGGTTAAGATTACATACTCTCTCTCTCTCTCGTGGTAAATTGGTTATGCCATTTTCCTCTTGAATAACAAGTCTTGAGTTCAACTCTCCTTGACGGATAGATCTTTAAGGTCTCTAGGAATAGTTTCCTACAATGTTAAATTCTCTTCTTCTTCTTCTTCTTCTCTCTCTCTCTCTCTCTCTCTTTCTCTCTCTCTCTCTCTCTCTAAGGTCTCTTGGGATAGTTTCCTATTATGTAAAAACTCTCTTCTTCTTCTTCTTCTTCTCTCTCTCTCTCTCTCTCTCTCTCTCTCTCTCTCTCTCTCTCTCTCTCTAAGGTCTCTTGGGATAGTTTCCTATGACGTTAAAACTCTCTTCTTCTTCTTCTCTCTCTCTCTCTCTCTCTCTCTCTCTCTCTCTCTCTCACACACACACACACACACACACACACACACACACACACACACACATAAAGGTAAGGCATAGAAAAAACTCTATCAGACGAGTGGTCACCAACATTGTAGCCAATCCCCATCATTACATGTTTCTTCTAAACGAAGAACTTTGTGAGAGGGGACAATGTAGTGTGTGTGGTGTAGTGCATAAAGTGCAAGCCGTTGAGAGAGAATGAAAGGGGGGCCAAAGGGATGAGAAATAAGGGAGGGGGCTATCAACCATAAGGAGGTGATATGCACTTTTTGTTTTTCACAAGGACCACGGACACCTTTTACACCATAAAGATAAAGATGTCAAGAAAAAAATTTTATTTATTTAATTTGACAAATATGGAGTTCCTATATCCTCAATCAATTAATTTTACATCTTTTATTCACAAATGTTTTTACACACGATCCTTCTCAAAATTATGGATCCTCATTGTATAGACAGCCTTGCTCTGTATTCCTTTGATAGCTCTTTTGCAAACCTACAAAAATGATCACATCACATAAGTAAGAACTTTTTGCACCAATTTACGTTTTTAATTAACCCATAGAGCTAGCCTTTTTTAGGAAGCTATAGTTTAGTTTAGAGTAAGAAGCACATTGACGATAATTCACCATGGATAGAACTGACTTATGGAATTGGGGATACCCATAGAACTGATATGCAGGATTATGGTGTTGTACAGTTTAGTGATGGGTCATGTACGCACACCAGAGGGGATATCTGACATAGTTCATTCCACTATCAGAGTGAAACAGGGATGCCCATTGTTAAAAGTCGGCTTCATTGTTAAAAGTCCCTAAATAGAAAATCGGTTGCACTTCATTGTGCATTCTTTGCTAAATTAATATATCATCTCCACTCACAATTGTGATTTTTGATATTTTTTTTGGCAAAACTAGATTTTTTAAATTCGTTGAGGTTTGTCTAATCAACACACACACACACACATCCTAATTTAAGCTTATATAGAAAATAGAGAATGACCTTATGAGAGCTTCTTTGTTTGTTCCGAGACCTCGCTCTACGAATGTATCTCCGCTTTCTACGTTAACATTTGTGACAGGCATGTCCAACAACTTCTCACCAATGTCCCTGAGCTTTTGAATGTTATCACTTGCAACATTGTCAAGAGTTTGCACCTCTTTAGAGATACCAAATGCCTAGAAATAAAAGAAAAACAAGGTGAAGGCCAAGGTTTGGCATTGGAAAACATTAAAAAAAAAAGTAAAAAAAAAAAGTCATGTAAGGCTATGAAATGAAGGGAGCCATGTAAAAACTAAGAAAGAGAGAAGACTCCAAGGCTTCTCATATGCAAAGGTAGGTCCATAAGTATGAAAAATGATCAAATCTTCATGATAATGTAGGTTAAAAGAGGCCAAAAAAAAAAGTTGAAAATAATATTTTTTTAAAAGCCAGAGTATTTAGCTAACACATTTTAAATAATATTTTTAAAAAGCCAAAAAAAAAGTTGAGGATAATAGAGGAGGAATATTATTTAGCTAATACATTTTGTAGAGATAGATGTACCTGTATGCGAAGGTAGTTTTCCGGACGTTGAAGTATGGAAAATAGCACAGAAAGATTGTAGTCCACTACATCTGCACTGCATTCACTCACAATATCCATAACAGGAACTTGCCCATCTTTCAAAACCCATGATAGGATGCCCCAATTTGCTGCATCTGACGCATTATAAGACTTTACAACCTTTCCGGTTCCAAGAGATAAAACCAAAAGATTCCTGTAGCCCTGTGGTAGAGAGCCATTGGATTGTTACCACATGATTATATATGTAAGTCAAATGGATTAGACTTAAGGACTATATTCTTGATGAATGTAGACTTTCACCTCAATATCTATGGCAGTTGATACCTCACCACCTTCCCCTTTTACACGATTGTAGAGAGTATGTGCAATTGATAAATGAGCCTGAAACATGATTTCACTCAAATTACTACCTTAAGACAAGGTCAATTATAGTCATTAGCACTTCAGAAAATAAACTTCATCACCATATTAAGATTAAAAATTAAACTACTAAGATCTTAGATTAACATAATACTTCATTGAGTAGTTTTTCTTAATTATTTTTAAAAAAAATACTTGGAAGAGAACAAATGCAGATTAAATCTTAAAGCCCGACTAATGTAGCTTTATTTGTTATTCTAATTGGAATGTGCAGATGAGCTAATACCATATGTAGCAGCTCGCGGATCGCATTAAGAGTGAGCTAAACAAGGCCAAAAATAAGAAAGAAAAACTTTGTACTATCTTACACTTCCAAGAACTAAAGCATTGTTTGCAGAAAACTAGTCTTTCGTGTATTGTAACCACCTCAAACTGCAAAATTTCTGCTAGATTCAGAGTTTGCCTTGAAGAAAGCCTGCATGCTTCATACTACTTGTTTAAGAACAATATAATAACCTCATGTTTTATCCCCCCCACTGTCCATGGTTGCGACTAAGCTCTAGTATGGATAGGGGTAGTGGGGGGAAGAAAATACATCATATCACATCTCTACTTCACATTTTAGGAAAAAAAATATGAGGAGATGATGTAAAATCTTTTGATTGGAAGGACTTATGCTACAAAATGGGAGAGGACTTGCTAAAATGAAGCCTAGCATCGCCATTTTTCCTGGTGCTAGCAAAGTAGCTTCTGCATTCAATTTTTGGGTCTTGATTCTCACTCTTCCAAAAATAGAATACTACCTCCTCCTCCCACTCCCCCCCCCACTTTTTCTTGATGCAACCTACTTGTACTATTAACTCCTTTATGTATTCCATGTACCTAGGGTCAGGTTGCACCCTGTGCTAGTGGGGGCAAGCTTAATAATCCATTCCACCATGTCATCTATTTGCAAGGGCATCATGGTGAATGAAAACCAGAGGCCTAGAAATAAGGAGATCACTATATTCCTTGGGGCTTTGTCCCCTATCTGGCTCTGTTTTGGAGAGTCTCTCTATTATATAGCTGGTGAGTAAGGCCATTTAGAGGGATCTCTAATTAGAAAACCAATAAAAAAATAGGAAGAGAACTATACAAAACATATTCGAATCTTCCAAACAATAACAATAAATTACCGGATTGTTAATTCCAACTCCTCCATCCACCAAATTGAAAGCTCTAGTCTGTCCACTAGAAGTGGTTGTGTTGAAGATGTGTGGGGCAAAGTATGTCGGAGCTGCGGAAGTTCCTCTTAAAACATCACGCACATAAGCATTCTTTGATTCATCATGTTGAGCCTGCACATGGTCTTGCATGCCAAATTAGTGCTTTTGATTTATTTATTTTTTGGTATAGTTTTTTTGATCCACACACAACACAATCTATTCAAGAAAATGAATTGAAAGTCCAAAACTATCGGCTAGGTAGAATAGAGAATGCACAAATAGCATCAACTGCCAAAAACTATGCCATTTCAACCAATCAATGGTTGACATCTACAAGTTAGTGAGCATACAAGTTTTTGGATGACACAACTGCCCTACCTAAATTTTGATTTCACATTCTGCTGAAATTTAGCTAAGATTATCCAAAAAGACTTCATTGCCTAAATTGATTGTGTAGGGCTAGCTCGATCCTATAGGTAGGACCGAGCTAGCAAGTGCTCTAGCCAAATTCCTTGGAGGGTTCACTTATATGAAATCATGTATATCACGTGCATTCAAAGGGTAGTAATAAGGTTCCCTATATGTACGTGCATGGTGTGAGGTAATTAAAATGCCCTCTTTCTTCGAAAAAAGGGGTTTTTTTCCATTTCTCTAATGTAATTTTGTTAATTTTTTTCTTTTTTCCCCCAAATTATATACCCTTAATTGACGTGGTACACTTACGGTGTTTAAGCCCCCCCCCCCCCCCCCCGCGGGTCCCCTCCAAAAAAAAAAAAACTACCACAACAAAAGCCAAGTTTCTTCTCTCCCTTTCACAAGAAGATTTAGAAATTTTCTCATGTAGGAAAACAGAGTCTTTCTCAGTGTTTTTCATACAATGCATAACATCATGAGCTTTTGCTCGAGAGGCACCGCATACCTAGCTAGGTACGATTGGGTACCAGAATTTTGAGATTACCTCAGAGGTCGAGAAATATGCAGGTTGCATAAGCTTTATGTCAAATGTAGGGATAAGAAGGTCCGAAAGAGTATCCTTCATCTTTAAGTCCTTAAGGTTTTTGTCCAAAATATTCTCGAGAACATCACCATCATGCTTTGGTCCGACAAGTTGTGTAATAAGAGGAACACCCCTAAAGTATGCAAAGTACATAGATTAATTACAATCTCAAGCCATGCATATGTGTGATTTGTGTGAACCACTTCTAACTTTTTTTTTTTAATTTAAATAAAAGAGAGTACAAGAACTTTGAAACACACACACACACCCTTATGTACAACGGCCTCACAGGTAGGGAGAGAGGCATCACATCACACACACCCGCATATGGGAACAATGCCTAGAAATTGTCTTCAGGTTGCCAAGGGGGTTATTGAACCCAAGACCTTACGCACATAGGCTATGACTCTACCAACTGAGCTAGCATCCGTTCTATCTTTTTGGTTTTTTCAATATGATCTAAAGATTTCTCATTACGGAAAAAAAAAATCCACATATCTTTGAATTGATAGAATTGAAATATGTGAGGAAATTGTGAGAATTGAATATGTTAGAAAAGCTAACCATCACTACATTTTTTGAAATTGGAATAAAATGATGTAATAACAAAGAGAAAGAGAGCGAATACTTTTGTGACGGAAAGAACGTTCACAAAAAAATACTTCTACGTAATTAATAAGAAACATTTGCTCTAATTTATGTCATACTCAACAATGCTATGTGTGTGTGTGTGTGTGTGTGTGTGTGTGTATATATATATATATATATATATATATATATATATATATATATATATATATATATATATATATACTAGTATGGCCAGCCGCCTTCGGTGACCTCTCTCTCTCCCCCTCTCTCTCTCTCTTTATCGCATGCAAGTGGGCTTGTTTTAGTTTTGGGTTTTAGCCTTAGGTCACAGATTGCGACGCGTGTAAAGGGCTCCCCCTTCCGCCATATTATGTTAGTAGATATGTGTGTGTGTGTATATATGTGTGTGTGTGTGAGTGTGTGTATATACACACACACACACATACATATATATATATATATATATACACACACACATATATAGACACACACACACACAATATATATATATATATGTCTCTCTCTCTCTCTCTCTCTCTCTCTCTCTCTCTCTCTCTCTCTCTCTCACACACACACACACACACACACACACACACACACACACACAGAGAGAGAGAGAGAGAGAGAGAGAGAGAGAGAGATTCAACCAACTTGGAATTGAATAAGATGTCCAACTTGGCTTGGGTGCACATATATACCGACCCTTAGGAAATGCCCTACTTAAAATCATGTTAAATAATTAAAATGATTACCTAAAAGACAAAATGATAACTAGGATTACATTAGGCATTCACTTGAGATCCATAAAATTTAATTTCTTCTCTATAGCTCATATTGGGCATTTGTAGAAAGACCAAGTCAATGAACATATGTAGAAATGGCTTTGTTGAACTACCAATGCCTACAACCATGGTCTTGAAACAGTATTCCAATACACCACAAAACTGCTTGCCAAGGAGTGTTTTGATATGCCCCACATCCACCACCATCTACAGCCAACACCTAGCTCTAATACCACTTGTTGGGACTCCATGCAAGTAGGATATACAAGTAGGATATCCACCCCATTACCATGCAAAAATCTCCAAGCTTAAAGAGCGGTCTTCATTAGTTTGTGACATAGATTTTCACACGTGCTAGACCACGTCAACAAGGGCTTCAAATCCAACATCTCCCTTGTACGGTGTGGCATTTCCATTCCAAGCACAGCTACATGTTAATTGATAAAAGCTCTTTTGTTTTATGTAAGTTTCTTGCTATAGTTTGTGATTTTAAGTATGTCTATCTACAATCTATTTTTGCTTATATTGCAGGAGATACAGGCCCAAATCAATTTCAGAGGCTACAACTAGGTAGATCATGCTTAGAGGAAGGTACTAAAGTGCTTTGGGTATCCGCACCGACTTGTTAAAAATAGGTTACTAGAATTTTAAAAGCAAAGAGACATTTAATATGGCATGGTCTATTTGTGTGGTAAGTTTGAATGCATTTGGAGAATTGTAGCTATCTCAAATCATCACTACAATCTTTAGAAAGGCAAAAGAGTCTTTTGTGTTTGGTGAACACTTCAAATTTGCACTTCAAATAAACAAAGTAGAACCGGATTTTTGGAAAGGATCGCCACCTCTTGTAGCGTCCATGCACTACCCAAGTCAGCAACGCTCCATGGATTGGCATATTTGTGTTTGTGGTTCCCGCTTTGCTACTGTTGATATGGTAAGTATTGCAACTAACGGGACATCAGTGGACCTTAATTTCCAAGATAAACAATTACTATACATAATTCTTTTTCGAAAAGTATGTTCTGGGGTGTTAGCAGTAGCTATATTGTTGAATATGCCATCAAACTTAATGGAAAAATAATTATGTAATGAACTTTTTCGAATATCATAGGATTGTGTAAAAATCTGTTAGTTTTCTAGAAAATAGCAATGAATCGTTTTTTGAAGCTTACTACAACATTTTGGAAAACCAAAAAGTTGAAAAAGGAGTCACGAGGTTCTTCAATGGACCCATTTAGGATATGAAAAATTGGCATTCAAAAACTTGTATGCCGTTCTGTCTTACTCAGTGTTTGGGAAAAATGTGTCTCAGCTTAATATCGCGCCGGTTTCAATTTCCAAAATGCCGGTTGAGGGCAAGGGGAAAAGGAGAAAATTCCACCCCAAAATAGAGAAAAATAGTGTAAAAACCTGAAAAACTAAGCTAATTTTCTAAAATTTCCTCTTGGCAAATTCAAGGAAGGGAATTTTGTATGTTTGGAAAAACAATTTTTCCCGAACACTGGTCTTACTTGTTCTCTAAGGCATGTTTTAGCATGCCTAAAAGATGTTTTGAAAAAGTGGGCATATACCACCATTAATGTATCTAACCACTTAGCATTTACTATATAGTATTTCTAATCTCATGCCTTTGCATTTATTTATACTTGTTGCCTTCTTCGAGATTTGGAAGGTATGTACTTCAATTCATTAAAGCAATTAAGATCTTGATGCTTGTTGCCTCCTTCGAGATTTGGAAGGTATGTTCCTCAAGGCTCGACCCGAGCTTGAGGTATGTCTGTAATTTTTTCGAGCTAATACATTACACTCACATACTGTGAGCTTTGCCCCCAAAAAAAAAGATGTATATATTTTTGTTTTGCTTGTTGACTATATAAAAAATGTGTAAATTTCAAGTTTATGTAACAAAAAACAGCATCATGATTTGAATAGAATTTCAAATAAAGCTTTGATATTGAGAGTTGTTGCAACTATATTCGTAATGGCAACTATATTGGTAGAGTAAAAACATACTTCATGCAAAGTTTGATCATTAGTGTAATGGAAAAATACTAACCTCCTTGCAAAGATCTTAGGACCTTCTTCTGTGTAAAACTTCATGATATCCTCTGCTTTGAAGAGAGGACGGCCTTTTTCATTTGGAGCTGAAAGGATTCCTCCAATTATTCCTCCTGTGCTTGTTCCAGCTATCACATCAAAATAATCTGCTATCCTTACATCTGGTCCATCAAGAATCTTGATAAACAAAACAATCGAATATTTAGTATATGATTGTTGCTTGCATTGATAGTTATTAAGATGCTATTACGATATACAAAATTGGAAGAAAAACTTGCTAATAAGCAAAAAGTAAGACACAACATGCATAGCAATGATGACATGTTGATTAATAACCTTCAATCTATTCTAGTTTCCAGTATTTCGCAAAAAAAACCACAATTAGTGTTGAAGATGATAATAGAAAGGGAAAATTTCCAATATACCCCTCAAATTTCAAAAATTCCCAATATACCCTTGCATCATTTTGGGATGGATTTGCCCCAATTTTTGCATGGTCAAATGTTTATGACAATGGAGATCTATCTTTTAGCGTCTTAGTCACCAATGAGCTCATGAATAGAGGCCTCTGTGTTCAAAAATGAAGAATGATTTTATCTAAGGAGCCCTCAATAGCATCTAAACTCCTAGTTCTAACATCTTCTATTGAAGAGAACCAATCTTCCTATAAAGAGTTGCAAAAAAGAATGTTTTTAGAGATGTTTACAAAATTAATTAGGGATATTTTGGAAAATTTGGTAAAATTGAAGGGAATTTTGGAAATTTTGGCCAAATATAAGGGGTACAATGGGATTTTTTGAAATTTGAGGGGTATTTTGGAAATATCCACAAATTACAAGGGTATTTGATAAGTTTTCCTAATAAAAGTTCCAAGTATCAAAACCTCTCCACGTACCTCGAAACTTATCAAATTTATTTTTCTTGTTGCCAATTTCTATACATTTTAGCAAATACCAGTACAAGTTCAAGCTATGAATTGGTTTGAAGATACAAATACCTCCAAATTAAGATATACCAAAAGAGGCTCAATTTTCAATTTGAGTTATATGACAAGCCTGTGCCAATCTACTATCTATTTCAACATCATGATTAAGACAAGCCACATAACCTTCAGCCTGGAGAAGCTTTTTGTGCCAAATTAGTTATCTCGCTAACGGAGAAAAAGCAAGAATGGCTTGGGATATGATAAACAAAGCATAGATTGCCTCTAAAGGAGGCATGTGAAAGGAGGCCACGATGCACAATAAGATTCTGGTGCCACTTTGAACATTCATTAAGCTTAGTAGCAGCACAACGGAAACTTGCACGAAAAGTGTAACAAAGCAGCTTCAACTTTGAAATGGGGGGAGGTACTTCAAGGGCTCCTCTCTCCATTGGTCTCTATGGCTCTCTAAACTCGGAAGGGGTTCCTTAAACCCATTTTGGAGGGAAGTTGCTCGCCAGGTACGCAACAAAGGGATCTCCAAACTATCCCATCTTTCTGATAACAAAAACCTATGCTAGAAGTGATTTCATCATCTCCTTCACCCGCCTCCAGGTTAGAGATAGACTGGAAGGCTTGGCATTGGCCAAAAGATAGTGTTCTTGCTCCCCAAGACACAAGATATCTATAGTGAACTAGTATACAAAGCGAAGTGGTTTTCCCCCCTCATAAATATGGAAGAAAAATTGGTCGAAGGAGCGTTGGCTAAAGAGTGTTAGTACCATCTGGGAGATCAAATGGCTTAATTACACGAAGTTCTTTATTTGGAAGGTGCTTGGAGAGCTATACCTACTAGGATTAAGGTCCATGCTAGTAAGAGAAAACCTAAATTTGAAGGTGAGAAAACCTACAAAAATTGAAAGAATTAGTGTAATTTGGTGTAAGCTTCAAATTTTGTCAATTTACCTCTGCTGTTTCACATATGTAGGTTTGCCAAAAAGTTTTTTTCGGGCACTGTTTAGCTGTAAGACTCAAGAAACAGCTTTCTTGTGTAAGGCACGAGGCGGCGACGTGAGGCCTGCACAGTGCATGGTGAAATTTCATTCGGAAAAAAACTTTTTGACTCATTTTCGGAACCACATAAAAAACTACCATTCCCCTTGGCCTAAAGACTCACAAAGATTGGTTACAGGAGCCTCCATGTCAAGGTTGAGCACGCCTGCTCATGTTTCATGAGGTGGGAGACATCCCATTCCGCAGGGCGACGGACGACAGCAGACGAGAAGACATAGCTATGGGGGCGGCTAGGTGACCTGTTGCCTCCCCTCACTCTCGTCGAACCTATTGAGATCACCCTCCCCTCGTCTCCATGGAGAAGCAGAGGGTGATATTCATCCCAGCACGGTGTTTCCTTATGATTGGTGATTCTCAGCACTGTCTGGACTGTGGGGGTTTTCTAGTGGCAATGGAGCCCAACCATAAAAAACCAAATTCAACAGAAAACAAGCCATGTGAGCCACTTCCTCAGGAGGTCTGTCACCCCACCCTCAGATGCATATGACCCAAGAGAGCAAAACAGTTCAAACTGACATCAATTGAGAGCATGCACCTCCATAAACCAGCCAAAGAAGTTGAGTCCCAAAATCCAAGCTATTAAAGTGAGCCATGCACCTCCGAGAAGCGAGGCAGGATTGTCAAACTACCACCAGACCACCATAAAAAAACCAGATCCAACAAAAGACAAGATATGCGAAAACCGACATCAATTGAGAGCAGGCAGTTCTATAAACCAACCAAAGATTTTGAATCTTGGAAGCCAATCTATTAAGGCGAGCCATGCACTTTTGAGAGGCATGGCAGGAGTGTCGAAGGCTGCCATGGACCGCATCCGCCATCGACAATGAATAACGGTGACCAATGAAGCCAAGCCTCCACCATTCCACCCCTTGTAGACAAATAGATTTGTTCATGGAAGGAGGAGGGCCTCTGCCAAGCCCTCATAACAAAAAAGAAGCCAAATCTGAGGGGGCGAAATGAACGACTTTGCAAGCAAGGGCAACAAAGGGCCATACCCAGGACTACCCCTGTGCATCGGCGGCCAATGACCATGCTCCCAAAGACGCCCTGTACTTCGTACAATGGCTTATAATGCAGCCCCCGATCCCTCCCTCTATAGCCGAGCTGCTCAGTTGACAGGCATGAGTGTTGTACGGTGGCGGAGCCTTGGCAAAGGTAGCGTGGAGATGAATCTGACATCTCCTACGATTCCACTATGGTGAAACTCGGATAGTAGATTGAGAGTTATTACCAGATGCTGCTGTGATTCCAACAAAGATGTTTGTGTGACGCTCAGATACCTGCATGTTAAAGGTTTTGAACAATGCTCAAAATTGGACGCACTAATTATTGGCTGCTATTGTTGGTTGCCTACACTCAATGAGGTGGGTAGACGCGTTGTACTCCAGTCAGGCGGCACTGATGGTATGATTTTGATATAGGTAGAGTGGATGCGCGGATCGACCGTGTCGAGGATGGGCTTCACATATGCAAGGCTAGAGATGTCGATCGCAATGTGGCTAGTGCTCGGGTCGAGAATTTTTTCTTGCAGGTTCTGAGGTGTCGAACTCGAGCGCCATAAATTACCGTTGGTGTTGGTCCTTGGGCTTATCGGGCATGAGGCCCAGGAATCAGTCCGTGCTAAGTCTTGCAGTGAGCAGCTCTCCAAACACCCACCTCCTTTATGAGTGTCTCAACCTCCATAATTACATAAAGCATGATGAGCATCTACAAGCTGGGCATCGTTCTCTCTCTAGCATCAACCACTACACCTTAGAAGAAGAGGCTGAGGTCACAAGTCATGAAGGTGAAGAGTGCATGAACATCCCGAAAGGGATCATGCCGTTGCTGCTAGGGCCCGAGTAGGTGATACACCATTAAAAAATAAAAGGAAGAGAAGAATCTACCATTCTCCTCATATGCAGTCTGCGTAAAAGCCTTTGGAACTTGAGTTCGGTGGGAATGGCGCATGCGCATGCAAAAGGCGACAAGTGTGTAGCCTGCGCCTCTCTCTCTCTCTCTCTCTCTCTCTCTCTCTCTCTCTCTCTCTCTCTCCTCCCGCACGTGAGCCATTTTTAGCAGAATTGCAGTAGCAACAAGAGCAGGTTTGTAGAACCGCAGGGAAGTAGGCAAGAAGCTGTTCTGTCCAGAGCCTTGCATAAGCTAGGCCAAGAGAAGTGGGTAAGGAAATGCAAAATAGGAGCGTGGGAGGCAGGGAACGGAAGCAAGGAAAAGTGGGGGAGAAGAGCGGAGGCAGGCTGAGATGGGGGAAGAATATTCCAAGTGATACATTTTTTAAAAAGTGGAGCGAGTAGGGGGTACCCAATCCTTTTAAATCAAAAAATAGGCACATTACTTTTACAAGGAAAAGGAAAGAGCGTTAGTGGAAGGCGGAGTGAGATTAGTTGTCAGGTGGAGGCCATGCCTTATATTCTCTCTCTCTCTCTCTCTCTCTCTCTCTCTCTCTCTCTCTCTCTCTCTCTCTCTCTCTCTCTCTCTCTCTCTCTCTCGTGCTCACGCGCCTGTCGCCATTGCTATCTTTGATAGACCAAGCACCTGAGGCAATGCTTGAGGGGGGGTTAGCTTTCTGTTTTTGTAGAGATTGCACATAGTTTGCTCTCTCTCTCTCTCTCTCTCTCTCTCTCTCTCTCTCTCTCTCTCTCTCTCTCTCTCTCTCTCTCCGCGCACAAGGCAAGGCCCCCTCTTTGTCTAGATGTGTGCAAGGTAGGGGCAGAACGATAGAAGGTAGGGGTTGTAGCCCTGTAGGGCGCCTTTGTGGATATCTACTCAAGGTAGGGGAGGGGGACGAGAAGGGGTGCAGAGAAAGGAGGGGAGATGATCACACCTTTGTCGCCATCTACGCAAGGAAGGAGCAAGGGGGGGGGGGGGGGGGGGGGGTTTCAGAGGAGGGAAACATAGGCAGGTTGACGAAATGGGAACATGGAATATTCCCATGTATTACATTTTCTTTTATGTCTTTCCAATATGAATATGAGGAGCGAGTAGGAGCAATAGAAGTAGCACCTGCTACATCATTCGGACACCCTACTAGCATATCCTTTGTCGGTGCAGTTGCTAAAGATGTCCGCCCAAGAGTTTGGATACACAGAATACAGGGCCCTCCTATAGCTGCCTCTTGACGATCATCATTTTGAGGAGCTACTTGATCCACTAAGCAATGGAGAGGTCCCTCTCGGCCCCCTTCTACACTACAATCCAAATCTAAGCCTCTCTTGCGTGGTGCCTGTTTGTCAGCTGCTCGTTGGAGTCTACCTCTAATCTGTTTGTCAGCAAATTTTAAAAAAATAATATATATATACATATATATATATATATATATATATATATAGAGAGAGAGAGAGAGAGAGAGAGAGCTACAATGTTCAAGAAAAATTATTTTGGCAATCATTTTCTTTTTATTGATTTTTCAAAAGAAAATTGTGAAAATTAAAGCAAATTCTAACCAATTTAAAACACTATTTCCTTCAAAATCTAGGTGAGACAAAGAGAGATTCCATTGGCCTCTGTGTGTGTGTGTGTGTGCGTATGTGTGTGTGTGTGTGTGTGTGTGTGTGTGAGAGAGAGAGAGAGAGAGAGAGAGAGAGAGAGAGCTAACTTTTCTTGATCTCCTTTTACGAAATTTTTCAAGAGCAAAGGACTGGAGGATGAGAGGGGCTATGCCGCCACCGAAGACGGCGTCGTTTTACTAGTGAATATAATATCGAGAGAACCAAATAGGGTCCCCAGTTTTATAAAACTAAAAATCTTTTGAAAACATTTCAAATGAATATTTGAAGATTGGGTTTAGGAAATGAAAAGCCCCAATATAACATGGAAAAGTGAAAAGATTTTTCATATACATATAAAGAGAGGTGATTAAGACTTTTTATATTCGTATAAAGAGGTGATTCCAAGGTGCATCTACTAACATAATATGGCGGAAGGGGGAGCCCTTTACACGTGTCACAATCTGCGACTTGAAAGCTAAAGTCCAAAACAAAAACAAGTCCCTTTGCACACGATCTACTAACATAATATGGCGAAAGGGGGAGCCCTTTACACGTGTCGCAATCTGCGACTTGAAAGCTAAAGTCCAAAACAAAAACAAGTGAAAGGGTCACGACGGCTTTCAAAAATAATAAGAAAGTGATAAAATTGTTAGGTTAAATTAAACCGGTATTAGTATTTGGGAAAGGATTGCCTTAGCTTAATCTTGAGCCGATTGAAAATCGAGACTAGCTAACTGCAAACCATGGTAAATGGAAGAAAAATTGATGAAATATATGAGAAAATCGTCCATAAATTTTACAAATCTCAAAATTTTTGCTAGTAGTTTTGATTTTCTTCTTTGTGAGGAAGAAACTTAATCAGCAGCCGCTTAATAAAAGAGACTTTCTCGAACGTTAACATTGATTAGAATCAAGCTATAAAATGCAAAAAATGTAAAGCCATGTGAAATTGTCAAATGAAAGGTGAAACAAAAAGAACTAATTAATATATATGTGTGTGTATAGAATTTATTAGAATTACGCAAAGTAAAGCTTTAGCATTCTAAAACAATAGAATGCAAAAAAAAACATGTGTGTGTATAAAATTCACTAAAATTTATGCAAGGTGAAGCTTCACTTTAGCATTCTAAAACAATAGAATTCAACAAAAGTAAAGACATGTTAAGCTGAGAAATGAAAGGTAAGTCTCCATCATGACAGGATGTGAAATGAAAGGAGTCTCCTTAACCCAACGCAACACTAAGGGTTTCTTTTAGAAAGCCAATGAAAGATAAGTCTCCATCATGACAGATAAGTCTCCATCATGACAGGATGTGAAATGAAAGGAGTCTCCTTAACCCAACGCAACACTAAGGGTTTCTTTTAGAAAACCAACAAGTCCATTTGCACGTGATAAAGAGCGAGAGAGGGGGAGAGAGAAAGACCGCCGAAGGCCGTTGGCCGGACTAGTTCATTCATAATAATTGAAGAGTGAGAAAATGAAAAGCCCCATGACATTGAAAGGTAAAAAAAGAGATTTCATATTCATATAAAGAGGTGATTCAAACGTGCATTCATATATTTGTACTCTTCTTGTTGTTTTCCTTGGCTGTGGCGTTTTCTTCTCTTTAAGTTCTTTGCACCATGCACTTTGTATATCCATTAAATAGTGACTTTATTCTTTTTGGAGCCATTAAGAAAAGTATATAAGAGTGACTTGAAATAAATCTTATTGTATGTTTTTGGATCCTTGGATTAGTAAAGAAGACCTTTGAGAGCATATCACACCAGTGTTCGAAAAAAATGTGTCTCAGCTTGATATTGTGCCGTTTTCAATTTCAAAAATGCCTATTGAAGGCAAAGTAAAAAGGAGAAATTCCACCCCAAAAAAGAGAAAAATAGTGTAAAATTTTGAAAAAATAACTTAATTTTCTAAAATTTTCTCTTCGCAAATTCAAGAAAGGAAATTTTGCATGTTTGGGAAAATGGTTTTTCTAGAACATTGTATCACACATACAATGCTTTCCAACACCTTTGATGAGGCCCACCATCAAGGTGTACGAGCTTCCTTGGATCTTCACGAATTATCAGAACCCACAACTAAGAAGAGAAGAATTTCATAGTGTTGCAAAAAGATCTATGAGAGAGTAATATAATGAATGAGCTTTGTGACAATGGGAAGTCTGAAACAAGCTTCCATGCTTACAACCAGTGCTCGAAAAAAACCTAGATTTAGTGTAATCCCACCTACAAATTTTGAAATTTACCTCTAAATTTTATTTTTGAAGGTGAGAAAACCTACAAAATTTTGAAAAAAATAATGTAATTTGGTGTAAAAACCTTCAAATTTTGTCGATTTACCTCTGTGGTTTCACATATGTAGGTTTGCCAAGGTTTTGGAAAAAAGTTTTTTTCGAGCACTGCTTACAACTTACAAGCATGCAACAAACATCGGTTGCAAAAGCTAGTCATTGGGTGCGACAAATTTGCACACATGCCCAAGACCACAACGAATGCATTCCAAATATTTTGAAAGATCCAGTATGTTGCCTCAATTTTGTAAGTAGGTCAAATTAGCGAGAATCTAGCAAGATCCTGCCAATGCTTTGAGGAGAAAATGCCTGCAAATGACACGTGTTGGAGAGAGAGAGAGAGAGAGAGAGAGAGAGAGAGAGAGAGAGAGAGAGAGACGCGTCTATCAATTGTTCTTCTTCGCACGGGACCTGTCTGCATGCAACGAGCAAGTAAGACCGAGCAAGTACGAAGCCAGGCAGGAAGGGGTGAGTAGCGAGGTATGTCCTGGGCCAAAACACGTGCTGAGAGAGAGAGGTATGTCGCAGGAGCAGGAGCGCAGGAGACAGAGTTTCTCATTTGTTTGCTCCGAGACTGCGAGCTGGGGGAAATAGACAGCAGCAAGAAGATGCTGAGAAAGCACATTAGCATTGGGAGGTAGAGGACCGGTGTCCCAGGGCGGTGCAGAGCAGGCCACGGTGGCGCCCTTTGCCTCCGTCGGTGGGTGTGACTTGTTGTTGCGTGGTTTTATACAGGAGTGGCCGTCATTAGTGATGGTAGGTGCTTTGGGAGACTGATGGCGGCTTTGAGGGCGAGCCCAAAGAGACGGGGAGAGGGGTTCCACAGGACTCCAATGGTGAACCCATACAGGTGAGGATCACAGTAAGGCTATTCAACAGATAATGAGGCATATATCCCCTCTCTCTCGCTCTTTGCTATAGCAGGGTAGGCTTCGAGATTCTCAAGAGCAGGAGTTGCTCGGGCTATTGTGTGACTCCGCAGTGCATGATGACGCCACATATGGAAGCGAGAATGTATGGAGGAGCGGGTATCTGCAGGGACTGGGCGAGCAAGGGTGCAGACCTTGGGTGGGAACGCGAGCAAGGGTGCAAACTTTGCTTTTGGAATTGTTTACGAAGGAATCTTTTGCGGTAATTAATTAATGAACATGCAAACGACCCAGTAGGTGCCAGAAATATTTGAAAGATCCATTATTTCGCAAGGAAATTGCCTATGCTTACAACACTTCACGTGCACTAATGATAATGCCCTTAAGATTGAGTGTCATATGTTAGGAAATAAGACGTAGCTAAATAGATAATTGAGTAGATTACTTAATGGAGAGAGACAGATTTACATACACGAGATTATAGAGTAGAGAGAGAGAGAGAGAGAGTACACACGATATACGTGGTTCACCCAATGTGGGCTACGTCCACGGGAAAGCAGCCACTCAATGGCTTTAGTACTTCAAAACAAAAAGTAGTTTACAAAGGAATTATACCCTTAATGGAGCTCCCGCCTTGCTTCACTCTCACCACCTCACACTCACCTTGTTGCATCAACTTGACACTATGAAATGTTTGTAGAAATGGCCTCCTTTTATAGGCCAAAAGGGCTTTCCTCTCTTATGAGAGACAGCCATGTGTAGCCGCTCTTGTGCGAATAAGTCCAAATCGGACCCTCCAATCTGCCCATGTGTGGCCGCCCTTGAGAAGACAAGTCCGCTTTTGAATTCGGCCACCAGCCATTGACTTCCGACCACCGGCCATCGGCCATTGACTACCGACCACCGGCCAACCGACCGGTTGTTTTCCGACCACTTTCCGGCCGCCGTCCGACCATAATATTCCGGCGAAAAAAAAGTCTCGGGGCCCTCCGCCCCCGAGGCCTCTAAAGTTGCCCCTGATTCTTGTCCGTGAAAATTTTGGTTTCCGGTGAGTGATTTTCCTTCACGCATGATGGCTTCTCCTCATAACGGGGGCCTTACAAATGTGCGCTTTTACCACAGAAAATTACAAGGGTAAATCAGGCTCCATACTTAACATCATAGACAATGGACAATAAAGGGCATGCTGTCTTCAATGACCTGGAGGCATGGGATATGTAGCCTCAAGCTGATATACGAATGTCAAGAATGGAGAATGGTGCAAAAGTTCAAACTTCTACGTTTTCATCCCGCCGCCCGAATTAACCTCTCCACCCCTTGTTTATAAGTGACACGCTCCAACTCGAGGGATTTACGGTCACGGTTTCATCCATCGTTGATGGTGGATAAAAAAAGGAGGCTCCCGTCCAACCTTGAACCCACGAGTTGCCCCTACACACTCGTGCCCCCAATCCAGCTCGCCTAACGCGTTTCATTGAACATAATGCGTGCTAGACGCTATATAACTCTAGTCCCCCCTGCTGCGTTGATCCGATGGTCTAAAACGCCCGCCTTGCCAAAAATAAACCTCCACCGTAAATCCCTCGAGTGACACCCTGTGTCACTTGTAAACGAAGCTCTCCACCCCTTTGTTGGTAGCCTAAAGTCAACACTATGGGACACTAGGTGTTAAACAAACCTCGCAAGATGGGATCGACAATGGAAAACTAAGTGTTCAAATCAAGAGGAGATTGGACATCAAACAAAATATTCATATGATTCAAATTCAAACTCGAAACATGCACTATGGCAGTCCAATGCGTACCTTTTGGTGTCAGCAATGCCTAAACATAGACCTATAAATTAAACCTCTGCAGGCAGGAGGAAATCAGGACAAAAAAAGTAAACTCGGACATACCTCTTTACAATAGGATGGTCGAGTTCGTTTCGTATCTTGTGCCCTCACTTCGTTGTCGTAGATCTCACCATCCAAACTTCATTAACCACCATGTGCCTTCTAACCACACAACAATGTGTACTTCCTTGACCCATAGAGTAAACATAATCATGTATGTCAAAGTAGTGTTGGCAAAAAGTAAACTCAATCATAAGAAGTGAGCTTGGACTAGCTTGAGTCCACCCCATCTGATTGATCACTCGAGCCACGATTCTCCATGATCGCACCAGAGAGGCTTCATTGAAGAACCCATGGGTGTTATTTTAGGGGTAACTTGTCCTCATGTATATCTCAAACGGGCATGAGAGGGGATGGGATCTACTGTGGTATGGTTGAGCATCGTAGATCTTCGAAAAAGTAAACTCGCTCGAGTACTCGAGTTTACTTCACTCTCCTTGCCCTTCCCCACCTCCGAAGATTGAATTCGCATCTTAGATGGATGAGAGGCATGTGTCCTAATTACCACACCGCATATGCACGCCATTTGTGGAATGTAGATGTCTTCCTCTGGTTTTGATGTGCAACTGTATTGCAACGACGTATGATTAAAGTTGGGGCATGGATTGATGAGAGGCTTTGATCCCATCTCCATGGTCCTGTGAGATATAGTTGAGGCTAACTTGTAGGAGATAGAGCTTGGGGATAGTACACATATGGGGACATATCTACCTCTCCATAAATTTCGAGCGCTTCAAAGGCTTCGAGTGTCATTGATTTCAAACACTTCGAACTATTTAATGACTATCACTGTTGCCACATCAATACAGTGCTAGAAATTTATCATCGCTTGAAATATCTTGGAATTGTTCTTACGACATTAAAACCAATCAACACCCATATCCAACCACTCGTACCCATAAGCAAAGTGTTGCATCAACCTGTGGACAAGATCGAGCAATCTGTGTGTGTGTGTGCACGCGCGTGTGTGTGAGATTTTTAGAGCGAGAGAGGAGAGAGGGAAGATGAGAAGATTTTAACGTGGTAGGAACAAGGGCCGTCACTACCGCACACACAGCAGCAGTCTGCTGTGTGTGTGTGTGTGTGAGTGTGTGTGTGTGTGTGTGTGTGTGTGTGTGAGAGAGAGAGAGAGAGAGAGAGAGAGAGAGTCCCTTGATTGTGTGACGACCCGGGAGTTGGGCCGTCAATGCGGAGAAGCGTGGTGGGCGAGTTTGTGGAAGCTTGCGGAGAACAAGGGCCCGGCTCAGACGGGACCGGCTCGGGGCAAGGTGCTTTTGTCTTCAAGGGGCCTGGCTCGGACGGGACCGGCTCAAGGAGGGCCTGGCTCGGACGGGACCGGCTCGGGTCGAGGTGCTTGTCTTCAAGGGGCCTGGCTCGGACGGGACCGACTCAGGAGGGCCCGGCTCGGACGAGACCGGCTCGGGTCAAGGTGTTGTCTTCAAGGGGCCTGGCTCGGACGGGACCGACTCAGGAGGGCCCGGCTCGGACGGGACCGGCTCGGGTGTGGTTGCGTTCCATGGGTCGACGGCCGTGTTGCGTTTCGCGGGTCTTGCGTTCCGGGTCCATAGCCCCACGTAGCCTCAGGCTCCGCCGCACTCACGAAGGGTCATAGCGTGCCTTGGGGAACCTTGCGTGGAGTCCCCACGGTGCACGAGTGCGTGGAGTGAGGCTAGCGTGCTAAGTGGGGGGTCCCCTCTCGTGGCCGTTTTCGGGAGGCTCATACCCCTTATATACACTCTCAGTTGAAGAGAGTTCGACGTCCTCGTCGAACGAAGGGAAAAGAGTGCTTGGCTATGCATGAGGCCAAGGGACTAAGGGGGGCATATAAGTGCAAGGTGCGTGAAAACTGTACCCGA
The DNA here is from genome assembly GCF_014529385.1 of Adiantum capillus-veneris. Taxonomy (NCBI): domain Eukaryota; kingdom Viridiplantae; phylum Streptophyta; class Polypodiopsida; order Polypodiales; family Pteridaceae; genus Adiantum; species Adiantum capillus-veneris. Next base: position 93,527,126 of record NC_140953.1, on the reverse strand, counting down.
AATGAAAGTAGATAGCATGCTTTGTTTTTGTACTTTTTGAAATGAGGTGTGTGTATATTTTTGTGGTTTTTGGCAGAAGGCTGAAAAGAGATGCTTTGAATACCCAAGTAGAATTCCCCATACTTGAGCATTCCCCAAAAAGGTAAACTGGAGTGCGCGGAGCCACCTGCTGCGTTGGCCCGCGCGGAGACTTCTTGAAAGTCGAATTGGAGGTAGAGTCCGTCGCAATGCAGCCCTTGCGAAGTTTGCAAGGAAACTTACCGTCATTTAGACATGCGTTGTAGACTTAGGCTGACACCAGCTTTGGTTTCCAATCGCCGAATCTTGAATCGGGCAAGGTTTCTTGGTTAGATGCAGTCTTTAAGTCGAAGTAGCTTTGGTCGTCATGACACCATGAAGGCTTCGGCTGATTCTTCAATCGTCAAACTGATCCCTGTTTGTTCCTGTATGGACGTCATTTGGAGGGCTAGCTCGGTGCCCTGTGGTCTCTTGTAGACTTGAGTGGGTCTTCAGCTCAGCATGGGCCACAAAAGTGGCCGGGCGCGACGAACGCAGTTGACTTGGTCCGTCGCGTTTTCTCTTTTTGTTTTTGATATAAAGAGCCCTGTCTGGCTCGCATCTTTTCTTTTTGTTTGGAGGGTGTGACGGCCCGCGGGTTGGGCGCGTCACGGGCGAGGTGCCCGGCTCGGATCGGGACCGGCTCGGGTCACGGGTGACGGCCCGGGGTTTGGACGCGTCACGGGGACGGGGACTGGAGCTCTCTTCCTGGAGCTTTGATACCAAGTGTGACGACCCGGGAGTTGGGCCGTCAATGCGGAGAAGCATGGTGGGCGAGTTTGTGGAAGCTTGCGGAGAACAAGGGCCCGGCTCGGACGGGACCGGCTCGGGGCAAGGTGCTTTTGTCTTCAAGGGGCTTGGCTCGGACGGGACCGGCTCAGGGAGGGCTCGGCTCGGACGGGACCGGCTCGGGTCGAGGTGCTTGTCTTCAAGGGGCCTGGCTCGGACGGGACCGGCTCAGGAGGGCCCGGCTCGGACGGGACCGGCTCGGGTCGAGTTGCCTTCAAGGGGGCCCGGCTCGGACAGGACCGGCTCGGGCGTGGTTGCGTTCCATGGGTCGACGGTCGTGTTGCGTTTCGCGGGTCTTGCGTTCCGGGTCCCTAGCCCCACGTAGCCTCAGGCTCCGCCGCACTCACGGAGGGTCATAGCGTGCCCTGGGGAACCTTGCGTGGAGTCCCCACGGTGCACGAGTGCGTGGAGTGAGGCTAGCGTGTCTAGGTGGGGGGTCCCCTCTCGTGGCCGTTTTCGAGAGGCTCATACCCCTTATAGATTGCTTTACACGGGAAAGAGCAGACTGAGCCTCGAGCTTTACCTTCCAGTGCAGAGAGAGAGAGAGAGAGAGAGAGAGAGAGAGAGAGGACTCTCCTTGCGGCGCTGCTATCAGGAAGCTTCATTTATGCCAACGCTATTTTTTTATTACATGAAATTAGGAACGCTGAAACGCAAGATCTTAAAAATGTGTATAACATTGATAGGCCTAGCTAGGCACCACGCCTCACTCACTCCCTTCAAATTACAGGCAATGCCAAGGATCTCAATAGATCTGTCCCACGGGATTTGAACTCAAGGCGTTCTAGTGAAAAAGGGAACTGACACACACAGAGAGATGCTTGAACATCGTGCATGCGTTCTTGTGATGAGTATGTATGTGTGTATACCTGGAGCTGCTGCTCAAAGAAGAGCAAGATAGTGGCAGGAATAACCCCACGGATGCCCCCACCATCGATGCTGAGGATGCACGTCATCTTCCTCCTTGTGGCCTTTGCCACCTCCATAGCTGCAACACAGAGAGAGAGAGAGAGAGAGAGAGAGAGAGAGAGAGGGAGGGGGAGGATTCAGAAGGAGGCAGCAGCTGATGTATGTGGGGGGGGCTTAGAACTAGTCTGCACAAGATTAACTGGTTGACAATATATTGGGAACCAATGATAATATCGTTGGGCTATTTAATTTATGAATGAGAAAAGTTTAACACAGACACACAGAGAGAGAGAGAGAGAGAGAGAGAGAGAGAGAGAGAGAGAGGAGGGGGGGGGGGCGGGGGGGCGGGAGTGAGTCACGGGAGTGTGTGTGTATCACGTTTCAGGTCTCCTTTCAGGTGGGTGTGCACTGTGCAGAAATGTCTCATATTCTCTCTCTCTCTCTCTCAATTTACTGTGCAATTAATAATACGCGTTTAAATAAATATTTAATAAATTCTCTTTTTATAATCTATACTATATATCGTGACACGAATGGATGAACTCTCTTTGAAAAATAAAGCTTGACTTCTCTTTGAAAATGAAGCACGTGTACAGCAAAGGAATAGGTCCATAGTACGGTGTACCCTTCATTGCTCCATAGAACTAGAATTTGGCGTTTAATAAGAAAAAAAGCCAACCCTCTCTCTCTCTCTCTTCAGTCGTCTTGATCGTTTAGGACACTGCCCAAAATTATCTGCGCCACTAGACCCCACCAGTGTTAGAAAGTAGTGAAATTTACACAAGTTTAAGCCTTCCCTTACCTGTGGTCCCATGTAATTCTTTCCTTCCTGCTCAGTAATTTTTAAAGTTATACTTTCCTCGAAGAAAAAAAAAAAGCTTCAAATTTTGACCTAAAAGTCGGGAGAATTTCAAGTGTGCCCACTCTAAATGCTTATCAATTATCTCAAAATGAAAATTCCAATTTTATTATGTATATGGAGCATTTGTGAAACTCGACAATTTTTCTTGGAGCTCATTTGATAGACAATGCTCTTATTAGATGTTGTACCTTTGTGACATCCTATACGGTCCGGTGCTTGCAGATGCCAGTTTGTTGAATAAATTTCCTTGTTGAAAGTCAAATTATATCGTCATCAGACCTTAATTTTCAATGCCAAATTTTGGACATTTTATTATAAATACCTTAGATTTTGACATCACTCTCGTTTGTTTCACTAATTTGACCTAGGGTAGAGTTCCCAATTAAAAGTCGGGGCCCTTTTTAGAACCAAGACTTTGAGACAACTTTGTGCTAATAAAAAATCTTCTTGTTTCAATTTTGGGACACAATTATAAGACGTGGCTTGAAAATACAAAATATACTTCCACTCTTCCCAAGAAGTCCCTCTTTAGACTAGCGCCATCTCTCTCCAACGTTGCCTCCATATGTGCACACGAATAGAGACTAAATATCTCAACAATCATAAAACATTTACACCACTGCGAGAGATCACTCATACACTTACAACCAATCAGACTCTGCATGCAAGATCGAGTTCCACCTCCATGCATACATGTGGTGCCTTTCACTCTTTGAACCACTCTTTAAACATCCTCCTTTTTGCCTTGAAATTTCCTCCTATAACCTCTCAACCTATAACCTCTTTCACTCTCACTTTTGTTTACATATATACACTCGGATAGCCTCAACCCATCCAAACTGCAACCGGTTCTACTTTTAGCTTGCACTCTGACAACCTCATATCTCCACATGTATATTGTCATATCCATCCAAACTCCAACCATGTAGAAAACCCAACAAGAATAGATAGATTCGCTAGTGTACAAATAGTTTCAAGACAGATTCAGAACTTATTTTGATCAGATATGGAATTTAGCAGAGATGGGTTCAAGGGCTCCATGTGAATGTAAGGCATGCTTATTAGAGAGACGCCCTCCATTAGCTGATTTCTTGTGTACCTCTCAACTAGTCCATAAACATGGTGGCTGAGCTTGTTGCTATGGATGTGCGCATCTAATGCCATCCTTCCTGTGCAAAGTCCCAAGGAAGAAGGCTTCTTTCATCAACCCCAAGGAAGCCTCTTCAACACCAGTATTTTTGCGAAGCAAAGTGTCAGCCCAAAGAAGACCGCTCCCCCTCCTCCAAAGAGAAAATTTTCTGTAAAGAAATACTCCCACCGACTTGAGAGCACCAACAATTGAGTTTCAACAATACAAGTAAGATTATTAAAACTGTGTATTATCATTTAGATTCTAATTGTTTCATATATATATGTTGTCCATCACCCTTACTTCGAATTGATTTCATTGTTCATTACTTGATAATCAGTTTCATATTTTCATTTAGCCTAAGGTAAGAGGTACAAGAACAACAATAAAAAATAAAGCATGTACATCAGCAAGCCAAACTTTACCTATTTCCCCCTCCTTTAAGCAAACTTGTGGCATCAAGAAGGGAAGAACCAATGGACAAGAGAAGACTAAGAAGCCCTCCTCTTGCACTCCAAGCAAAAGCTACATTTCCCAAACCAGGCATTGTTTTACAAAGCCAACACCCAATAATTCAACCGGAGGACTCCACTCCAAAACCAGCCACCGAGAAACAAAAGCCTGCAAAGATATCTTGGATAGAGAAGGACATGGCAAAATTTCTTTTAGCACAAGAACAAGGGATTTCTTTGCAAATATGCTCCATGCAGTTTGGTATGAGCAAATTTGCAATAGCAAATTAGGAAGAAGGACAATCATGAAAGAGGAGGAGAGGGCGATCTACTACAATGGATATTTCAAAAGTGTGAATCAATGCATGGTGTCTCTATCTTGGATGTTAAACTAAAGGTTGCGGACAAGACATACACTCTTCATGAATGGCATTTCCGGAAGGAGTTGGTGTTGAGGGTTTAGACCATGGCATCGGCAACTTGTTTTCCATGTCTAGGAGGGCCTAAATCAATCAAGAGCAATAAGGTTTCAGCTAGAAATTATGAAGGCTCTCCACAAGAATCTACAAAAGCTTTATGGTGAAAATAAGTACCCACCTTCTAATATCTGAAAAGCAAGTGAGATAGGCTTTCAAGGGTCAAGGAAAAAAGGCCTAAAGATCCTTGCAAAGAAGGGAACCAAATCAGTGTACGGTATCACATGTGATTCTCAAGAATGAATAATAGTTTTATGTTGTGTTAATACAGTTGGCCATGCAATCCCTTCATATTATATATTCAAGGGAAGTAGACTAAATGGCAACTACATCGAAGATTGCAAACCAGCGGCTGCAATGGCCATGCAAAAGAAAGCATGGATGACCAGCGAGCTCTTTCGAGCTTAGCTAGAGCACTTACAAAATTTCATCATGGAAGACATTGGATTTGATAAAAGATATCTTTTGATTCTTGATGGTCATGGAAGTCATGTTTCCCTTGGAGTTCTGGCAAGAGCACACAAAGCTAGCATAGATATTATGACTTTACTTGTCCATACATCACACAAGCTACAACCCTTGGATGTCTCCGTTTTCAAATCCTTAAAGACAAATTTTTGGAACGAGAGGGAAATATGGCAGCAACGGAAAACATCTAACCCAGAAAGCAAAAGAGAGATTGCAACCTTTGTGGCAAGTGCTCTAAAAATTTCTTTAGCAGAGTTAAACATTAAGCTCAGGGGGTGCACCTCTTAGACATGTAAGTTACCACTCGAATTCAAATAAATGGGTTTTTAAATTGCGAAGAGTATAAAATTTTAACAGGATTATATTAACAGAAGGGGGTTTTTAAATTGATTTTAGAGAAAAAACCGTAATTTTTTGAAGAAAAATGAGTCAATTTATTACCTTAAGCATGTAAGTAAAAGGATTTTTTTAATACCCTTTGAACGCACGTTATATGAATAGTTTCTTAAAGATGCACCCCCCAAGACATTAAGGCAAGTTTTCGTGCAACAGGAATTTGGTCCCTTCATGCTTCAACAACTAAACTTCGAAGGCATGCCATGCAATAATATACAAATCTTGCATGAACCAACAAACCAAGAAGATAAAAGCATCTTACAGGTATCGAGCACCCCACCTCGCGAAGGTATAGAGGATGAAGCTATTCTAATACTATGTTCAATGTCAAGTAATGCACAATAAGAGCACATTGGAAGGACTGATGTGTCAACTTTGTTGCAAGATCCTTGTTTAACAGATCAAGACTCGTTGGATTGAACTTTAAGGTCCCTTCGGATTGTTTCTATGTGTCAAGGATGAGATCACAAGAAAGGACCCCAAGCTCCTATATTGTAAGAACCCTCTTGGAATCCTTGTAGTGTTATCCTAACTTCCTTCAGAATCAATAGATACTACAGAGCGTTTGCAACAATAGTATTTTTGGGGAATCAAATTATCACTTTCCTAAGGTGGATTTTGAGAAAAGCTACCCTTCTCGATAAAAGAGTTTTTTTTTTCTCAAGCCAGAGGCAGGGCTAGAAAAATACAGTTTCCCTAGCCGAATAAAATAAGGGTAAACTTGAAATTCTGTCGGTTTTTAGGTCAAAATTTGAAGCTTTTACTGATATTTACACTAAAACTTGTGTAAATTTGCCGGTTTTCTTCAAGGCAAGCTCAAAATCTAACCGGGATTTTATAATTTTAGCCGGTTAAAATACATTGTACCCCGGTTTTTTCCTAACACTGGCCAGAGGCTTCTTAGCTCTAGTTATATTCTCTATTCATAGTTTGAAATCTATGGTAAATCATAATATAAGAAGCTTTTCTAGAGTTGGTGGCATGGATAGCAAGTAAAGCACAATTGCATCTTGCACTCCCAACTTTAGAGATTAGTCTATAATTTACATAAAAGCCAAGAGTTTGGTCGAGACTAGTAGAAGACTTGAGACCATGGATTTTCCTACCTACATCAGGAAAGTGAAAAACGACTCTTGAGGGAAGGGGATCAAGGTGGGCATCAACTCCTATCAATTATTTTACGTGGTCCAATTGTGCATAGATATTGACTTCTCCTTGTCACATAGTTTTGAGGCTATGCCACTTCTTTCTATAGTATATTACCCAAGCATGCCCCTCAAGCCACATCTTATATCTATATTAAAGAGAGAAGGTCAACTGCCAGGTGGCAGCAACTCCCACTCTCCAGCCTAGGCACTTGAAGATATCTCCAGTCCAGCCTACGTGGAGGCTTGCTCATCAAAGTCCAGCCTACATGGAGGCTTGCTCATCGCTTGCCCTGCCAGTCTCAGTATCGATGATTGCACTGCCGCGTGGAGCGCTGCGTCGGGCTGCGGGCAGAGTTGCATCAAGCTCGCGAGGAGAATCGGGTTCCAGGTTGTCGGGTTGCGCGCAACAATACGTCGAGTTCAATAATGGTGCAACCCACTAAACCTAGATAATGGCCTTGATCTGCGGGTTAAGTGGGTTGTGTTTATTGTTAAACACCTACCCCTCTCTAGCAGTCCCTGCTTCCACCTTCGACACCCACGCGTTGGCCTTGCACACATTCTTCTCCTCCTGCCCTTTGCTAGCGCACACAAGCTCAGCCAGGCCCTGTCATTTTGCTACCACGTGGGACATGGCACGCCTTCCCTCACTGAGTTGCCTGAAGGAAAGTCCCCTTCGAGCCCTACGCCTCCAGCATACCAGCCTCTGGACCAAGTTGGGCGTGGAGGTCAGCGGCACAGCCGAAAGCCTGGCTGACTACTTGCTCTCCCTCTTTGCTTCCTGCTCTGGCTGGAATGCAGATCAAGACAAGTATTTGACCAGAGCCAAGAGTGGGAGCTCGCCCATTCCTTGATCCACAACTTCTCGCTATGCACGTTGGTGCTCCCTGAATAGCAAAATCCTGCAGCAAAGGCCAAAGCCATGTCCATCATGCGTCAAAATTCCATCTACAGGTCTCGCCAAGTCCTGCAAGAGCCTCAGGTGAAGCCATCTGTGGCCAAGCTCTTTCTTTGTGGCCATGGAGAAGCTGGCAAGACAACACTTTGCCAATCATTATTGGCATCCTTATGAATTCCAGCATATTGTGGTTTGCTTTGCAAGCCAATCAGCCGGACACGAGGTATGGATTGTGGGTGGTTTTGCAATAAATTCATAAGCAATCTCTTGGCAGCCTATATGACACAAGAAGCATCTAGGAATACTTCAAGTGTGGAAGATTTGTCAGTGCTATAAGTTCATATGCAATCTCTTCGCAGCCGACTATCCAGAAGAAAAGAGCATCTGGGGATACTTCAAGAGTGCACGATCGGTCTCTATGGAGGATAGAGAGATCAGAGATTTACTGAGGAAGCAAGGATGCAAGGACGAGTACCAGCTTGAAGAGATGGTGCTTTTCTTTAAGGAGAGAACAAGCACAACACATGATGCTCATGCCTCACAGATGCTGCTTTTCCCCGCATTGGTAAAGCAAAAGCAGGCTGTATATCCAAAAGTGGTACCCGATTTAATACCTCACAGTAGGTCAGAAAGGTACAAACATGAAGCCTTCTTTGGGAGGAGAATGAAATGTCAGGAAACTTCAATGTATCTGATACCATCTGGACTTTTTACCAGGCTGCAAGTGAGGCTATGCACCCCAAGTTGCGATGATTATGAGTGCTACCACCTTGGCTATTGTTGGACATCCTTCTTGAAAGGCAATGCTGGTGCTGTGGTGCGTTTTGGAGGGGATGTCACTGAACCATGGGAGAACAAAGCATGGATTGATATTCTGGCTTTTTACCCCACTATAAGCGGCTCCAACATCAGTCAACTGCAAGAAGCTGAGAACTCCAGGTTTGGCCTAACTGCTCCAGAAGATCTGATGACCCAGATAAAAAAATATTATCTATGAGATATGCCAGTCGATTGATTCTTGGGAATTCCAACAGTGGTGCTAGAAGAGTGGGTTCTGCATGGCAAAAGTCCAGCACCCTATGCCTCTAAATTTTCCATCATAAGAAAACTAAGAGGCTTGAAGGATGTTGTGAATTGGGGATATGTCGAAATACCTCCAACACCGGTAGTAGAGGTTCTCCTATCAACGGAGCTCGAAGAACATGTTACAAATAGGCAACTCACCCCTCTTGCAACAATCACAGCTGAATTCTCTTTGAGCACAATTGATGGCGAATTCACAAAACACACACATGGAAAGGAACATGTTGACAATATTGTGGTGCTATTAGAGCAGCCCCAAGATGATGGTCTGAGTAAAGCGGCATATGAATCTCCACTAGATTCATTGTTTAAACGGATCCAACAGGAGCTGCAATGCTATGATCTACGACAAGAGTCAAGTTTAGGACCTTAAATCTGAGTGTACAAATGCTTAGAACAGATATTGATGCGTTGGGAAAGTGCTTACGCTGAGCTCAGAGGGACATCATCTTCAACTGCTCCACCCGTCTTCTGAGATATGAGCTTACAAGAGACCATGCCACGATAAAGGGAGAGAGAGAAAGATAGAGAGAGGCCGCCGGAGGCGGCCGGCCATACTATCTATCTATCTATATCTATCTATTCTATATATTAAGCAGAGAGACATTCAGGGGGCCACGTGGTGCAATTTGCTTCATCCGGCAGTGTGGCCCTGCATCTCCGGCAACAGTGAGTAAAGTGCGCGCGCAGGGGGGCGAGAGAGAGAGAGAGAGAGAGAGAGAGAGAGAGAGAGAGAGGCGGCCGAAGGCCGCCGGCCACACTAGTTATCGTCAAAACCCATTGGTTCCCTGCCACCTCTGGGTAGCCTCCACCGTTGGCTTTCAACTCACAGAGAGCATCTCATGAGATACCCCTTAATCACAACTGCTTTCTAAATTGTGCCATCCAAGTATTCACAAACTATCTTCATCAGCAATTATGATAACCTTTTTTTTTTCACTAAAAAATTGCCAAACTTGTGGATCTACCTTCAAAATGATAGTTGTAAAATTTGTATTTATGTGTCTATAAGCCCCCTTTTATCAAGATCAAGATCTCTCTCTCTCTCTCTCTCACAAACACACACACACACACACACACACACACAGAGTTCATCTTAACTACAACAATATATGAGACGTAGCTATCTTTGACCATGGGGACCTTGAACTTCTAAGCACCTTGATAATGCTAGAAGATTATGATATTGTAATTTGGATTATAATCTATGTTACTATACTTATGGCTATGCAAGATACCCCTTCTCTCTCTCTCTCTCTCTCTCTCTCTCTCTCTCACACACACACACACACACACACACACACACACACACACACACACACTCACACACACACACACATTGTCTTGATGCATACAAGAACAATTGGACTCCCTTTCAAGGGTATTTTATAAGAAAAATCTAAGTATTAACCTGATTTTTTAATTTATTCTCTATTTCTTAAGGATATGTTGACATTGGTTAATCTACAAACGAGCCAAACATAGGCCTAAATTGAGCACACTTCTCTAGACACTATTGAATACTTAGAAACACCAACACATGGTGTATTTCAAATACACTCTTGTGTTTTTGGCTTTCTAAACCATGTTTTGGGAGTTAAGACATACATTTGAAATTTTATTATTTGCTATAGTGATCATCATATCCCTATTCATGTGCATTTTTATTGGCCCTTGAAAGGCCTTAGTGCACTATGAGTGAAGGTCATTCAATTTTGATTGCTTGATAAGTGTCCCAAGGGGGCTTGAGAGTCTTATGAATAGAAAGACATGATAGTCTTTTAAATGCTATTTTCCAACGTTGCATTCACTTTTTTGGATTAAAAAATGTATTCATAGGAGTTTGATCCCATGGTATGAGATATTCATAGCAGTCCTTTCATTTAAAAACTTTATAAAAATTTATTTCACTATCTTGTTTTATTATGTTTATTAAATTTTTATATCTATTAAAAAAGAGCTAAAATATATTTTTTTGTTTTGAATTTAAATTTTATTGTTTTTATTTTACTTTTTTCTCATTTTATTTTATGTCAAATTGTTGATATGCAATGTGCATCTTTCAGAGTATCTATTTGGACCTCTTTGTAATATATAAATAACTCGTGACTATATATGTATAATAGATCATACAATTTTATATTAAATCACAACAAAAATTCCATGTGACTGTCTCTTTGTCAGATGTGACAAATGTTGTAAAAGCCCTTTCAGATAGAGTATTATTGTTGTTAAATTCATAATATGATCTACGAGACCAAGTCAAACATCCTATATGATCTTTGTTGAGTTGAATAATGATTGTCAATCTGGGGGGTTCATCTCAAAATTATGTGGCTATCACGTGAGTGCAACAAAAGGGGTATTAAATTCATATTTTCTCATATTTTTACACACAAAGGGAACCATAAAATGGAATTGGGTTTAAAAATCACAGATTAAATAAAAAAAAGGATGTACTTTATTTGTCAAAAATTAATAAATAAGGAGTTTTAGAAATAGTCCTTGAACGTGATATACATAATTTATACATAGTGACCCCCTTGAGCTCTCAATGTATGAGGATTATGGAGAAGAGGATGGTAATGGAGCATTCATGAAGTAGCTAGGAGGCTAAAAATGTGAGGGAAGAAAGTTTGAATGAGATAGAATCCAAGCACTCAGCTTGGGTACGAAGTGAAGAGAAGACTACTAAAATTGCAAGGGGAATAAAGTGCACAATCATTTTTTTTTCTTGGTATGAAAATTCATGCTCCAACCACATGGATCTTCTACTTAATTTTAGTTTTTTGGAGCGATGAGATGATGAGGGGACATCTCCAATTTCCTTTTTGTAAACACATTTAGCTCTAGATTTTTGTGAAATTTGATAAGGTTTGGTACCACCTACCAAGTTACAACTCTATCTCTCATTATATGAGGTCTCCAAGTTTGTATTTCCGTGCCTCTCTCTTTCTTACACACACGCGCACACACACATACACACGCACACACACATAGAGAGAGAGAGAGAGAGAGAGAGAGAGAGAGAGAGAGAGAGAGAGAGAGAGAGAGAGAGAGAGAGTTGAGAGTCAATGAGAATATCGGATGGTTGAAATATACGATACTTGCTTTCCCTCACTCTCATTCTCATGTTCACCTAGTTATGCTAGTAGAGCAAGCTCCATATAATCCACATAAGAACCCTTTTGGTTTTTTGAATCCTCAAAAATTAGAATTTATAACTGTTTAAATGATTCTATAATGGATCCTGGCAAGAGTGAGTGGGTTAGGGTAGCAATGGGGAGAGTTGTGAGCATTATGCTAAGCTATGTTGAGATGACTACACAAAGTTTGAGTGTAGTAATGATGTGGGATTGCATTGTGTGTAACTTCAAGCTATATTTACACAACAATTATGGAAACATTCTCTTCTATTTTTTCGATACAAAGTGATTAATAGAGATATAATGCCTCTTTTCTTTTTCAAATCACAATAAATAGAGAAATAAGGCCAAAGGGAATATCCATGGCATTAACGAAGCCCCGTCAATGCACATAGAATGCATCAAATATGTCCACTACTTATCCAAACACAGGTGAACAAAGAGTTATATTAGGATGCATCTTTAAAGCCAATTATTTCAAAATATTGTCAGAAAAAACTCTCAATGACACTTTATGCAACTTCATGTCTTCCTTCGTAGAGAACAATATAGTATGTGAACATCCCCTTTTGGTTGTGTGTGTGTGTGTGTGTGTGAGAGAGAGAGAGAGAGAGAGAGAGAGAGAGAGAGAGAGTCCCATGCATTAGCTTTTTGATAATAGCAAAGGAATTTTCTTGGTTAATCAAACAACATAAGTATAAGTGGAGTTTTTTTGTTATAGACAAGTCTAAAAATCCTCATAAATTATGCACAGCGTATACTAAAGTTATGCATCCTATCTATAGATCCCAAAACAAATGGCCATGCTATCAACAAAAAATAAATCACCTCTTAGTCACTTACTGATTAATAATATACAAAAATAGGTAGTTCAATAGACCATATACAAAAATAGGTAGTTCAATAGAGCAAGCAGGCAGCCAAAACGACTTTTTCAAAAGCCATTAATTAATTAGGTTTTTTTTGGGGGGGGGGGATTTGTTTTTTTTAAGTGCTTAAGGGAGCCCTAAGGGCAGCCAAGGCGAATAGCCTAGTGGTTTAGGTTGAGTTTCATAGTATGTACTTGATGAGTTCAAATGCTACTCATTCAGGTTGGTTTTAAAGGTTGGTTTTAAATGGTGATGTGCATGGACATGCTAATTGGAGATGCTAAAGGATCTTGGGGAGATTCTATGTAATGAAAAACAAAAGTAGTAGAGTCAAGAGGAGCAAGTAGGTGGTTACCATCTTGGATGTATTTATGTTCATGGGAAACTAACAAGATTCTTGTGAAAAGCTTTAAGTGAAATGAAATCTAAAGTAAATGAAAATGCCGAGGTAGGGTGTATATGGGCCACATGGAGAGGGAGGAGACATTGAGGTGAATGCCTATGCATGCTATGTGTCACATGAGGGATACGGGAGGGATCAATATGTTCTTTTTACTTGTGAGCTCCTGTTACCTAAGTTTCCACGTGGCACTCAAGGCAGATAGGAGAATTGGATGATGAGAGGGGGTGGGGGACCAAGGGTATGTTAGGCACTTTTTTTTAATGCCTGTGGATATGCATACAGAGCAGTGATCTCCTCAGGGTATTGTGGCTTATGACAAAGATATGAAATTGGCATGCCAAGTGCTAAGGTCGAAAACTAGATTTTTCATGATATATTTTACCTAAAATAAAAGAGGGCAGCCCCATTGTCAAAGGAATCTATCTAGATTCAAGCCAATATACAACAATGAGCAAGTAAGCCGTGCCAATCTTTTTTTCTGGTGCTTCATTATAAAGAATCTGGGCAGATACCTTGCATGGATTTGAGGGAAGAAAGGGAGGAGATACACGTGGAGAGAGAGAGCAAGAGAGAGAGAGATGTCATGTGTGTCAATGAAGACGTAGGAGAGAGAGAGAGAGAGATATATTTTTTTCCCTGGTTCGATGGGAGGTGCGGGATTGCATCCATTGTCTTTTGACGTGCTAGGAATTGCTAGCAGATTCCCTTTCAAAATACTTGCTCAGATGAAAATTTGAGCAGGGAAGCAGACGGTGAATGGCAGCTTGTGAAGAATGGTAGACGAGTGGAGGCAGGTGGCAAGGAGCAGGGCTACGAGGAGATAGTGGGGATTTGCAGAGTGGGCCCTGGCTACTGGTGGATGCCATACGCTGATTGTGTGGATCATTATGCAGAGCAAGGGAGGAGGGTGGAGGGTAGAGTATCTATGCTGCAGACGGGGCCAAGCAGGCGTCTTGACTGACGTGCTTGCAATAAGTAAACAAGAGCCAAGACAAACAGAGGGAGAAGGAAATTGCCGGGTGGCCGAGTTGCATCTCTCTCTCTCTCTCTCTCACACATACACACACACACACACACACACACACACACACACACACACACACACACACACACACACACACACACACACACACACACACACACACACACATTTCTCTGCACGGGAGGCCCCGGGTAGGTGGGGAGGGCGAGGAGCAAGAGCCTTGCATCAAGAGAAGAAAAGGAGCTTTGCACCTCCATTGTCATCGCGAAGAGCTTGGAGACAAAGGGATTCCAAAAGTGAAACAGAGGGAGAGAGACATACGGTGTAGCTATTCGCAAAGTTTTGGTGACAGGAGACACGATAGATTTCATGTGGTGACAGGAGGTGTGCCTTTGCAAGGTGCTTGTTGTGCTGCATATCCATTGCCAGAGATGCCATGTGCACGTGAAGCTATAGACGGACAATGGGAGATATGTATAGATGTTGTGTATAAGTGAAGGGATAGAAGTCTGATGTACTGCACGTTCTGAGACGCTGCTTGTGTGCTACCTGATCTCGACCACGATGGAGATAGGAAAGTTGGGAACGATGTAGATGATGAGTGCAAGCAGACGAAATGGGCTTGTACAACGGAGGGCGGAGGCAGGGACCCTCGGTGTGAACAGAATGGGGGAGGGAGGGCGTTCTCACTTTTATTTCAAATTTAAAGATTCAAAAGGAATCTAGCAAACAAATTAATGGGTTCTATATAATTTAGAGCGAGCAATTAGGTTGGACATTATAACAACTTAAAGCAGTTCTACCAATTACTTTTCGTCCTTAAAAGGTTATATGGATAAACACATTGATGTGATTGACCTTTCAAAGTTTTTAGATGCATCACCTCCAATTTTTTATATATGAAATGTCACTATTGATAGTTAGCTAGAGTTTCCTTATCATAGATCTGAAAGATGATTTTATTTAATAATGAAGGATCCAAGAATATACTTGGCACTACATTATCGATACATAGAGAATGTTTGTACATGTTGTTGTCACCTTGGGGGGAAAGCAAGAGAGGAGAGTTTTATAGAGTTGATGTTTGCTTCTTATTAGTTGCAACAACGTGCAGATCACATACTAGTCAAAATGAAAAGTAGAGTCATACTTTAAATTTTAGGATTGATTGGCATTTTAAAACAATAAAGTGAAAAGAAAGTAATAAGAAAGAATAAAATAAAAGGCACCGCTAACAATATTAAACAAAAATAATAATGTTTCTGCAAGGAAAAGTAGATCTAGTAAGCATAGAAAATAATAAAACATTTTAATAAAAGAGTCTTTTTAAGGATCTTAGATGGAAGGAGTCTTTTACAAATTGAGAATCATACTTTTTTTTTTCAATCAATCAATACTTCACATCATGGGATCAAACTCCTTTACATACACTTCTTAATCCCCTGTTTAGTAAGGCCTTTTCAAGTATGCCAAAAGAAAGTTTGTTGCCATGTGGCACTAATCAACAAGCTTTATCTAATGTCCCACAATTGCACCTAAAATGCAACCCTTTCTTCTCTCCTTATGTAGTCAAATGAGTGAAAGAGTCACGATAGCTTTCAATAAAACAATAAGAAAGTGATAAAATTGTTAAGTTGAATTGAATTGCTGTCAATGTTTGGGAAAGGATTGCCTCAGCTTAGTCTTGAGCCGATTGAAAATCGAGACTAGCTAGCTGCAAACCATGGTAAACGGAAGAAATATGTGAGAAAGTCGTCCAAAAATTTTGCAAATCTCAAAAAATTTGCTAGTATTTTGGGTTTTCTTCTTTGTGAGGAGGAAACTCAACCAGCAGCCACTTAACAAAAGAGACTTTCTCGAACGTTAACACTGACTAGAATCAAGCTATAGAATGCAAGAAATCTAAATCCATGTGAAGTTGTGAAAGAAAACGTGAAATAAAAAGAACTAATTAATATATATGTGTGTGTGTGTACAGAATTTATTAAAATTATGCAAGGTGAAGCCTCACTTTAGCATTCTAAAACAATAGAATGCGAAACAAGTGAAAGGGTCACGACGGCTTTCAAAAACAGTAAGAAAGTGATAAAATTGTTAGGTTGAATCAAATTGGTATCAGTGTTTGGGAAAGGATTGCCTCAGCTTAGTCTTAAGTCGATTGAACATCGAGACTAGATAACTGCAAACCATGGTAAACGGAAGAAAAACCGATAAAATATATGAGAAAGTTGTCCAAAAATTTTGTAAATCTCAAAAATTTTGCTAGTATTTCTGATTTTCTTCTTTGTGAGGAAGAAACTCGATCAGCAGCCGTTTAATAAAAGAGACTTTCTCGAACGTTAACACTGACTGGAATCAAGCTATAAAATGCAAAAAATGTAAAGCCATGTGAAGTTGTGAAATGAAAGGTGAAATAAAAAGAACTAATTAATATATATATATCTATACTAATAGATAAAGGGGGAGGGAATTCCGGCACCTCCCCCCGGACACATGTGGCCCCACCTTAGTCCGGTCAGTACGCTCTGAATCCAGCGCGCCCAGCGAGATAGAGAAAAGGCCTGCGCGAGGACACTCTGTTGGAAGAAGCGCGAGTTGAGAAGGACCAGTAGGCCTAAGGCGAGTGGCGTCAGAGAAAACCGCTTGCAGGTGAAGCTCTCCACCTCTCGCACAGCACCCCCTCTGCCGTAGCATCCTGGCTCTTCAAGTAATATCGTCATCAATGCTCGCAGGAGACCAACGAGGGGCAACAACACCACAGGCCCAAATGGCCCTGCTACTAAGGACGCTGGTGGTGAGCTCCCTAAACATGATCGTCTCAAAGCTACCAACTGCACCAAATGTATGCATGCCATCTGTTGTAGCCGCTGAAATTAGAGGCGAATTGGTAAATGTCAACTCATCTGTTGTAGCCGGGGCTCAGACAGAACCAGTTGAAGGCTCCTCAAATGGGACATGGAGAAAGCAATGATGTAGGTAGCAGGCATGATGCTACCACATCACATATCCTGTTTAATGCAGGTGAAAAGGAGACGAAGGGCAAAATAAGGCGGTTTTCTTTGTCTGAGCCGGAGTTATTGAGAACATCAAAGTCCCTCACTCCTCTTGAGAAGATTAATCTTGAAAGAAGTTCAGTGTCACATAGGACAACCTCCAGGGCCAATTGGCTATATGGGCTATGAGAACATAGCAGATCAAAGATTTGGAAAACCTACTTACAGATTCATATTCAGAGATCATGTCGGGATCCCTTACATACATACCTGTTATGGCTTGGAATGGGGACACGTGTCCACAGCTCTTTACTCCAGGGTCTTCAAGCAGTGTAGTCTAAGCAAGAGAGAGAGAGAGAGAGAGAGAGAGAGAGAGAGAGAGAGAGAGAGAGAGAGAGAGAGAGAGAGAGAGAGAGAGAGAGAGAGAGAGAGAGAGAGAGCGCCTGGATATCGTCGCATAAGCAAGGAGACTAGAGACGAGAGAGAGTAACTGGACTTCCTCGCACAAGCGGCGAGAGAGAGAGAGAGAGAGAGAGAGAGAGAGAGAGAGAGAGAGAGAGAGAGAGAGAGAGAGAGAGAGAGAGAGAGAGAGAGAGAGAGAGAGAGAGAGAAACTTGAACCGACGCAGCCTCAAAGTACTCAAAAATTGCATTTAATTAATGCCTGGACTTGCACTCCGCAGCCTCAAAGTCTGGACTTGCACGCATAGGTTAAATGAGGAAATCTATCAAAATAATCGGCATTTTGAAGTTGGTTGCCAAAGGAGAAATGAAATGATAGTTTAACGTTTCGGTGCAAAATTCCCTTTTGGGTAGGTTGAAGGAGGAGATGTTTCAAAATAATTGGCATTTTATGTAATGTAATTTTTTTTCAAGCAAATGTTCTCTTTCTTTCCCTCCCTTGAGTCGACTCTCAACCAGTTCGAGGCTAAGCAAAGGCACACTTTTCCCCGAACATTGACATGGAGAGAGCGATACACACAAAGTGGAGAGAGAGAGAGAGAGAGAGAGAGAGAGAGAGAGAGAGAGAGAGAGAGAGAGAGAGAGAGACGTCTTTGTGCAAAATTCTCTTCAGGGTAAGTTGAAAGAGGATATGTTTCCAACTCCCCTTTTTGGTAGGTTGAAAGAGGACATGTTTCAAAATAATCGGCATCTTTTGGAGTGTTAAATTTTTCAACCAGAATTTTTCAATCGGCTCAGGCACTTTTCCCCGAACATTGAGACGGAGAGAGCAATACACACACATCAGGCCAGAGAGAGAGAGAGAGAGAGAGAGAGAGAGAGAGAGAGAGAGAGAGAGAGAGAGAGAGAGAGAGAGAGAGAGAGAGAGAGAGAGAGAGAGAGAGAGAGAGAGAGAGAGAGAGAGAGAGAGTGCTATTAATGCTTCAAATTTTGGGAGAGGGATTGCCACAAGAGAGAAATGATGATATATTAGCGTCCTCAAGAGACTGGTGAAACTAATACCATGTCTTGGTACAAAAAAAATATGAAACTAGAAGTGCTACTGAGCAAGACTCCTATTACTGCTTCAAATTTTAAAGTTGATTGCCATAGGAGATAAATGAAGTGATTACAGGTCATGCTCATCAATGCTAGCCTATTTATGGGCTTCACGTACGATTGCGGACCATGCTCACCAATGAGAGCGATGACGTAGCTTTGGTATTCAAGCTTGCGATGCAACCTTTGGTCCATTTCAGCCTTTATTGCTACTGCGTTAGGCATCCTGTGCTTATACATGAGCATGACCAAGAGAGAGTGCTCTTTGAGGATTGTCTCCAGGCCAGTAATGGATAGCATCCCCATCTTGCAGCTACTGAGCCTCGAGTCTTGACGCCATAGCCTTTTCACCTTTTGCATCATCTTCTCTACTGGTTGCCTCCCAGTCAATATTGAATCAAAATACCACAATGGTGGGAATAAAAAACAGTAAACGAGAGAATCCATATTGCAAGTAGAAAGGTATATGGTATGTGCAAACCTCAAAATGGATAGGGTGCTGGATAAGGGGGCTTTCATATGATGCATTGATAAAGGCACTGCTATCATTTGTTGCAAGGTACTTCCCCCACTACCGCCAACACTGGAGATGAGGGTGGGGAATGGCATCGGCACACAATGTGTGTGCCGCCAGAGTGAGGTAGGGGGCTAATGGATATGTGATCAAAGCAATGCATTGACGGAGACACGGAGCACTTGCAGGCTCCACGTGTCAGCAAAGCCAAGATCCTAAGCACCCACATCATTGAGCAAAACAACTCCTCCCAATATCTCTCCCTCTTTGCCCTTAAAGAAAGTATTGAGGACGTAGCAGCTGCTGTTGTGAGGCACAGATGAGGTGCTACTTGAAATGAAGGTGAGAACGTTCGGTCATATAACAAAAATGAAGGGGTTAGCATCACATGGTGTTCACTGGAAGATCACTTTGAAGGGCTCGAGGTCACACCATGATCACTTTGAAATAAGTGGGTTCACAAGGTGATCACATCTTGATTGGGATTCACACAGGGATCACTTGGTAGTCACTTGATGTTCACATTAAGTTTACGTGGAGTTCACTTTAATTGTCATCACATAGTGATCACTTGGGGATTAGTCTGCCATTGAACGGTGCAAAATTGATCCCGCCACTCCCAATCAATAGGGACCGTACATCCCACTTGACAGAGGGAGTGTCAATTAGTCACGAGGATAAGAGGGGCCATGCTGCCGTCGAAGGCGGCGCTGTTTTACTAGTGTGTATAGAATTTATTAGAATTATGCAAAGTAAAGCTTCACTTTAGCATTCTAAAACAATAGAATGCAAAAAAAACATGTGTGTGTGTGTGTGTAAATTACTAAAATTTATGGAAGGTGAAGTTTCACTTTAGCATTCTAAAACAATAGAATTTAAGAAAAATAAAGGCACGTCAAGATGTGAAATGAAAGGTAAGTCTCCATCATGTTAGGATGTGAAACGAAAGAGTCTCCCTAACCCAACACAACACTAAGGGTTTCTTTTAGAAAGCCAAAACCGTGTGTGTGTGTGTGTAAAATTTACTAAAACCAGTAAAACGGCGGCGGCGGCGGCGGCATGGCCCCTCTTACCCTCAAGCCCCTTGCTCTATGAAAATTTCATAAAGCAGATCACGAAAAGTATTCTCCATGCTCAAATTCTTGTGTGATCATTTAGGCCTTTTTTTTGCACCGCTGCTTCGGAACGAACAATTACAGTTACATGAGTGAAGGCAAGTCTTTATCGCCCCGCCTAGCTTCGGAATGACCTCACTTCAATAGCAATACAGACTTGCTTTTCACTCAACAATAGCGCACAACCTTCCGTTTCTGCTCAGCGACCTCAACACAATCACTACGGCCCTCGTATCCCACCTCGGCGAGCTTGCCACTCAAAATACCCTCTTCATGTGCCTGTCTCCAAGCAAAGTTCCCCAACTACCCCAACGGCATAAAAGACACCTTTCACTTGTAGGTCGAGGGAGCCAAGCAAGTAGCTGCACGTGCATTTCCTCTGTGCTCATTTGGACCTTCTCCTGCGCTACACCCATGCTAGCATTGATGGGCATTTCTCTCTCTCTCTCTCTCTCTCTCTCTCTCTCTCTGGACACACATGGATGTAACATTTTGGCTTCTTGAAGACGTTAATATAACATTTCAATGCCATTTTCATCTCTCTCTCTCTCTCTCTCTCTCTATATATATATATATATATATATAGATAAATAAATAAATAAATAAATAAATATATATATATATATATATATATATATATATATATATGTAGACCCGTAGAACTTCTAGATTCATTTTATCATCTCTTTATTTGTAATGGATTTGTCATTGATGTACATCTTGAGAAAATTCTTAAATAGTTTTTTTTGCATATGGGTATGTCATAAATGGGAATCAAGGGAGATGATGGCTTTGTGATGGAAAACCAAAGGGAAATGGCTGCGATGTGTCAAAAGATAAGGTCCTTGTACAAAGATTTTGCCTTTGGAGTTAAAGAAGAAAGCGCAAGGGGAGAAAATCCATTTTCTCTCTCTCTCTCTCTCTCCTGCATGTGCGCATTGTGCAGGGAGGAGTTGTGGAAAATATCTGTCCTGATGTCGGAATTCAATCAAAATTTTTGAAATTGAAAACGACATGATATTAAGTTGAGACACATTTTTCTTGACCACTGACCCATGCGCTTTGCCTTTTGTATACTCCCAATCATTGCTAGAAAAATTGATAAGTTTTAGAGATAAATTGTCTAAATTCTAAGGTTTTTTAAATCTCCAAATTTATTAGTTGTAGATCTCAAAATCAGTGGTATAATTTCACTAATGAAGCTGTCAATCTAATTTTAGTGTTCGAAAAAACAAATTCCCCAAACATACAACACTCCTTTTCTTAAATCTGGCAAGAGGAAATTTTTAGAAATTAGGTAAATTTTTTCAAATTTTTACACTATTTCTCTCTATTTTCGGGGGGGGGGGGGGGGGGGGTCCTCCTTTTGCGCTTGCCTCAACCGGCATTTTTGAAATTAAAAACAACATGATATGAAGCTTAAGACACATTTTTCCCGACCACTAACCCACGGGCTTCACCTCTTGTTTACTCCCAATTAGTGCCGGAAAACTTGAAAAATTCTAGAGGTGTAAATTCGAAGGTTTTTCAAATCTCCAAATTAAATCTCAAAATTTGTAGGTGTAATTTCACTAAACCTAGTTTTTTCAAGCAGCGGTCGCAATTGCTCTGTCCACCCACTGACCTGCTCAATGCCCAAGCTTGGCCGGCTAGTCTGCAATTGCCTGTAATTTGGCCTCATTGGCAATGCTAGAGAGGAGTACAATGTACCCTAGTCCGGGGCATCGAGAGAGAGAGAGAGAGAGAGAGAGAGAGAGAGAGAGAGAGAGAGAGAGAGAGAGAGAGGTGCAGTTGGGGCTCCGAACTTCGAAGGTGAAGGTTAAATGGATTTGCGACCAAAGGTGGAGTGGACTTTGAAGGTGAAGGTTTCATAGATTTGGGACCAAAGATGGAGTGGGCGAGGCCAACGTAATGCACTTAAGTAACTAAAGTGCTTCCCTACCTAGCCATAGCATTGCATCTTCAAGAAGTAGCTCTACCATCCTGCTAGTAACAAAGTTTTGTTTTTGTCTTGTGAAGCCACAAATCCGGCCTGGGCTCACATCTTCCTAGAATATATATGGCCAGTGGCAGTACCTACCTCATCATGCCTTATGAATATGCTACAATACCATTTTAAGCTCTACTTCGCCACGCTCTCTTTGGCAAGCATCATCACTCATAGTGATTTCTCCATATGCGGTTGCACTTTGCTACGCCACTTTGTAGCATTCCCCTCTAGTTGCGCCACTTAAGCTGGCATCATCACCCATGGAGAGAAGGGTGCAACAAAATTGTAGGAGATTCTCCAAGCAAGATGTAGACCTACAGGCTCCCTTTACCTCCCACAAACCCACAAAGTAGGCTATGGCTTGGTGGGCAAAGAAAACTTTGGGTCATCACCAAAAAGGAGTTCGCATAAGCACTGGTGACATTGCAAGTAACTGCTCACAAAGCAATACTACGCGTGCGCACAAGAGAGAGAGAGAGAGAGAGAGAGAGAGAGAGAGAGAGAGAGAGAGAGAGAGAGAGAGAGAGAGAGAGAGAGAGAGCTTTTGGGGAAGGCGGGGGGACGGGGGAGCTCGAACAACAGGTTTAGCTCGGACACCAGCAGAAACTCTCTCTCTCTCTCTCTCTCTCTCCGAGCAGGTTCAACTTGGACACCAGCAACAACTCTCTCTCTCTCTCTCTCTCTCTCGTGCTCATAGTGCATACCTCCACTCCGTGGCTATTAGGCTACCTCCAATTAGCCAATGGACCTGTTCGGCTACCTCCCGAATCTGGCCATCCCAAGCTTGCTCCGTTCTCTCTCTCTCTCTCTCTCTCTTCTTCTTCTCTTTCTTCTTCTCTCTCTCCGGCTTTCACACGTGAGGAGCCCAACCACCCCCTATGTGCAAGCTCAAGGGCACAACCCCTCAAGACTGAGGCAACTTGCCCTCTGCCCAACTACAAACCTACATCGACATGAGGTTGCAAAATTTCTCTCTCTCAAAGTCCTCTCTCTCTCTCTCTCTCTCTCTCTCTCTCTCTCTCTCTCTCCCCCCCCCCCGTGCGAGGACTCAGGAGCACCGAGGCTTCCATTATTGTGCCATATGAATACGGCACCCCCTGCCCTCAGAAAAATTTCCAATGCTTTGATTTGATGTAATGCCTATCTCTCGTCACACACAGTCAAAGACCTTCTCCCTCTCTCTCTCTCTCTCTCTCTCTCTCTCTCTCTCTCTCTAGTCGACACCTCAGTTCGTTGGCTAGCTGTATCACTATTCACGCCGCTTGGTAGGCACACCGCTTGAAGTTTCACGCAGCCTCTCACAACAGATCGCGTGAAGTTACCGGAGCATGCTGCTGATGATGCATGTCATGGGGGGAGCCGAAATCCCCTCCCCCATTATCTATTAGTATAGATTATGTAACGTGAAGCTTTACTTTAGCATTCTAAAACAATATAAAATGCAAGAAAAGTAAAGACATGGCAGGATGTGAAATGAAAGGTAAGTCTCCATCATGCACTGAAAAACATGAAAGTCTCCCTAGCCCAACAGAGCACTAAAGGTTTCTTTTAGAAAGCCAAAAAGAAGAAAAATAAGGTGAGGAGACACTAAGGCCTGGTAACTTCTAAGTTAAGATGGGGAAGGAGGGTCAGTCTAAATGAGTGCCACAATTATATGGCATTCTTGTTGTGCTCTAATGTATATCAATTATACATATATAATCAATTCTTGTATATTGCAAAGTGCCCCACTTGAACAATAAGATGAAAGGTGCACACTTCACATTAATATTTTAAAACAAAATAAAAATAAAAGAAAAAAAATTAAAAACAATAAAGTAAAAAAACACATTGACAAACTAAAAATAAAATAAAAATTAATGTTGCTATAGAAAAGATAGATTTAGCAAGCATAAGAAATAATAAAATAGTTTAATGAAATGAATCTATATAAAATCTTTTTTTTTTGACAAAACTCACAATGGTGAGTATTAACAATGTGGCTATTTTTTGATAATATTTTTTTTTTCCTTCTATCCTTAGAAAATAAAAATGTAGAATTATAGGTAGGGATTGGCAATGGCATCTGGTTAGGTTTTACTACTGCTGTGCCTATCTGATATGAAAGGGGATATTGTAGAAGAAAGGCAACCTCTATGTAGTGTATCACGTCTAGTCTTTGGGGCTCAACACTATGCTCAACCTGATTGCAGCGACGATTTGTCCCTCCCCACCTTGGAAGGATGGCTCGGCCTTTCTCCCTAGAGGTTTTTGGAATCTTTAAATGAAAGGAATCTTTGCAAATTAAAATGTTAAGAAATGTTCTTTAAATATATACTTCACATCGTGAGATGAAACTCTTATGAATGCACTCTTTAGTCCATTGTTTTTAAAGGTCGTTTGACCGTGTCAAAGAAGTGAATGCTTGTTTTTAAAGGTCTTTTTGACCATGTCAAAGAAGTGAATGCAGTTTCGGAAATAACACTTAAAAGGACACGATTTCTTTTACCAAGAAGACCCTTTGTGAAAAAGAATGAGAATTGAACGACTTTCAACATATGGGTGTTAAGGCCTTGGATGGCCAACAAAGTGAAAACTATGGTCTACTTAAGGCTATAAAGAAGAATTTAATAACAGGAGGCTTCTTTGTGATAGAGAAAACTAAAAATTAACACTAGTTCAATATAGTCTACATAAGGCTATCGAGAAGAATTTCAATAGTAAGAGGCTTCTTTGTGAGAGAGAAAACTAAAAATTGACAGTAGCATTTAAATAGTTGTTATCGCAATACAATATTATGTTTTTGAAAACAAGTGTGATTTAATGATTTTTAAAGATTACAATATATTTAAAAAGCATAAAATTAATAAAAAAACATTTGGAAACATTGTAAGAATTTGAAAAAAAAAGTGAATGAGGATGCGAAAGATTGTGCGTGACCCAATACTCAATGTCCCTCTTTAAAGAGAGATACACAATGTCAACACACAAGAAATAAAAAAAATATATAAAAATTTCACGATGCATATTGGATTTATGTTGGGTATTTCACATAGGCTCACGATGTACTTAACACACCATATATAATCTCTATGCACAATGGGCTCAATGTTAGTATTTCAAGAACTCTCTATGTGTTCACTCCTCAAAGCACTAGTTCTGCTTGGGGTTTTATGCATATTCTTTTTTATGCTAATACAACATTTGAACTCACAATTTTATGAGAAAAAAAAAAAAAGAAGAAGATTTGAAGGTCTCCGTACTCTTCCAAAAGACATGCAAAGAAGTTCAATACTTATCTAAAATGCTACTCTTGCAATAATTTTATTGGAGCCTTTGTTCTTGCAACCGCCTTGAGGGCCACTACCACTCTCCACTTGCCCATTCCGTATGCTATTAATAAGTACAAATTTGGTGGAGGCTTTGGTGAAGCTTGTGCTTAAAATATACCATTGGCATTTTCAACAAATTCTCTCTCTCTCTCTCTCTCTCTCTCTCTCTCTCTCATTATTAAATCCACTGTAAGCTCACAAGACAGTGCCATGATTCACTTTCCGCCTGGTATTTTTAGCTCGTGACTTGAGATAGAATCAATGCCATGATACATGTACTCAAAGTGTACCAAAAGAGTTTAACCTTGTTTGCAGGTTTTCAGTTGTGTTGAGCTATTCTTGCTCCATGCTATCTGTGACCCCTCTCTCTCTCTCTCTCTCTCTCTCTCTCTCTCTAAACACCACCACCTGAGAGCACAAAGTTTTGGTAACATGAATACCGCCCAACACTTTAGGTTACTACCGTAGGCAATCAATGTACTCCAGGCTCATGCTCTCATCCATGTATGCAATATGCAATCTATAAGATCAGGTCCAATAAGGTCTATAATCCATACAGAGGCATGAGGTGGCACTGTAGACATGTAGTAGTGTTAGTGTGTATACGCGCTTCACCAGGGGCACTTTTCTCCCACTGGGTTTTTCCCCCTGGACATCTGGTGTGAAAGGACACCTTATCTCTTAGGGTTTGATATAAGCTTTGTAGCTCTGAGTTTGTACACACAAATTATTATTCTAATACAGAGAGAGAGACTACAGAGATCTCGTACACAAGCTCTGTGTCTTCTCCTTCTCCATCTTCTTCCTACTCTGAGTTGCTGTCTTCCTTCTGTTTCCTGTTTCATCATCTTCAACAATTGGTATCAGAGCGAGGTGATTTCCAGAGCCTCTACTTGCGTTTTCGCGTCCGCGCGCGCAATCGCAGTTTTCAGGCAGTTTTCGGAAAATTTGTTCGTGGGAGCATCCTCGACGTTCCGGGAGTATTCTGATCAGGCGACCTGGCGTTTTACCCCCCTTTCGAAGCCGTTCGAGCCCTCAGAATTTCGTTCTGAGCAGCGTAGCAGAAGTTACTTTTCCGAGGCGTTTAGATCAAGAGGGTGTGCTTTTTGACAGATTTTCTTCAGGTAAACAGTTCTTGGGAAGCAGCTTGTCTTAGCTTTGTGCTGAGATTTTGTGTAGAGTTTTGCTTGCATTGGAGAGGAGATTTGTGAATCTCTTGGAGGTTCTTTTGCTCTCTTGTGTGCATCTACAATATGGCTCAATCTACGGAGAAAGAGATTTTTGGTGCGTTTACATCCGAAGACAAATTGGATGGTACCAACTATTCTCTTTGGTCTTTTATGGCCAAAAATGTTTTGGTTGGTAAAGGATTGTGGGATTATGTATCTGGAGATGAAGTTCGTCCAGGTAGCATTGCACCTGCCACGCCTGGTCGTGGTGCAGCTGTTGGTGCAGGACCCTCACAAGTCACTCCAGAGCAAAAGAGATGGGATACTAAAGATGCACAGGCTATGGCTGTGATTGCCTTAACCATAAAGAGGACAATCACACCACATATCAGATCTTGCAAAACTTCTGAGGATGCTTGGAACACTCTGCAAGCTATGTTTGGAGGAAGAAACGCTGCCAGAATAGAGTTTTTGAAGAAACAACTTGACAAAATACAGATGGACGAAGGTGACGATATTGTCGAGCATCTTACAAAAATCAGGGATCTTAAAGAGCAATTGCTTAGCATTGATGAAGTGATTCCAGAGAAGGACTTAGTTTCCAAAACACTCAATTCACTACCACCATCTTATTTGACTTTTCAGACTTCTTTGACTCTGTCTTTGCGAGCTAATCCTGACCCTCTTCATTTTGAAGAGTTAGTGGCTTTGCTATTGCAGGAGGATCAATCACGTAAGAACAAGTCTTTATAGGTGGATGGTATGGATCATGCTCTTGTTGTACAGAACAAAAACAGGGGTAAAGAGAGTGCTCATTACTCCAAGTCTAGTGCAGGACAATCTTCAGAGAAGTCTAAAGGTGATTCCGACAAGTCCAAGAAGAAAGGTAAATGTCACTACTGCAAGAAACCTGGTCACTACATTAGTGAGTGTAAAAAGCGAATTGCTAAAGAAAAGAAGAAAGAGTCAAGTTTGGTTGTTTCAGCTTCTGGTGATTCTTCTACAGCTAAAGAAGAGTCTGCAAACTTTGTGCAGGATTCTTATGCTTTTGTAGTATGTTCAAATTTTTCTGCTTACAGTGTTGACAAGACACAAATGATTTGGTACTTTGATAGTGGTGCATCCAGGCATATTACTTCAAGGAAGGATTTGTTTTGTTCATTGGATGCAGCTCCAGCAGGAAAGAAGGTGACATGTGCAAATAATGCTTCTTATCCAATCAAAGGCGTTGGTAAGATTTTGATTACCATTTCAGATGGTTCAGATTTATGCTTGCCAGATGTCTTATATGTTCCAGGGATCAAGAAGAATTTGTTGTCTGTATCCTCTCTTGCAAAAAATGGTCTTCGGGTCATTTTTGAGGATGACAGATGTGTTGTACGAGATCGAGAGAATGGTTATTCTCTTATCACTACAGGTACGCTGGACAATGGACTATTTGTGCTAGATCGTTATGAAAAGCAGATTCAGGTATGTATTGCAGAAACAAAGACTCAGGCCATGCAGGATGCTGAGTTGTGGCATGCTAGATTTGGGCATGTTAGTTATGGCAGTTTGATGACTTTACAACGTCATAATATGGTGCATGATTTGTCTTTATTGGAGATGCCACCAAGACATGTATGTGAAGGTTGCGTTCTTGGAAAGATGCACAGATTTGCATTTTCGCAGGATGGTTCAGTTAGAGCGACACGAAAGTTGCAGCTTGTACACAGTGTTGTATGTGGTCCTATGAGGACGCCATCTTTGGGAAACAGCCTTTATTTTGTGACCTTCATTGATGACTTTTCCAGGTTTTGTTGGGTGTATCCACTCAAAGCAAAGTCAGATGTGTTTGCAGTTTTTCAACATTATGTCACCATGGTTGAAAATGAAACAGGTTGCAAAGTACAGACTCTTCGTACCGATCGAGGAGGTGAATACATGTCAGGTGCATTTAAGGATTTTTTGGGAAAGAAAGGCATTAAACACCAATGCACTATGCCATACACACCACAACAGAATGGTGTTGCAGAAAGGAAGAACAGGTCTTTAATGGAGACGGCTAGATGTATGCTCAAGGCTAAGAGTTTGCCTCATAAACTATGGATGGAGGCAGTTGCTTGTGCAGCACATGTTTTGAACAGGTGTCCTACTCGTGCCTTGAAGACCATTACTGCATATGAAGCTTGGTATGACAAAAAACCTTCAGTCAGTTATCTTCGTGTTTTTGGTTGTCTTGCTTATGCTCACATCCCTCAGCAGTTACGTGGGAAGCTTGATGATAAGGCAATCAAATGTATATTTGTGGGGTACAGTAGTGGAAGTAAAGGTTATAGACTTTACAATCCTGCTACAAACAAGATTTTTGAAAGTCGTGATGTAATTTTTGCAGAAACTACTGCTCAACCTATGGTTGCTTTTGATGTACCTCATATGCAGACACATGATGTATTTGAAGGTTTGCTTCCTTCTTTTGTGGAGAATCAAGAATCACAACAGGTTGATAATCTTGATCAATCTTTTGATCAGCATGTGACACCTCATGATGTAGAGGAAATTGTGCGTGAAGAGCAAGAAGTTCTCAGGGAAGAAAGAACCTTGCCTAAATGGGTTCAGAAAACTTTGCAGGATAGCAAGTTGGATGCACCGTTGCCACGAAAAACACGTGCTGGTACTACTTTTGGCAGAGAGCAAGTAGATTTGGCTTGCTTTAGCACTCTTTGTGATGCAGATGAGCCTGATTCATTTGAACAAGCTTTAGAGTGTGTTCAGTGGAAAGATGCTATGCAGCAAGAAATTGATTCTATTCATAAGAATCATACATGGGATCTAGTGGACTTGCCTACAGGTAAAAAGCCTATTGGTACAAAGTGGGTTTTTAAGGTAAAAAGGAAACAAGATGGTACTGTTGACAGGTACAAAGCAAGGCTTGTGGCAAAAGGCTATGCGCAACAGAAAGGCATAGATTATGATGAAACCTTTGCTCCTACTTCTCGTGCGTCCACAGTTAGATCACTAGTTGCAATTGCTGCTCATCATGGTTGGAAAGTGCATCAGTTGGATATCAAGACTGCTTTTTTGAATGGTGATTTGCAGGAAGAAGTTTATGTAATTCAACCAAGTGGTTTTGTTGTAAAAGGTCAAGAGCAAAAGGTATGTAGATTGCGTAAAGCTTTGTATGGTCTCAAACAGGCTCCAAGAGCATGGTATGAGAAGATACATACTTATTTGATTGGCCAGGGATTTCAAAATAGTCCAACAGAAAGTACTTTGTATGTCAAAAAGAGAGATGGAGTTCTCATTATGCTAACACTTTATGTGGATGATATGCTTCTTACAGGCAATAATGCAAATGAAATTGAAGCGTTTAAAGATGCTTTGAGAAAAACCTTTGAGATGTCTGATCTTGGTTTGCTACATTATTACTTGGGTATTCAGTTTGTGCAATCAGAGGATGGCATATACATGTTGCAGGCAAAATATTTGCATAAAATTTTGGACAAGTTTGGTATGCAAAATTGTAAGCCAATCTCTACACCCGTAGAAACTGGATGAAAGTTGAGCATGCATGATGCTGGAGAACCTTTTGATGTACATACTTATGCAGCAGCGGTTGGTTGCTTGATATATTTGGCAGGCAACACTCGTCCAGACATTCAATTTGGGGTTTCACAAGCAAGCAGATTTATGCACAGCCCAGGTATGCATCATTGGCAAGCTGTGAAGCGCATACTTCGTTACCTTTCAGGTACCCCTACTCTTGCCATGTTCTTTCCAAGGGGGGATATGTATGGAAAGCACAGTTCTATGCAGCTTCTTGGTTACAGCGATTCAGATTGGGCTGGTGATTTTGACACACGACATTCCACAAGTGGCAATTGTTTTTTCTTGGGAAATGCATGTATATCTTGGCTAAGCAAGAAGCAACCCACAGTGGCTACATCAACTTGTGAAGCTGAGTACAGGGCAGCTTTCACGGCAACAGTTGATTGTGTATGGATACGCAGGTTATTGGCAGATCTTTGTGAGTGTCAACAGGCACCCACTACCATTTTCACTGACAGTCAGAGCGCTATTGCAGTTGCAAGGAATCCAGTATTTCATACAAGAACAAAGCACATAGAGGTTCACTACCACTATGTCAGGGAAAGGCTACATGCAGGGGAGATCACACTAACTTACTGTCCTACACAGGATAACATTGCAGATCTATTCACGAAGGCGTTATCACGAGAAAAGTTTGAAGCTTTCCGAAAAGCTTTGGACTTACTCTCATACACATGATGATCTGCTACCTTGTACGGATTCACACTATCACTACAGGGGGGATTTGTAGACATGTAGTAGTGTTAGTGTGTATACGCGCTTCACCAGGGGCACTTTTCTCCCACTGGGTTTTTCCCCCTGGACATCTGGTGTGAAAGGACACCTTATCTCTTAGGGTTTGATATAAGCTTTGTAGCTCTGAGTTTGTACACACAAATTATTATTCTAATACAGAGAGAGAGACTACAGAGATCTCGTACACAAGCTCTGTGTCTTCTCCTTCTCCATCTTCTTCCTACTCTGAGTTGCTGTCTTCCTTCTGTTTCCTGTTTCATCATCTTCAACAGGCACAGAGCTAGCAAATGTACAATAAGTGTACCTCCTGCACTCAAGGTCTCATGAAGCCATTAGTACATGAGTTTTTTCTCAGTACAAAATGAAAAGGCCCTTTCACCTCTCTCTCTCTCTCTCTCTCTCTCTCTCTCTCTCTCTCTCTCTCTCTCTAAGATGGTCATTGGTAGCACCATGGAGCTTGCAATCCGACAGTGCTTGAAAAAAACCTAGAATTATAGTCTAATAAAGCCTAAAACTTAAAAAGGAAGTAGATTTTTGTATAATATTGTCTTAATTCAAAAAATTAAAAAGAATATGTTAATTAAGTTCGTCTCAAATTTTGCGATTCAAAAACCCTAATACTCTTAACTTTTCCAAAAGAGTTTGTTAGCTCCACAAGTTGATTTTTACATAAAGATCTATTCACAAAAAATACATAGTTTCATAAATTCTTAAATAGTTCCACTGCATATTGTAAATGAAGTAATTTTTTCCATACTCGAGTTGCTATTTATATTAACTAAAAAAGAATACAATTGCCCTCAAGCACTACATGTGCCTTTTTTTGGGGGGGGAGGGGGGAGGTAGGGTTCCACTAGAGGTTTATACACAAACAACGAGGATACAAAACAAGCGGTGATGAACCTACCCACTTGAGTGTTCTAAGCAGCACAACACATGAATCAATTCTTCATCCTTGCACGTTGAACATCTTCTTGCTCCAACTCCATGGATGATCTCAGTGCTCATACACATAATATCATCGAAACGATCTACAACAAGTTTGACCTAAAATATCCAAAGGTTCTTAGACTTCTAGACCTAGTTCAGGTAGCAAAATCTAGTAATCAAGGTGCACACCAAAATGGCTTGGCTTTGGAATCCACGCCCTCCCAAGATCAGGTCATCAGTAAAGAAGATGGTCTTTCAATTCCTCCCTACCCATTTGCAAACCTTAGCAGCGAGCCTCCGTGAAGTAGGGCACTCGATGAATAGATGAGGGGTAACTTCAGAGGTTGACCTGCAATGAAGAGCAAGTGTTAGAGTCGAGCCCTCTAGCATGCACCTTAATCCCAGTAGGCAAGGCTCTCCGAAGCACCTTCTAGATGAATACCTTCATGTATGTAGGCCATTTAGTCTCCCAAATGGCCTTAATGCTCTTTTGCCAACGCTCTTTTGACCAATTTTATTTCCAAATTTTAGTGAGAGAGTCAAACCAATCCATTTTGTGTATCAACACATTATAGGTACTCTGGGTTTTGGAAAGTGAGAACCCTCTGTCTTTCGACCAATGCTAGGGTCTCCAATCAATTTTTGATGCATTGAGAGGGGAGCTAGTACGAAAGTGTTACAAAGATTGTAAATGTAGTATTGTTTGCAAGGTTATAAAAATAGTCTCTTAATAGATAAACCCCCTTTGGAAAAAAAATTTGAAGGCAACTTTGAAAACAACATTTGAAATGACATGATGTCTCTTTCTTCACGTCTGAGAGACACATGTCAAACAATTAATTAGAAATGAACAACCTTTATCCATATGGATAAACCTGGGCTTTACTAGTCCAAAAAGCATGTTATCATTAGCTTGCCACGAGGAATTGATTAGTAAACTTTATCCAATGGTCTACAATTGCACCCAAAATGCAACGCTTTACAAGGCCTTATATAGTCCAAAAAGTTGGCCATATGGCACTAATCAACAAGCTTTATCGATAGTTCCCAATTGCTCCCAAGGATTCAAAGGGTTATCAATGCCTTATGTAGGCAACACATATTTTATGTGCCATGTGGCCCTATTGAACAAGCTTAATCCTTTTTTACCTAATCACAATTTTGGGTGGGCCTTAAACAAGCTTAATCCTATGGCCTTTAGTTGCTCACAACAATTGTGTGTGGGCCTTACAACAAGCTTAATCCTATGGCCTTCAAATGCTCACAACAGGCTTGGTCCACAATTGCTCCCAAAGAATTTCAAGAGTCTATGAAGGCCTTATATGAACACCAGCAAAAGTGTTTTTTGGGTAAATTGTGGAAAGCTAGGCAAGTGGAGTAGGGAGTAGGCACATAGAGGGAGGCCGAAGAAAGCTCCTCCTAAGGCCAAAGAAAGGTCCTTTTTATCGTTTTCCAAAACTCACAATTGGTAATGGTCTTAATAATTAAATACACGTTCGAATGACTAATGACAAGGATATGTATGCACATGTCAAGGAACATCAGTAGTCGTTAGTGACTAATGATAAGGAAAGTCAATCAATTCTTTTTTAAAAGAGGAAGGAAAGAACTTTGGTACAAGAAAAGCAATAAACTTATACACGGTCGAATCAGGGCTAGAAAAATACATTTTTCCTAACCGAAGAAAATAAGGGCAAACAAATTTTTTTAGGTCTACAATTGCCTCTTGGTCATTCATGCCCCTTCATGGGTGTGTGTATCATGGAAAGTCAGTGCAACCATCTACTAAATGCGATAGGCAAGTCTAGTGGAAAAATATAATGAATCTGGTCAAGTGTGCTAAGAGGGGAGATCCATGGTGTGGGCTTAGACACAAAACCTAAAAATTCTTCCCTTTTGTGTTTGACAACACCAAATCCTTCTAGTGGCTATTAGTCTCCCATTTAGATAGGTATACAAAATGACTGCCTTTCCTAGAGAATTGTGAAGTAGGATATAGGAAAAAATGACTGCCTTGCGTAAAGAATTGTGGTTGTAGGGTGTAAGAAAAATATCCCCCCCCCCCCCCCCCCCCCCCCCCCCCCCCCCCCCTCTTCAGAATTGAAGGCAAAAAGGATTTATGACAAAACAAAAGTGCGTGTCTCAAAGTATATCTACAAATCATAATGCTCTGTTGTCTTTATCACTTGACTCTTCAGCTATGTTGACATTGCCTTTATCTTTATCTTTGTAATTATCTTTATAAAAACACCAATTAGAGCGATGGTTATTTTTACCACAATGCGTAGAAGGTTTAATTTTGTAACGTTTGTCAGTTGGTTCAGTTGCAATGTTTTCATCTCTTCTTTGTTGGGCTCCTTGATAATGTAGCAACAAAAGCCCCTTTTAAGTTCTTGGTGCTTTTGATCTTCTTCTTATGACCTTGGAGTGATTTGATAACGTTCTCAAGAATGGGTACATGAGTACGGTGACAATTTGATCATAATGTGCATCCAGTATGGCTTTAAGCAAAGTAGTTACTTGGTCAATGTTTTCCATTGGACACTTTATGAATGCTAATTTCATGCAAATTCTCTTCATTTGATTCATAAGAGAAGGAAGATCCTCTCTTGGTTCCATGATGAGACCATAGAGATGCACCTTGAGAGGTATTTTTGAGTTTTTGGCTATGTTTCCAAATTGTCTCTCTAGTGTGATCCATGTATCATAGGAAGTAGTGCACTCATCTAAATAGTGGATGAAGTTTTTCCACTTTGTTGTGAGAAGAATGCCCAATGCTTGCTCATCTTGTGCTATGAATTGTTCCGGGGACCACTTAGTCTCGATCCTCCCCCTCCCCCCCCCCCCCCCCCCCCCCCCCCATGGCTTGACTGTAGACCATAGCTGCTTCTTTGTTAGATAACTCTTTGTCTTGATCTGCCAAGTGTGGAAACCTTGGCTATCAAAGACAATGAGATTGTCGTTGCCCATAGTGCACCCTCACTTGTAGTGAAGAGAAAAAGTTCTTACCCTTAGCTTAGTGCAGGGCAGTGTCTAATTTTCCTTGTGATTTTATGCACTCAATTCTCAAGGAAACTTAGAAGTGTTTTTGGATGAGTGTGAAGTCACTCATCACTTTTATGAAAAGCACAGCTTCATTGGAGCTTGAGAAAAGAAAATGGAAATTTGAAGTAAGGATTCCTCTTAAGAATGTCACTAGATGAGGGTCCCTTGGAGAATCTCCATTTTAGGTTGGTGTAAAGTAATCACTACAAAATCCCTTGAAGCTTCGAGATGGTGTACTCCAAAAGGATATATGGGAAGCCTCCTTAATTTGGGGTAGGTTTGTTAATGCATCATGGGAAAGCACTCTATGCTCGGTCAAAGAGCCACGAGATGGAGAGTGGGGTTGTGAGCTAGTTGGGAGGTGACGATTGGTTGTGTAAAATACTCACAACAAAAGCCCTTGAAGCTTTGAGGTGGTGTACTGCAAAAGGATATATGGGAGCCTCCATAATTTGGGGTGAGTGGTAGGTTTGTCAATGTGTTGTGGGAAAGCACTCTATGCTAAGCCAAATAAAGCCACCAGATAGAGAGTGTGCTTGTGATCAAGTTGGGAGGTGACGGTCGGTGATGTCATGGATGGCTAAAAACCTGATGAAGAAAAATGAATTGTGAACTCGGTCAATTGTTGATAAGTTGGCGAAACCTGGCGCTTCCTTCCTCAACTAGAATTAGGGCAACTTATTGGGTCCACACGTGTGCCCCCCCAAAAGTAGTATAAAAGGGCTGACCTCACAATATCCTAGCACCAATGATAGGTGTGTGCACTGTAGCCAACCTACCAAATGTGCTACCTTGTTGGATAAGCCCGGTTCTGCAAGATATTACCTTGCTATAGTAGTAGCCTAAGAGCATACAAGTTGAATTAAGCTCCAAATTAAGCATAAATGGATTCATTAAGAATCTATGAGATAGATCTCTTGTACACATGAGGTTTTAATGGTCTAGCTTGAATGTGGGTTGATGAAAATGCAAGCTGACTAGGATCTAGTGCTAGACTAAGAGCAATCTGGCTTTAAGCTTTGATCACATGTTAAGTAAAAGGATTATGGAGGGTAGATTAAGCTTTTATCATTATGATAGGGAGATAATAATTTGCAACCAAGCTAAGAACAATTAGGAGATTCAATGTTTACTTAATGGAAACGAGCACACAAAATGGATTGATTATTGAACTAGCAAAGCAAGTACATAGTAAACCATTATATAAGCAATTGGGCGTTAAGCTTTGATACCACATATTAAGTAAAGGGATTATGGAGAGTAGCTTAAGATTTTATTCATGATGACAGGGAGAGAATTATGTGCAACCAAGCTAAAAAGAATTAGGAGACTCAACACTCAATGGAAATGGGCACAAAATGGATTGATGATTGAACTAGCAAAGCAAGTTCATAATGAACCATTATATAGGCATGTAGAGTGGGCTTTGGGTGACATCATGGATGATAGAAATGAGTAGGGATCAACCCAAATGGCCTCTTGCTCATTCATGCTCCTCCATGGGAGGGGGGGTGGGGTGTCTGTATCATGGAAATTTAATGCATGCATCTACTAGATATGGTAGGGAATTCTAGTGGGAAAATACAATGAATCTAGGAAAGTGTGCTAAGAGGAGAGCTCCATGGTGTGGGATTAGGAACAAAATGTAACATGAGACTCTACTAATTCATAGTCTTTCACACTATTTGCATCACCTACTAAATATGGTAGGAAAGTATAGTAGACAAATACAATGAATTTGGTCAAGTAGGCTAATAAGAGGAGATGTCCATGGTGGAGACTTAGACACAAAACCAAACAGGAGACTCTACTAATTCATAGACTTTCATACTATGTGGGATCACCAATGGTCCACATCCTTCTGGCAAGAGTTACCATCATGCCAAACTTATGCTATGTGAGCTCCCCAACCCGCCAATACCAAGATCAGGATGGGGTCCTTGACAGGTCTCTAGGCCTAATAAAAATTAGAGTCTCTAAACAAGAAAAATCCAAGGAATAGACCTTTACCATTGAAAATGGCTTGGGTCTATAGCCCTAGAAGAAGACCTAGTCCTATCTCGCAGCGGAAACGGAACAATATTTAAAAAATCTAAGATTGTTTCATCCCTATAACTTCAACAATTTGGGCTAAGATATCCTCAAACAATGCTTTTTTCCCCCTAACAGATGTGAGAGCAGAGTCGCTGGTGGACTCCTCTTCCAAGTGAAGAAGTTCTCTAATCATTTTTAGTGCGCAGGGATGGATAGTTACCTGACTAATCAGGTCCACCCGTCCATGATTGACAACCTTAGTCAGTCCCCACTCACCACCCCGCACTCACACATTATTCATTTGTTTTCTATTTACTATCACATTGTTTTAACATTTAAATAATGGTTTCTTTGAACTTTCCGTCACACGGTGATTCCTTCAATCAAATATTAAAGACAGCTTTGAAAAGCATTCTTTTAGCAAACATACTTCTTTAAACTTAAGACAGGGTACTGTCAATAAAAAAATTGTCCATAATAACCATGACCAGTACTCTTCTTGTCTCAAGACCACCTAAGGGTGAAAAAACAACACCTATTCCTTGTTCACAATCCGGGGTGGATAAACCCCCACCCAAGGTTTGGGATGCCCATACACCAAACCAGTTGCCCATACAACTGGGCGGCTCCCCTAGGATAAAAACCGGTATCCTAAGCTATGTAGAAACATCAAGACATGACACGGAGTAGAAACTCATCGTTCATGGGGGTAACCGACTCATCCGTGGATGGAAAGCCATCATTATTCATCAAAATATATTAAGGAGTCAGAAGTGTCTTGAGACAAGCTGTTTTAAGGATGATCAATCATATCTTTCCTAATTTAACCAATTTTAGTCCAAAAAATTCTTTCCTAATTACAAACAATGCTAGTTGGTTTCTTGGAAGTTACCTTCCGTTTTTGGCCAATTATTCCTTTTTTGATTCTTACTCACTCCTTATGTATGTAATATTAATTTTTTAAAGAAATTAAACTATTCAAAGACTTAATTGAATAATTAGAAACCCACCTGGGACTGATCAGCCATCTGCTTCTATGTTGGAGCATGAAGACTCTCCTCTGTAGGCCTACTACTAGGCCCATCCTCATGGTCATGGGACGCTGTAGTCCTTTTGTGCGTTGTATCTTCCTCATCCGACTGAGAATTTCCTCGGGTCCTCTTCGGAGCCATAGTGGCAGCCTTACAAACGGATACTTAATCAGTAAAAGAATTGATTGAATAATCTCTCTTATTTCTTTAACCCAAAAATAGAGATTTTTGGACTAAGTAAATATCTTTGATAAATATCTAGGTGAGATATTTTTTCCTTAGTGGCCTAGTAGTATTATCGTGCTTCCGTAATTATCCCATAATTATTACATCTATTTTACTAATTTTCCCATTTAATTGCTCTTCAAAAATACCCTAATTTGGTTTTGGTAATTAATGAATTACTTATTTGCTTGTGGAATATTTATCCTCGGTAGATTTTAATGTATTGTATTCCTGGAAATTATCTTGCTAACTTATAAATTAATTTACTAATTTTTTGTTCTCAATTTACAGTCAAAATCAAACAATATTAGCTAAGATAAATAGATACAATGATTATTTGGCTTAAGGTAATTATCTCAAGTTTTTGATGTTGTTTCCCATCTCTGGTAATTACCATGTAATTATATAAGTTAATTTGCTAATTTTCCTTCTCCATTTATAGACAAAATCAGGCAATATTAGTTAACATAATTAGCTAAACTAATTATCTGTACATGACCTATTTACCACAAGTTTCTATTAGTGATTTCTACCTCTGATAATTTCTTTATAATTATCTAAGTAATCTAACTAATTTGCCCCTTTAACTTATGCCTAAAAACAAACCATTTTTGGTATAGTTAATTAGGTAAACGAATTTACTGTGCATTCCCGGCTTTCTAACAATGATTTCTATCTATGATAAATACTCTATATTTATTTGATAAACTTAACTAATTTCACCCTACACATGCCCTAATTATCCTCGCTTCCTAACATTGATTTCTATCTCTAATAAATACTATATATTTATCAAAGTAATTTAATTACTTTCCCCCTTTAATTTATAGCTAGAGTTAGTCTAATCTGAGTTAGATAAATAGCTATATTATTTTTCTAACCTCAAGATAATTATCATGGATTTTTTAACATGTAAAATAACTCTATTAAATAGCACATAGTTAGTAATTTACCCCGTGTGTGTAACGGTATTTCCAAATTATGATAATTAACTTAAGGATTTTTTATTTAATTAAATAGGTTTCTCAAAAAAAAAATAAAAAATAAAAATAGCTAATTTTTTTTAATAAATTACAAAAACTAATAAAAAAATTAAGAGATAAATTTTCTAGCATCTTGATAGTCTTATCAAGCTCTAATAATTATCTTATACTAATCTAAGTTTAGCTAGTATAATTACCCTTAATTTACGACCAAAAAGATTAATTTTAGTCCTAATATGGCTTAATAATTAATTAGATTAATATGCCTAATTTGAATCTAAGCAATTAGTATAATATTAAGGATTAAGAGAGTAATTTAGAGTGTAAATAAATTTAATCTTCTTAATTAATTAGATTAATTAAGAAAATATAGGTAAATTAGCATAATTTTGCTCATTAAAAGAGATTAGGCTAATTATCATGGATAATCAGCTAGAGGTTTGCTCTCTAGTGATAGAGTTTCTCTCTATGTGAGAGAGAAATGGCCAGGAATCGGAGTTTGTCTTTTTTTGTGAAGAGGGAGGCTTATTTACAGGTTTTAGGGTTTATGGGTTGTATCTGGCAGTTGCTTGCACTTCAAGGCAGCCCCCAGCCTTCCCCTAGCGCCACTTGCTGCTAATTCCAGCCTGGCAAGCTCATTACTGCCCCACACAGTCCCCCCAGATACACAAAATCGAGTTTTGCTATTATCCGACCCTTTTCATGATTAGATTTGCAAATATCTGCAAATATCTAGGGCTTTTATGATAAAAGTCTTTTACAGTAATGATTACCAAAACCTTATAATTTAATTAATTAATTCAATCAATAGTGTAAACTTTCAGGGGCCATAAGTATCTCAGTTTTCATCGAAATTCAGTTTTGAAAATTTCTAACCATAGTAAAGTCATGATTACGGTTCCAAAAATACCAATATTTTACACGGTTGGACAATTCTACATTGCTTTCTTAACAACAGATCAATTTGATTTGGCTTTATACAAATTTTTAGGTTTCAAAAATTGGAAACCTTACAATCACCCCAACTTAAGGTATTGAGATGTCCTCATCTCAACCGGAATTGGAAAAGTTTTTAGAAAATATACCTCGTCCACCCAAGTGGAGTCTTCAGTGAGGTAGTCCTTCCACTTTACCAAGTGTACTGATTACTCTAAGAGTTCTT
Organism: Adiantum capillus-veneris; assembly: GCF_014529385.1. NCBI lineage: Eukaryota > Viridiplantae > Streptophyta > Polypodiopsida > Polypodiales > Pteridaceae > Adiantum > Adiantum capillus-veneris. The sequence continues at coordinate 93,486,735 of NC_140953.1, read as the reverse complement.
TCTAGTCTCAAGGATACAATCTGGTTGGGGTTTCTACAATTCCTTAGTAATTACTTGCTACTCAATTTTTCCCAAGGAGCTCTCAGTGTTCAGACCATCTTAAAAACCTTTACAAACCAATTGTATCATCTCAAAAGCCAGGTTAAATCCATTCCATAAAAGATCCATATATCCACCTTGCCAACGTTCTCTTGCTCTTACTCTCCATTTCTACCTCCTCTTAGATTGTCTGCTGGATTTTGAGGAATGGCTCTAGCAGTAGTTCAAGGGTTTTTCTCTTCTGAACAATTATTTCTATAGTGCCCCATTTGATTGCATCCATAGCACCTAGCATTTGGGAAGGTCTGCTCCAATTTCGCTACTGCAGCTACTCCACGTTGTTGATATCCTTGGTTAAAAGTTTCCCTGACTCTTCCCCTAAAGTTATTAAATCCATTATAGTTCCTTGTAAATTTGGTTCCTTCAACTGCAAGAGGCTTGGCCCTGAGAAGGGCTTCCTAAATTGATGTAGGCCTCTTGGCTTTGAGACGTGTACTCAAGGGTTTATTGAGGCCTTGATAGAAGCGAGCAATCTGCTTCTCCATTGTCATCTGGGGAGCATAGCATCGTAAGGACACAAATTTTGTGTAGTACTCCTCCAGGGAGAGTCCTAGCTGGCGTACACCAAAGAATTCGTTCATCTTGATAACTTGATGTACAGGAGGGAGATAGCGTTCTATGATTTCTTGCTTCATTTTCTTCCAAGATGGACTACTCGTAGGATTATCTCTGCAGTGTTGCTTCCACCAAAGTTTGGCATTTCCGCTGAGACGGAACATACCCAACATTGTTTGGTTTTCCTAAGCAGTTCCTGCAGCTTTAAAATAGTCTTCCATAGCATCTAACCATGCTTCGGCATCTTGCTCTAAATTGGGTCCCTCTCCCTTGAAAGAAGGGAGTTGAACTTGCTTTAGTAGTTCTCTTTTTTTCTTTTTACTAACCGTGTGTAAAGGTATTTATGTGAGTATTTCTCTGAGATTGAATTAGTGAAATTTAGTATCATATGAAATTTTCTTACTTATACGTTTAACTTATCTCATACTCAAAACTTTTGCACACATGATGAAGACAATTGCCAAACCATAAACAAAACTACTTATAGCATACCCATGAGAACCATAGTATGTACAAGAGCTAATACAATCCATGAAGATCCTACTATGTACAAAGGCGACGACAATCTATACTAGAAACTTGTGGACTTTGGGTGGATCAGATATAGGATCAAAATATACAACATCTTTTGGTCCACTAAAACTAGGGTCTACACCTATGGGTCTAATTCTGCCTGGGTAGATTACTTTAGACACTTGATCAAACACCCACTGATTCTGTGATACTTGGGCAACATCCACTACAAAGGTTTCCTTTGGATTCTCATTACCAATGAAGAAGTATACTTCAATCACTTGAAGATCTTCATCCCATTTGAGTCTCTTCATATTTAGTTCTAAACCTTCTAATATCCCGCATCAATGAAGAAAATTCCACCAGATCCTGACGAGCCATGATCCTCCAAGTGGAAGGAGAAAATCTCTTATTTAGCCATTTCATCACGCTTTTTTGCATTGAATAGTGTTGGGATAGGCAAGCCCTCATAAACGTAATGTTGAAATCCATGGATTTGCAATAGGCTTGATGGAATTTTTCCTACAAAGATGGGGATAATTCTCTCTCTTTCTTTCTCTCCCTCTTTTCAATTAAATACCTATTTAATTAAATTTGTCAAAGATCAGTTATTTCAACCTAACACCTTAAACTTTTCCCTAGGTCCAAGACTTTAATTAACACATGCTGTGATACCACTTGTGAGGTCCCCAACCCACCAATACCAAGATCGGGATGGGGTCCTTGACAGGTCTCTAGGTCTAATAAAAATCAGAGTCTTTAAACAAGAAAAATCCAAGGAATAGACCTTTCCTATTAGCAATGGCTTGGGTCTATAGCCCTAAAATAAGACCTAGTCCTATCTCACAGCGAAAACGGGATAATATTTTAAAAATCTAAGATTGTGTCATCCCTATAACTTCAACAATTTGGGCTAAGGTATCCTCAACCACACTTTTTTCCCCCTAACAGATGTGAGGCCACATCCGCTGGTGGACTCCTCTTCCAAGTGAAGAAGTTTTCTAATCGTTTTTAGTGCGTAGGGATGGACAGTAACCTGACTAATCAGGTCCACCTGTCCATGATTGACAACCTTAGTCAATCCCAATTTACCATCCTGCACTCACACATGATTCTTTTTTTTTCTAATTACTATCACATTGTTTTAACATTTAAAATAATGGTTTCTTTTAACTTTCCTTCATAGTGATTCCTTTAATCAAATATTAAAGAAAACATTGAAAAGCATTCTTTTAGCAAACACACATCTTTAAACTTAAGACAAGGTACTATCAATCAAAACATTGTCCATAATAACCATGACCAGTACTCTTCTTGTCTCAAGACCACCTAAGGGTGAAAAAACGGCACCCATTCCTTGTTTACAATCCGCGGTGGATAAACCCCCACCCAAGGTTTGGGGTGCCCATACACCAAACCAGTTACCCATACAACCGGACGGCTCTCCTAGGATAAAAAACGGTATCCTAACTTATGTAGAAACATCAAGTCATGACTTGGAGTAGAAACTCATCGTTCATGATGGGTAACCGACTTATCCGTGGCTGGAAAGCCATCATTATACATCAAAATATACCAAGGAGTCGGAGGTGTTTGAAGACAAGCTCTCTTAAGGATGATCAATCATATCTTTCCTAATTCAACCAATTTTAGCCCAAACAATTCTTTCCTAATTACAAACAATGCTTGTTGGTTTCTTGGAAGTTACCTTCAATTTTTGGCCAATTATTCCTTTTTTGATTCTTACTCACTCCTTACGTATGCAAATCTGGTGTGGGTGGATCTCAGCAGCAATGAACTGGAGGGCACCATCCCTAAGAGCTTGCCAAGCAAGCAGGGAAGGTGATAGAAGGGACACCAGCTTGCATTTAGCCTTTTTAAAGCATCTTTAGGTGATCAATGCACAAAGTATGGCTTGGGATCAATGCTTACTAGTTCGCCCGGCTTGTTAACTTATAAAAGAACTTAACCTATTTAAAGACTTAATTGAATAATTGGAAACCCACTTGGGACTGATCTGCCATTTGCTACAGTGCTGGCGCTTAAAGACTCTCCTCCGCAGGCCTACTACTAGGCCCAGCCTCATGGTCATGGGACGCCCTAGTCCTTTTGTGCATGGTATCTTCCTCATCGGACTGAGGATTTTCTCGGGTCCTCTTCGGAGCCATAGTGGTAGCCTTATAAAAGGATACTTAATTGATTAGAGAATTAATTGAATAATCTCTCTTATTTCTTTTACCCAAAAATAAGGATTTTTAGACTAAGTAAATAATTTATGCTCAATTACAAACGATTTTGGTCTAATTAATTAGGTAAACTAATTTCTTGTGTATGCCCTAATTATCCTAGCTTCCTAACATTGATTTATATTTTTGATAAATACTATATATTTATCTAAGAAATTTAACTAATTACCCTTTTTAATTTATACTAAAAAATAGACAATTTTGGTCTAATTAATTAGGTAAACTAACTTCTTGTGCCGCATGCCCTAATTATTTTGGTTTTCTAGCAAAGATTGCTATCTTGATCAATACTATAGATTTATCTAAGTATTTGAACTAATTTATCCCTTTAATTTATTATTAGAATTAGTTTAGGTGACTTGGATAAATAGCTATATTAGATAAATAGCTATATTAGATAAATAGCTATATTATTTTTCTAACCTCTAGATAATTATCATGCCTATTATAACATGTAAACTAACTCTGATAAATAGCACATAATTATCTAACATTTTTTCTAATTTCCTCCTTTTATTTATGGGTAAAAATAGTTTATTTTGGCTTAATTAAATACTTAAATTAATTATTTCTTAATGAGTAATTTACCCCATGTTTGTAATAGTATATCCTAATTGTGATGATTAGCTTAAGAATTTTTGAGCTAATTAAATAGGGTTCCTATCAGCTTTTTGATTAAAAATAGCTAATTTCTGTCTAATTAATTACAAAAACTAATCAAAAAATTAAGAGATAATTTTTCTAGCATCTTGACAGTCTAGTCCAGCTCTAATAGTTATCTTATACTAATCTAAATTTAGTTAGTATAATTACCCTTCATTTATGACCATAGGCTGTATTTGACAGTTGCTTGCACTTCAAGGCGGGGCCCCCAGCCTTCCCCTAGTGCCACTTGCTGCGAATTATAGCCTGGGAAAGTTCATTACTGCCCCACACAGTCCCCCAAATACACAAAATTGATTTTTTGCTATCATCTGACCCTTTTCATGATTAAATTTGAAAATATCTACAAATATCTGTAAATATCTAGGGCTTTTATGATAAAAGTGTTTTACAGTAATGATTACCAAAACCTTATAATTTATTTAATTAATTTAATCAACATTATAAACTTTCAAGGGCCATAACTATGTCAGTTTTCATCAGAATTCAGTCCTGAAAATTTATAACCATAGTACAGTCATGATTACGATTCCAAAAATACTAATATTTTCCACGATTGGACAATTCTACATTGCTTTATTAACAATAGATCAATTTGATTAGGCTTTATACAATTTCTAAGGTTTCAGAAACTGGAAACCTTTCCTGCTAGCTTGGAGATCCCTTTGTTATTCACCTTTCTGGGCAATTCACTCCAAAAGGGATTCAAGGATCCTCCTCCTTGCTTGGAGATCCAAGTGGACCAATGTCAGATGGAGCACTTGAAGTATGCAAAAATCTCCCTCCACTCCAAGTCTTACCAAGCACCAAGCAAACTTTATCGAGCGAACACAAACATCAAGCAAAATCAGAGAGAGAGAGAGAGAGAGAGAGAGAGAGAGAGAGAGAGAGAGAGAGAGAGAGAGAGAGAGAGAGAGAGAGAGTAGGAGAAGGAATTATTTTTTCTGATGTAAGTTAGGAGTAGCACTTTAGTGCAGGCTAACTAATATCATTTCTTAGCAACAACGTAGCTCCCACATTTGGTTCCATCAAGTACAAAACATGATACTTTACCATGAATCACAATCGTCATTGATAAAGGCATTTGTTTTATGTGCAAAGAGAGAGAGAGAGAGAGAGAGAGAGAGAGAGAGAGAGAGAGAGAGAGAGAGAGAGAGAGAGAGAGAGTAGGAGAAGAAATTATTTGCTGGCATATTCAAGTCAAGAGTAACATTTTAGTGAGCGCGAACTAACATCATCTCTTAACAACAAAGTAATTCTTACATTTGCTTTCATCAAGTATAAAACATGATAATTTACCATGAACCACCCTCCTCATTGATGAAGGCATGTCTTTTACGTGCAAACATGGAGAGAGAGAGAGAGAGAGAGAGAGAGAGAGAGAGAGAGAGAGAGAGAGAGAGGGACTATAGGAGGAAATTATTTGTTTCCTTCTCCAAGTCAAGAGTAACACTTTAGTGAACACTAACTAACATCATTTCTTAACAACAAAGTAATTCTCAATTTTTTCTTTCATCAAGTACAAAACATGATAATTTAGATGGGTCCGACTTGTTATCAATGCAGATATGTTTGACGTGGTTTTCATAGGTTTGAACACTGTACTATGGATCCTGCATCATCCTTTTTAACTCCACCTCAATGTACACTGGGCATTATACTTCAATGAAGCAAAAATTAACACATCAAAGTAAATCAACCAAACTCAAATAGTGCAAACAATCTTTTTGAAAATTATTTAGAATCAGATTAGTTTCCAATTTAGCATTTTACATATTGCAATGAACATACATAGCTTGCAAAAGAAGAATGTAATAAGGGAAGATAATCAAAAGGTAACATGTCCATGACCAAAAGAAATGGAATGCTCACAAATGATCAAATAGATTAGCAGCAATAGGTCTATTCTACTCATCTAGAAACATGTGCAAAAGTCAAGGCCTTCTACCTATCTTGCCCTCTAGACTGGGGATTAAGACGAGGAAACACAAATGTTGAAATCAAAGCCTCATCATCAAACCCCGCATAAGCACGCCCCAAAGAGAGACATGCTTTGAGAATAGGAGCAGTCACATATCCAAACTCCAAACAAAGACCCTTCGATCCACAGAAAAGCTCCACAAAACTAGCAATGAAAGGAGAGCTACACTGCATGCATCCATGCCATGCAAGCCCTAAACCCATGACTACAAAACTAGACTATGGCAAGTAGTGTCGCATGATGGTATCTGTAGGATTCAAGTCCATCGCATAAAAAGATGGCATGCTCTTAGCAAGGTAAAGTGGCGGTGGTGCACCATGCCTAGGAATGATAAATAAGAATAATTGGATTATGAACAACCAAGTTAGATGCTCTACTCATCTTCTCAATCCAATGAAGAGTATCACCTACCATGCATTACAATTAAACCAAAAGAATCAAACCTTTCCAACATTATGCCAATATATATTGTTCAATTCTCTGATGATTTGTTTCTCTTCTTGTTTTAGATGTTATGGGGAGAGACTATCTTTTGTGTTATCCATCTTTCTTGAGATATCCTTTGCAAGTCAAATTTCCAATAAATTTTCCACAAAACAATATAGCACAAACTATCTAAATGCAAATCCAAGAATTTAGAGCACTTAGAGAAAAGAATAAACTACAAACATTCTACATGCAGATCTAAGAATCTAGAGCAATTACATCAAACAATAGTTGAGCAAGATATCTTCTAGTAAGAGGATGCCATGTCTCTTCCCCTTTTTTCTTCCTTTTTTGAAGAGTATCAATGAGTTTTTAATCAACCTTTGGTAGCACCCAAAGATATTCTTCATGATTGGTAGCAGCACAATATTTGAACAATTGACAAGCTCATCTCTCAAGTGAGCAGTAACCAAAGCATGAGTGTTCATACTATGAAAACATACAAAAAATGATTCAACATGTGCAAAAAATAACAATACTCTTGGTTTATCATTGCACTCACAAGATCCATCTTTGAAGACTTGTGAACAAAGAAATCTCTGATAACTTAGTAGCATCAATGATTTTACACAAAACTCTACAATGCTTATCTTTGTTTGTAGAGTACATTTATTTATTGGCTGCTTGCCAAGCAATAGTTTTGTGATTCCCTTCCCACACTTTTTTTTTTTTTTTTGTAAGGGATTCAAATTGAAGATGTGCAAAAATCCCTTCTTCAAACTCCAAATTGACTTGTTTCTAGATCAGATCCCACCCATCCATAATTGCATCTTTATAAATAATAAACATATTTTTAATATTAATTATGGAGAGAAATGGACAAAAGTAACTATTAGAAAGCATACTTGTGACCAAAGTTTCTTGCTTTTCACATGTAGACAATGACATACTAAATGCACCCTTCTCTTTTATATATCCTTCTCTAGCAAATGCAAACTTCAAGCCACCAACATTTGACCTTAAACCATGTACTCTAGCATGTGGTATAAGCCTACAAAGTGGAATAGCAGGATATTCAAAGCAACTAAAAACTATTGTTTTACTAAGGATGTCTCTCCCCTATCCATGTGCAATGTGCTATCATCTTCATGCGTAACACTTTGACTTATTTTAGGTCTCATTTTAAATTGTGTTGTCTACATAGCAGCTTCAATTGTAGCTATCTCTTGGTCCAAATCATGCAAAGATACTAAACCAATGTCATGACTATTGCTATCATCTCACAACTCTGTTTCTGCAAACCAAGCTAACTTGATCACTATCTAAGCTGCATTTATACGTACATACAACAAAAATTGTACGTATGATTTGGTATTATACGTTGTATATCCGTATTGTATGCAGATATTCGAATAAAACATATTTCAATCAAAATGTATTTTACTCTATAAAAAAGGGGCCGCGACAATTTGTTTGAATTGCCATGAATACGACACTTATGATAGAGACAGAAATAGAGCACGTATCAAAAGGTAATCATTTTTGCTACTTTTAATTTCTAGCTTTATATTTGCTAGCGCTATTGTTGTGGAACATTACTCACACCTATGTGTTAGTGTGTAGATCAGGGCCCTCTCTTTGGTTGTGTTGACTCCCATGTCACATTGAAAAGAGAGATGTAGTTTAGACACCCTTCCTTGGCTGTGTTGATCCTCGCGTCACACTGCAAGGGGGTTTAGACTTTAGACCCTTGTCCCTGAGTGCTACTGACCTCCTTGTCACACTACATGGAGTAACTTAAGATGTACAATTAGATTCTCCATCCCTCGCTGTTGCTGACCACCGCATCGCACTACTTGCAAGGAGGGGTTTGGTATCTTAGATCCTTTGTTCATGGTTGTTACTGACCATCGTGTCATACTACAAGAAGATTGGGTTTATTACATTCCTTGTCTTTGACTGTCGTTAACCACCATGTTGCACTGCAAGGAGATGTTGGGTATTTTTAATCCTTCATTCCTGATTGTTATTGACCATCAAGTCGCACTTCAAGAAGAGTGGGGGTTAATAGATTCCCCATATTTGGATGTTGCTAATCACCACGTTCCACTGCAGGGAGAGGTTATGTATTTTAAATCCTTTGTTTTCACACTGGAGGGAGGGGTCTGTATTTTTAGATCTTTTGTTACTGTAACCATCACGTCTCACTGCAAAAAGAGGTACCATATCATATAGTTCCTCATATTCAAATGTTACTAGTAGTCTGGTCATTATGTTGTTTTGTAAAGACAACTATTGTAATTTTAGAATTGTAAATAAGCATTTTAATTCATGATTCTTTTAATTTTCTATTTGTAATCATAAGAGTCAAAGTTTTGTACTTATTCTAGATCTATTTTAATTTTATTTACTTCGTGCATTTTTAGGCTTCAGTCATGGTAGAGACAAAGTTATCGCGTCAGTATCACAAAATAATTTGTGATGCTCTTATTTTATCTCTCTATGGAGCTTCAGATGATCATTTGCGTTGGGCATTTGATCCACTACAGTCAAAGTTTGATGATTTTGTGATTGAACTTGTGGAGCAGTGCTGACTGAAACTATGCAGCGCATTCCCTATTTCATTTGACCCAACTCTACACACTAATGGAGTTATGCACAGTCGAGTAAAGCAATTATTGGGCCAAGTCATTAGAAGCTTTGAAAGTATGGTTCATCCAAAAATAAAAGCCAAACCTGGAATCAAAGAGAAAATGCAACTTGTGTCACAGCTACATTCAGAATTGAAGAGCAAGGATAGAGTCAAAGGCTATTCTAAACGTCCTAGGACCGAAGAGGATGTGCCTCCTCCTTCAGATGCCGAGCACTCAGTTGTACACCGGGATGATACTACATGTCCTCCTATCCTACACTTACTTGGGGACCATTCTATCTTTCACGTGCAAGCACCCCAATTAGGTGAAGGACATTTTTCAAATGTTAAACAAGTTTCAGTGGCCAATCCCCTCTTCAAAGATCCTATCTATGTGGCAAAGATCTTCAAGGACCAAATAGGAAGAAAACCGACTTTACAAAAAGTGATAGAGGAAGAAAAAATTACTACAACCCAGGACTGTGGCATAGTATTGCCCCATGCTCTTGTTTGTTATAGAAAAAGACCCATGTTGATCTTCAAGGTTTGGAATGGAGGTCACCTTGAGCAATGGATTCAGGCCTGCCCCATCACGATGGAAGCAATTATACAATGAAAGAGTTTTAGCACACATATGAAATTGTACAACATTTCATAGACAACATTTTACCGATCTACAATGCTCTTTTGTAGACCATGAAATTTGTGCATAGTCATGATTTCATTCACAACGACCTACACAGTAGAAATATTCTACTACATTTTGGTAAGTGAGGAGCGTATGCTAGGATTGCATACTACAGCTTGATGATCCTTTGCTTAATCATGCATTGGCACAACAAAATTACAAAGAGGAAGAAATCCTGGTGGCAAAAGGGGATCTTAGGGCTTTGACTACATCCCAAGAGGACAAATCAAAACTATTACAAGCGATGCAGGCAGTTGTGCCCAAATCGTTTTGTATGCAATACATTGTTTTGAGTTAGTGGAAATGCTAAGGTATCTTCTCCCTTAAAAGTTTTGGATTTGCGACACACTATACTCGTGACAAATATTCTTTCATGATTTATCCAAGTATATAGATTTCCACAAAATAATAGTCAATTTATTTTGTGCAATGATGCTATTGTTATTATGTATTGCGGATCAAAGTAGATTGGAGTGATCGTCCCACTATAGGAGGCGTCGACAAAGGACGCTTGGTCGAGAAGATTTATGCGTGAATCAAGAAGACCCTCCTTGAAAAAGGGGTTACACATATTTGCCCAAGGAAACAACATTCATGATCAGCTCGCAACCCAAGGTGTGGATTTGGCAAGTCAAGGAGAGACCCTAGCCATGATGCACGCTCGTATAGTAGAGCTAGAAATAAAGTTGGCATGGTATGAGGCAAGATATGGGCATGTAATTAAAGAAGAAATAGGCAATGCTGGACCCAAGAGATTCATTCGGCAATTCAAAACTTCACGTATTTGATCTTCTGGGGGAGCAAGCCCATGATCTAAATTAAATCTCCCAATCAATAATGAGCTCTTTTTGTATCTAAATCTCAAGGTTTGTAACTAAAACCTCTTTTTGATATACAAATCTCTATTTTGCTGGAACAAATGAGCATGTCATATTTAAGGCAATGAATGGTGATCTAATACCCCACAAAAATCCCACCAGGCTATTATTTTTTCTTGGTGGGTGTGTTGGGATATGGTAAAAATTTGCAAGTGGTCCTAGCAGTGTTTAAAAAAGCAATCACTCAATGCTATTAGCATGTTCGCATGTTTATGATTACGTTAATGAAATCCCCAGTGTAGAGGGTTGGCCTACTATGTCAACGCATGTTTACGGCCCATATGTAAGAGAGCTGCTAACATTGGCATATGTAAGAGAGCTGCAAACATTGGCAATATGTGAGTTTATTGTGGAGAACAAGTATGTCCAAATAGAGTTTTGGAAAATTCTTAATATCGGATGTTGTTGATCATGGTTATGATTAGCCTTAATTTTGAGGATTTATGGTGAATGAGGAAAATGCAAACTGGATTGCAATTTGTACTATCTACTTCAGTGGAGCCAAGAAAAAGATGCCTGAGAAAGAGAGAAAATGTATTTTCGATTGGGAATGAAGGAAAATTAAGCACACTAACAAGTGTATGCATTCCTCATATTAAGAAGAGAATAAAATACTCTAATGAAATGGCTACATGCATCATTCAAACATGAAACACAAGTGTGCAAGGACAAACTCAACCAGTTGTGGCCCGAACGGGAATGTTGTTTTGGATGAGATTCTAGCATTGGAAGCTTAGTTGTCCTGGTGGGATGTTAGAGTGCCACACTTGGGAGAAAAATTTGTTGCTCAAGATTTATCAGGTGCTTTTTTCCCAAGAACAAATCTTTTTGAGGCTACACATGCAAGGATGCATGCTTCAATTGGTTATAAAACAAACATCAGCCTTTACAAGTCATGTGTGCAAATATGTCACTAACAGTCCTTCAAAGTGTATGCCTACTTCAAGGGCATGCAATCACCCACAAGATCAATGATGGAAGATTTGGTAGCTAAATTTCTGAGCACTCAATTAGTGTGTGTGTCAAATATAATTTTTTGATGAAGTTCAATCGACAACTCTAGATATGCAAACACCAAGTCTAGAGATGAATAGAGATACAATATGAGGAAAGAGTGTTCAAAAATTGCAGCTAATCTTTGTTGAACCCAATGAAACTCTTAAAGATGACTACCACATTCTAGAGTTTGTTAATTTAACTACACTAGTTTACATTGTACCACATGGCAAGCAAAATGCTTCCACCTCTATGAGTCTCTAGCCGGAGAAGAAGGTGCCTTGAAAACTTTGGGCAATTAGATGCATAGAGCCTGACAAAAAAATGACATGTTTTGATGTTCTTCCTAGAGAAAATGTACATTGTGGTAGATTTATAAAAAAATATAGATAATGTGAAAAATGGTGTTCTTGCACCTTGCTTTGGGGAAGGAGAAAATATTTAGTTGTGGGTACCAAACCATGAGAAATTGTAGAGGGGTCCATATGGTTTTGCAATGAGAGTAACTCTCATGCCTTGAATATTGTGAGATGATTATTGGCCCCCTTGGGCCAGTTTTGAGAAAGTGGGTTGTGAAAGGGGCAGCCTACCTTCTTTCATGGGAGGTTGAGATGCTATGGAAAAATTGATCTATGCTGCAAGGCGATAATGCAACAACACATTCAAACAACCACCCTACTAGGAAATATGAACCACAACCTAGTTTTTTCTGTGCTAAATTCAAAGATGGAAAGCATGTTAGATGGAGGTCAAAATTAACCAAAGGCTTCAATGAGAGGATACCATTGGGCCAATGCATGCAAGCACAACTAGTGAGAGAGGTTATATTGGTGCCTAATGCATCACATGTTTTTCATGTAGCACTCCTAGCTCTGTTCAAAAGGGGGTGGCGTATGATGTGACCATTGTAGACTTACATTGTTGTACTTGTGAGGATTTCCAAAAAAGTGACAACTTGTGTCACGTATGTGTCTTGCAAACACATGTACTTTGTGTATTTTTGTGTCCTTGGGTTGGAATCTACAATTCACAAGTTTGTGCATCATGCTGCACAAACAAAACTGGAGTTGTTCTAGGGATTCGGTGGGACCAAAGTCTTAGCATAGCATTGGTGACTTGAGCTAAGGTTTATGATCCTCTATGGATTGTCCATTTTTTTGGATTCCTTGCAATTGTCATTGCGAGAGGGGTGCATGTTGATAGCTTATGTCACTTAATCAAGTATATATTATAGCAGTGATCACCTTCATGCACTCTTGTTTTTAATTCTTTCTGGATTGACTATTTTGTTGGACTACCTACACTTGAAATTATGGCATGGCTTAACAAAAAAGAAACTTCTGTTACAATTCTCTTTATTTATGCTCAAAAAAATGACACGATTGGTTTTTTTCTATCGCTCTATTGATTTCTTCTCCACTCTAATGATGATGACGCATTGTTGCACTTTCTTAGTGTTTCCTTCATGTAGCCCCCTAGTTTTAGAAAAGACTAGCTAGCTTTTTGTCATGCACTTTAGCACCTTCCATGGGATTATTTGTGAGTGAAGATTTATTTTCTCATCACATGACAAGCCATGGCTTCCCAATCCTACCTTTGATTTGCAAGCAGGCTACTAGCTTAGTGCACATGTATTCTCCATGTATTGATGGGTCTAGGATCCCAATGGCACCTTGGTCCTTGGGTCTTGCAACCCATTCCCATTTCCTCCACTATTAAGGAGTTGTGCCTTTTGTGTTATTTTGCCATGTTTTTCCCAATTGGTGAGGTAAAGGATATGTAAGGAATCATGAAAGAGTTACTTATGGCCATTCTATTGTGGAAGGGGAGAAGTGAGAAAACTCACCTTCTCATCTTGTTGTTCATTTTGTTCAAGACCTAATTGAATCTTTGTTTGTCTATTGAGATGTCCCACCCCTAGTGGCATCCAAAGGTTTGCAAAGAATTTACCTTTGGAGACAATCTCACCCCACCATTTGACGAGGCCAGACGAGTTATTTTTGGCGAGTGAAATCCACCTTGATATTTTGATGTCGCACTTATAGCTTGATGCAACTGCAAAAAATTGTACATTCTTGAATGTTCTTCTTATCATCTTGGATTTTTCTTTTATGAAGACAAAAGATTTGTTAGAAAAACCTATTTCCAACAACTGTGTGCCCCCTGGTAGTAAGAGTCCTTGGCTTTCCCCTTCTGCAGAACTATCCTTTAGTGAATTGACAAGTGGATGTGAGCAACTAGAAAAGAGTAGCTAGGCAAGCGAGTAGTCTTGCTTGATTGATCCCTTCACTTCAAACATTCCCACTAGCCTATTGTTAAAAAGGACTTTAGAGTAAGTCCCCTCCCCAAGGGTGTTTAAAATTTTGCACATTGTGGGTCCAACATCCAATTCCTTCATGAGAGCTTCAATGAATGACCATGAGATTATACCATATTCCTTGTCTAGGTCAAGCTGGAAGAGGATGCATTCTTGCTTGGTGAAGTTTGCATACTTGATGCCGATCATTCATGAAAGAATGTTTTCATAAATTGATCCACCTTTGATGAAACCATATTGATGGGGGGTGATTAATTTGTCTAGAATTGCAACCATCCTAAGTGCTATAACCTTGGGAATGATCTTCTAAGCTACTATCATCATTGGCCACTAGTTTTTTGAGAGAGGGCAAAAAATTAATTTGGGGATTGACTTGCTCAACCCCTTTTTCAAGCTAGCATCCATCTATCTCTCTTATAGAGCCTTGTTCACCATCTGAGTTAATGGGGATTTGAGGTTCTCCCAAAACTCTTTGAAAACTTCCGCTGTTAGTCCATCCCACCTAGGGGACCTTTCCTTCCACATTATCTTTAAGGTAGCCCAACATTCACCATTAGCTATGGTTCTTTTCCCAAGGCTTCCACATCTCAAGGAAGCACACTACTCTTTACACTACTAAGCAGCAACAATATCGCATCCTCGACCACGTGTGAGCATACTTTTGATTGACCTATAATTTGACCTCATGGGGGTCACTATATATAAATTGTGTATATCGAATTTTTGACAGATAAAATAAACCCTTTCTCTATTCCATTTGTGAATTTTATTTGCAATGAATTCTATGATACACTTTTGTATGTGAAAATATGAGAGAAAAAAACTAATTACCGCTTCTATTGCACTCACGTGATAGTAACATTATTATTTAATAAACAACCTATCAAGAATTTGACTATGGTAGTCAAGTAGCCATATCATTCTAGTCTTGGACTATTCTCCTTGTCTTGTTAGTGATTGTTGTTGTTGTGTATCTTCTTCTTTTGATCTTAAGAGCTCTTAAGAAGTGAGCTTGATTGATAGGCTCATGATTGAGGGCAAGGGCTTTGGCCACAAGCATATTCTTTTCTATCTTTTTGACTTGCAAATCAATAAGCATAGCCCTAGCTCAAATCCACCTCTTGTGCTCCTCCTTTGAAGTGTTGAATTCTTGTTTTTTTAAAAGCTCTTACTCTTCTTCTTTAATTCTTTTATTTTTGACATCGTGCAGTTTTTTCACCTAGATGTTATGCACTAGTGTGGGTCCACTACTTCCACATCTTTCTTTAGCCTTTTTAGAGCCAACTTAATAAGGGACTTGAAGAGAAAGTCCTTGAAGAGATGCTCTTTGGTAACAAATTTTTCCCTCTTCCTTCTAGATAGAAATCTTCCTCCTTAGCCTTTGCAAATTTTAACTTGAGGAGGAAATGAAACGACATGTTATGGGTGGTACCTACACTCAACTCCACCAAAGGTGGAAGCCAATCTACTTGGTGAGAGAGGTAGCACCTATTAGATGGGAGGCCATGTTGGCACACTACATTCTTGTAAGGCCAAGGTACAATGTAAAATCAACATGGGGGTTGTGTATACAAAGAGGCAAGATGGTTGGGCGGAGCATGGTTTTCCCTTCCCTCTGGCCTCTCATTGGTTTCACAGCTTTGGTTTGTTTTCTTGAGCCATGGCCACCTGTAGTCTCTCTAAAAAACACACACACACACACACACACACACACACACACACACACACACACACACACACACACACACATTTTTGACTTGCACAAAATTCTCAAGAGAAAATTTTTGTTTCTTTAATGCTACAAGACAGTCTCTCAATAATGCTATATGTTTCTCTCTTTTTAGCTTATGTGCACAAGCCACCATGGATATCTTTGGTAGCCTTGCATTGACAGTTAAGGGCCTCCATAACCTCATATTTTTTTGGTCTTTGGATTGTCCAAGGACCGGTTTCCTTGTATGAAAATCAAGCAATTGGCCACAAAGTCTTAAACACCAACATCATAGGGTTATCAAGCAAAGAAATTGGACCTCCAGCTTCACACATTCTCCAACAAAGGCTATTTTGGAGTTGAAAAAGGAGTTGCAAAATAGTAATTCTAGAAATTTCAATCAAGGAAAGCATGACCATTGGTGATCAAGAAAGGTCCTTGCCCTTGACGGGCTTTGAATTTGGAAAACAAGCTCAATGATAATCAAGGAAAGGCCTTGTACTCACCAAAGCTTTCTCATTTGAGAAATCAAAGCTCGTATGGTTTTCACATGCCCAGTGGTGATCAAGAAAGGTTCTAGCCATTGACAAGCTTTGAATTTGGACAACAAGCTCAACGACAATCAAGGAAAGGCCTTGTACTCACCAAAGTTTTCTTATTTGAGAAATCAAAGGTTCTAGAAAGGTAATTTGGAAGAATATTGGAGTCGGCATCGGGATTAGAATTACTTTTGGCAAGCTATCACAGTTTGGGGATTGGATTTGGCTTCGCCAATTGAACTCCTTGGTTTGTTATTGCTCATCAGCAAGGCTTAATTCATCACAAAAAAGCTTTACAAGACGCTGTTTTTGACAAGATATTTGTTTTTTTTCTCATGATCACAACATTGAACCATATATTTAGAAATAGACATCCATCAAACTTTCAAATTTGAAGATCTTGCACCCATTAGGCCTATTAATGCACTATAGTCAATTACTCTCATGCACTGCACTTACTCGGAAAATGGCATGGAGGACAACATAAATTTGCTTGATCTTAAGGAAATCAGAGCATTGCAATCACATGTGTATGTTTTGGGAGAAAAATCACATTTGAAAATGTCATGAAATTGTCTGATCTGGTAGTGCAATACATGCATCAATAGGGTAATGCCTTGTAAGTGAGTAGACTATAATTTTTTTCAATCTATAAGCCTAAAAATCCAATCAACGGTGTGCCAAAGAAAGGCTCCAATCTAGATCCATTCTCAATTTTCACCTAGGAAAAGATGGATGAGTTGTTGAAAAATACAAAACAACCAGTCTTTCAAGGTAAGGAGAAAGAACGCAACAAAGATATGGTAAGTATCTTCTAAGTATGTGGGATGGTACTCACAGTTTTCATTGGACTTTGGGTGTAGTCAAGGTACTACAAACTAGTTTGAAACTAGAAGGTTATTTGTATAAATGGTGGATGCCGTTCAAGAAGAAGGGCATCATACCGTGCACATGGGCTACTTTAAAGGCTATATTTTGAAAATATTTTCCTCCTAATAATGAGAAGGATAGAAATTGGATTGCATAGGATAAGTGCTCTATTTGTTAGCATTAGACATTGCTTATATATATCTCACATTATAGAGATGTTATCTTCAAGTTGAAGGCAATCTTTCAAGTGAGCAATTTGAAAAGGGAAAAAAAGATAAGATATATTTTATTTTCTTGGGAATTGGGCATGGCAAAAAGGATTGTCCCAAGGAGAAATCTACTACCCAAGGTAAGGAAAAACTATGCACATTGTGCAATTGCTTCTTGTGGAATTCTCTTCTTGTAATTCCAATATGATAGGTAGCACATACTAAAGTGATCCGTGAGTGTTGTATTAAAACAACTATGTGGAAACAGACTTCTGGCCTACACGAGCTTGGGAGAGTGCATGGATCTAACAAAGATCACAAGGTGACAATCGTGATAGATAATGGAGAGAATCTCACAATTTCATTAATTACATTTTAGTGAAACATTTCAATCTGGCTTAGATGCCTGGTTTCCATCACTAAAAGGCATCTATGACAAATGGTCATGATGCTAAAGTGTATTTTAAGTATGGATCCTGATTTACCCCTTGTACTTTTTAGTCTTTTTAAAATGCACAATTGTAAGGCCCCCATTATGAGGAGAAGCCTTCATGCGTGAGTAAAATCACACACCAAAAAACAAAAAATTCATGCTCAAAATATTCCCTTTTCCCCGAAATATTATGGCCAAAAAGTGGTAAAAAACGGCCGGTTGGTTGGGGTCCGTTGACCGATGGCCAGTGGTTAATGGCTGGTGGCTAGTGTAGCCAGTGGAAGAAATCAATGACCGGGTGGCCAATTTCTAGGTGGACTTATCTTCTCTAGGGCCTCCACACATGGGCGAATTGGAGAGTCCAACTTGGACTTGTTTACACAAGGACGGCTATACACGGTTGCCTTTCATGAGAGAGGGCATATCTTTTGGCTTACAAAAGGAGGCCTTTTCTACACACATTTTGCATTGTGAAGTTGATGAAACAAGGTGTATGTGAGGTGGTGAGAGTGAAGCAAGGCGGGGAGCTCCATTAAGGGTATAATCCCTTTGTAACCTACTTCTAGCTTGAAGAAATAAAGCCATTGAGTGGCTACTTTCCCATGGACATAGCCCACATTGGGTGAACCACAGGTATCGTGCTCTCTCTCTCTCTCTCTCTCTCTCTCTACTCTATAATCTCTCGTGTGTGTAAATATCTCTCCTTTAAGTAAACTACTCTAATGTCTACTTAGCTACGCTATTTTCTAACTGTGTGGGATACAGAAGCTAAAGATGTAATTCTTGAGATTCAAGGGTATAAAAAAAGCTTAAGTTTTCAAGTAATAATTATGCATAGAGAAGATAAGGTGTGAGGTTGTGGGTGACTTCATAGGTTAGGGTCATCTTTACATTATATCTATGAGGACATTATTCTTATATTTGAATCCAATGGTGTGCATACTCTACTATTGGGATAAAAATATGTGTTGTGCACGTATGTTGCACTTGTCAATGCAAGGAACTTTTCGATACACTGTGTGCGAGCCACAAATGGCTCCAAGCACACAACAAGCTTAAACTAGTAAGCTCAAAGATGGCGATGGTGTGTCACTTACCGCTCTACGCTTGCTGTCATGGAGGATTCCTCACCGTGAAGAAGAGGGAGACGCCGCTACGCCATGCTCAACCGCCTCGCCGCCGTCGTGCCGCCACAATGCTCGATCACACACACACTCTCTCTCTCATGCACACACACACACACACACACACACACACACACACACACACACACACACACACACACACACACATATACACACACACACACACAAGGAGATGAAGAAGAAGAAGATGGAGATGGAGCAAGAGCACTCTTCAATTGCACAAATGTGAGAATGAGTGAATTTTAGGTTTAGTTGACTTTTATATGAGCTCGCCCCATTCACACTTGGGCGCCCATTCTTAGCCAACTAATCCCTTGAATGTTCCAGTTAGAGTGCGCCTCTCATCGGAGATCACTCTTACCCTTTTCCTATTGGACCGACAAGCCCGGTATCTAACTCTACCAAATAAATAATATAGCGTCCGTCGTAGGTGATAGGAATGTGCGTGAGGGTTAACATGCCCCCCTTCCTGATGTAGATTCCGTCCTCGAAATATACTGAGTTGAAGCTCATTCATTGAGGTGGAAGATCATTTGAGATGAATGTCCTTAGCCTTCTTCAGTCACTACAAAATCAAACAACATTGGCACAGTAATTGCATTCTCATATACAATCAAAAATCATATACAGGTTTAGGCAGATAATTGATTGGTAGCATAAATTTAAACCATTTGTCAACAATAAACATTAAATTACAATATAATCAAACGCATAAACAGTTGGGAAGGTAAAAAACTAAACAAGTTCGGGGTCGCTAATTCAACGGTCGAAAGGCACTAAAGATTGGCTATTAATACCATGGGTAAGCTTTTTAATTTTCTCTGGTCAATTAAGTTGTTTAATCACGAGAGCCAAGTATTTCATGTTCGAGGGATGACTAGAGGCTATACCTAGAAGACCTTGTAGTTAAGCTACGATAAAAGGAATTTATTATGAAATCATCGCCTGACTGATTACCTTTTCTTTGACCCCCCACAGTCTTTTCACAGTGATTCAATTTTGATGTGTGTGCTTATCTTGTATACCTTGGGTTTTTTGCTTTTCAAGGAAAAGCGTCCACACTAGAAACCTCTAGGGCTCTAGTACCATAGGCGATACATGTGAGTGGAGTACCAAATCAAGCTGAGGTTTCTCTTTCAGCTTAAGATTTTACATTGTGGCACTTTGATTTTTTTGTTTGTTCGTTTTCAGCATTTTAATTTTGTAACTTTGGGGGGTCATATAACACTGTTACCCTCCCCAAGCTCATCACACTAGTAAACTCCCTTTATAAAACTTAAGCTAAAGGTCAATAGGGACTAAGCCCACTAGAAAGCCCTAGTACATTTCTCACAATGCTGCCTAAATCGGATTAGAACCTAAGTAACCATTGATTATTAGGAAGGCATTCCCCATGGTATTAAGAGAAGATCTCTAACACCTAGCTTGGTCAAACTAGCTTAGTTGGACTGGTTGATTTTAAAACCTAGACAAGTGATTATGACAAAAAATTACATTTAATTAAATGTTTGATACTAAGTAAATGTGCTGGATATTATGCTATCAATCACAATTAAAGCAGACAAACATGGATGCAAAAAGATAAGGGGCAACGCTAATGGACAAGAAACACCTGTTTGTGTTGATGGCCGCACTTGATTTGAAATGTGAACGAGAGAAAGATCCCATGAAGGTCCAAATCCTAAAAATAGCAACACGTTCCTCTAAGAAACACAAAGAATACCTCTAGGAGGCACATCAGTGGGAAAAGGTATCAACACTTATTGAACACAATTAAAAAAACATAAGGAACCCTAACCTAATTATTTGCACTCCCCCTAAAGAGTCAAGGGAAAAGGATATTGTAGAGATTGGGGGGAAACCCTAGGGCTAAACCCCTATCCTCGTCGTCGAGAAAAACAAAGTCATCATCCGTGAGACCATACGTGCCATTCCTATAATCATGTAAATCTTCTTCATCATCAGAGGCACCAATGTTTACTAAGAAGGTCACTAGACGCCTATAGTCGTCTTGGTCAAAAGGATAGGCTTGTGCAATGGGAGATACACTCTCTACTAAGTATGGATTAGTCGTGGTCAAGAGACGTATCAGCCATTCTAACTCCTTGAAATTCCTCTCACATGCTAGCGTACCTACCAAATCCCATTCATAGGCAAGCACCGGAAAGACCATATGAAACATTTGTGAAAAGTAATGAGGGTACCTCTCACCCAAGGTAGGAGTGGATGACTCTAGCGTACTAGCGATATCTGTACACGTAAATAGATGATGGTTAGAGTGCAAATATTACAAGGGTTGTGTTCTTGTGCATAATGTGTTTTTATGATTTTTGTGTTATGGCTCTTTCTCTTTTACTTTTTTATCTTGGTTTTGTGAGTATAAGGCTTTATATATACATTCCTAAGATTGGAGATTAAGAGGTCAGGGAGGAAGGTTGAGAGGGAAGCAAGTGAATGATGGATGTTAGCAAACACTCCCCCCTTCCTTGGGTAGATCATACCTTTTGGAATGATTTCGTCACCCTTTGAAACCAGTTGTTCCAAGTTGTTATAGGTGAAGGCTTTAACCAATAGTTTTCGACCGCCCTATGCGTTTCATCTAGTTGCAAGGGTGGTAAGGTACTCTCCCATGACTTTATTTGCAACATTGTTGTAGGTGGTGAACTTACAAAGGGAGGTGCAAACTCTTTCTTGCTTGTATGGATATGTACAATGGTAGGTGGAGGTTGTGTCAAAGCTTCTATTTCTGTATAGGAACTACATGAAGAGCAAGAAGCTTCATTTGATTTCCCTGTTTTTGAGCTAGGTGGAACAAATCGTTCTTTCTTTGGTACCCAAACTAGCTTTGGAGCAGGTGTGTAGCATTCCATGATTTTTTCCTTTCCGCGATCTTCAATTTGTTTTGGAGCCACATGATTGAGCTTACATGGGCCCGGTGACAAGTAAGAGCACAATTTACCTTTTGGCACCCGGATTTGATCATTTCCTTCATAGTAGCCTTGGGATTCCAATAGTTTTTTTGGAATCCAACGCAACGTTTCTATACATTTCTTGGGGTGAATGGGACGTCTCTTACCAGGCTCCTGTCTTTTAGCACTGGCTATGGTTGCTAAAGAAGCTTTAGGGACCCACTTATATGTTTTCTTTGCTACATTGGGATGGGTCTTGTGTGTCTCAAGCTTTAGTTCAACTACATCAATTGAAGCTCTAGAGAGTTGGGCTATGGGGACATATGGTTCAACCTCTTGGACATGCAATGTTTTGGGTTTTATTTCCTTAAGAGGAAATATCTCAGGGACTATGGCTTGAGTGGTAGGTCTAAGAGTTAGTTTTTGTGTTGTGACACCCCTTGTCCCCCAATCAATAGTGTATTTGGTGGCTATCATCCACCTGCGTCTTAGGTTTATATTACCCTCCATAGTTCCAATAGGCATGACAAAAAAGTCTTGAGCTACAATCCCATTGTCATAACTGACAGATTCCAAAAACCGTAGTTTTTTTCTTGTTGACACCCTTGACTTGGATAATACTGTCAGATAGAGGTGGCTTTCCTAACTGACACCACACCCATATGATAGCAGATTACATTTAGCACCCGTGTCCCATAAGGCATTATATAACACTTTTCCATAGGTGCTGTTTAGCTCAATAGGGTATCGTAGAGGTGTGTCAGAGTCCAACCAATCCTCGTCGGTTTCAACGTGGAATGCATGTGTGACTCCAAGGTTAGCCTCTCGTTTCCGTCTTATACGTTGTTGTCGCTCCTTAGCCTCAGCTTGAGCTTGTATCTTCTTCAATTCTATTTGTGCCTTGGCTGCCTTTTTTGTATGGATGGCACGTAGCTCCTCTTGACTTAAAGGATCATAGTATCTTTTAAATTTTCTTCCATTGAGGAATCCAACGGTTTCAACTCTAACAAGAGTCTCCACACAACTGGTTCCTTGTGGGGTGATCTCACATACTCTATATGGTCCTTTTCCCACATATTTCAACTTTTTCTTTTCGTTATGCACTCCATACGTAAGGACTTTATCACCAACATTGATATCTTTGTTCTTTAGATGACGGTCAAACCGTTCCTTCCTCCTATCTTTCTCCACAAGTGCATTTTGCACAGCTAATTGCCTCTCTTCATCTAACCTTTCAAGGATATATAATCGATCAACTAAGGGGTTATCATCCCAACCTTCTTGAGAAGCTACTCGAAGACTAGGAACGATAACTCCCATGGCATAACCGCTTCTTGGCCATACACCATCTTAAACGATGTGCAGTTAATGGCAACTTTGTACGCAGTACGATAAGCCCATAGAGCTGATGTAAGCTTTAAATCCCAATCTGTGGGATGAGCTTCCACCGGTTTTAGATAAGATAGAGATTAAGGTCTTGTTGGTGCTCTTAACTTGGCCATTTGCTTGTGGATAATAAGGTGTGGACTTATGATGAGCTGTCATAAAGTTGGTAGTGAGTTCTTTTATTACTCCATTTATAAAATGAGTACCATTTTCACTCACAATCGCAAAAGGACAACCAAATCTTGTAATAATGTTCTCAAAGAATAACTTGGTAGTTGACCTCGCATCGGCCTTACGTGTCGCCTTGGCTTCCGCCCACTTTGTCACATAGTCAGTGGCAACGATAATATATCGAGATTGAGTGCTACGAGCTGCCGAACTAATTGGGCCTACCAAGTCCAAACCCCATTTTTCAAATGGTTAAGTCACTTTAACAGGATGTAAGGGCATCCTATCCTTTTGTTGTGTGATCTTGTAACGTTGGCATTCATCACATCCTTTTGCAAAAAGTGATGCATCCTTAAATAAGGTTGGCCACCAATAACCTGATTGCAACATTGTTCTAGCTGTTAGTTCCCCTGAGAGATGTCCTCTGGCTATACCCATGTGGGCTTCTTGCATTATGTATAAATACTCATCCTCACGGGCACAATGTCTAAGAATATCATCCTTTCCTAGCATGTAGAGAGTTCCTACAATGAGAGAGTAAGGTTCACATTCTTTTAACAGTTTTTGAGCTATGTCTTTATGAAGCACTTTGGGTGGAAAACCATTAACTAGAAAGTTCACAATCTTCTCACTCTATTCAGGTATGGTTTCAACTAGGAATAGAGAAGTATCGAGCAACTCATCATCGACTCCAGTAGGGGCTTCACCATTGGGTATGCGAGACAAATGATCCACCATGACATGTCTTTTACCACGTCTCACCACAACGATAAAATCAAACTCGAGGAGAATTAATAACCATAGTGTAATTCTTCCCATGGAATAAGGTTTATTTACTAAATAAAACAAGGCTTGATGATCAACACAGAACACAAACTTGTTGGCCAGAAGGTAGTATCGAAATTTCTTCACTGCATAAATCATACCTAAACCTTCTCGCTCTGTAGGGGTGTAGTTTCTCCTGGCATCATTCAATTGACGACTTGCAAAGCTAATGGGGTAGTCCAGTTTATGTTCTCCTGGCTGAGCAAGAACACACCCAATAACAAAGTTTGATGCATCAATATGCACATGGAAAATTACATTCCAATCGAGCACTCGTAGAATAGGAGTTCTAGTCAAGGTCTTTTTCAATGACTCATAAGCATGGTCACACTCCGTAGTCCATTGAAACTCAATAAGAAGCTTGTACAAAGGACGTGCTATCTCGACAAAGTTTAAAATAAACCGTCGGTAATAACCAACATGGCCCATGAACCTTTGAACTCCTTTATAGTTTGTAGGTGGTGGCAATTCAGCAATGGCTTTAATTTTGCTCTCATATGTGGAAATCCAATTTTTGGACACTATATGACCTAAAATGACTCTATGTTTAACCCAGAATTGGCATTTGAAAGGGTTTAAGGAGACGCGATACAATCTACACTTCTCAAATACTTTTAGTAAGCATGATAGATGTTCTTTCCAAGAGGAATAAACACAAAGGTCATCTAAGAAGGCTTCACAAAACTCCCTCAAATATTCTCTAAAAGCAATGTTTATTAATCTTTGAAAGGTAGCAGGGGCATTGGTTAAGCCAAAATCCATAACACGAAATGCGAACACTCCAAATTCGATTATAAAGGCTGTTTTAGTTTGGTTCTCCAGCACAATTGTGATTTGATTGTAGCCAGAGTACCTATCTAAAAAGCTATAAGCTTCCTTCCTTGCAACTCTTTCAAGCACATCTTTTGAATATGGCAAGGGGTAATGGTCCCTCCTAGTGGCGGCATTGACCTTCTTGAGATCCACGCACACTCTGAGTTTCCCATTCTTTTTTGGCAAAATCCCTATTGGAGACACCCATTCTGAGTGCTCAATAGGGTATATGAATCTGCATTCCACAAGCTTTTCAATCTCTTCTTGAACGATTTTTGCATATTTAGGATTCATTGGGTAGGGTCGTTGCCGAACTGGTTTAGCCATGCTATTCATGGGGATTGTGTGTTGCACCACGGAAGGTGAAACACCTTTCATATCATGATATGTCCAGGAAAATATATCCCGGAATTCCTTGAGAAGTTCTTTAAGTACACACTCCTTAGTCTCTGTCAGATCTTGGGCAATGAAAACAGGTTTAAACTCTTCTCCTGGGTCTGCTAACTCTATTTCCTTAACTATCACTGGACCGTCATAGACTCCATTGCTCCCATCGATAGGTTTTTGTAGACGGCTGGATAGTCACTATGTGTGAACGTCTTCTTAGAAGACGGGCAACGAATTACTTAGTAATTACTAGAGTAATTACTACAATAAACCCGAAGTGTATAAATAGGGCCTATTACATTGTTATCGGGTTGGCAATTGTTATCACTTGGTTTAGCGCTTTGGCTATAATTGTATTTGAGCATCATTGGCAGTATTGATGGCTGTACTTTCTCTCTGTAATCATATTCGCTGTAATCTTGATCGGTAATTCCAATCATATATATTCCAGTTATACTTACTTCTCGTCCAGTCTTCTGAATCTGAACCTTATACCCAGTACGTAAGTCTGATTCTTATTTCAGTATCTACATTTCAGTCTAGTCTCTGATTTCTGTGCAGTCTGCTGTCTGAAATCTTTCCACAATAGTAGCTGAAATCTTTCAACACTGGAATTAGCTGTCTGAAGAGATCAGCTCCAATTCCATTTTGGCGATCTCGGTGGCTTGAGCTAAAGCTCGTTGACTGAAAGACTCTTCTCCCAGTTGAAGTTTTCAGCAATGGCATCAAAATCCAATCATGCCCGGAAATCTACCATTCGTGTGGACCCCATTACTGAGGAGTGAGGAAGAGAGTCTGAGCCCAAGCAAGAGAAAATGACTGATACTGAGGCTCAGGAGGAGCATAGTCAGGCTGATGAGGCGGAAGACTCACAACACTCTCGACACCGACGGGCAGAACGGGAAGCACGGAAGGCAAAGAGTTCCAAGAGTTCTCAGTCTTGCCAGAGTGATGAGCATACCAAGGGCAGTAAGGGAAGTCACCGTACTTCTAGCAGACAAAACAGAGAAGACACTGATACTGAGACAGAGACAGAGATTGATTGGGATGCTGACACTGACAATTGCAAGAAGGCTCCCAAGCATCATTCTGAAGCCAAGAAGAGAAGTGGCCGGATCAGTAGTAATCGAAATGATTACACCGTTTGTTTGAAGATTTCCTTTCCAATATTCAAAGGGGGGAAAAAGGATGATCCAGATGTTCACATACAAGCTTTCGAGAAGTATGCTGAACTCAAAAACATTGATGAAGATGATTGGGGGGAATATTTTCCACAAACCTTGAAGGAGGCAGCGAGGAAATGGTATTACCATTACCCTATATGCCAGCTCAGATCATATACCAAATTGCTCAAGGCCTTCATGTTGGAATATTTCGACAATAGAGGGGACGAAGATATTCTCTATGAATTAGATAAGATAAAATAGAGAAATTTGTCAGTCCGCAGCTATGTGGAAAAGATAAAAGAGCTAACCAGGCAGTTGCAAGAACCGCCGTCTGAGAAGAGATTGAGGGCATGGTTCCTGAATGAATTCAGAAGCAAGAAGCTTAGGGAACAAGAAGTACCAGTCCCTACAAAAAAATTCAATGATCTGGTCCAAAGGGCATTAAAGCTGGAACAGCAGGCTAAGAAGGAGAAGAGCCACAAGAAGAGAAGGACCAGTAGCAGTAGCTCTGCTACTGAAACTTCTGATTCCAGTGAAATGTCCAGTAGCTCCGAGAGCAGCTCCAATGAAAAGACAAAGGAGAAATCAAAGAAGGGATCATGGACCAAGAAAATTGAAGAGATGGCTAGACGGATTGCAAAAATTAGCCACACAAGACAGCCAGTCCGAAAGATGGAGACTTGGTGTTTAAGATGCAAATCAAAGGACCACATCTCCACTGAATGTCCACAATGTACCTACTGTAAAGCCTTTGGTCACTTATGGAATAATTGTGGCATCAGAATTCACCATTTTAAGAGAGGAAAGGATCTGTCACTGGTTGCCTACACTGAACCAGTGAAGGTAGAACCAGTCAAAGTAGCTCAAGAAGAGAGACCAGGTACCAGTGGTACTGGTCAAGGACGTGGCAGATACCAACCAGGAATGGATAGAGGAAGAGGAAGAGGCAACTTCCAGAACAGGAGCATGAATTGCTACACTGGTGGGAAGTATGGTCATTTTGCAACCCAATGTCCAGATGCACCAGTAACAACTACTCTGAGGCTAAGGCACCAGAGCCAGTCCCAGTCAGGGTGGTTACCAGGAGCAAGGGAGTAGTATTGAAGAAATTCCAGACATTTTTGAAGTACCAGTAAATCCTAACAGCAGCAAGTGGGCTCAACAAAGGGAAGTTTGGAAAGCCAAAGGTAGAGAAAAGGTGGTGGATGAGTGGCAAGAGCAGCGGGAACTAGCAGCTAAAATCATGGGGGATTTAGATAAAGAGCTGCCAGAGCAGCCGGAAAGTTCCAAAGCTAGAGTCATTTAGAGGATACTAGCCCAATCAATTGATAAAGATCAGTCAGTACCGGCTATGACAGAGACCATGCTGGCTGTGGTACATGGACTAGCTCATGAAATGGGAGTGGATGGAAAGAGTAGGAGCACTGCAAAAAAAGAGTGGCAGTGTGAAGATACCAGCTCTTCAAGCTTTGACAATCATTCTGACCAAGAGCGAGAAGAAATTCATGTGAAAATTTGTGATAGAATCCAGAAGCTGACTGGTAGAGCTGGAGGATATAAGAAAGACATTGCCTGAGGTGGCCAACTTTATCAGGCAGCGCAGGAAGACTGAAGCAGAGGCCAGAACAGTGGACCTGACGGCTGTCTGGGATGATGAAGCTCCACTTATTCAGGTAGACTACAAGGTCAGGAAGCAGCGGGAACCTCTCTCAAGCGTTATTCTGGATGGAGGGGTAGGAGTCAACATAATGAGAGCCCATCTTCAGTAAATAATGGGTATCACTAATATAAAACTAGCATCATTCAAAGTAAGAATGGCAGATCATAGAGTCGTACAGGCGATGGGTATGATTGAAAACATGCAGATAAAAGTTGGGAGGGAGAAATTCATAACCAGTTTCCTAGTCCTAGATGTGCAGGGAGCATATGGAATGCTACTAGGGCGCCCATGGTTAAGAATAGCACATGCTGTTCATGACTATGCAAACCAAACTTTGACCATAGAAGGGGCCAGTGGCAGAATCCAAATCTAGACCAACAACATCAGGAGCTAAAAGAAGGAACTGAGGCCGAAGGAGTTGTGTCAGAAGTACAGAGCTAAGAAAATTGAGCGAATGCTAGTGGCTATGAACATATTCCCTTTGGCAGAAATCGATTTGAATGCAGTCTTGCTGAACAAAGAGCAGGCTGACAAGCAGAAGAGAAAATTTCTTGATCAGTTTACCGAAGTCAATGCAAGGGAAAGAACAGTTCAGCTAACTGGAAGGATGGAGGAACCAATTGATACTGGTATAGGAGAGGAACCAGTATGTTCTGAAGAATACCCACTGGATCAGAATAATGATTCAAAAATGAATGGACCATCCTGGGACTACGCTGAAGAATCGACCAAACGAAAAGGAGGCGGACCAAACTGTTTGCTTCCAGACGATCAGGAAGTAGAAGAATGGAACCTGGGATCAGACGAAAATCCCAGGATGATCAAGGTTAACAATCACCTTAAACTGGCAATGAAGGAAAAGGCACGGGAAATGTTCGAGAACTATAAAGATGTGTTTGCCTGGGAACATACAGATTTGAAGGGAGTAGATCCTGAAGTTTGTCAGCACCGAATACCACTGAAAGCGGATGCTAGGCCAGTAAGATTGCAAAGATACATGATGAACCCCAATTATGCAAAGAAGTTCAAGGAGGAGATTGATAATCTTCTCAAGGCTGGGTTCATTAAGGAAGTAGCAAGCAGTGATTGGCTATTTCCCATAGTTGTCGTTCCTAAGAAGAATGGGAACTTAAGAGTTTGTGTCGACTATAGGAAACTAAATGCCCAGACTATTAAGGATCCATTTCCCTTACCTTTTACTGATATGTTGCTCGATGAGATCACAGGGTATGAGATGTATAGCTTCATGGATGGTTATAGCGGCTATAACCAGTTATAGATCGCTCCTAAAGATAGAGCTAAAACCACTTTCATCACTGAGTGGGGAGATTTCATGTATCTGGTGATGCCTTTTGGCCTGTGCAATGCACCAGCTACTTTTTAGCGGTGTATGATGGAGATGTTTAATGAATTTCTTCATCGGTTCCTCGCCATTTTCATGGATGACTTTACTGTCTATTCAGATGAGGACCTGCACCTTCTATTCCTAGAGATGGTTTTTAAACGATGTCAGGAGAAGAGGATTTGTTTGAATCCATTCAAATCTATTTTTCTAGTATGGAAGGGACAGCTACTGGGACATGTGGTTTCCCGCAATGGAATAGAGATGCCAATGACAAAATACAATGTGTCCAGCAAGCTAAAGCACCCATAACTGCTTCAGAGTTGAGTTCTTTCTTGGGTTATGTGAATTTCTATAGAATATTTGTAAACAAGTTTTCTTCTCAAGCAGTACCACTATATGAGCTTACAAAGAAGACCAGTAAGTTCAAGTGGACTGCTGAGTGTGAGGAGAGTTTCCAGAATATGAAAAAAGCCATTACCAGTAAACCAGTCCTTAGACAGCCGAATTGGGATATTATTTTTCACGTACATGTGGATGCTTCAGGATTGGCAATGGGGGCAATATTAGCTCAGCCAGATGGCCGAACAGACTATTCGGTTTATTTTGCTAGTCGCAGGTTCAGTCAGGCTGAACAAGGCTATACGACTACTGAAAGAGAAGCCCTCGGAATGGTTTTTAGCGCCACGAAGTTCAGTAATTACTTGTTGGGAAAGTTATTTCATTTTTATGTGGACCATCAAGCTCTTCTATTTCTGATTAACAAAGTGATTATTCAAGGCAGGCTGATCAGATGAATGATGTTCCTTATGGAATTTGAATTCAGAATTTTCCATAAGCCTGGCCGAAACCACTGTGGAGCTGACTTTCTTTCAAGAAGTACGGAAGGATATTCAGAATCACCCTTCAGAGATGAGCCAGTAGATGCTGATTTATTTCAGTTAGAGGCAGAAGAATCAGTGGATCCTGAATGGTATGATATTTATCAATTCCTTTCCCAAGGTACCTTTCCAAAGGATTGGAAGAAGAATCAGAAGAAAGCTCTGATCATAAAAAGCCTGAAATTTACTATTATAGGAGGATTACTTTATCGACTGGGTGTGGACGGTATACTTCGACGATGTGTCCCTATGGAGGGAAGAATGCAAGTGATTTCATAAGCGCATAATGGTGAGTCTGGTGGACACTTTTCCAATGAAGTAACCTACAAGAAGATTCTGCAAGCTGGTCTGTGGTGGCAAACACTGATGTCAGAAGTTTCTGTAAAACTTGTGATATATGCCAAAGAATGGGCCGACCAACAGCTACAGATATGACTCCCTTAATGCCAATACAACCATTGGGAGTATTCATGAAATGGGGATTGGATTTTATGGGACCTTTTAAAAAGGTAACTCCTAGGAAGAACAAGTACATAGTGATGGCTACTTGTTATGTGACCAAGTGGGTTGAAGCTAAGGCTCTTCCTGACAACACAGCCAAGTCAACTGCAAGGTTTCTGTTTGAGAATATTGTCTGACGATATGGATGTCCAGTAGAGATCGTGATCGATCAAGGAACACATTTTATCAATGACACTATGGAAATCCTATTGGATATGCTTTCAGTCAAGCATCGGAAATCTACTCCTTACTATCCTAGATGCAATGGACATGTTGAAAGTAGCAATAAGACAATAAAGACTATTCTCACTAAGGTGGTGTAAAAGAAACCAGACCAGTGGGATTTGAAACTTCAGACTGCTCTATGGGCTTATAGGACAGCTTATAAGGTAACTACTGGAATGACACCATTTAGAATGGTGTATGGTACTGAAGCTGTGGTTCCTATGGAGTTTGTAATCCCCAGTCTGAGAATGGCTGTGAAGTATGGACTAGACTTCAACCATAATCTTAAAAAAGGCTGGATGAACTGATGCAGTTAGACGAACTCAGGCAAAGGGCTATATTGGAACAAGAAATTGTTTGACAACGAAGGAAGCACTGGCATGATCGCCAAATTAGAGTTCGAGAATTCCAGAAAGGAGACCTAGTGCTTCTATATCAGTCTAGACTGGGTCCAAAGAAGCCCAACTTGAAGATTGCCTAGGCAGGACCTTTTGAGGTCGATTGGGTCTTCTCCAATGGCATAGTCAGATTGAAAGATTTATGTGGACTGATGTTGCCTGGAGTATATAATGGAGCAAAGATCAAGATCTATTATTCAAAGACCAGAGAAATTGGGTCGGAACAAGGTACTAAGGAACTGGAGGTTGCTGATCAAGAGATACCGAAATCAGATATTTTTGGACTTTTTCATGTGCAACCAATTCCAGTTTCAGAACCAGTACCAAAAGAACCAAATCAGGATGACCTTAAAATCAGTACTAGTATGGTCCAGCCAGAGTGGAAATCGGTTCACAACCAGTATGGACACACTTTCCAATTTTGAAGTGGCCAACGGTCAAATGGCATGCCAATGGTAATTATTACAAGGATGGGTCGCAGTCTTGTCCAATGCATGTTTGCCATCATAGCAATGGCGCACACAAGTCTAGGAGCAGCGAGTGGTGGAGCTTTTGTGGCGCGAACACGTATAACAGTCAGGAGAGTTAGCATTTTTCCTCATAAATCTCCTTCGCGATGCTTCCCTCCTGTCAACCATTCGCCATCGCTGAGCTCCGAGGTTTCTTCAATATAGCCACAAACTTTGACCTCTGGGGAGACAATTGACTGTCAGATAGTCTTGCCAGTGACACCGGGAAACGACTTTGACACAAGTAAGTCATCTTCTCCTTCGCCTGTTTCATCGTCATTGACCTCACAGTGTATGGGTAGAAAGAAACGCTCAGAGAAGATGTAGGAGTCTCTTGAGGAAACCCATGCTATAGTTACTAAGGCAAAGGCAAGCCTTTCCGTTCTCCCATACAGTAAAATCCAGCTTTATGTATTTACTGATCAAGCAATGACTCTGCTACAACTATGGGATCTTCGAGTTGTACTGCAAGCTACAAGGATTTCTTTTGATTCAGATATCATCAAGCAAGTTCTTGATTCCTTTGATGCTAAAAGTGGCAGTGCCATGGTAAATAGTAGGAAGGTGTCAGTAACACCAGAAGCCATAGCATTTGCATTCCGGATGCCCAATGAGCCCAAACCTTCTATGGAAACTGCGCAGCAAATAAGTATCGCTCTGAAGGAGGATGAAACGGCCAGAAGGAAGCGCAAGGCAAGTGCTCAAGGAGTTCTAGTAAGCAGGACTGGAAGCCTCCGCTACTTACAGGTTTGTAGCTAAAGCAGTAAGCCTTAAGAACAACCCAATGTATGTGTCATAAAAATTGTTTGCTATGCTGTTGGCCAAGATACTGGATCCACAAGTCCATATCAACCTTTGTCAAATACTCTCACATAATGTACTCCAGCAGACTACCAAGCTAAAATCTCAAACTGTTTTCAAAGCCTGGTATGTTTGGCAATTCCTGTATTGGGCTACTGCTGTAGATGTTAATGAGCAGGTAAAGCAGGCTTGGAGTGAGAAGCCAATTTCTGAACCAAAGAGAATTGAGCTGTCCTCAGACGACGAGGAAACAAATAGTCAAACCATTTCCACCGACCTGAAAAGGAAAGCAACTGCAGATGAAGCTAGCAGTTCAAAGAAGCCAAAAATTACATTGACTAAAAGCAGTGAGTTTTTGAAACAAATAGAAAGCCAGGTCAAGGCAGTAAGCACTGAGAAAACTGAGGTGAGTCACACTGAGTAGCAATCTACTCAGACGACTGTGGCTGACCAGTCAGTTGTAAAAAGTATCGTTGCTTCTAGGTCTGGGAAAGATTATGTTAAACCAGTCATCACTGTTGAGAAGATAACAGACCAGTGAGGGGACAAAGGCAAGAGTCAACTGGACAAAGGGAAAGGTCCAGCGTTCTTGACTCGGCCTGGTGGAGTTCCTATAGATATGGAAAACCCTCTGCAACTGGTAAAACAGGATAAGTTGCAGCAAATGCAGACTCAAAAATTGAGAGGGCATCTTATGCTCAGTAAAGCTGATTATGCAACTCTACCCTATATGGCTCCAGTGGCAATATATGAGCCTATTGATTCTGATCCAACCACAGTCAAGGACAGATGTTCAGTCCTTATACAGTCTTCTTGGAATACCATTGTCAGTTGTATGGGACAACTGGTGGAGGCTGCTGGATCAGAAGAAGAAGTTAAAAAGCTCAAAGCTGACTTGGCAGAAGCACAACATCAGATTGAAACGCTCCAGAAAGCCCAGGAAGTGCAGAACATACAACACAGGGTACTGGAAGCTCAATCATAAGGGACTAATGAGTTGTTAAACAAAAAGATAGCTAAAGCTGAATCTGAAATCATGATCGTCAAGAGTCAAAGGAATGAAGCACTAAGAGCTGCCGAGCGAGCCGAAACAATGCTCAGGATGAAGCGGGTGAAATTCAGAAAGCTGCTACTGCACCATAAAGCTCTGAACTTGGCTTCGCTGACTGAAAGATACATTTACAATAGCTTGTTTGAAATTTTAAATCCCTCAGGCAATGTTGTTTTCAACTTAGAAAATTTAAAGTCTTTAATGGAAAGTATGCAGAGCGATTTGCAGGACAAGGTGGGTGAGTTCAATAATGCTATGAGGAACCAAGCTATAATGGATTATATTGAGCAGCAGACTTCTCCGGATGAGGATGAAGAAGATGAAGCTGATCAGGAGGAGGATGATCAAGAAGCTGAGCATACAAAGGATGATGATGATGCCCCACCACCATCTCCACCTCCAAGACCTGGTACTGGTGGGACAGGGCCAAATGAAGGAGGCCAGTCACAGCCAGACCAATCATACTAGAATGAGGAACAACGGGAAGGACAGGACAAAGAGCACTAGTCGGCGGGTAATCAGTAGACTGAAGAGCAACATCCCAGTCACATTGGGAATCAGCCAAATGATGAGTCCCATCTCAATAGAGATGCTAAAGGGAAGATGAAAGTACAAGATGAGGGACAAGTTGCTGATCATCAGCATTCACTCTACAACTCATTACCCTGAATAGGCAACTGAGACATCAACATGCCTCCATCACCAGACAGTATCTGGAGGATGATGCTCTCTGGACTGACTTGGAAAGATTTCAAAGACTATATGTGGGAGCTAGGGAAATGGTAGAACATTGGAAATCGGCAGCTTTCCATGATAAAGAAGCTTCTCGCCTACCTACGCATCCCAGTACAGTCCAGCTGCTGGAACGAGTTCCTGAATGGATACTCAATGCTGATGAAAGAGTGGTAAACCCGCACTAGCAAAGGAAGTCTACTGCAGATTGTCGCTCCCTAGCTCAGGAACTGGAAATCCTGTTGGGTAACAAACCAACCTACCGCTGTATGAAGGATGTTAGGGTTCAACTCAAGGAAGTTTTGATACAAATGAAAACTGCCAGAGGTGTTTTGGATCAGAGAGTGAGAGCCATTCTTGAGGACCAGACAGCCACTAGCAGAGGACCTCAAACGCGGATGTCAGTAGAAGCACAGGCAACTGCTCTCAGAACACTGTTCCAGCTAGTGAGAGTCACCAGAAAGATGATGCAGCAGGAGAACCAGGCTGTTCTCAATTTCTTAGAATTTGTGTCTGATTCTCCAGTTCTCTTGTATGTTGTTCCAGCAAGAGAAACCGAGCTCCCAAGATTCTTTCTAGCGCTGTATCCTCAACATCAAGAACCAGTTGATCGTCTCACATACTTCAAAATTACTGATGAGCTTCAGGATTGGTATGAGCGGTCCACTGTAGAATGGAAGACTTGGCAGACGTTGCTCAATGATGCCCTCCAAATCAATGACATTCAGGCAATGAAAGAGGAGTTGCATAGGATCCAGTTGTGTATGGGCCAGTGGAAGATTCAAGTCCGAGGATTGACCAGGACTACTAATCAGTTGCTACAACTTACGGTCGAATCTTCCAAATTTCTTGAAAAAGTCATTACAGCAAAGCCGGGTCTAGCACCACAGTACAGGGAGATGGTTGAGATTCTTTTCGAAGCTCGAGTCAAAACTAATCAGCCTCTTCTAGAAGGATGGATCCATACTGCTTCGCATTGTCATAAGCTGGCCAGAACCAGACTGAGTAAGGGCAGGCGTACACTCTATGATCCTGACACCAAAACCTATCATTCTCTCACGCCT
This sequence comes from Adiantum capillus-veneris, assembly GCF_014529385.1. Classification (NCBI taxonomy): domain Eukaryota; kingdom Viridiplantae; phylum Streptophyta; class Polypodiopsida; order Polypodiales; family Pteridaceae; genus Adiantum; species Adiantum capillus-veneris. Next base: position 93,451,016 of record NC_140953.1, on the reverse strand, counting down.
TATGAAGTAGAGATGACCACCGACCGACGGGATCAGCTTGAGCAGGAGGCCATTTACCGGCTGATTCAAAAGGAGAATGCTGATGCTGGGACTTCTCAGGCATCGTCCCGGTCAAAGAGCAAAGGCAAAAGGAAGACAGTCCAATGGAAGGATATTGGGTAGCTCCATCTCAGAATTCAGTGGGCGACTTTTCTTCTCCGTAGGCAGGGAAAGATGATAGCTCCACCTTGGCCTGGTGAGAGCTCCACCTTGGCCTTTTCAGCTGCCTCTCGCAATCCCTGGTCCTTCTTGAACTCCTACTTGTAATCTTTGAAGGGCCATTCTCTCAGTGGTCAAGCTAGCATCCCAACATCGAAACCAGACGATGGATTTTTCAGTCTCACGTCAGATTCAGATAGGGGAATTTTTCAAAAATTTTGGAATCTTGCCAAAATTCAAGAAAGAAGGGAAGGATGTAGTCACTATGTTGGAACGTCTTGTTAGAAGATGGGCAGCAAATTACTACAGTAAACCCGAAGTGTATAAATAGGGCCTATTACATTGTTATCGGGTTGGCAATTGTTATCACTTGGTTTAGCGCTTTGGCTATAATTGTACTTGAGCATCATTGGCAGTATTGATGGCTGTACTTTCTCTCTGTAATCATATTCACTGTAATCTTGATCGATAATTCCAATCATGGCATATATTCCAGTTATACTTACTTCTCGTCCAGTCTTTTGAATCTGAATATGAATCTGAACCTTAAACCCAATACATAAGTCTGATTCTTATTTCAGTATCTACATTTCAGTCTAGTCTCTGATTTCTGTCCAGTCTGCTGCTGAAATCTTTCCACAATAGTAGCTGAAATCTTTCAACACTGGAATTAGCTGTCTCAAGAGATTAGCTCCAATTCCAGTTTTCTTTGAGCCTTTGTATACACAACCTTACGTTCCTCTGTGGTATAGGATTTGAAATGTTCAGGTGTAGGGTGTAAGTTTGTGGAGTCATGTTGTTCTGTGGATTGTGATTTCACTTCCGATTCCTTTTGTTGTTGAGCTAACTCTCGATTTGGTCGTCTCCTTACAGTATGGCTCAACTTTGGCTTCTCTGTAGCCTCTAGTTGTGCGATGTCAATGGGTTGTGGGCTACACCACATAACGCTTTGACGGTATTCACCCCAGTTCTCTACCAACTTCCGATGAGCATCACATGCCCCTATATAATTAAGCCATTCTGCGGTAGATTTCTTTTCATTTATTCTAGCATGCATATTTTCTCGATATCGTCGCCTTTTATATCTTTTACTCTTCTTGTATAATTTTTGATTACAATAGATCTCTAATGAAGAGTCACTAGATGAATCGATTCTTGTGTCTTCTGCTCCCTTGGATAGATTGTCATCTACGGTACCACTGGGCCCTGAATGGTTTGTCCCCACATTTGCACTAAGATTTAACTCAGATTCTTCGTCCTCAAAGTCAATTTCAATTGATGATTCTGACCCCAAATCGTGTGGGCTATAGTCTTGTGAGGCGCTACTGGTTCCAATGCCAGTCAAACTTTCATCTTATAGGTCATCAGAAGCTATATGCATTGCTTCTAGCATATTTAAGGGTACGAGTGGTGGCATTTCATCCCCCTCAGGTGTTACCCAGGTTGTCCCCCTATTTCCCCAAGAGTCTATGGTTGCTGCTAGGTGGACCCAATCCACATTGTCCGACTCAATCATCCCAGGTAGTACATCCATATAAGGAAAATCTTCCCGAACATCAGTGTCCGCTTTACACGTGTAACAATAGTGCAATGGGGCCGGGTGAACTGTGGTGTCAGATCTATGATCAATTATAAACCTATTTCCTAGGGGATATGCTGTACCAGTCACAAGATCCACTCGAATGACAAAATCTTGGAACTACAAGTACACATGGCTTTTAGACCAGTCATGCACCATTTTTGCTTCCCTCATGAAAGGACGTCCTAAGATCATCTCCGATGCCATAGTGTGTCTGGAGAAATCCATAACAATGAACGTAATTCTTATTTTATGTCCAAAGACCTTGACCTTGAGATCTTCTAGCATCCCAATAGGTTTAACAATAGACCCATTGGCCATCTTCACTACAATGGTTGTGGTCGCAAGGTGAGGTCTTCCCATAGTTTCCAGCAACTTTTAGTCACAATGCTAACCCCAGGTCCACCATCAAGGATTCCCTTCACAGTTAATCCCTTAGTAGTGATTGGTATGGTCGCATTGGATTCATCACCCTCAAAGTATTGTCCCAACTTGTTAACAGGTATTTCTATAACAAGGTTCTCATCTAGGTTGGGTTGTGGATCTAAGTGTTCCTCCTCTATTGGCATCTCCCCAGCTCCATCCATCTATGCAAATTATGGTAGCCCAAACTTTAGTTCTCCATTGAGGAAGGCTCGAAGAGTTGAGACTAGCTCAGGGTCTCTATATAGTTTGGACATGATGGTGGTTCTAACTTCTGAAGACATGAAATCCATCAATTTGGCAATGTTTAAGGACACCTTTTGGACTTGAGTCCCTTGACGTGGGGAAGATGGGATCTCCATTTCTTCGATAGGATCATCTAGTCCCTTTGTAAACATTCTTTCCATCATGAAGTGAGTACGCCCACTTTCCCATGACTTTAAGTCACTTTCTTCTTGGATGACACTAGGTATGTCTAAGGGTCTATGGACTTGGTGAGCTTGTTTTTGTGTAGGGAACACATTGTCTTAAATATGGATCTTCCTAGATGCTGCTTCTAGATCCCTTTGGGTATCTTCTACCAAACTCCTTAATTGCTTGACTCGCTCAATCTCCTCTGTAGGGTTTGGATAAGTTCCTATCTTCTTCTTGGATCCTGGCCATTGTGGTTCATGAAGATCTTCCTTGTTGGTTTCTATCTTAGTGGTCGTTTTGATCTCCATGGTTTCACCTGAATCAGAATCCTCTTCAGCGTCCTTCATATATACGGGGTTGTCACCAGTCCCTATGTTGGCCTTTGAATTGGGGTCTGACTTCGCTGCTTTTTGCGATCTCTTCCTTCATGTTTTCTTCTTTTTCTGAGATTGGGCAATTGATGCCGTGTCTCTTTCCTCAAGGATATAATTTTGTTTTTGGAGCATCGATCGTGTGAGTACGTTTACTGGTATCACATGTGTACTTTGTGATGGCTCCTCGGTAACTTCAATCAAGTTTAATGGCATGATCTTCGATGCATTTGGATTATTTATACATTGGGCAATCAAATGATCTATGTCACATTGATTACACATGAGTATCGGCATTGTAGACGTGCTCGCTTGATTGGTTTGCATTAGTGTGACGTTCTTTTGTAGCCTAATTAGGACACTCGACTACACGATGTGGACCTCCACACTCATAGCATTGAAGAGGTGGTATCTTAGCATTGTAATTGATATTTTGGCCTCTTTCAGCAAGAGCACCTACTTGATATACAGGTTTGACTTGTCCCCAATAGTCCTCCATGTAGTATTGTGGACTTTCTTCAAGCACATCCATCCCATAGGCGATATTAGGATCTATATCTTCCTCACAACCTTCCAGACAATCAATAGATGACTCACAACCCACTTGATTCACAGAAGTGATTCTCGGATGTGGTGGTTGCGATCCTAGCACTGCAGGTGGTAAGGGTGTTGTTTGAACAACATTTTGGGCCCTAGGGACCATGTGTTGTGCTGTTTGTTCATGAGGTGGGGCCAATATCAATGGAGGCACTCGAGGTGTGTCTGTCCATGCTTAAATACTATGCAATCCTTAGCTTGATGACCATACCTTCCACAGGCATTGCAATTCCCATTGAATTTTACTCTAAAAGTAGGGCATTCACTGATACTATGCGGTCCATAGCACAGTGAGCACCATTGTTGCTCCCTTCTTGGATACATATGATTGTTTTGCGGAGCATGATTGTCTCTAAGACTCTCTTGAATAGCCTTGGTGAGATATGCTAAAGTCATCTCATATATCTTTGGCTCCTTAGCAATAGGCTTTAGGGTCATTGGCTGATGCCCTGATGGTTGCGAGCTAATAGATTTAGGCTCAACAAACACTCTTTCTCCTTGAATCATTAAATTATCCTCCAATTGGATCTCATTGGTGGTGATTGCTTCCCAAGTGGTGATATTTCTAATGACTAGGCCATTGTAGATATCCTCATGTCGTAATCCCCTAATGAATCTATCAAGCAATTGATTATTATTGAAGCGCTCATTTGGATTACAACGAGAATTCAAATACTTCAAGCTTGTAAGGTCCCCAACCCGCCTCTACCGAGATCGGGATGGGATCCTTGACAGGTCTCTAGGTCTGATAAAAATCAGAGTCTCTAAACAAGAAAAATCCAAGGAATAGACCTTTACCATTGACAATGGCTTGGGTCTATAGCCTTAGAAGCAGACCTAGTTCTGTCTCGCAGCGGAAACGAGACAATGTATTCAATACGTCCTACAAAAAAATTCTTATTCCAGCCCTATAACTTCATTATTCAGATTATGGTTTCCTTAGCCAACGCTTTCCCCCCCCTAACTTATGTGAGGGCACAGCCGCTGGTAGATTCTGAAGGAGTACGAACGGAAGTGCGACGCGAGAGAGAGTGCGAGAAGAAGAGCACGACGATATGGTGAACTCGCTCTACTGTAATGTGTAGAGCATAGTGAGTTCTTATTAGGTTTTTACAAAAGAACATGTGTACATACCTGGCGGCCCGCCCACTTACCTGGGCGACCACATTGGGCTTTATACCCCAACAACCTCCCACTTAAAGTCCAATGTGGTACTTTAAGTGTGAGAGAAGCTACTATACAAGCTAATATACAAGAGATGTAGAGAAGTGATGTACTACCCTACACCTAATTGCTTGCGAAAATGCGCAAAGCTCTCTGAAGGAAGTCCTTTTGTAAGTAGATCAGCAGGATTTTCTGTGGTGTGAACTTTGACAAGCTGAAGTTGCTTATCCTCGAGCATTTCCCTGATGAAATGATACTTCACATCCACATGCTTTGTCTTTGAGTGATAAACTGGATTGCGAGCCAATTGTATAGCACTTTGACTATCACAATATAACACAGGCATCTCTTCTTTGATTCCCAAATCTGTTACTAGTCGATTAAGCCAAATTGATTCTTTGCAAGCCTTTGATGCTGCAACATATTCAGCCTCTATAGTAGACTGAGTAACACAATCTTGTAATCTAGAACGCCATGATACTGCTCCACCAGCCAATGTAAAGACATACCCTGACGTAGACCTTAGGTTGTCTAAGTCACCTGCATAATCTGAGTCTGTAAAACCCTTTACACTTAGCTCCTGACTCCCATAGCATATACACATACTCTTTGTAGCTTTCAGGTATCTCAATATTCCTTTCACTGCCTCCCAATGTTTCTTGCCTGGGTTTGACATGTATCGACTTACTACTCCCACTGCAAATGCAATGTCTGGGCGAGTAGCAATCATTGCATACATCAAACTACCCACTGCAGACGCATATGGAATCTTATCCATTTCAGCCTGTTCTTCCTCAGACACGGGACAATCTTGTTTGCTAAGTTTCACATATGGTGGCAATGGAACACTCAGTGCCTTTCCCTTCTCCATATTGAAACGTTGTCAATATACTCTGTTTGAGATAACCAAATCAACTTCTTTGATCTGTCTCTCTCAATGCGCATACCAAGTATATGACTTGCCTCACCCATGTCTTTCATGTCAAACGATTTTTCCATCTTTGACTTCAAAGCTGAAATTTCTTCCAAGTGCTTGCCAGCAATCAACATGTCATCCACATACAAAATAAGGATCAGCCAACTGCCATCCTTAGCCTTCTTTGTATATAGACAGTGATCGAACTCACTACGTTTGTAGCCTTGAGAAAGCATAAACTTGTGGAATATATGGTACCATGCCCTCGGTGATTGTTTTAAGCCATAAAGACTCTTCAACAACTGGCATACCCAATCTTCCTTGCCTTTCTCAACAAACCCTTCTAGCTGCTACATGTAAATTTCCACATCTAAATCACCATGCAAGAACGCTGTCTTGACATCCATTTGGTGCAACACCAAATCTAATATGGCAACCAATGCAAGAAAGCATCTCAATGTAGTCATCTTGACCACCGGAGAGAAGACTTCCTCAAAGTAAATGCCTTGTTCTTGCTTAAAGCCCTTGGCAACAAGCCTTGCTTTGTACTTTGGCTGACTATCATGAGCGGTGATCTTATACCTGTAAACCCATTTACAAGGTAGAGCCTTTTTGCCCTGTGGTAAATTAACTAGCTTCCATGTCTTGTTTTTATGCAGAGCTGTCATCTCTGACTGCATGGACAATTGCCAATTCCCAGAGTCCTTCATTTGCACTGCTTCCTTGTAACATGAAGGCTCATTGCAATCAGTCAACATGACATAATTCATAGATGGAACAAACCTATCAGGAGGTCGCGTGACACGTCCAGATCTACGCACAATAGGTGGCTCAGGCTCAGCCACAACCTGTGGTTCCACTCTATCCTGTTCTTGCCCCTCTTGAGCCCTAACATTTTGTCTTTCACGTGCAGGTCCATCTTCTTGGAAGACAACTCTTCTAATCTCCTCAACCCTCTCTGGTTTAGAATGATATTTGGATTCATTAAAGTGAACATCATTGTTGCGGACAACCTTTCTGGATTCGGGATCCCAAAGTCTGTACCCCATCTCACCAGAATTACCATAGCCTACAAAGATGCACTTTCTACTCTTTGGCTCAAGTTTGTTCCTAAATTCCTGTGGAACGTGAGTATATGCCTCACAGCCAAAGACTCTGAGATGCTTGTATGAGGGCATTTTGCCTGACCATACCATCTCTGGCACTGAATCCTTCTGCAAAACCTTGCTAGGAGATCTATTTACAAGATGAACAGCTGTTGATATAGCTTCAGCCCAAAACCCATTTGGCAGCTGTGCATTAGACAACATACTTCTGACCTTCTCTTGTATGGTCCTATTCATCCTCTCAGCAACACCATTTTGAGGAGGATTGTAAGGAGCAGTAAGTTCACGTTTTATACCTTTTGACTCACAAAAGTCCTGAAAGGCCTTTGAAACATACTCTCCACCATTGTCAGTGCGTAAGCATTTAAGCTTCTTGCCACTCTGATTCTCCACAAGTGTCACAAACGTTTTGAAAACACTAAACGCTTCATCCTTGTGCTTTAGAAAGTAAACCCATACTTTCCTCGAGTAATCATCTATAAATGCCATAAAGTAAGAAGCTCCCCCTAGAGATAGGTTAGGCATAGGTCCACACAAATCACTATGAACAAGTGCCAACTGTGTATCTCTTCTACTGCTTCTATGCTTATGTGGCTGCTGTGTTTGCTTACCATACAGACAATGTTCACAGAATTCAAAATCATTAAATGAAAAGCCAGGAAAATAACCAGAACGAGACAAGATTTCCATTCCCTTCTTGGACATATGTCCTAACCGGCTATGCCACAAAGAAACGTTCGGCTGCTCGGTTACATTGATTACATTTTTAGAGACATTTGATACATAAATCATGTAAAGTCCTCCAGACTTTACTCCATGTGCTACTGTCATAGAACCCTTGGATATCTTCCACATGTTCTGTCCAAAAGTGGTGACGTAGCCAGCATCATCAAGTAAACCTGTGCTGATCAAGCTCTTTGTAATTGCGGGAACATGTCTCACATTCTTCAACGTGAAAGAAGAGCCATTCTGAAACTTCAATTGAACATCTCCAACACCTAAGATCTCACATGTCTGCCCATTGCCTAGCCGAACATGATCTTTAGTGGTCACATAAGAAGTAAACCACTCCTTGTTTGGAGACACATGAAGTGATGCCCCTGAGTCTATAATCCAGTCACTCAGTGCATTTCCATCAGATGCTGTAAGAAGAGCTGAGTCCATTGCATTATTCAAGAAGTAGATGTCTCCTAACACTAGACTGTCATCCTCTGCAACATTGTTTGTCACATTTATTTCTTGAATCTTCACTGAGGACTTGTTCTTCTCACCATGGTCTTCAGCTTTCTCTTTGCCTTTTTCTACTTTCCATTCTCTGCAGTCTCTTTTCATGTGACCCTTCTTGCCACAATGGTAGCATTCTATGTCACTCTTGCCTTTAGCACTGCGAGACTTGCTACGAGACTGATTCCTCTTTCCACCTTTGTACTTTTCTTTGGTCCTTTCCCTGACAACTAAGGCTGTTCCTTTGCCTTTGTCCATTGTCTTTCTATTGGTTTCTTCAGTAAGAAGACTTCCTTCTACACCTGCTATGTTCAAACCATCTGGAGGTGGAGAAATACTCAAAGCTGTGCGAAAAGTGTCCCAACTTTCCGGCAATGTGATCAACAGGAAGATAGCTCTAACAGGTTCATCAAACTTGACACCTTGAGCTGACAACTGACTATATATTGTGTTGAATTCATTCAGATGATTGGACATAGGTGTCCCTTCTTTCATCTTCAAGTCAACAAGCTTCTTAAGCCAGTATACCTGTGAAGCTACACTCTGCTTCTCATAAAGATTACTCAGCTTTAACCATGCTTGATAAGCCGACATCTCGTCTGCTACATTGAAGTAACCGCTTTCTGCCAAAGTCAGCATAGTGGTAGAAAGTGCCAATTCATCCATTTCGCTCCATTCATCTTCGTCCATATCTTCTGGTTTTATCCCCTTGAGCTTTATAGGTTTTATCTACTTCTTTTGTACCAACACGTGCCAAATCTGCTTCTTCCACAATGAGAAATTGGTTCCATCCAGCTTCTTGATATTGTAAAGAGCAGTGCCCTGTGATCCAGCCATAGCTATGCTTCACAGTAGTTTACTTTCCTGGAAAAAATTTGGCAAAGTTTCCCCTGTAAACTGACCTCTGAACCAATATCAACCTGTCAAATGAACCAAGAAATCTTCAGATTCTGCAGAATTTTTGGCAGAGTCTCCTTTGTAAAATGGCTTTGGTGTACTAAAAAACAGACCAAAAACAGCTCAAAAAACACTGTCTCTCTGACACTGTAAGCTACGGGTAAACCTGTCCTGCACCTGTACTGTCTGTCACTGTCCTGTAAGCATAGACTGCGACAATGCCTCAACGGCAGTAAAGCAAAGAGGCAATCCCAAATGTCTAACTCACAGTCAATACATCCTAGCTGCCTATCTAAGGGTGCTCGAGGGATCGCTCCAAGACCTGTATCACCGAAAGGATCTCAACATTCGAGAATCCCCCAGCTCAATAAAACCTCACTCGACCCTCAACAAAGGCTGCAGTAAATCTGACAGTACATAGACTTCCCGCAAAGTCATACATCCACAAATTTCCCACTGTATGTTGTAACCGCTGCGGCGGTTGTTTGCTGCGTGACTCACAGCCAGCAAACCCTCAATAGACATACATCATCTCTGACAATACATCCCATGTGGAAGTACCTGCAATGTCAGGATGAAATCTGGAATATCAAGCAGCAAACACAAGCTACCTGATGAACTAGTGGATGTCGCCTACAGTCTGTGTGTAGATGCGCCCGTGTCGTATGTGACACGCCTCCAAGAACTGTGAGCCGTCCTTCGATGTGTAGACAGCCACAAATCAACACTCTGGGAGTGTCGATATCCTCAGCACCTGCAGTTGTAGGCCGAAAACCCCAAATTTGCAGAGTCGGATCTGCACCCGTTGAGACCACGTAGTCGAAAATGGCCTGCGCAGAACTTTGTGGAAGCCGAACGGTGACCGAGATGACGTCAGAATGAAATTTTGAGCACAAGATTTGGGGCCGTGTCTTTGCCTGTCGAATTTAACTCCAATCTGAGCTGGTGACTCTAGCCTCGTTTAGTGCTGCCCCGAGCCTCGATCTGAGCTTTGATACTAGTTGAAGGAGTACGAGCGGAAGTGCGACGCGAGAGAGAGAGAGTGCGAGAAGAAGAGCACGACGATATGGTGAACTCGCTCTACTGTAATGTGTAGAGCATAGTGAGTTCTTATTAGGTTTTTACAAAAGAACATGTGTACATACCTGACGGCCCGCCCACTTACCTGGGCGACCACATTGGGCTTTATACCCCAACAGATTCCTCTTCCGTTTCAAGAAGTTTTCTAAAACGTTTTAGTGCGCAAGGATGGATAGTTACCTGACTAATCAGGTCCACCCGTCCATGATTGACAACCTTAGTCAATCCCGCACTCACACATGATTCTTTTGTTTTTTAATTACTATCACATTGTTTTAACATTTAAAATAATGGTTTCTTTTAACTTTTGATCACAGTAATTCATTCAATCAAATACATTGAAAAGCATTCTTTTAGCAAACAGACATCTTTAAACTAAAGACAGGGTACTGTCAATCAAAACATTTTCCATAATAACCATGACCAGTACTCTTCTTGTCTCAAGACCACCTAAGGGTGAAAAACGGCATCCATTCTTTATTGAAATACGGAGTGGATAAACCCCCACCCAAGGTTCCGGGTGCCCATACACCAAACCAGTTGCCCATACAACAGGGCGGCTCCCCTAGGATAAAAACGGTATCCTAACTTATGTAGAAACATCAAGACATGACACGGAGTAGAAACTCATCATTCATGGGGGTAACCGACTTAACCGTGGCTAGAAAGCCAATCATTATCATCAATTTATATCAAGGAGTCGGAGGTGTCTTGAGACAAGCTGTCTTAAGGATGATCAAACATATCTTTCCTAATTCAACTAGTTTTAACCCAAACAATTTTTTCCTACATTATAAACAAATGCACGCTGGAAGTTACCTTCCGTTTTTAGCCAGTTTATCCTTCTTACGTATGCAATGCTAACTTATAAAAGAACTTAAACTAATTAAAGACTTAATTGAATAATGGGAAACCCACCTGGGATTGATTGGTCATCTGTTGTTGCGCTGGCACCTGAAAACTCTCCTCCGTAGGCCTACTACTAGGCCCGGCTTCGTCGTCATGCGATGCTCTAGTTCGATTTGGAGCTACGTCCTCATCATCAGATGTAGGATTTGCTCGGGTCCTTTTTGGTATCATAACTTCTTATACTTATAAAAAGGACGTCTAATTATTAGGTAAATAGTTCAAAATCTAAACTTAACCTTTGTATTTAACCGTAACCCATCCAAGGTTAAATTTATAGTCTTAATTGGTAAATTCTTGACCTAGTAAATTTTTATTTGTCTATATAAGCATGATAACTTTTTCCACCGCTTCCCTAAGGTTTTTCTAAGATCTCCTAACTTTCTTATAATTTTCTATATCTTTTTCCTAGTTTTCCCATCAACTTTTAAGCTAATAATCTACTTATTTTGGGCTTAATATTTATTATATTTAATTTCTCTTATAGATTTCATTTCCTTAATTTGATATCATAGGTTTGCACCTACTATAATTTTTCTAAAAACTTTTAACCACAAAGTTTATTTATTTTAATTAATCAATTGCTAAAAATAAGATTTTTGGTTAATTATAATTTACTAACCTCACTAATTAACTATGGTATAATTATCACCAGTAGATAAGGATATTTTTGACCTCTTTTAATTATCTTATTATTTTTCAACTTAGTTATATAATTTCCATCTTCAATTTTTAGCTAAAATTAGGATAATTTGACTTAAATAAATACTTATACTACTTTTTTAACCTTGACCTATTTATCACGGCCTCTTTATTATGTAATCTAACTGTGATAAATAGAATGTAATCATATAGCATGATTTACTAATTTCCCGCTTGAAATTTCCACCAAAATTAGTATATTTTGATTTAGATAAATATCTATACTACTTTTCTAACCTTGGTATAATTATCGCCGCCTCTTTACCCTATAATATAGCTCTGATAAATAGCATGTAATCATATAGCATGATCTACTAATTTTCCTCTTTAGTTTTTAGCTAAAAATAGTGTAATTTGAATTAGATAAATATCTACACTACTTTTCTAACCTTGGCATAATTATCATGGCCTCTTTACCCTATAATATATCTCTGATAAATAGAATGTAATCATATAGCATGATCTACTAATTTTCCTCTTTAGTTTTTAGCTAAAAATAGTGTAATTTGACTTAGATAAATATCTACACTACTTTTCTAACCTTGGAATAATTATCACGGCCTCTTTACCCTATAATATAGCTCTGATAAATAGCATGTAATCATATAGAATGTTTTACTACTTTCCCTCTTTAATTTTTAGCTAAAAATGGTGTAATTTGACCTAGATAAATATCGTTACTACTTTTCTAACCTTGGAATAATTATCACGGCCTTTTTACCCTATAATATAGCTCTGATAAATAGCATGTAATCATATAGCATGATTTACTAATTTCCCTCCTTAGTTTTTAGCTAAAAATAGAGTAATTTGACTTAGATAAATATCTATACTACTTTTCTAACCTTGGCATAATTATCACGGCCTCTTTATCATATAATATAGCTTTGATAAATAGGATGTAATCAAATAGCATGATTTACTAATTTCCCTTTTTAGTTTTTAGCTAAAAATAGAGTAATTTGACTTAGATAAATATCTATACTACTTTTCTAACCTTGGCATAATTATCATGGACTCCTTGCCCTATAATACAGCTCTAATAAATAGCATGTAATTATAGTACATGATTTACTAATTTCCCTCTTTAATTTACCCCTAAAAATAGCATAATTCCACTAAGATAATTAGTGTGTAATCTGAGATTCTCCTAATTATCACGGGTTTCTTAACACCCAAGTAACTACTAATAGATATATCACAGCAATTGAAGTCAATTTACTAATTTCACTTATTTAAATTTCTCAAAAAACAGAGTAATTCTGCCTAATTAATTAGCTAGATTAATTATCTGAGCCTATCCTAATTATCACAGGTTTTTTAACATCTAATTAAACTATGATAAATATATCATGGCATTTAAAATTAATTTACTAGTTTCCCCTATTTAAATTACTAAAAAACAGGGTATTTCAGCTAAAGTAAATAGCTAGATTAATTTTCTGAGCTTCCCCTAATGATCATGGGTTTTTGACCACTTCATTAACCACTGATAATTATATCACATCATTTGAATTCCATTTACTAATTTCCCCTATTTAAATTTCTCAAAAAACAGGGTATTTTAGCTTCCTCTTACTAATTTCCCCTATTTAAATTTCTCAAAAATAGGGTATTTTAGCTAAAGTAATTAGCTAGATTAACTTTTTGAGCTTCTCCTAATTATTATGGGTTCTTGAACACCTAATTAACTACTAATAAATATATCACAACATTTGAAATCCATTTACTAATTTCCCTTATTAAAATTGCTCAAAAAATAGAGTAATTATGCCTAATTAATTCGGAAAACTTCTCAAAAAATTATAGGATAATTTTTCCTAGATTAATAACTGTCTAGTGCATCTCTGATAATTACTTCAACTTAATCTAATCTTAATTAATATATTTATCATTAATTCATGGTTAATTTGGCTAATTTGAGCCCTATTATAATAGGATAATTAATTAGCTTAGTATTACTAAACTTAATTCTAATAATCAACAGAGATTAATTAATTAAGAGAGGTTTGAGGAGCATACATAGGCCTAATCTTTGATTTATTAACAAATATCTTAATCTAACGTTGCTAATTAAGAAAGATTAGACTAATTACCATTTAGGTTAATCAATTAAACATTAATCTCTAATGATTTCTGCGTAGCGGTCTCTCTAGAGGAGAGAGTGTGTGTCAAGGCTCCAAGTCTGTCCAAAATGTGAAGCTAGGGGTCCTATTTATAGTTTTCTGGCACTCTTAAGCTCTCACAGGCTTAAAAAAGCAGTTGCTTGTAGTTCAAGCAGCCTGCTACAGGTCAAAAAATGACCCCTACTGCTAAATGAGTCCCTCGCAGGTCAGTGATGACCCTCCCATTACCTGCCATCTTTTAAAATGTCAATGTTGCTATAATTTGACCTATTTTTGCTTAATTGGTAAATATCTTGTAAATATCTGGGAGACCTTTAATAAAGTCTATGCTTAAATGATTACTGTAACCCTTCAATTTTTCTATTTTACTCAATTCACAGTGTAAACTTCCAGGGGTCATAACTATGCCAGTTTTTATCGGAATTCAATTCTGAAAATTTCTAGCCCGGGGTTTGCTGTGCTTAAGATTCCAAAAATACCAATATTTGCCATGGTCGGACAATTCTACATTGCTTTTTCAATAATCATATCAGTTTGATTAAGCTTTATACAACCTTTAAGGTTTCAGAAACTGGAAACCTTACAAAGCGACTAATAAAGTCTCTCACCGACTCTCCTTCCTCTCGTTGGGCTTTCTGGAGTTGAGAGGCTACACCCCAAAGCACTCCCTCTTGTATGTATTCTTTTAAGAACAGTCTCCTAAGAGTAGGGTAAATCGTTTTTTCTTCCACCCTTAGGGTTCTATACCAATCCCCTACCTTCCCACTTAGGGTTAGGCTTCAAGCATTACTCTTATGCAGGTCATTGTGTTCTCCTAGAGAATCACATATTTTTTCAAACACTTCGATATGCTTTCTCACATCCCCGTCTCCACTAAATTTTTGTGTGAGCTTGGCTATTTGTACTGCCTTACTTCTAGGCTCTCTATCAGGCGTGTTACGCATATTCTCAGCAATAGATCGACCAATAGCTTGAGCAAATGTTGCCAAGTCACCTAAGTGAGCAGGCACCGTGGGTGAAGGCGCTCCAAAGACTACATGTGGAGTAGGTATTGGCATTGGACTTGGCGCATAGGAAGCCCTTGGGTTCCACGTTGGGTACAATGTTGTGCCATGTGGTGGTCCATAGTTCATATGTGTGGCCCTAGGCATAGCAGACGTCGGATGTGACATGCTAATGTTAGCCGGTATAGTCCCATGGAAATAAGAGCTTGGGTGTTGTGGTTGTGGAGCATAGGTACTTAAAAAAATGGGAGGGGTAGGGACTACATGAATACGAGGGCCTATAGGTGTATACGATTGGTACACACTTGTAGGTAGTATTGCAGGCATTGAGCTACCATGTAGTGGTGATTTACTAACAAATGAGGTCCATGGCATGTTTCTCAGCATGCCCATCATTGGGGTAGGCATGGTAGCCGTGGTGTCATCAAGGGAAAGATGAGCTAGACTTGGAAAGGTAAAGCTATCACTTGCAGTGGGCTCGTATTGCACTGAGACCCTTGGCGAAACAACATATGGAGGATCCATCGGACTTACCGAGGGAGTCTCCATTTGTGATAAGGTCAGTTGTTTAGACTTTCCTGTATCCAAGAATCTCATGAGACCCGTTGAAGGCATGTTGATCCCCTTGTTCTGTCTCTCTAACTCAATGACCCTATGGATGACCTCACAAACTCTTTGTTGTTGATCCTCCACACTAGTAGCACCCATTGTGGATTTTAGGACATCTAACCAACCCACGTGATAGGTGTGACCTGTGTATAGGTCGGTTAGAGTTTTCTTTTGTAGTTGGTACTCCCAATTCTCATTTAGGAACGCTCCATCTAGGATTGAGGTGCTACGGGTGTCCTTTGAGGTAGATGCAATGTTGCTTTCTAGGGGTTGGCCCTTAGTGGTTGCTAAGTCAGGAGCACTCGATTGCTCTCCTAGCAAAGATATTGACATAGGAGCTTTCGATGTTAACTCTCTTCGTTGCTCCGCCTTGCGTAAACTCTCAATTTCCTTTTCCCTCGCTGCAAGGATATACCGCTCAACCTCTTGCACTTCGGCAAGGCTTCCATCAGGTAATATAACCTCGAAGGGGAATAGCTCTGAAGAGTCAAAAGGTGCAGTGAATGAAGTATTCACGTGCACATTCTCTAAGGGCATAGGGTCTACGTTGGTCATGAATGGAGAATTTACTTCCCCACCCCCCTCATTTATATCATTAGCTCCATGTTGGGAGCGAGTGGCTCTTCTAAAGGTTTCCTTCAAGCGGCTAAGCACGCTTGGCCCGGACCGTGGGCCCATGACATGCATGTCTTGGCTTGAGCTATCGGGATTAGGCATTGGGAAACCCTCCATGACGTCGTAGTCAGAGGAAGAGTCACTAGCAGCTATGTTCGGGTTTTGGTTTGTACTACCTTGGATCCCCGCTGAAGGCCCGAAACCTAAGGTAGGTGGATATTGAGAACTCGCGTAAGTCGAAATTCTCTCTAGTTGCTCCGTCTCTAGCACACGACCAGAGCGCAGATGCATGTACCTTTGGCACCCTACAAGCATCCGCGAATAACCTCGAAGGTTAACCGCTTACTTTTTTAGGTGTCCGTTTTTACTCGTTTTTTAATGTTTTTAATGTTTTTTAATGATCGTTTTTTTTAATTAAAGTGTTTGATAGCTCGAAATGAGCGTATCACTCAGAGGGTTGCGGTGTGATTTACAGCACAACGTTCAGTCACGTGAAGCTCCGTTGGTCCTCAAAAAAGTCAATTTTTATCTACGTGTGAAGCTAAAATACATAATTTTACAGGGCGACTGAGGCCTGAGTCTGAGCGTGAGCTTGGGCTTGGGTCTGGGAGTTATTCCCGATCCCGGTCCAACCTTTAATTTTTTTTTTTTTTTTGGGATACGATCGCCGCGGCCTGCGTGTGAGCACACACACACACACACTCTACCTACCTACTTACAACTAATACACCTACTGTTACACACTAACACACTTCATTAGCTCTCAAAGATCTACTTCCTACTTACTGTACTTTACATTACACATAACTAACAACCTTAATACTAATACCTTAGCACAAAGAAAACACAGTAACCTTTCAAAATTTCATTAACAAAGAAATACATAGTAGCAACACAAAATCCTTCTTCTCAACACACACACCTCTCTTCCCTACCGTTCCTACAATTGAAATTGCACCACAAAAGAAGCACAGAGTGCCATTCAAGATTAGTGTATGGCATTCCCCGGCAGCAGCGCCAAAAATGTGCTCGTATGTCGCCCTTGTCAATGCAAGGAACTTGTCGATACACTGTTGGCGAGCCACAAATGGCTCCAAGCACACAACAAGCCTAAACTAGTAAGCTCAAAGATGGCGATGGTGTGTGACTCACCGCTCTACGCTTGCTGTCGTGGAGGATTCCTCGCCGCGAAGAAGAGGGAGATGCCGCTACGCCGCGCTCAATCGCCTCCCGCCATCGTGCCGCCGCAATGCTCAATCGCACTCTCTCTCTCTCTCTCTCACGCATACACACACACACACAAGGAGATGAAGAAGAAAAGATGGAGATGGAGTAATAGCACTCTTCAATTGCACAAATGAGAGAATGAGTGAATTTTAGGTTTAGTTGACTTTTGTATGAGCTCGCCCCATTCACACATGGGCGCCCATGCTTAGCCAACTAATCCCTTGAATGTTCCAGTTAGAGTGCGCCTCTCATCGGCGATCACTCTTACCCTTTTCCTATTGGACCGACAAGCCCGGTACTTGACTCTACCAAATAAATAATACAGTGTCCGTCGTAGGTGATAGGAATGTGCGTGAGGGTTAACATGTGCCTCCCTCACCACTCATTTGCATAGCCAAGATTATGAAGCTCTCTTCTAATAATTAAATAGAAGTCCTTTTTTTGTGTTTCTCTTTGTGTCATTTGCTATCAGATGTTGATAATGATTCAATTGTGGTGCAAGATTTGTCAATGCCGCATGCTTATCTTTCTTCTCTTCCTTCTCTTGCTCTTTCTTTGTCACCACAACATGAAAATGTTCCTAATAAATCGAAAGAACTTTTGATAGAATACAAAGATGGGTTTTCAAAATATTTACCACTTAGGTTACCATTGACACACTTTGTGCAACACGGCATATATGTGGTTGCATGTAGTAAGCCCGTTAGTAAACCACCCTACCAAATATTTTACCACTTAGGTTACCATTGACACATTTTGTGCAACACGACATATATGTGGTTGCATGTAGTAAGCCCGTTAGTAAACCACCCTAACAAATAAGTCATGTTGGGGCTACTGAGGTGGAATGTTATCTTGTTGACTACCTTAGTAGAGGGTTGATTCAATCTAATTCTTCACCATGGGCATCTCCCATTCTTTGGTGAAGAAAAAACATGGTTGTATGTGCATGGCATAGATTATATTAAGAAACAATATCCATTGCCACGGGTATATGAAATCTTTGTTGATAAAATCATCCATGATTGTAGTTTTTATGAAAATAGATCTAGAGTTAGAGTATCATCAAGTAGGAATTGGTCTTTTGCTAATAAGCCTATAACTACTTTTTGAACAAGGTTTGGAGATGATGAGTTTTTGGTTATACGTTTTGGTTTAACTAATAGGCTAGCTACTTTGATGATGCTCATGGATAGTTTCTTGAAACCATACCTACACAAGTTTTTTTATTGTTTTTCTCAATGACATCTTAGTATACAATGCATTTGAGGAAGAGCACTTACAACACCTGAAGTAGGTGTTTGATAAACTCATCTATGATTGTATTTTTATAAAAATAGATCTATGGTCAAGGTATCATCAAGTAATAATTAAGCTTGCTAATGTACCTGAAACTACTTTTTGAACAAGGTTTAGACATTATTAGTTTTTGGTTATACCTTTTAGTTTAACCAATGTGCCATCTACTTTCATGATGTTCATAGATGGTGTCTTGAAACCATATATGGGAAACTTTTTTATTGTTTTTCTTGATGAAATCCAAGTATACAATGCATTTGAGGAAGAGTACTTACAACAACTGAAGAAAATGTTTGATCTTCTTAGGTAGCACAAGTTATATGCTAAGGAATCCAAGTGTGAGCTTTTAAATGCCAAATTTCACTATTTGGGATATGTAAGTTTTGCTACACACCTTCATGTGGAAGAGCTCCATATTTTCTTGATCTTTGTAAGTTTTTATCATAGCTTTATTAGAAACTATGCCAAGGTTGTTGTTCCTATGATGTGGACCAACTGAAAGCCAAGGGAAAAGAATTTCATTGGGGAGAAGCTCAACAACAAAGCTTTGATGCACATAAGGTTTCTCTAGCGACAACACCCAACCTTATGTGCTTGAAATAGATGCCAGTAATCAAGCTATTGGAGTAGTTATTCTTCAAGAAGAAAGGCCAATTGAATTTGAAAGCAAGAAACTTGATTCTTCACATCAAAATAGTCATGCTTATGAAAGAGAGTTGTATGCAATAGTGTCTGCTCTAAAAAGGTGGGGTGACATTATTTGCATGGTGCTCTTTGAAATAGTGTTTGACCATGAAAATATAAAATGGTTTACACAACAATCTGATTTGAAGGGTCGAAAGGCCAGGTGAGCTAAGATTCTTTAGGAGTATGATACAAAGTTTTGGTATCATAAAGAAAGACACAACATGGTAGATGATGCTCTTAGCCAAATGCCTAAGACCAACTCTCTTCTATTTACGGAACCTACAAGTGAGTTTTTGAAGTGTCTGTAGGGTATATGTGAGCATGATGATGCATCCTCCAAGGTGCGGAGTCATGTAAAAAGAGGGATCCTTCTCACTCCAATGATGGTAGTTTGTCTATTTCCTCCGCACCAAGCTCTCCTCTTTCAAATGATGAGTTGACTAGATGGAAGTTTTTCTCCATTGATGATGGGTACCTACTCCACAAGGGATGAGTTTGTGTACCAATGGGCGCAAGAATATAGTGCCAACTTCTTTATGAATGCCATGACAATCCAAATGCAAGGCACCCACGTATAAAGAAGACTTATGTACTCATATGATGATAGTTTTACTATGAGAGATACCCCTTCCTAGGTGTTTATGCACAAAATACACAATTTACACTTTTATACAATTTTCAATACACAATTTCACTAACTATGCAGATGAGTTTAACAAAAAAAGAAGACCTAGGCAACACCCCCGATCTAAAAAGATCCAAGTTATCGACCCTTTTGTCTAAGGATAATCAATGTAGGTGATCCTACTCTTATAATGATGCTGCCATGAGAAAAATAACATATGAGTCAATCATAATAGCATCTTCCATATGCATAAACAATCTTTTCCAAGGAGTCAAACTATACAAGGTCTCTACCCTTACACATCCACCGTAAACCATCAAAACCATTTCATGATCCAATCCAAAATCATAATCCAATCACATCACATGGGTGAGAAACCCACCCAACTCAGGGTGATGCAATTTCCAACCCTGCAAAACCACTTTAGCACATAACATGGTTGCAAAAAATTTGGCAGTATAACCATATCCAAAAAAAGATCCAAGAGCCACAACGTCTTCCACAATCCAAACTCACAACCATAATCTATGAGGGACATTAGCCCTTGACCATAAACCATATCCCATCCCACACTCAAAGTTTGACATATCCACTTCAATCAAACTAAGTCCACATACATGGCCCTTAAGACATCCAATTTTGACAATATCCAATCATGCATAAGCGATGCACCATGATTGCACCTCACCCCCTTGGCACATAGAGCTTGTTTTGACCTAGAAAGGGTGGAAAGCAACATACACATGCACATGAGACATCCACATCCATCCGTGAGGTTCCATACATCACACAACATCATTCCATCAACATAAACATGATGAAAAAAAGCTCCGTCACTTTTACCAACCATAAACCATAGTTTCACATATATGCAAAAGACAACTTTAACCATTCTTGGGTGCATGCATAACATGCAAATAAAAGTATTTGACCTCAAAATAATGCATCAAGATCATATCCATAATGTAGACTAACACCTTATCACATCACTTTGCCCATATGAGACGCATACAAACAACGGTAACACAAAAAGAAAGTCACTTTATTCATATATGCCTATACGGTTCAGGTTGACTTTGTCTCAAAAATTTACATATTGTGTTGTTTCCATCAAGATTTATACAAGTAAATTTCTCCCTTTCCCTGCTACTGTCCTCTCCCCCGGTTTGTGCCACTCGTCCCCTGTCCTCTCCCCCGGTTGTTGCCACTCGTCCCTTGCCCTCTGCTCCGGTTGCTCCCTTGACCTCTGCTCCAGTTGCTGCTACTTCTGCCTCTGGGGACGCTGGTCTCGGCCATCCTTTCGTGTCGCTCAAAATCATGGGCCTCTTCCATGGCTTCCCATGCATCTTGCACCTGTGAAGCTTCCCTCTGTTCTTGCTCTTGGTGTTGATGTGTAGCCCATTCCTCTACTTCTGCGGCATCTGCATAATATTGATTTATTGCTTCTTGCATATTTCGAACTTCTTCTTGAGTCTGATTGTGGCGTTGCGTCATTTCGTTAATGCGAGCCTCTTCGAACTCCTCAGCTCTCGCCGCTTCCTCTCTTGTGCATTGGTTTATCGAGATTATAATATGTTGGATGGCCATTACAAAAAAATGTCGCACATCGTTCGGGTCGTAGTTATGTAATTGAAGTTCCTGTAGAAGAGTAATATAAACATTTGTTGCTTCATACAAACGTTGCAGCAAACAATGAAACAACACGATTACTTATGTTCGGTACATCCATAATTTGACTAAGGAGCAACAGGGCATTCAAACAGGTTTGCCAGCCATAGCTATAGTCATCAGTCTGCGTGGGCATGATTACCCGTTCGTGCCGGAAGGTATTTCCTAGATCATGTTCTAACAAAACATTCTCTACACAGCATACAAGTTTTCTCGTGGCACTACATACATAACCACTTGAGTCAGCAACACATTACAAAGAGACACTGCTTCCAAATGTACCCAAATGGGCCTTACGTTTTTACACGACCGTGAAACGCCCTGCTTTGCCCGGAGTTTGCGTAGTAAACAATCTTAGCTTCCATGTCAAATAACATCAGACTCCAATGATCACTACAAAGACACCATCAAAGATGAGGAGAGATTCGCAGTACAAGATGTTTTTTACAAGGCAAGAAAATACTCACGATTGATTGTACGCAGTGACCAGAAAGCGTGCTAGATCAAAGTTGACTCTGCTAAACCAGTTCATGAGACTCAAAAAGGAAACTGAGTTGTTCTGCAGCAAAGGCAATATCAGCGGATCTATTACGTATACTTTGTCTTGAACCTTAGGGGGAAGAAGCGAGACATCGTGCCTAACATGAATCAATGGCAGAGATTAGACTTGAGGTATCTCAGCGGGCTGTCTGCCACAAACCCATGAGTCAATACCGAGCGAGTGGGGCAGCTATCGAATTCCATCCGCCACTGACTCGCTTGGTATTGACCCATGTCTTAATGGTAGTGACCCATTTAATGAATCAAGCGTGACTTATAAAGAAAACTTTGATGACTGCCGCGAAGACATGGGTCAATACCGAGCAAATAGTACCACTATCCAATTCCATAAGAGACTGTCTCGCTTGGTATTGACCCATGTCTCGGTAGAGACCCATTCAATGAACCAACCGTGACTTTTAAAGAGCATGAGAATTACCACAAAGCAATGTTGACGACCTCATTCATTGCATTGGAGTTGGTGAAACTACGCATTCACAGGAAGTCTTGTTGATCGAGGTTGAAAATGCAGGCCTCCTCTGACCTCCCAGGCCTCTTCATTCTCTTGCTTTAAAATAATTGACTTATTTGATATGTTGGATGGCCTTTGTGATGCAGAGACTTGCCCTTGCCTTTCTTGAGCTGGCTCCCTGGCTGCCTCGGGCTCCTCCCTAACAGGCACAGGCTCCGGATCATTTTCCTCCCTAACAGCCGTAGGGTCCCCCCTAACAGGCACAGGCTCCGGATCATTTTCCTTCAATATTAGTTCCTCCATAAATTCCTCAGGGTCCACCCTGGCCTGCTCTTGCCCCTCATCAGCCCTTACTGGCTGCGGATCCTCCATGACTTGCTCATTTTGGTGTCTAGCTGGCTCCTCAATAACTGTATCTATTTCTTCCATGACTGCCTTGGGGTCCACTCTGGCTTGCTCATGCCCCTCTGTGGCTATCTCAGCCTGCCCATCTGTGTCGTTTCTCTTGACTCGTGATCAGGTCCTGTTGTTTGTTTCAGCCCTAGATGGCTCTGTCTATCGTGCAGGAGGATGGAGAGGGGGGATGTTGAGAATATCCATGGTTCTACTGAAATGATCCTAGAGATAGAATGTTGTTTTCTGATTGCACGCTGAAGTATCGTGGATCCTCTTTCGTTATTGATGGATCCAGAGCTCTGTTCATGAGGGTAATGGTGACTCTCTCCAACTTCTTGTTCTTCAGGACCTCGCACTCGTCGAGCTTCAAAACAAACTTGAGAACCCCATCACACTCGTCTCGATTGATGTCAAAGAAGTGAACTGCATACCTTTGCAATGCTTCAAGATCAACGAAGAGGTTGTTGTGCTTGTTAAACTGTACCTCTCTGCTGCCCTTGCCTAAGAACGTCACTTCAATATGGAATGGTGACCCAAGTTTCTCAAACACCTCATCATTTATGTGCCGGTGAGCAGCCTTTACATGTGATGGATTTGGCAGCAATGATCCTCTCTGTAGTTTATTTTGAGATTTTTTAGCTAATGCTTTGAAGAGTGCCCTGTATCGCATCTGCGAGATGCCACTCTCATCAAGTATTGCTTGCACTTCCATTGGTTCCAGCTGATTCTCGTTCATGAAGGAGGTAAGTAGCCTCCCTTTCAACTTACGAAATTTTTTCTGAGTTATCATCTCTTCAACTACTTCTTTTGGAACTAGACGGCTGTAATGCACTCCGGCATTGAAGCGTGCACCGTTCGAGTTTGGATGCAGTAAAGACCTGCCAAAAAAGCACAATGCGTTATGATCATGTATAGGAAAGTAAGTGTATCCACTTCTTAATGAAGCACATTGAAGAAAAAAACTGTGAGTTACCTTAAAGCTCGTATTCGTTTTTTCAGGCCACCACTACCAACCTTCATGTTCTCAAGGTTGCACAGATCTCGTTTTTTTTTTCCCGACTACCAAGCACGGTGTCTTTCTCTCGCAAACTTGTGATCTTCTTCTCAAGGCCTTGGATTGTCTCTTTGTTGATGAAATCTTTTGAGAGCATGCTTCATTAAGTTTCTTCAACTGCATGTTCTCCATTGCCAGGAAGTTTCTTTGCCTTTCCGCATTCAATCCTCTCATTTCCAAATGTTCGGTGTATCCCAATAGCCCATCCTTGCCATCGCCTGTGAAATGTAAGAGGTTAGTGATATTAGCAAAGGGAGGTGGCGCATTTGTCATAGGATCCTTTGGATAAATAGACCCATCGGTCCACAAAACCAAATGATGTTCCTTGTTTGTCCTTCTAAGTTCTTTCTCCCGTTGAGATAAGAAAGACTCCCTCCTACGTTTCTGCAACGGTGCGTACTCTTGCAATACATCAACATGAAGATGATGTGTGTTCTTTCTTTGGGTAAGTGTTAAAGATGAAGGGGCCGAGGATTGTAAGTTCAAATTAGTGTTTTCATCAAGAAAAGATGCGTTCTCCATTCCTAGAGTTGATAGAGAAGAAGACGAAGAAATATCTCAGGTTTTGGGAGGGAAAGCCATATTCTCAAGTTTAGAGTTGATAGAGTTCGTGTGGCTTATGTTTCGGGAGGGAACGCTTGTAAGTTGGCATTTCAAGTCATTAGTCATACGGTTAGTTGGATTCCTGACAAGAGAACGAAGGATAAGAATGATAAAGACGGCAGCTACCTATCAAAGAATGTCATTTTGGCTTTTTGTTGCGCAGAAAAGTATCACATAAAATGCACAAGTTAACATTTTCATTTTCTCTCTCTAAGCCGACGTGGCACTTCTTACAGGGCCCAAAAGTGAGTCCAACTTTCTCCTAATGGATGTGAGAGGCAATATTTACATAATGTACAAATGGGCATGAAAGAGAGCGGGTTGCTAGAGCCTACTAAAAATGTTTTGGGTTTGTGTGAATAAGTTTCTTTTGTAGATACTATGTGTGAGCTTGATACTATAATGGAGTCTAGTTTGCATCTTGAAAATGAAGTTGTGGAAGTATGCTCTATGGAAATGTATCATGTCATAGAAGCCTTTAAAGAAAACCAAACAATTGGCCCAGAAGTCCATGTTGAAACTAAATACAAGAGTGTAACAAAGAAGGTGAAACCAGTAGCTACCATCCAACAAGAGGGAAAATATTGAGTAGGCTTCTTTGCAACCAAGTTTGAGGAATCCTAAAAAGATTGGGCATACCTTCACAAAGGAGTATTCAAGAGTTGTAGATTGGTTGTGAGGAGTTTCTAACACGGGTGGAGAGTTTATTATGATAGGTAGTGTGTGAGTAGAGGCAATTAGTGTTAATTAGCTCTGTTATTTGTAGGCAAAATAGACAGAGTTGTCAGGGGTAGCTGCGTGAGCACGTGAGCTCGGCGCCCACGTGCAGCATTATCCACAAAAAAAGTTTTTTAATATAAATACAAATAAAAAAACGCTTGAAAATTTGAGACAAAAAAGAAAATTATAAAATAAAAAGAAAATCAAAAAATCGTATTCTAAAAGGAAGGATCGAGATCTTTCTCCCAGCCCAAGCCTGAGTCTAGACCGCAGTCCTCAAACTTATGATATAGTATAGACACTACTATATATATAAAGACGAGGACCTCAAGTGAAGGGAGGGCATGTGGGACAAGTTCCTCAAGTCCTCCACCATCCCCTTCACACTCACCCTTTGAACTTACTAATTCTAGCCTTCTTCTTGATTAAGAAAGAACTGTTTTTAGGATTCCAAGGGCTTTACATAACCGAATTGAGGGCTATAAAGCACGGAACGTCCCTCTAGCCAAGAGGCTCATTTTGAGCTATCACACACCATATTCCGTGGCCTGGTTAGAAAAAAGGACAGAAAATAACAAGAAAATTAGGTTATAAACACCTAGAAAACTTGGTGAACGACCTTCGTGGACACTCACCAACGCTTCTAGAGTGTTGAGGTCACATACACCTACGCTTTGGTTGTGTGCTAGAGGAAGATCACATAGAGAGTATCTCCATTTACATGGGCACTCATTATTCCTCCACCTTAGGCTCTAGGCCCTCAGCGGGAACCCAAGGTAGTACCACTCAAGACCCACACATTGTGTATAGTGACTCTTCCTCTGACTACAACATCAAGGAAGGTTACCCAATACCTAATCCCGATAGTTCAAGCCAAGATATTGATGCCATGGGCCCACGATCTGGGTTGAGCGTGCTTAGATACTTGAAGGAGATTTTTAGTAGAGCCACTCGCTCCGAACATGGAGCTAACGATGTGAATGAAGGAGGTGGGGAAGTAAATTCACCATTCATGACCAACATAGATCCCATGCTCCTGGAGAGTGTACATGTGAATACTCCGTTCACTGCACTCACTAACTCTTTAGAGCTATTCCCCTACGAGGTTATATTACCTGATGGTAGAAGCCTTGCCGAAGTGCAAGAGATTGAGCGATATATCATTGCGGCTAGGGAAAAGGAAATTGAGGGCCTACGCAAGGCAGAGAAACAAAGAGTGTTAGAAGTGAAGGCCCTGATGTCAACATCCATGCTAGGTGAGCAATTGAGTCCTCCTAAATTAGAAACCACTAAGGGTAAACCCATAGAGAGCCACATTGCATCTAGTTTAAAGGACATCCCTAGCACCTCAATCCTAGATGAAGCATTTCTAAATGAAAAATGGGAGTATGAACTACAAACGGAGACTTTAACCGACCTATACAAAGGTCACACCTATCACATGGGTTGGTTAGATGTCTTACAATCCACATCAGGTGCTATTAGCATAGAGGAGCAACAACAAAGATTTTGTGGTGTCATCCATAGGGTTATTAAGCTGGAGAGATAGAACAAGGGGATCCAAATGCCTTCAATGGGTCTCATGAGATTCTTGGATACAAGGAACACTAAGCAACCAACTTTATCACAAATGGAGACCCCCTCCGTAAGCCCGATGGATCCTCCATGTGTTGTTTTGCCAGGGGTCTTAGGACAATCTGAGCCCACATGTGATAGATTTATCTTTTCAAGTTTAACTTATCTTTCTCTTGATAACACCACGGCTACCA
This sequence comes from Adiantum capillus-veneris, assembly GCF_014529385.1. Classification (NCBI taxonomy): domain Eukaryota; kingdom Viridiplantae; phylum Streptophyta; class Polypodiopsida; order Polypodiales; family Pteridaceae; genus Adiantum; species Adiantum capillus-veneris. The sequence goes on along the minus strand of NC_140953.1, from coordinate 93,424,025 downwards.
TACCTACCCCAGTGATGGGCATGCCCAAAAACATGCCCTGGACCTCATTCATTAGTAAAGCACCGCTACATGGTGGCCCAATGCCTACAACGATACCTACAAGTGTGTATCAATCATATGCACCTATATCAATCATATGCACCTATGGAACCTTGTGCTCATGTAGCTCCTACCCCTCCCATTGTTTCAACAACTTATGCTCCATGACCACAACACCCAAGCCCTTATTTCAATGGGACCATACCAGCTAGTGTTAGCATGTCACATCCGATGTATGCTATGCCTAGGATCACACATATGAACTTGGGCCACCACATGGCACAACATCGTACCCAGCTTGGAACACAGGAGCTGCATATATGCCCAACCCAATGCCAACCCCCATTCCACATGCAGCCATGTGAGCACGTGCCCCCACTATACCTACTCACTTAGGTGACTTGGCAACATTTTCTCAAGCTATTGGTTGATCCATTGTTGAAAATATATGTAATATGTCGGATAGAGATCCTAGAAGTAAGGCAGTGCAAATAGCCAAGCTCACACAAAAATTTAGTGGAGACAAGGATGTGACAAAGCATATCAAAGTATTTGAATAAATATGTGATTCCCTAGGAGAACACAATGACCTGCATAAGAGTAATGCTTTAAGCCTAACCTTGAGTGAAAAGATTGGGGATGGGTATAGAACCCTAAGGGTGGAAGAGAAAAGGATTTACCCTACTCTTAGGAGATTGTTCTTGAAAGAGTACATATGAGAGGGAGTGATTTGGGGTGTAGAATCTCAACTCCAGAAAGATGTAATATAAGAAGAGATGCTCTACAAAGAAGATAGAGATAGATAGATAGATAGATAGAGAGAGAGAGAGAGAGAGAGAGAGAGAGAGAGAGAGAGAGAGAGAGAGAGAGAGAGAGAGAGAGAGAGAGAGAGAGATAGATGTTCACGTCCGCTGCCATAATCCTTTCTATATGGAAATTGAATTTCTTACAAAGGTGGCCTAGAGTCTCTTTTTATGGTATACTCACGACTCCTCGCTCCTCATGCCTTATGCCTCTTGGCATCCCCACTAAGGTCTAGGACCTTCCAATACGGCCAAATCATCCTAGCAGGTAACACGTGGCATGCACGGAGGACATGATCCCAACATCCCTTGATTTGTGTAAGCCCAAATGTGCAGTGGTACAGTGCTACCATTTAAGGGCTGGGAACCCGTACAAAAAATTTATAAAGACCACATCAGAAATCATCCGTGAGAGACAGGTCGGTGCGGCTCGCATCAGGTATCTCTGGCATCGTTTGGATCTGGGTAACAAGATCACTACTTCACGTCCATTCGCCTTCTCTTCCCCCGAAAAAACTCCAGACAACAATTTAAAACTTCAATCTGAACTCAAAAACCATCAAAAAGTCGCACTGCCCAACTGCAATATGAGGTTTAAAATATATATCTCCGCAAGAGGGAAATTTGCCAAGAACATGAGACCGCAAGAGGTGAGTTATTGGTGAAAGCGGAATGGAAAGTGGTCTCCACATGTAATTCTGCCACACACCATAGTCATTGCGCCAGCAATCCGCATCTAAAATATTTTCACCCATTGAACAATGCATGCAAAGATATCCCCTACAGTCTATAAATTCTTCGGTCAAGGAGCAGCTGCACTCAGACAAAAGTGCTGCTCTCGGAGGTGTGACTGGAAGCAGAGGGCTACACCTCAAGTTGTACCCATGGCTCCAGTAGATAATTTTTAAGAACCCAATTTTGATGGAGGATTGCAGCTGCAGGTCAAGGTTATGGCTGTAGGCTTAGACTCTCCAGCTGTGGTGGAGTTTCAGCTAAGCAATTGTTATTTGAACTCACTTATACTACAATGGGGTCTAACCCAACCTGGGAAGAGAAATTGGAGAGTCCCTTCTAAGTGGCCAGAGGGAACCTGTGACTTCAATAAGCAAGCCCTGCAAACACCTTTTCTCAAGTTCGATGACAATGCATTTCTCACTATTGAGGTGTTTGACTCCAAGTATGATGCAATCTAATTCATATTAAAGGATGATTCCAACAATCAATGGTACAAATTTCAAGGGGGGAATTTCGAGATGGTGATACCTGCCAATGCAATGAGATGGTCGCATGAGATCAGGAAAGGAGAATTCAGAGGTATTTCACTCAAAGTCGGGCACGAATTGAGGGTACTGCATAATTGAATTCAGGAATCACAGATAGGGATTCGGAAGAGCAGTATTATGGCGCTAAGTCAGAAGCAAAAAATGAAAGTTCTAAAAGTGGATCAACGGAGAAAACTGAACAAGAGTCTGAGGAGTGGAAGCTTACGATGGGGTGTATGGAGATGCAGTGAAACATCAACATTTGCTTCAACCTTTGAGGAGAAATGAGAGTAGGAGTGCAGGAGCAGGGTGAAACATCACTGCGAGACGCCAAGTAAGGAAAAGGGGATGGCCCATGAGGATGGTTTCAAAACCGGATGAGGCAAAGGAGCCAGAATACAGCAAATTGGGCGCAAGATGGGGGAAGGAAGAAGCGACTCAAGTATGAAGGAGAAGCAAGCTGAGAACATGGCCTTGTAGCTCTTGGAGAGGGTTGTGTTGCCAATATCCATGTGTTCTGATCAGGGGCAGGCGGTAGGTTGTCGGCCATGCCGATGGCATGATATGCTATTCTAGTCAAGACCTCTGGTGCCCCCAAGTACGTGATTTTGCCTTCCTTCTTGGTGCCCTTCAAGGTGGTCAAGACATATTGCGCGTGTCCACTGGTTTTCTTGTTGTTGACTTGAGAACCTGAGTGAATGTGGTGGCCACGGCGTGATTTGGTGTAGTGTACCTTGGTGGCCTTTTGGCTAAGAAATGGAAGTACTGGTGGTACAAACGGGCTGGCTCTTCCACTTGTTTGTGAATAAGGTCGGCGAAGGTAGCTGCGGCTATCTCTTTGGTAAATGTGCCTGTGGTTTTTTTGTCCCTTTCTCGCATGGTCATTCCTTTTGTGGGCAGTCGGAGTGCCTTTGACACTATCTCTTTAGTGATCACTACTTTGACCTTGTTCCCTTGGGTGTCGGATATTTGTGCGGTTCCATCTTCTTTGATGGTGGATAGAAGCTCATAATCCTTCTGGAAGTCCACTCCGCAAGGTTCTTGTTTGTAGAAATCCCTGAGCCCCAGCCTGCGGTTAGCCTCTTTTGTCTCTGGCTTGGCGGCTACATCATAGACTTCCTTGGGCAAGAGTTGCAACTCCACCTGATGCCCTTCTTCACTTTTGAACTTATCAGTTAAAACCGTAGTGTGGTGCTCTTCTAATTGTTCTCTGGAGAGGTAGGATGCCTTTGCTGCTTTGAGTGACTCGGGGTCTAGTTGATAAGCGGGAAGTTCCTGTAGTTTCTCCTTTTGGTTAAGCTTCTTTTTAGCCCTCTCCGTTGCTTGCATGGCTCCTATTCAGTGAATAGGGTGCAAAGTTAGTAGATTTGTCAGAATTTTCTCTGAAATGTCTTTTTAGATTGAAATGCTGACAATTTGGTCCACTTTGCTTCAAATCAATTTTTGAACAAGCAAAGATGCATAAAAACATGCAAGGAACAAAAGTGTGTGGTCAAAACAAAAATTTGCAACCAAAGTAAATAATCATGATTATTTACAGCTAAGAAAAATTTTCAACTTTTTGCAAACTTGGCTTTATAGGCTTGAAGTATATACCAAATACATGCTCTGAGTGAATTATGGGTTCATTTGGATGCATAGGGTGAAAATGGTACCAGATTTTGGCTTTAGGTCTTTGAAACAGTAGATATAAAGGAAATTTGAGATTTTGAACTCCAAATTGATTCAAAATTGGCTAGTGGTATTAACACATCATGTAATTTGGATGTATGATGGCAAAATATCAAAATTCCCCAATTTTGACCAGAAAGTAAATAATTGCGATTATTAACTTTTCTTCCAAAATTGACATTTTTTGGTATATATCGGTTCTACGCATTGTATAGACCTTGGGTATGAGGTGATTTGGATCAAGAAATGTGGTCCATAACCTAAATTTTGGCTTGCAAAGACTTCTTTGCGTTTTTTGGCAATTTTACAAGTAATGGGTGGTCATTTTGGCTCATCCTTGATTTTTGGCATGTAATAGGTTTGTACACATGATAGGTGAGATGATTTGACAATTTCCAAGCAAAACTTATGCAAAAGTAAATAATCGCGATTATTTACAACAGTGAAAAAAGCTTTGCAAAACCTATAAATTTTGACCTAGACATGTTCAATACACCTAATACAAATCCTAAATTGAATTTGGTCAAGTTTGGTCATGCCGACATCACTTTGGGCACTGTCGACTCTAAAATCACCGCTTCTTGTGACTACACTTCTTGTTGGGTTGGTCGATCAACTTTGAGGCTTTGGACTTGTCCGCAACGTAGTCGTGAAGCAACTTGCCCAATTCTGGTTCATTTGGAGTTAGTTTGACCCCGTATGTCGAATTTGACGCTTTGTAACCTTCGAGCCATTTTTTGCTTTTCGAGGGCTATGCTTGATGGATTTCACTAAACCAATCATATACATTGTATATGCACCTCATAAGCAAGCCATCTGTGGAGTCAGGTCGGAATTCTGGCATTTGCCAAAAACCCAACTTTTCTATTGAGGACCCCCTCGACCCTAGCGGATTGGTCATCTGATGGTATAGAAAGGTCCTATTATGTTAGGGCATGCTATCGTTCAAATCCCATCTGATTTGGTCAAGCTGGCAGGCCGCTATGGTCAGTTTTAGGTTGTAGGTCTTCGTGCACTGCTCGATTTCTAGGGTTTTTTCTAGGGCTTTAGACTAGCTATTGGCCGTAAAAAATGCATCATTGTCAAGTAAAGAACTTATCCCTCATGTCTCATGTGAGACGGCGCTGAAAATGATCAACTGTGGGCTCCAAAAAAGTCACGCGAAAGAGGCCGAAATCTCTCTCTGCAAAGGCTCCAAGTGGAAATGAGGTGGTTTTAGCCTACCTTGGATATCTATACCCGGACCCTGTTACTCCTACTAGGCTGTGAAATATATGTTAGACTTCAAAATTTCCCCGATCGGATTCCTGTAGCTCATTCTGCAAGAATTTTACAAAAGTAGGCATGGCCGCCTAATTTAGGCTTCCCGCTTCCATCTTTTCATTTCATTGAAAATTTTTGTGCTTGTCTGCCTTGTCTTTCTAATCACCATTGTGTCTTTCATTTTTCTATCTGAGCTTCCCGACTATTTATTATTAATTTTTGACCTGTTTATTTGAAAAAATCAAAGAAAATAGCAAAAATGCTCTAAAAAAAATAAATAAAAATCCAATAATTAAGAAAATCCCTTGAAAAACACAGATTTATTGTTTTTTGTTGGATTTTTCTAATTTTAAGTCTCATTATCAATAAAAAATGATGAAAAATACCAAAAAAGGACTATTTTTTAAAGATTTTTTGATAGTATATACACTATCTACACTCATCGGGAAGATATTATCAGTGAATTTTTCCTTGATGACGACTTATAAGGGCATTATTAGGTAATTTTGCAAAAAATCATACGTTCACATCAAATTTTTTCCTCCCTCTTTAAACATTGTCCTTAATTACTTAGTACTTAGTACTTAGTGCCCTTCTTCTAGAGAGCTTAATTAACACTAGGTAGGTAATGGGACACTTTTATGTCCTGGGACACTTTTATGTCCTGTGAAGTGACCATTTTCCTTGAATTATGTCAAGAGTTTCAAAATAGATTTTGAGGTGCTATCTGTCTAGAAATTTGTCTCATGAGCTGAAAAAAACTCGACATTTTTTTGGAATATCAATTCCATCTTTAACCTTGTCCTTGCGCAACATTTCACAACCTAAACTGTGTGAAAAAACGGATCCTGTTTTTGGCTTTTTTCAACTTTTTGCAACTATACCACTCTAGAATTCATGTTTGTGAGGTCTATAATGCTAGAGAACTATCTTTAGTAGCCCTCAACATGTCCTGATGCTTCTAGGGAGAAATAAATGTTAAAGTTGTAAGTTATGACCAAATTACAAAAATTGTCAAATCCTGTTTTTTAGCCAATTTTAGCTCCTCTATGATTTTTTTGGTGGCTTTCATGATATCCAAATGCAGTTTTGATTTTCCATGTCGCATATTGTAACATAAAGCTAATATTCCTTGAGTTTTGGGGCACCTAATGCCCTATTTTGCATAGTAGACAACGATGGTTGATTTTTTCAATTATAGAAGAAAACGAAACACTCTAGTATATCAAGTATAGCTTTTTCAATATTGTTAGTTTCTTGTGACAACTACATGCATTTTGTAGGTAGTAACCATATCTAGTCATAAGGATCAAATTTGACTAGATATTGAATAGTTTCTATGGGATTCTACAACTCATAATGTTGAACCCAGTTTTTTCATGTTTGTTGTATTTAGCACCTCATCTTTGTCCCCAAGATTCCCCTTGGTCAGAGATGTATTATTATTTTGACATGCTCCATGGCTTCTTATGAACCTAAAGGACAATAGGGAACTAAGAAAACATGCATATATTATTTGTATTGAGTGTGGCTATAGAAACTTTGATGATAGGTTTGCAGAATGGTAAACATTCAACTTTTTTGTACCTATTTATTTTGGCAAAACAAAAAATAGTGAGTGAGAAGCAATCATATGTTTTGATCACCAACCCATTGAAGTTAACTAGGGAATTTATCTCAAGTCCTACAAAAATCCCTAATCTTATTTTTATGCAACAAAACGTAAGAAATGACTGTTTTGATGAAAATGTACTGGTCCATCAACTTTGGAGGCTTGGTGTGACCAAAAGATGAGAAATTTTACAAGTTTCTTATTTTTTCCATGTGTAGTAGGCCTTGAACTAAAACCTCATGAAAGGATTTCACAAAATGAGTGGATCTACTATGGTTTTGGAGGTTTTTTTCAAAACCCTGAAAGAACACTTTTATGTCCTGTACCAACCTAGTGTTAATTCATATTGGTTCTTTTATTAAGTGTCTTTAAATTAATTAAACAATATTTACTCTAGCCTTATTCTCATTGGTCCACCTCCAAGGCCATCCAATAGGAATTGGGTACACCTTGTGGGCATTTGGGCTAGGAAGATGACATGTGTCCCTCATTCCCTTTGTGTAAAGGGAGCTTGTGTGTGTGTGTGTGTGAGTTTCTCTCTCATCCCCTACTTGCAAGGCTTGCGCCCTCCTATGTAGGGATTGACAACGACTTTTTGTGACACACACTAAGCATCCAATTTGCATAGTGTTTGGCCTTTTGGACAGAACCTTTGAATTTTGGAAGCTTAGCATTTTGGAAGTCTTAATGGACTGAACCTTAGGGTCTTTTAAGCCCATTGTTGCACCACATTGCTCTTTTGTAGATGGCCCCCCCTTTGGATCTCTATTTTCCCTCCTTTGTATCCCTACGGTGGCCAGTCTGCTAGCTTAACCAATATTCTAGCTTTTTGTCTCTTGGCACTTTCCCATATTAAATGATCAGTTTAACATGAGAAATCATTTAGGAGAATTAGATATTGATTGTTATGACATTACCTCTCTCTTGAAATCATAGTCGTCCTCGACTATGGGGTAGAGAAGATAAAGCATATTCATTAGTCCTTTTTCTAGTGGATAGATGATCCCTATGTTACCCTACGACATCATTTCACAGCATGTCTGCATATTAGTCCTCTCATCTTTCCATAGTAGAGTGACAAGCTCTACTTGGCGTTCGGGAGACGTCATCTCCGCAAACTTGATCGAAGCATGCATACAACTTCATTTTTGTGCATAATAAAAAAACAGAGAGTCTTATAAGACTTTTTTTTTTCATTTTTAACATTTGTACATTTGCTTACAATTGAGAAGCATTGTAAGCATTGACAAGGTTTAGGTTATCCTTTAATTGTATGCCTAGCATCCATCTAGCATCTTCAAAAGGATAATTTTTAAACTTAATAAGATATTTTCGGATAGTCTTACCGCCTCTTAGTACCTTGTCTTCATGTCGGAGAATGGACTCGGGCCGCAACACCTCTTTTTGGTCCTCGATCTCCGGTGGGTCTTCAATAATTTGTTCTTGAGGTGGCTCTCCTTTGTAAGGCTTTAGTAGGCTCAGATGGAAAGCATTGTGTATGAGCCATTGGTTGGGAAACCTGAGTTGATAGGCCATCTCATTGATTGGCCTAAGAATCTGGAAGGGACCATAGTACCTTTTTGCTAACTTAGCATAGTACTTTTGGTGTCCCATAGGATTCTTGCCCCTCGTGTGCCTTAATCGAGCCTTGGGAAATTTGAGTAAGACCCAATCATTTTCTTTAAAGGCTTGGGATCTTCTGTGCTTGGCAGTAGGGGCCTTTTGCCTTTGCTGTGAGATAGAGATAGCATCCTTAATCTTTTGAAAAGATTCTTGTAGGTCTCGGCTATACTCATCTGCAGCGAAGATCTTCCCGTGTACCTTAAGTAGCAAGGGACTTTTTGATCTTCCCTCAATTACCTCAAAAGGTGCTTTTCTCGTGGAAGTATGTACAATGTTATTGTAGGCATACTCCACTAAGGGTAAGTACTTCTCCCATTGGGATCTTTGATCTACTTCCGTTACATAGGCTTTTAGTAGATCGAGAATCGTTAGGTTAGCTATTTCACTTTGGCCATCTGTTTGTGGGTGATAGGCCAAAAAAAGTTTAGGCTTGTTCCTAAATTCTCAAAGAGACCCTTCCAGAAATTACTGGTCATTCTAGGATCCCTATCCGACACTATGGACATTGGAAAGCCATGGTACTTGAAGATTTGTGAAATGAAGAGGGTTGCCATTTGATGGGCTTTGATAGTCTTTTTGACATGTATAAAATGAGCTTGTTTATTGAACATATCTACTATCGTCCATATTCCCGTATTCCCATGGATAGACTTAGGCAATCCAAAGATAAAATCCATGGATATGCTCTCCCATGGTGATTTAGGGATTGGCAAAGGTTGAAGCAATCCAAGTTTCTTCCCTCTATCAAAATTTTTCTTTTGGCATACCACACATTTAGAAACATACTCTTGTATGTTTGCTTTCATGGTAGGCCAATAGAAATATGTTTCAATCCCCTTTAGGGTAGACTGAATCCCTCTATGTCTTGCATAAGGAGGAGCGTGAGATTCATACATTACTTTCTCATGTAGTGAGCTAGTAACGCATAGTCTATTTCCATAGAGAAGATAACCATCTTGTAAAGTAAATGGTTCCTCTTTCTTCCCTAGTGCAAGGGCTGAAATTACATCTCTAAAATTGGGATCAATAGCATACTAATCTATCATAGAAGATAGATCATTGTGAGTTGCTATGGAAACCACATTCACTCTCGTTTGTCTTGAGAGTGCATCGGCTACTTGATTTTGCTTTCCAGCAATGTGAGCAATATAAAAATGAAATTGCGAAAGAAAATTTTCCCACCTCATTTGTTTGTCGGAGAGCTTGGTCTGCGTCATGAAGTACTTAAGATTTTGGTGAGCCGTTTGCAGAATGAAAGGAGTCCCAAAAATAGTGCTTCCATGAGTCTAAGGCATGTAGAACTGCAAGAAGTTCCTTTTCAATATGCCTAGATCTTGCTCAACAGGGTCGAGACTTCGACTTTCATAGCCTATGGTGTGCCCTTCTTGAAGCAAAACAGCTCCAAGGCAAGCACCACAAGTATTACATTGGACCTCAAATGGCTTTGAGAGATCCGGTAGTGTAAGCAGAGGTTGAGAGATAAGCTTTTCGAAAGCATTGTTCTTCTTGGCAGACCATGTGTACCTAACATTTTTCTTTGTTAGGAAATGTAATGGTCTTGATATTAGTGAGACTTTCTATGAAGCGTCTATAATATGCACACATACCTATAAAGCTTCTTAGTTCATGAAGATTCCTTGGTTTAGGCCATCCTTTTATTACCTCTAACTTTGATGGATCCATTTGGAATATGCCATCTTGAGAGATAATGTGACCTAAATACTGAATCTCTTGTAAGAAAAATTCACTTTTCTTTTGATTAACATTAAGTTTATTCTCTCTTAGAACTTGAAATATTACCTAGAGGTGTTGCTTGTATTCATCTAATGAATTAGAGTAGATGATGATATCATCAAAGAACACTCCAATAGAGGTTCGGTGATGCCTGAATAGCTTCTCCATCAAGCGGTTGAATGTGGCTGGCGCATTGGTCAAGCCAAAAGGCATGACAATGTATTGGTAAAGTCCAAATGTAGTGCGAAATGCGGTCTTTACAATGTCTTGATCAACTAGCCTTATTTAATGATAGCCACTTTTTAGGTCAATCCTATTGAAGTAGGTGACCCTTGTAGATGATCAAACAGGTCTTCTACCTGTGGAACGAGAAACCTATTCTTGATAGTGATCCTATTTAGTGCTCTATAGTTGACACCAAACATAGTGCGAAATGTGGTCTTTACAATGTCTTGATCACCTATCCTTATTTAATGATAGCCACTTTTTAGGTCAATCCTATTGAAGTAGGTGACCCTTGTAGCTTATCAAATAGGTCTTCTACCTGTGGAATGAGAAACCTATTCTTGATAGTGATCCTATTTAGTGCTCTATAGTCAACATGCATACGATATGTGACGTCTTTCTTTTGCACTAGTAGCACATGAGAACAAAATGGAGATGAGCTAGGCCTAACCATGCCCTTATTAACTAACTCATGCACTTGCCGCATAGTCTCCTCTTGCTGAGCTTGAGAAACTCTATAAGGAGGTTTGGTAGGCGGTGAACTTCCTGGAAGAATTTTGCATGGTCATCATTACCTTGTTTAGGAGGTAGCTCCCAAGGGATGTCGTCAATAAAGACATCTTGAAACCCCTTGAGAAAATTGGATAACTCTAATTCCTTTTGATTGTGTATATTTTCTTTTGCTAAACCATTAGGTTCATTTTGAGAATCTTTAACCAAAATCATGTACACGGAAATAGATCTCTTTATTGACTTGTTGAAAGCTTGTGTATGTACAATGGGTATAGTGTTACCCATTCCTTAGCATCTATATACATATCTTTTTCCCTGAACTTAAAGGAGATTCTCCTTCATGGAATTTAACATTGGTAGCCATGCGATCAAACCTTGGTGCCCCTAGGATTACATCCTCATGCTTGAGAGGAGAGATAAAGAAGTCTCTTTGTCCAAATAGCTTTGGACATGAGGACTCAATTGCTCAATTAAGGGAGTCAATGAAGTTTCTTGCCCTTTGAAAGCACCGTCTACGGGTAGGACATCTCCCATCTCGTAGGCTTGTATGCCTAGCTTGGTGGCCAACTCTATAGATATAAAATTGTGAGTAGGCCCGGGGTCAAGAGAATAAAAGCATCATGTTCTCTTACCTTTCCCCAAGCATGGCATAGAGGAGATCCTTTGTGGTGAGCTTCCTCCTCTTGGATTTTGACCAAGGTAGCTCTAGGAGGATCATGGCGGTTGTTCTTTTGGGGACAAGTGCGATACGCATGCCCTTGTTCACCGTACTTGAAACACCGATTATCCTTGCGATAATGCTCAAGCTCTTCATGAGAGAGTTTATTTTTTCCTTTATAAACTCCCTTCTCTTTAGCTTTGTTGGAGTTTCCCTTAGGAAAATTTTGGACATTGTCCTTCCCCTTAGGCTCATTGGAACGAGGCCTGGAAATTGAAGGGCGCCCTTGTCCTTCCTAGGGAAGGGGAGTTCTCTTAGTTGGCCTTCGGCAAGGAACGCCACCATACACTTTGCCCATCATCATGCAAGGCAAAAATATACAAACCCATCACTTGATACCTGTTAATTTTCTTGCTCCTATGAAAAATTCACTTGCTTTTGGTGTACCTTTTGTTGTTCCATACTTAAGAAGAGCTAGCATGCTAGCAAACATACTAGGTATTCTTTAATTAAATTTGATCGTTAGAAAATTCTTAAAATATTGGTATATTATACCTTAGCTATGTTCACTCCTCGTCCCCCCCCCCAAAACAAAAAGCATCACCATTAGTGTTCACCTCTCTCTCTCTCTCTCTCTCTCTCTCTCTCTCTCTCTCTCTCGCTCTCTCTCATCTTTAGAGCACCCACTCTATCCAACATGTGCCACAAGAAGCATGCACAAGCGTGTGCAAGTTGGAGGGACTTTTGTGAAGTGAGGCCTTTTGAGAAAAAAAGGAGTGGCACTCAAATTTTAATAAATATAAACATATATTCTACCACCTTAGAACTCAAGCTTTGATTTTCTTTTTTGTAATCTATAAGCAATACTCAGTAGGAGCTATTTATAATAAAGGAGAAAAACACTACACATGTCTTGGCTTTTATAGAAACACACAATCCATCATTATAGATGATGACAGCCCCATGGACATCACATGCCATGGGGAGCATAGACACCATAAAGATTAGGCTTTTCCAAAAAGCATATTTGAAAAAAGATCTCAAGCAACGACATCGGGGTGCTTGCCACCCCCCACCCCACTATGTCCAGTGTATAGGAAGACAAAACAAAGCATTACAACATCAGACCATAAGCTACCAAGAGAAACTTCCTACCACCAGAAGGCTCAAGCACAAACTAGTTGATGCCAAATGCAGCACATCCAAGTTACACCTTGGAACTTATGCTCCTTATATTTTGATATTTTGTGAAATTTGTCTTTGAAGGGCATTTTCAAAACCTTCCCTTCCTAGTGAAGGCTTATTTTCAAAGGACCCGTCTGTTTGGAGGGGGTCTCTAAATGGCATGCTCTTCGTCGGGAAGGCCTATCATAAAAGTGCCATGCATGTGCAGGGCTAGACCCCTAAGGAAGGGTTGCAATTTCCAACACTGAAATTTGGAACCCTTGTTATCAGGGGGCTTAGAATTCCTCTTAGCCCCTGTTTGGAAATTGATTCGAGAGGCCACCATAGTATGATATATTACTGTCGATATGGTGTGTGGCCTTTGGGAGTTGACATACTCCGCCATTTCTTTGGTTAAGCCCCGCACAAAATTGTTGCTTTTGCTCTCCAAAATCCAACTTTTTGAGGACAGTGGCTTTGAGTTGTAGGTCCCAAAACTTGTCTACATATTTGTGGATGGATTCATAGGGAGAGAGCTTCAAGCTTCGCCATGCGATGAGTACTTTGTCTTTGGCATCAGTGGCCAAAAACTGCTTCATAATGGAAGCTCTTAAAGCTTTCCATGTTTGTGGAGCTTCACCGTTGGCCTGTAGGCTAGACCACCATTGTATGGCAGACTTTTGAAAGTGCATAGCTACATGGTGTAGCTTTAACGAATCCGTGAAGCCCTCATCTCCGAACGTCGCATCAAATTGTTGGATAAAGGCCAAGACTTTGTCTGTAGCACCAAAAGTGTCATCATAGGTAGGGAAAGAGATGCTCTTCCCTCACTCTTTGAATTTCTTGAGCCTTAAAAACCTCTTCCATGTGGCATAGGATTTCCTATACCTCTTCTTTCTGATGGTTCAAAGGTTGCACCATCACTTTCTTCAGAAGATGAAGAATTTGAGGAAGATGGAGAAGAGGGTGACCTCTTTCTTGCCTTTTTCTTTCCTTGATCTTCTTTGTCTTCACCATCACTTTCATAAGAGGAGGAGGATGAAGAAGATGGAGAAGAGGGTGTCCTCTTTCTCGCCTTTTTCTTCTCTTTCTTTTTGTCATCCCTCTTTGAAGTATAGTGTGGAGAAGTATGTGATGGTCTTCTCCGTTTTGGAGGTGATGGAGAGCATTTAGCCCGCCGTCTTTGTGGAGCCATCTCCGCCGAGGTGGCGGGAGACTCACTTCTTTCTCGTTCCTTCGGTGGAGGCTCTTGAATTCTCCTTTGAGAAGGATATGCGTCATCAAGGAGCAAATTTTTGAGCCCTTCATAGGGATCCTCTTCTTCTCCCCGAATCGGAGAGAGACCTCTTTTGGAAGTCTTTCAAGGAGGCTTCCTAGGTGTTCTCTCATCATGGTGGAGAGCTTGGAGAATCCCATGAGCACGAAGCTGTCGTTGCACTTCGCTTTGGAGGGATGGATTGCCCATGGCTTGTTGAAGCCTAGAAACAAGATAGTTAACAAGCATCGGGGCATCATTAGTAGCTTGCTCATTAGCAAAATCAAAGTTATCAACATTAATTTAACTCTCTTTACTATTGTCAGCCATTATAAAAACTTTTAGGTGTAAAATTTTTAGGTGTACTTTGGCACTTCAAGACCTAGTTGCTACTCCTCTTTACCCCTTTAAAACAAGCACTCAAGCTACTGTACCCGTGGCTCAAATACCATTAATTGCAAGGAATAGAAGAGAGGGTCATTCAACACCAAAACAACACCGGCTCCTATCAAGCTTCTAATAGCTCAATACTGGTTAAGCCATAGGCAAGCCCCGTAGGACTCCACTATTAAGACCATAGCTCTTGACAGTGATGCCCCGTTAACTGCACAGAGGCAAGTGCACTGTAAGGCTGAAAATTCCCTATTCTACTTACTCACATGCAGTTAATAGTACCAACCATTTATAGCTAGCTTGAGGACCTACCTTCTTGAGCAAGAAAAGAGAAACCTTGTGTTATGATACCAATGTAACATCTAACGGCCTAGCAACTTGTGTGTAGCAGAAAATAGGATGAAAATAGGGAGCATTTCATTAGAATAGATTCCTAATGAGAATAACAAGAGTGCTTGGGTGGAGAGAGCAACAAAAAGCATAACACCTAGTTAGATAGCATGAACAATACTTCAAAAGAGACAAAAATTAAGCAATTGACAAAGTTGAGGACTGGATTTGCATGGAGCTGGTCCCCCCTCCAAAAGGCTTTGTATTATGGTTTCTCCCATCAAGAGAGACATTTTACAATACAATTTCTTGTGCTCCTTCAATACTAGCTAGTGCAATGAAGATGGAAACTTCATGCACTAAGCAAAACACTTATCAAACACAACATCAGTTCCCTCACAGTCTCAGACCCAAGACCTCACACACCTTCAAAGATGGTGAGAGCTAGCGGGGTATGCGAGTAGATTGAGAGGAAGAAGGAGTATTCTTACGAGAAAGATGTACATTTACTCACATAATCACTCATATTAGCATAGATTAGCTTAGTAATTAGCATGGTAGAGGAGATGAGCATGCATTGAAGCTTGGCTCCTGGTTGGATTTGCATCACAAAGCCAAGAGTTGTTGGTGTAGGCCTCCCTTCTCACAAGCTTGGAGTAGGTGGTAAGATTTCCATTAAAGCTTGAGAAGGAGAGAGAGTCTTATTTACTTCACACATGAGCTAGTGTGAGTGTGTAGGCGATAATGCCTTGCAAAAATCAGCCCCCAACTGTCTTGGTCGACCCCTCTTGCTATTTGCTCTTGCTAGCATCCTATTGGACCTCCCCAGGCTTAGCCAATGGTAATCAAGCAGCATAAGTGATAGCCTTTTGACATGTGTCCCCTTTGCACCTTTTGTGAGAGATTTAGGTAATTAGTTAATTCAACTAAACTCTCATTGGACCCCTTTGCCTCCTGGCCAATAGGAATCAGGCAAGCCATTGGGTTGTTGAATGCTCATTGGTCCCCTTGGAAGACTGTCCAATAGTCTTCTAGAGAGCTTAATTCTTATTGGTTCTTTTATTAAGTGTTTTTAAATTAATTAAACTAGATTTACTCTAGCCTAATTCTCATTGGTCCACCTCCAAAGCCATCCAATAGGAATTGGGTACACCTTGTGGTTATCTGGGCTAGGAAGCTTACATGTATCCCTCATTCCCTTTGTGTAAAGGGAGCTTGTGTGTGTGTGTGTCAGTTTCTCTCTCATCCCCTACTTGCAAGGCTCACCCCCTCCTATGTAGGGATTGACAAAGACTTTTTGTGACACACACTAAGCATCCGATTTCCCTAGTGTTTGGCTTTTGGACACAACCTTTGATTTTTGGAACCTTAGCATTTTGGAAGTCTTAATGGGCTAAACCTTAGGGTCTTTTAAGCACATTGTTGCACATTGCTCTTTTGCAGATGACCCCTCCTTTGGATCCCTATTTTCCCTCCTTTGGATCCCTACTGTGGCCGGTCTGCTAGCTTAACCAATATTCTAGCCTTTTCTCCCCTGGCACTTCCCCGTATTAAATTATCAGTTTAACATGAGAGAATCATTTAGGAGAATTAGATATTGATTATTATGACATTTGTCAAGGTGGAAGAGCATCTGAGATTGAATGTCCTTAGCCTTCTTCAAACACTACAAAATCAACCAAAATTGGCATAGTAATTGCATTCTCATGTACAATTAAAAAGCATATGAAGTGAATAATTGGTAACAGATTATTAAACAATTTGTCAATAGTAAACATTAAACTGTGATATAATCAAACGCATAAGTAGTTGTAAAGTTCACAAAATAAAACAAGTCTAGGGTCGCTAATTTACGGTCAAGAGGCACTAGAGGTCAACTATTAATACCATGGGCAAGCTTCTCAATTCTCTCTAGTCAATTAAGATTTTTAATTGCAAGAGCAAAGTATTTCATGTTCGAGGACTGACTAGAGGCTATACCTAAATGACCGTTTAGTTAAGCTACAATAAAAGGAATTTCTTATGAAATCATCGCCTGAATTATTCCCTTTGTTTGACCCCCCAAAGTTTTTCACACTCATTCAATTTTTGATGTGTGCTTATTTTATATGCCTTGGGCTTTTTGACTTTCAAGAAAAAGCACCCACACTAGGAACCTCTAGGGTCTAGTACCATAGGCAATACATTTAGTGAAGTAACAAATTAAGATTTTACATTCTTTGCACTTTTGTTTGTTTGTTTGTTTTTCATTGCCTTTCAATATTGTAACTTTGGAGGGTCATATTGACACTGTTAGCCTCCCCAAGCTCATCACAATAGTAAATTCCCTTTAAAATAGTTAAAGTAAAGGTCAATAGGGATTAAGCCCACTAGAAAGCACTAGTACATTGCACACAATGCTGCATAAATTGGATTAAGAACCTAAAGTAACCTTTGACAACAATTAGAAAGGCATTTTCCATGGTATTAAGAGAAGATCTTTAACGTTTATCTTGGCCAAACTAGCTTAGTCAGACTACTTGATTCATAACCTAGACAAGGGACTATGACATAAAAGTATATTGAATCTAATGTTTGAATATTAAGAAAATGTTCTGAATATTATGATACCAATCACAGTTAGAGAAAACAAACATTGATGCTTAAAAAAAACAAGAGACAATGCTAATGGACAAGAAACCCATGTTCGTGTTAATGATCATGCTCAATTCAAAGAGTGAACGAGAGAAAGATTCCATGAAGTTCAAAATCCTAACAACAGCAGCACATTCCTATTCACACTAGAAAACAAAAGGAATACCTCTAGGAGGCACATCAGTGGGAAGAGACACCAACCTATATTGAACACAATCAAACAACATAAGGATCCCGAGCCTAATTATTTGCACCCCCCTAGAGAGTCAAGGGAACAATATATTGAATAGATGGGTGGGATGGGTGGTAGCCCTAGGTCTAAACCCCTATCATTGTCATTGTTGAGAAAAAAAAAGTCATCATCAGTGAGACCATATGTGCCATCCATGTAATCATGTAACTCTTCCTCATTGGTAGAGGCACAAATGTTCACTAAGAATGTCACTAGACGGCTATAGTCATCTTGGTCAAGAGGGTAATCTTGTGCAATCATAGAGACATCCTCTACTAAGTATGGATTAGTCATGGTCAAGATACATATCAGCCATTCTAATTACTCAAAATTCTTCTTAGGCGCTAGCATATCTACCAAATCCCATTCACAGGTAAGCATCGGGTAGACTATGTGAAATACTTGCAAAAAGTAAAGAGGGTACCTCTCACCCAAGGTAGGAGTGGATGACTCTAGTGTACTAGCCATATTTGTACACACAAATAGATGATGGTTAGTGTGAAAATATTATAAGGGTCATGTCAAAAGGTCGTGTCCTTGTGCATAATGTGTTTTTATGATTTTGGATAATGTACTAAAATTTGTAGGTTTTCAGCTTTTTGTTTGGTGGCTCTTGCTCTTTTACTTTTTAATTTTGTTTTCTTGAGTATTGGGCTATATATATATATTCCCTAAGATTGGAAGATTGAGAGGTTGGGACAGAAGGTTAAGAGGTGAGCAAGTCAATGATGGATGTTAGCAAACACTCCCCCCTTCCTTGGGTAGATCATACCTTTTGGAACAATGTCGTCACCTTTTGAAACCAATTGTTCCAAGTTGTTATGGGTAAAGACTTTGACCAATAGTTTTTGACCGCCCTAAGGAATTTCATCTAGTTGCAAGGGTGTTAAGATACTCTCCCATGATTTTATTTGCAATGTTGTTGTAGGTGGTGAACTTACAACGGGAGGTGAAAATTCTTTCTTGTTTGTATGGATATTTACAATGGTAGGTTGAGGTTGTGTCAAAGCTTGTATTTCCGTATATAAACTACATGAAAAGAAAGAAGCTTAATTTGTTTTTTCTATAATTGAGCCGAGTGAAACAAGTCGTTCTCGCTTGGGTACCCGAACTAGCTCCAGATGAGGTGTATAGTGTTCTGTGATCTTTACCTTCCCACAATCTTCAATTGCTTTATCATTACAGGATTTGACTCACATGGGTCTATAGGTGATAGGTAAGAACACAATTTACATTTTGGCACCCAAATTTGATCATTCCCTTCATAGTAACCTTGGGCTTCCAATAGTCATTTAGGATTCCAACGCAATGTTTTCTTACATTTCTTGGAGCGAGTGGGGCGTCTCTTACAAGGCTTCTGTTTTTTGGCATAAAAAATTGTCTCTTAAGAAGCTTTAGGGATCCATTTGTATGTTTTATTTGCTATATCATGATGGGTCTTGTGTGTCTCAAACTTTGTTTCAGCTATAGAAGTTGAATTTCTAGAGGGTTGGGCTATAGTTACAGATGGTTCAACCTCTTGGACATGCACTGTTTTGGGTTGTATTTTGTCAAGAGGTGATATCTCAGGGATCGTTTGAGTGGCATGGCTAAGAGTTGATTTTTGTGTTGTGGCACTCTCAGTCCCCCAATCAATAGTGAATTTGGTGGCTATCATCTACGCACGTCCTAGGTTTATATTGCCTTCCATAGTTCCAACATGCATGACCAAAAATTCTTGAGCTACAACCCCGTTGTCATAACTGGCAAATGTGTGCTAGATTCCAAAAACCAAACGTTTTTCTTGTTGACACCCTTGACTTGGATAGTACTCTTAGATAGAGATGGCTTTTCTAGATGACACCGCACCCCATATGATAGCAGATTATATTTAGCACCCGTGTCCAATAAGGCGTTATATAGCACTTTCCCATAGGTGCTATTTAGCTTAATAGGGTATCATAGAGGTGTGTCAGTGTAACATTTAATGGCTTAAAAACTTGTGTGTAGCGGAAATTAGCATGAACATAGTGGGCATTTAATTATTTTAGATTCCTAATGAGAATTATAAGAGTGCTTGGGTGGAGAGAGCAACAAAAAGCATAACACCTAGTTAGATAGCATGAACAATACCTTCAAAAGAGAGAGAAATTAAGCTATTGACAACAGTTGAGGACCTGATTTTCATGGGGCCGGTCCCCCCTCCAAAAGGCTTTGTATTATGGTTTCTCCCATCAAGAGAGACATTGTACAATACAATTCTTTGTGTTCCTTCAAGACAAGCTAGTGCAATGAAGATGAAAGCTTCATGCACTAAGCAAAACACCTATCAAACAAAACATCAATTCTCCCTGGTCTTAGACCCAAGACCTCACACACCTTCGAAGATGGTGAGAGCTAGCAGGGTATGAGAGTAGATTGAGAGGAAGTAGGAGTATTCTTGCAAGAAAGATGTACATCTCCTCACATAATCGCTCATATGAGCATAGCTTAGCTTAGTAATTAGCATGGTAGAGGAAATGAGCATGCATTGAAGCTTGGCTCTTGGTTGGATTTGCAGCACAAAGCCAAGAGTTGTTGGTGTAGGCCTCCCTTCTCACAAGCTTGGAGTAGGTGATAAGCTTTCCATTAAAGCTTGAGAAGGAGAGAGAGTCTCCTTTTCTTCACAGATGAGATTGTGTGTGTGTGTGTGTGTGTGTGTGTGTGTGTGTGATAATGCCTTGCAAAAATCATCCCCCTCTCTCTCATGGTCGGCCCCTCTTGCTATTTGCTCATGCAACCCTCTCATTAGATTTCCTAAGGCTAACCAATGGCAATTAAGTAGCATAGTTGATAGCCTTCTGACATGTGTCCCCCTTTCCCCTTTTGTGAGAGCTTTAGGTACTTTAATAATTCAACTAAACTCTCATTGGACCCCTTTGACTCCTGGCCAATAGGAATCAGGCAAGCCATTGGGCTGCTGAATGCTCATTGGACCCCTTGGGAAACTGTCCAATAGTCTTCTAGAGAACTTAATTCTCATTGGTTCTTTTATTAAGTGTTTTTAAATTAATTAAACTAGATTTACTCTAGCCTAATTCTCCATTAGGAGAAATATGGACTTTGCATGGGCCTTGTAAGGAATCCTATTTTTTAGGGATTAAGGCTAATGTTGTGTAGGGTTAAGGGGACAAGAGCATTCAAGAAGTTAGTTTTGAGTAGACTTTTTTAGCCTTTCTTTTAGACACATGTAGGATGTGGACCTAAGAGGTCACTTTCTCTCTCTAGCTTTTGGAAAGTGAAGGGAGTAAAGGGGTGTGGCCACATCAGCAAAAACGTGGGTCACTAAGAGCCAAAATTTGACTTTTTTTCAAAAAAGTTATTTTTACTTATTTTTGACTTAAACCTCCCTCCCAACATATATACACATCAAAAAATCATTTTTTGACATTTTTTTAAACCTACAAACACTAAAAGTCCACTTTTTCAAAAAAAAAATCCCCCCCCAAAAAAAAAACCTTTGTTCTCTCCTCCTTCTTCCTCCTCTCTCCCTCTCCTCTCTCTCCCTGCCCCCTTCTCTCCTCCTCCTCCCCTCTCTCTCCGTCTCCCCCCCTGCCCCCTTCTCTCCTCCCATGTTCCTCCCTCTCCCTCCCCCCTCTTTCTTTTCATTCTTTGCTTCCTCACGCAACAACTGCCATGGTGCTCACGGACATCACAAATCGTATGTCTCCACCACCAGGTACTCCGCACAACAAAAGTGTACATATTGCTTGTCCGGGGTGATTGCACCGAAGGCCGCACGTGAGGGTGAGCAGAGGTGATCCCAAGATCATCATACTGTCGGTGAGACGAATGTGTATGGTTCTTCAATATCTTGGGAGGGGAGAAGTAGGCTTGTTAGGCTATTGCAATTGGTTGTGTATGGGTGCAGGTGCTTCTTTGCATTCGTGGATGCACTAATGTCAAGCTCTTCAGCTCAAAACAGTGGCATTACAATAAACAATGGGTGCACGTTAGAGATGTCAAGTGTCAACACTTTTCCTCTAAAACAGCCTTCTTTGTTACATCTTGCAGGTAGGTGCTTTAAATCCATCCTTATGAGAGGTGGGTAATCTCATCCTAATGCAAGAATGGCTCAAGGAACTGGCATAACATGAAGCTTTTACGGTGGCACAAAGCTCTCTTCAAGCAATGTGGCTCCCACTACACCAAAAATCACTATGCTAACATGGAGAGATCCCTAGTAGGACAATACAACAGCTTTTTATCAGCAGCACACCCTTTCCTAACATGAGGGCACCCACACCAAAGATATTTTTATATGATAGGTCACCCCATGAGCATACCATGTCATGGAATGGATGTAAGAAATATGACTGCACTACCCCTTGGAAGTTGTTCACGAATGTATGTTTATCAAAGTTAATGAGAAGAAGTTTGGACTTTTTTGTTTGTTGATGTGTAAGAGCACTCTTGGTCTACCATATTTTAGATTGTTTGATAAGTTAAATAAGATTTGTAGTCATTTAAAGTGTCTTTTTTTTTTGGGTAAGATTGTACATGAGAAGACATGATAAAGTACAAGAGATCTTGACGGAATAAACCTCGATAAGATTCCCACCTTGCACTTGTGACACCATACCTCTCCTTGAACCCTTTGACTTCTATCGTTGTGGGGAGTCCAATGGGAGGCTATTTTCAAATTTTTAGCACAACTTTTTTTTGAAGGAAATTTTGGTTATTCTAAAGTTTATACACAGTCTAGGAGTTCATTCTGATTGTTTTTCTTCAGTTTCAAATTTTGACCGAGTGCACTCCTTGGAAGCCACTTTTGAAGGTGTTAGGGCGAGTTTTTGGGAAAGTTTTGTATGTAGGAAATACAGTCCTTACCACAATAAAAAACAATGGTTCTTTGAGTATTTTCAGATTCCATGGTTTTAATGCTCGTTGGAGCCCATAGATTAAGAAAAAAGTAAAAAATGTATGTTTTACATCATTTTTACATAAATTGTCAACTTGCACGTTGATTTTTGGAGAATACGAGCAAGATATGATTTTTTCTCATCACATGATGGTCGAAGAATGCGATGAGATGAACAAATTCATGTGAGACAAGCCCAGACAGATTCGGAGCCGATTGAAATCTAGAAGCTATTGAAAACAACCGAAAAGTTCAACACTTAAAAAAAAAAAAAAAAAAACTTAACACTTGAATCATGGCCATGCATCAAAAATATGCTCACACGGTGAAGGAGGTGCTTCAAAGCTATGGAAATCAGTATAAAATGTAAGCAATAGCGTTGGAGGCTATTCAAGAAGTTGTAGAGGCTCACATCATTTCAGATGACTTTGCAATGACAAAATGATTAAGAGTTGTGTCTATTGTCTCCATCGTGATTTGGCTTTTCGGTTTATCCATGTGTTTTAAGTTAAGTGGTTCTAGCCATGAAGAGTTAAATTTAAATCAAATATTAATATTTTTGCCATCCTAAGGGGCAAACAAAGCTAGAAAATGCAAAAAAAAAGGGTGGCCACAAGGGCGTGCAGATGGCCCATCCAGCAGTTTTGGATGGCTCATCTGCACGCCCTTGTGGCCACCCTTTTTTTTGAATTTTCTAGCTTTGTTTGCCCCTTAGGATAGAAAAAATGTTAGTAGCGGATGAAACCAGATGTTTATGTAGCATGAGACTAGATTTTTATATTGTCCAATGTGATTTGGCCTTTTGGTGCAGGGAACTAGTAAGTTGAGTTGAAGGAAGGCATAATGTGCTTGAAAAGTTAAAGTTTACATTCATCTCACCTTTTCCAAGGTCCTGGAGTGCAACAATAGCCTAATTATGCAAAAAAAAAAGGGTGGCCACAAGGGCGCGCAGATGGCCCATCCAACAGTTTTGGATGGCTCACCTGCGTGCCCTTCTGGCCACCCTTTTTTTTGCATTATATGGCCTTGTCTGCCCCTTATAATAGCAAGAATGTTAATATTTGATGAAACCAGATGTTTATGCAGCATGAGACTAGATTTTTATACTGTCCAATGTGATTTGCCCTTTTGGTGCACGGAACTAGTAAGTTGAGTTGAAGGAAGGCATAATGTGCTTGAAAAGTTCAATTTTAGGTTCATCTCATCTTTTCCAGGGTTCTGGAGTGCAATAATAGCCTAATTATGCAAAAAAAGGGTGGCCACAAGGGCCCACATATGGCCCATCCAGCAGTTTTGGATGGCTCACTACGCGCCCTTGTGGCCACCCCTTTTTTTGCATTATATGGCCTTGTCTGCACCCTAGGATACCAATTTTTTTTTAGATTAAGTGAAAGCAAATCTTTATGCAACATGACAGTACAAATTCCACTTCTTTTCACTCAGATGTAATTAGAGCTCCCCCCTCCCCCCCCTTTCTTTGTGTTCAAAGGTCCGGAGCATTCACTATGTAAAATTTTCCTATATCACGTGCGTTCACTAGAATGGATTAAAAGTACCCCTTATAGGCCTTATCTACACATGTTTATGCAACTTTACAAGAATATAAAATCCCTTATGTTGAACACATGTGCTATGTTACATATACTTTAGTGAACTCCCCATGTCAACGGCCTCACAAATCCTGTGCACTAAACATTAAACACTAGAAATCAACCAAATAAGGAGCCAATTTTTACTTCCTTGTGTCCACCTAGTGTTCTTGGGAATGTTTTGGTTAAGCCATTTCTTTGGTATTTGAAACCACATGTGACCCCTATTGTTATAGTATCCAACCAAAGGTTTCTTGATTGGAAGTTTACATAGGCTCGAGTGGTACATATCTTCTATGTTAACAATGCATGTATCTATAATTTATGTTTAGACTTTCTCTATCCAAATGAGCTACATGGTAAAAATAAAATCCAAAATTTAACAGTTAAGTTCACAAGGTGATAGCTATTGGTATCATCTTTAGCAATACTAAAGAAATAGCTACCAATAGCTAATGAATAGGGATATTTAAGAAGATTTCATACCAAAAACTTGTCAACACTACTCAAAAAGTTGGAAACTCAAAGGCTTTACAATATATGTATGATGAAACAAGAATCAATAATAAGTCACCCCTATACATAGACACCTCCATCTCAAGTGATCATTTCTCTAATCAAGCTTGGCATATGCATAGTATGGAAGCAATAACATGTTGGAAAGCAAGAGTTTAGCTTTCTTAACTTGTGAAACATTGCTAATAATATATATTCAACATACCCAAATGAGGACATCTTGACAAAGTTTATGATCCACTTTAATAAGAATAACCATTAATGATTAAACTGAAATCAAAATATTGCTTGAATTTCTTCAAGGTGGAGTGATTAAGACTTGCGACTTGAATCATCGTACAGGCAAATCAAAATATCCATAAAAGTAAACAATATTTCTCAGATATGTATGAAACTTGAGTAATCTAAATTAAATACTCTCACTCAATGCGACACCATTTAACAAAAAAACATATTTATATTGCATTTATAGAGGAATCCAGCTTCATGAAAAATAATTACAAATGGAGACAATGTTGTTGTTGTTAGGCTTCTCTTACAAGTATTTGTCTTCCTCATCTAGGGATTCATATACACTTGAGTATTTGTGTGTCTATGACACTAGGGAAGATAGTAGTACTATATGGATGGCCTCTATGAGAGCTCCTAGAGAGTCCCTATTGGTTCAAGATTCTAAAAAACACCTACTATTCTTATCAAAATCTTTTAACATGGTAGTGAAAGGTTCCTCAAGGAACAAAAATAGAGTGATTTCCATCTCTGCACATGGTTGCTTGCTCATGCCCTCTTAAAACAAGTTGAATCTGTAAGTAAACAAAAGATTATGTGAGCACAAAGTTATAAAGTACAAAATGATATCATTCCAATTATCTAATGACAATTATACGAAGAATAAATTACAAGAAAAAACTTTGACGACTCTCCATAGATAACACAACTTACTTACATTGTGAGACTCAAATCACATGCTACACAACTATAGATGGCGCACCAAAGCCATCAACAAAATAGCACCACCCAGTGTTATGAGGTGTGAAGCCTAAACACTGAAAGCCATAAAGAGGTTATTTCTCTCCAGCATGATAAACTTAAAGATGGAGATGATGTTAAGCTCTGAATGTAAGCTACAAGGGTAGATTTCTTACCATTCTATCTTTATGTTGGAGATGAACCCATGCAATGTCCACGCGACATTCACACCTCCTATTGTTGTGGTATGCAACTCATGTGAGCTCATACTTTTGCCACCTTCGGGAGTAGAGGTTTCCATGTAGTGTGAGTGAATGAAAGTAGAAGGAGTAGAATTTTGTTTCATGTTGTAATGGAGGTGAGAGAAGGGAGAGGAGCTATCTTGGTGTGAAACTATGTGGTGGGCAAGGGGAAGAGATGGAGGAGGAGCTTGCTTGGTGCTACAATGGATGTGGGAGAAAGCTAGCAGAGAGATAATGATGGACTATAGGGGGTGCATGTGGTTGTTGCAGCAATGGAGAGCTTGGAAAAGGATTTGTAGAGAGAGAAAAATACTTTTTAGCTATAGAATAGGTTTGGAAAGACTTTGGAGGGTGAAAATGATGTTTTGATTTGTTTTTTAAAAAAATCAATTTTTTGGATTTTTTAGTGCACGTTTTTAACTTTTGAAGGTCAAAAATACTTTTTTGACCATGAAATAGGTTTGGGGACCTTTTAATGAGGGAAAACTTGAAATTTGAAATTTTTTGAAAATTTAAAATTTTTAGTGTATTTTTAAATCTGGGCCAAAAAGTGGGGGAAAAGAGGTTAAAGTGGTCCCCCGCCCCTCCCCTCTTGCCCCTAGCCACCTCCCTTACCTTCTCACTAGGTAAGAGGCAATTAAGAGGTGTAAGGCTACCTTGTCTCCCTACTTTTTTGAGGGTATAGAGTGTGTCCACCACCCTCTTCCTATCGGCTGACCTCTAATTAACCTTAATCCCAAAGGCCCCCTAGAGGGTTCATATTTTTCCTAATGCATTGGTCCACCTCCAAGGCCATTCAATAGCAATTGGGTATACCTTGTGGGCATCTGGGCTAGGGAGCTGACATGTGTCCCTCATTCCCTTTGTGTAAAGGGAGCTTGTGTGTGTGTGTGTGTGTGACTTTCTCTCTCATCCCCTACAAGCAAGGCCCGCCCCCTCCTATGTAGGGATTTGTAAAGACTTTTGGGACACACACAAAGCATCCAATTCCCCCCATGGTTGACCTTTGGACACAACCTTTGAATTTTGGAACCTTAGAATTTTGGAAGTTTTAATGGGCTGAACCTTAGGGTATTTTTAGCCCATTGTTGCACATGGTTCTTTTGCAGATGCCCCCCCCCCTTTGGATCCCTACTTTCCCTCCTTTGGATCTCTACTGTGGCCGGTCTGCTAGCTTAACCAATATTCTAGCTTTTTCTCCCCTGGCACTTCCCCATATTAAATGATCAGTTTAACATGAGAAAATCATTTAGGAGAACTATATATTGATTATTATGACATTACCTCTCTCTTGAAATCATAGTCGTCCTCGACTATGGTGTAGAGAAGATAAAGCATATTCATGAGTCCTTTTCTTAGCGAGTAGAGGATCCCTATGTTACCCTACGACATCATTCTACAATTGATGACTAGTCCATTTGGTGCTTGAGAGCCTGAGGTTGCCGTAAGCATGTCTGCACATGAGTCCTAACAATCTTCCATAGTAGAGTGACAAGCTCTACTTGGTGTTTGGGAGACATCATCTCCGCAAACTTGATCTAAGCATGCATACTACTTCATTTTTGTGCACAATAGAGAAAAGAGAGTCTTATAAGACAAAAACTTTGTTCATTTTTAACATTTTGTACATTTTCTTACTCTTGGGAAGCATTGTATGCATTGACAAGGTTTAGGTTATCCTTTAATTGTATGCCTTGCATCCATCTAGCATCTTCAAAAGGATAATTCTTAAACTTAATAAGATATCGTCCGATAGTCTTACCGCCTCTCAGTACCTTGTCTTCATGTCGGAGAATGGACTCAAGCTGCAGCACCTCTTCTTGGTCCTCGATCTCCAGTGGGTCTTGAGTAGTTGGTTCTTGAGGTGGCTCTCCTTTGTAAGGCTTTAATAGGCTCACATGGAAAGCATTGTGTATGAGCCAATGATTGGGAAACTTGAGTTGATAGGCCATCTCATTGATTGGCCTAAGAATCTGAAAGGGACCATAGTACCTTTTTTCTAGTTTAGCATAGTACTTTTGGTGTCCCGTAGGATTCTTGCCCGTCGTGCCTTAATCGAGCCTTGGGAAACTTTAATAAGACCCAATCATTTTCTTTAAAGGCTTGGGCTCTTCTGTGCTTGTAAGCAGCAGCAGCCTTTTGCCTTTGATGTGAGATAGAGATAGCATCCTTAATCTTTTGAAAAGATTGTTGTAGGTCCCGGCTATACTTATCTGCAGCGAAGATCTTCCCATGTACCTTAAGTAGCAAGGGACTTTTTGATCTTCCCTCTATGACCTCGAAAGGTGCTTTTCCCGTCAAAGTATGTACAGTATTATTGTAATCATACTCCACTAAGGGTAAGTACTTCTCCCATTGGGATCTTTGATCTACTTCCGTTACATAGGCTTTTAGTAGATCGAGAATTTTTAGGTTAGCTATTTCACTTTGGCCATCCGTTTGTGGATGATAGGCCGAAAAGAAGTTTAGCCTTGTCCCTAAATTCTCAAAGAGAGCCTTCCAGAAATTAATGGTCTTTCTAGGATCTCTATCTGGCACTATGGACATTGGCAAGCCATGGTACTTGAAAATTTGTGAAATGAAGAGGGTTGCCATTTGATGGGCTTTGATAGTCTTTTTGACAGGTATAGGATGAGCTTGTTTACTGAACCTGTCTACTATTGTCCATATTCCCGTATTCCCATGGATAGAATTAGGCAATCCAAAGATAAAATCCATGGATATGCTCTCCCATGGTGATTTAGGGATTGGCAAGGTTTGAAGCAATCCAAGTTGCTTCCCTCTATCAAATTTTGTCTTTTGGAATACCACACATTTAGAAACATACTCTTGTATGTTCACTTTCATGGTAGGCCAATAGAAATATGTTTCAATTCCCTTTAAGGTAGACTGAATCCCTCTATGCCCCGCATAAGGTGGAGCATGAGATTCATACATTAATTTCTCACGTAGTGAGTTAGGAACACATAGTCTATTCCCGTAGAGAAGATAACCATCTTGTAAAGTAAATGGTTCTTCTTTCTTCCCTAATGCAAGGTCTGAAATCACATCTCTAAAATCGGGATCAATAGCATACTCATCTATCATTGAAGATAGATCATTGTGGGTTGCTATGGAAACCACATTCACTCTCAGTCGTCTTGAGAGTGCATCAGCTACTTGATTATGCTTGCCAGTAATGTGAGCAATATAAAAATGAAATTGCAAAAGGAAATTTTCCCACCTCATTTTTTTGTTGGAGAGCTTGGTTTGCGTCATGAAGTACTTAAGACTTTGGTGATCCGTTCGCAGAATGAAAGGAGTCCCCAATAAATAGTGCTTCCATGATTCTAATGCGTGTAGAACTGCAAGGAGTTCCTTTTCATTTATGCCTAGAGCTTGCTCAACAGGGTCGAGCCTTCGACTTTCATAGCCTATGGAGTGCCCTTCTTGGAGCAAAACAACTCCAAGGAAATCACCACAAGCATCACATTGGACCTCAAATGGTTTTGAGAGATCCGGTAGTGTAAGCATAGGTTGAGAGATAAGCTTTTTGAAAGCATTGTTCTACTTAGCAGACCATGTGTACCTAATGATTTTCTTTGTTAGGTCATGTAATGGTCCCGCAATTTGTGAGAAACTTTCTATGAAGCGTCTATAATATGCACACATACCTATAAAGCTTCTTAGTTCATGAAGATTCTTTGGTTTAGGCCATCCTTTTATTACCTCTAAATTTGATGGATCCATTTGGATGCCATCTTGAGAGATAATGTGACCTAAATACTGAATCTCTTGCAAGAAAAATTCACTTTTCTTTCGCGATTAACATAAAGTTTATTCTCTCTTAAAACTTGAAATATTACCTGGAGATGTTGCTTGTGTTCGTCTAATGAATTAGAGTAGATGATAATATAATCAAAGAACAATCTAGTGAAGGTTCGATGAGGCCTGAACAGCTTCTCCATCAAGCGGTTGAATGTGGCTGGTGCATTGGTCAAGCCAAAAGGCATGACAATGTATTCGTAAAGACCAAATGTGGTGCAAAATGCGGTCTTTACAATATCTTGATCAACTATCCTTATTTGGTGATAGCCACTTTTTAGGTCAACCCTACTGAAGTAGGTCGATTCTTGAAGCTTATCAAATAGGTCTTCTACCCGTGGAACGGGAAATCTATTCTTGATAGTGATCCTATTTAGTGCTCTATAGTCGACACACATATGATATGTGATGTATTTCTTTTGCACTAATAGCAGAGGTGAGCAAAATGGAGATGAGCTAGGCCTAACCATGCCCTTCTCAACTAACTCATTCACTTGCCGCAAAATCTCCTCTTGTTGAGCTTGAGAAACTCTATAAGGAGGTTTGTTAGGCGGTGAACTTCCTGGAAGAAGTTCAATTGCATGGTCATCATTACCTCGTTTAGGAGGTAGCTCACAAGGGATGTCGTCAATAAAGACACCTTGAAACCCCTTGAGAAAATTGGATAACTATAATTCCTTTTGGTTGCTTTTATTTTCTTTTGCTAAAGCATTAGGTTCATTTTCAGGATCTTTAACAAAAATCATGTACACGGAAATAGGGCTCTTTATTGACTTGTTGAAAGCTGGTGTTTGTATAATGGGGATAGTGTTACCCATTTCCTTAGCATCTATATACATGTCTTTTTCCCTGAACTTAAAGGAGATTCTCCTTTCAGGGAATTTAACATTGGCAGCCAGGCAATCAAACCATGGTGCCCCTAGGATTACATCCTCATGCTTGAGAGGAGAGATAAAGAAGTCCTCTTTGTGCACATAACTTTGGACATGAAGCCTCAATTTCCCGATTAAGGGAGTGACTGAAGCTTCTTGCCCCTTGAAAGCACTGTCTACGGGGTAGAACATTTCCCATCTCATAGCCTTGTATGCCTAGCTTGGTGGCCAACTCTATAGATATAAAATTGTGAGTAGAACCACGGTCAAAGAGAATAAAAGCATCAAGTTCTCTTACCTTTCCCCAAGCATGGCATAGAGGAGATCCTTTGTGGTGAATTTGGTGACTCTCCTCCTCTTGGATTTCAACCAAGGTAGCTCTAGGAGGATCTTGTCGGTTGTTCTTTTGGGGACAAGCGCGGTACGCATGCCCTTGTTCGATGCACTTGAAACACCGGTTATCCTTGCGATAACGCTCCTGCTCTTCAGGAGAGAGTTTGTTTTTACCTTTGTAAACTCCCTTCTCTTTAGCTTTGTTGGAGTTGCCCTTAGGAGAATTTTGGACATTGTCCTTTCCCTTAGGCTTGTTGGAACCCTTGTTTTCCGTGGCCTTATTATTTCTTTTAGCCCCCGTTTGGAAATTGATTCGAGAGGCCACCATAGTATGGTGTATTACCGCCGATATGGTACGTGGCCTTTGGGAGTTGACATACTCCGCCATCTCTTCGGTTAAGCCCGCACAAAATTGTTTCTTTTGCTCTCCAGAATCCAACTTTTTGAAGACAGTGGCTTTGAGTTGTAGGTCCCAAAACTTGTCTACATATTTGTAAATGGATTCATAGGGAGAGAGCTTCGAGCTTCGCCATTTGGTGAGTACTTTGTCTTTTGGCATTGGTGGACAAAAACTGCTTCATAATGGAAGCTCTTAAAGCTTTCCATGTTCGCGGAGCTTTACCGTTGGCTTGTAGGCTAGACCACCATTGCTTGGTGGACATTTGAAAGTGCATAGCTACATGGCGTAGCTTAGAGGACTCCGTGAAGCCCTCATCTCCAAACGCCGCATCAAATTGTTGGATAGAGGCCAAGACTTTGTCAATAGCACCAAAGGTGCCATCATAGGTAAGGAAAGAGATGCTCTTCCCTCCCTCTTTGAACTTCTTCAGCTTGGACGATCTCTTGAATGCGGCATGGGATTTCCTATGGCCTCTTCTTTTTGATGGTTCAAAGGTTGCACCATCACTTTCTTCAGAAGGTGAAGAATTTGAAGAAGGTGGAGAAGAGGGTGACCTCTTTCTCGCCTTTTTCTTGTCTTGATCTTCGTCGTGTTCACCCATCACTTTCATAAGAGGAAGAGGATGAAGAAGATGGAGAAGAGGGTGTCCTCTTTCTCGCCTTTTTCTTCTCTTACTTTTTGTCATCCCTCTTTGAATTATGGTGTGGAGAAGGGTGCGATGGTCTTCTCCGCTTTGGTGGTGATGGACAATGTTTAGCCCGCCGTCTTCGTGGAGCCATCTCGGACGAGGTGGCGGGAGACTCACTTCTTTCTCGTTCCTTCGGTGGAGGCTCTTGAGTTCTCCTTTGAGAAGGAGATGCATCATCAAAAAGTAAATTCTTGAGCCCTTTGTATGGATTCTCTTCTTCTTCCCGAATCGGAGAGACACCTCTTTTGGAAGTCTCACTAGGAGGCTTCCTAGGTGTCATGGTGCTGTGTTTGAAGAATCCCATGAGCACGGAGCTGCCGTTGCACTTCACTTTGGAGAGATGGATTGCCCATGGCTTGTTGAATCCTAGAAACAAGATAGTTAACAAGCATCGGAGCATCATTAGTAGCTTTCTCAATAGCAAAATCAAAGTTATCAACATTAATTTCGCTCTCTTTACTATTGTCAACCATTCTAACAACTTTTAGGTGTACTTTGGCACTTCAAGCCCTAGTTGCTACTCCTCTTTACCCCTTTAAAAAAAGCATTCAAGCTACTGTACCCGTGGCTCGAATACCATTAATTGCAAGGAATAGAAGAGAGGGTCATTCATCACCAAAACAACACCGGCTCCTGTCAAGCTTCTAATAGCTCAATAGTGGTTAAGCCATAGGTAAGCCCCGTAGGACTCCACTATTGAGACCATAGATCTCGACAGTGATGCCCCATTAATTGCACGAAGGCAGCCGCACTGCAAGGCTGAAAAATCCCTATTCTACTTACTCACAGCCAGGCAATTAATAATACCAACCATTTATAGCTAGCTTGAGGACCTCCCTTCTTGAGCAAGAAAAGAGAAACCTTGTGCTCTGATACCAATGTAGCATTTAATGGCCTAAAAACTTGTGTGTAGCGGAAATTAGCATGAACATAGTGGGCATTTCATTAGAATAGATTCCTAATGAGAATTACAAGAGTGCTTGGGTGGAGAGAGCAACAAAACGCATAACACCTAGTTAGATAAGCATGAACAATACTTTCAAAATAGAGAGAAATTAAGCTATTGACAACATGTTAGGACCGGATTTTCATGGAGCCGGTCCTCCCTCCAAAAGGCTTTGTATTATGGTTTCTCCCATCAAGAGAGACATTGTACAATACAATTCTTTGTGTTCCTTCAGGACTAGCTAGTGTAATGAAGATGAAAGCTTCATGCACCAAGCAAAACACTTATCAAACACAACATCAATTCTCCCCGGTCTCAGACCCAAGACCTCACACACATTGGAAGATGGTGAGAGCTAGTAGGGTATGAGAGTAGATTGAGAGGAGGTAGGAGTATTCTTACGAGAAAGATGTACATCTCCTCACATAATCGCTCATACTAGCATATCTTAGCTTAGTAATTAGCATGGTAGAGGAGATCAGCATGCATTGAAGCTTGGCTCTTGGTTGGATTTGCATCACAAAGCCAAGAGTTGTTGGTGTAGGCCTCCCTTCTCACAAGCTTGGAGTAGGTGATAAGCTTTCCATTAAAGCTTGAGAAGGAGAGAGAGTCTTCTTTTCTTCACACATGAGATTGTGTGAGTGTGTGTGTGTGATAATGCCTTGCAAAAATCAGCCCCCTCTCGCCCTTGGTCGACCTCTCTTGCTATTTGCTCATGCTAGCCTCTCATTGGATCTCCCTAGGGGTAACCAATGGTAATTAAGCAGCATAATTGATAGCTTTCTGACATGTGTCCCCCTTTCCCCTTTTGTGAGAGCTTTAGGTACTTTAATAATTCAACTAAACTCTCATTGAACCCCTTTGACTCCTGGCCAATAGGAATCAGGCAAGCCATTGCACTGCTGAATGCTCATTGGACCCCTTGGGAGACTGTCCAATAGTCTTCTAGAGGACTTAATTCTCATTGGTTCTTTTATTAAGTGTTTTTAAATTAATTAAACTAGATTTACTTTAGCCTAATTCTCATTGGTCCACCTCCAAGGCCAATAGGAATTAGGTACACCTTGTGGGCATCTGGGCTAGGGAGCTGACATGTGTCCCTCATTCCCTTTGTGTAAAGCGAGCTTGTGTGTGTGTGTGTGTGTGTGTGTGTGTGTGTGTGTGTGTGTGTGTGTGTGTGTGTGTGTGTGACTTTCTCTCTCATCCCCTACAAGCAAGGCTCGCCCCTTCCTATGTAGGGATTTGTAAAGACTTTTGGGACACACACAAAGCATCCAATTCCCCCCATGGTTGACCTTTGGACACAACCTTTGAATTTTGGAACCTTAGCATTTTGGAAGTCTTAATGGGCTGAACCTTAGGGTCCTTTTAGCCCATTGTTGCACATGCCTCTTTTGCAGATGCCCCCCCCCTTTGGATCCCAATTGTGGCCGGTCTGCTAGCTTAACTAATATTGTAGCTTTTTCCCCCCTAGCACCTCCCCATATTAAATGATCAGTTTAACATGAGAAAATCATTTAGGAGAATTAGATATTGATTATTATGACATTACCTCTCTCTTGAAATCATAGTCGTCCTCGGCTATGGTGTAGAGAAGATAAAGCATATTCATGAGTCCTTTTCTTAGCTGGTAGAGGATCCCTATGTTACCCTATGACATTATTCCACAATGGATGACTAGTCCATTTGGTGCTTCAGAGCATGAGGTTGTTGCAAGCACGTCTGCACATTAGTACTATCAATTTTCCATAGTAGAGTGACAAGCTCTACTTGGTGTTTGGGAGATGTCGTCTTCATAAACTTGATCTAAGCATGCATACTACTTCATTTTTGTGCACAATAAAGAAAAAGAGAGTCTTATAAGACAAAAACTTTGTTCATTTTTAACATTTTGTACATTTGCTTACTCTTGGGCAGCATTGTAAGCATTAACAAGGTTTAGGTTATCCTTTAATTGTATGCCTTGCATCCATCTAGCATCTTCAAAAGGATAATTCTTAAACTTAATAAGATATCGTCCGATAGTCTTACCACCTCTTAGTACCTTGTCTTCATGTCGGAGAATGGACTCGAGCTGCAGCACCTCTTCCTAGTCCTCGATCTCCGGTGTGTCTTGAGGAGTTGGTTCTTGAGGTGGCTCTCCTTTGTAAGGCTTTAATAGTCTCACATGGAAAGCATTGTGTATGAGCCAATGATCGGGAAACTTGAGTTGATAGGCCATCTCATTGATTGGCCTAAGAATCTGGAACGGACCATAGTACCTTTTTGCTAGTTTAGCATAGTACTTTTGGTGTCCCGTACGATTCTTGCCCGCCGTCATGTGCCTTAATCGAGCCTTGAGAAACTTTAATACGACACAATCATTTTCTTTAAAGGCTTGGGCTCTTCTGTGCTTGTCAGCAATAGCCTTTTGCCTTTGATGTGAGATAGAGATAGCATCCTTAATAAGACCCAATCATTTTCTTTAAAGGCTTGGGCTCTTCTGTGCTTGTCAGCAACAGCCTTTTGCCTTTGATGTGAGATAGAGATAGCATCCTTAGTCTTTTGAAAAGATTCTTGTAGGTCCCAGCTATGCTCATCTGCAGCAGCGAAGATCTTCCCATGTACCTTAAGTAGAAAGGGACTTTTTGATATTCCCTCTATTACCTCGAAAGGTCCTTTTCTCGTGGAAGTATGTACAGTATTATTGTAAGAATACTCCACTAAGGGTAAGTACTTCTCCCATTGGGATCTTTGATCTACTTCCCTTACATAAGCTTTTAGTAGATCGAGAATTGTTAGGTTAGCTATTTCACTTTGGCCATCCGTTTGTGGATGATAGGCCGAAGAGAAGTTTAGCCTTGTCCCTAAATTCTCAAAGAGACCCTTCCAAAAATTAATGGTCATTCTAGGATCTCTATCTGGCACTATGGACATTGGCAAGCCATGGTACTTGAAAATTTGTGAAATGAAGAGGGTTGCCATTTGATGGGCTTTGATAGTCTTTTTGACAGGTATAAGATGAGCTTGTTTACTGAACCTTTCTACTATTGTCCATATTCATGTATTCCCATGGATAGACTTAGGCAATCCAAAGATAAAATCCATGGATATGCTCTCCCATGGTGATTCAGGGATTGGTAAGGGTTGAAGCAATCCATGTTGCTTCCCTCTATCAAATTTTGTCTTTTGGCATACCACACATTTAGAAACATACTCTTGTATGTTCACTTTCATGGTAGGCCAATAGAAATATGTTTCAATTCCCTTTAAGGTAGACTGAATCCCTCTATGCCCCGCATAAGGTGGAGCATGAGATTCATACATTACTTTCTCACGTAGTGAGTTAGTAACACATAGTCTATTCCCGTAGAGAAGATAACCATCTTGTAAAGTAAATGGTTCTTCTATCTTCCCTAATGCAAGGGTTGAAATCACATCTCTAAAATGGGGATCAATAGCATACTCATTTATCATTGAAGATAGATCATTGTGAGTTTCTATGGAAACCGCATTCACTCTCTCGGTCGTCTTGAGAGTGCATCAGCTACTTGATTATGCTTGCCAGCCCGAATTGGAGAGAGACCTCTTTTGGAAGTCTCACTAGGAGGCTTCCTAGGTGTTCGCTCATCATGGTGGTGAGCTTGGAGAATCCCATGAGCACAGAGCTGCCGTTGCACTTCACTTTGGAGAGATGGATTGCCATGGCTTGTTGAAGCCTAGAAACAAGATAGTTAACAAGCATCGAAGCATCATTAGTAGCTTGCTCATTAGCAAAATCAAAGTTATCAACATTAATTTCACTCTCTTTACTATTGTTAGCCATTCTAATAACTTTTAGGTGTATACTTTTTAGGTTTACTTTGGCACTTCAAGCCCTAGTTGCTACTCCTCTTTACCCCTTTCGAAAAAGCACTCAAGCTACTGTACCCGTGGCTTGAATACCATTAATTGCAAGGAATAGAGGAGAGGGTCGTTCAACACCAAAACAGCACCGGCTCCTATCAAGCTTCTAATAGCTCAATAGTGGTTTAGCCGTAGGCAAGGCCCGTAGGACTCCACTATTAAGTCCATAGCTCTCGACGGTGATGCCCCGTTAACTGCACGAAGGCATCCGCACTGCAAGGCTGAAAAATCCATATTCTACTTACTCACAGGAAATTAATAATACCAACCATTTATAGCTATCTTGAGGACCTCCCTTCTTGAGCAAGAAAAGAGAAACCTTGTGCTCTGATACCAATGTAACATTTCATGGCCTAAAATCTTGTGTGTAGCGGAAATTAGCATGAACATAGTGGGCATTTCATTAGAATAGATTCCTAATGAGAATTACAAGAGTGCTTGGGTGGAGAGAGCAACAAAACGCATAACACCTAGTTAGATAAGCATGAACAATACTTTCAAAATAGAGAGAAATTAAGCTATTGACAACACGTTAGGACCGAATTTTCATGGAGCCGGTCCTCCCTCCAAAAGGCTTTGTATTATGGTTTCTCCCATCAAAAGAGACATTGTACAATACAATTCTTTGTGTTCCTTCAGAACTAGCTAGTGCAATGAAGATGAAAGCTTCATGCACTAAGCAAAACACTTATCAAACACAACATCAATTCTCCCCGGTCTCAGACCCAAGACCTCACACACATTGGAAGATGGTGAGAGCTAGCACGGTATGAGAGTAGATTCAGAGGAAGTAGGAGTATTCTTACGAGAAAGATGTACATCTCCTCACATAATCGCTCATACTAGCACATATTAGCTTAGTAATTAGCATGGTAGAGGAGATCAGCATGCATTGAAGCTTGGCTCTTGGTTGGATTTGCATCACAAAGCCAAGAGTTGTTGGTGTAGGCCTCCCTTCTCACAAGCTTGGAGTAGGTGATAAGCTTTCCATTAAAGCTTGAGAAGGAGAGAGAGTCTTCTTTTCTTCACACACGAGATTGTGTGAGTGTGTGTGTGTGTGATAATGCCTTGCAAAAATCAGCCCCCTCTCTCTCTTGGTCGACCCTCTCATTGGATCTCCCTAGGGCTAACCAATGGTAATTCGTAGTGTGAATTCGTAGTGTCCATACCTAGTGTTGAAAGCTATCTTTGGAATATCTGATTCCTTGATCCTGATTTGGTAATATCTTGACCTTAGATCAATCTTTGTAAACATTTTGGCGTCGTGGAGTCTGTCCAAGAGTTCGTTGATCCTTGGAATTGAATACTTATTCTTGACAGTTACCTGGTTCAGTCCACGGTAATCTATGCATAACCTTAAGGTTCCATCCTTTTTCTTCTGAAAAAGAACTGGTGCACCCCAAGGAGAAGTACTGGGTCGAATGAATCCTTGCTCAATGAGTTGCCTAAGTTGTTCCTTGAGTTTGATGGCCTCTGGAAGTGACATTTTATAAGGTCTTTTTGAGATGGGTTCACATCCAGGAATAGTCTCAATCTCATGATCTACCTCCCTATGTGGCGGAAGATTCGTAAGGTCTTTGGGGAATACATCATCATACTCCCTCAACCAGTTTGGTCGGAGTGAGGTATCTGATTGGTCCACCTTGTTGAGATTTACTGCATAAATTTTCTGCCCCTTTCTTAGTCCCTTCAAAAGTCTGTTGGCCTTAACTAGAGTAGCCCTAGGTCTCCCATTTTCCCCCTGGATTAGGGCTTCATTACCCAAGTTATCTGTAAAGGTAAAGTTCCCTTGTGCACAATTGATGTGGGCCTTGTTTTGCTTTAACCATTCCATCCCTAGTATCCCATCAAAGAATCCTAAGGGTAGGGTTCGAAATTGGGCAGAAGTTGGGTGTCACCCTAAATCAAAGTCGATTTTTCGTGCAGAGTGTTGAGATACTACTTCCTTGCCGTTTGCTAACTCTACAACTAGATTTCTTGTTGGATACTTATCTAGCTTTAGCTTCCTCATGCATCTGAGTGAAAGAAATGAAAGAGTACTACCACAATCTATAAGGAAGTTAAATTGTTCACCTCTAAGAGATCCTGGCGTATGAATGAGTACGTATTGCTCGCAACCATTGGGGTTGTCAATTGCAGTATGCAGGGTTGCTCTCTCCACTGCTTCATCACCCACAGTTGGTTGTACCACTACGACATTCACTCTGGCGGTGGCTCCACGCCCTCGCCCTCTGTTCATCCTTCCACGTCCTCCTCTTCCATTAGCTTGGCCACGCCCATGGGTATTCAAGGGTATGGCATTGGCGTTGGTTGCCTGAGTGTTCCTGGGGCACTTGGATCTATAATGTCCATATTCGCCGCAACCATAGCATCGAACATCTGGGAACTCCATGGTTGTGGTGGTAGCCACAATAGGACGTTGGTCATATGCTTGATTGGCTGGTCTATTATTCCAAGCATTCGTCCTTGCCCTTTTTGCCCAATGATTCCTCCTGTTCTAATTAACCTTTTGTACTTCAAGAGCTAGAGGTTTGACCCTCAACAAGGCATCCTGTAGTGTTGTCGGCCTGATAGCTTCCAACCGAGTATTCAAAGGTTTGATTAGCCCTTGGCAGAACCTCGCCACCTGTTGTTCCAAGGTCATCTTAGGAGCATATCTCCGAAGAGTGACAAACTTTGCATAATACTCTTCGACAGATAAAGTCAGCTCTGCCGAAGAGAAAAGAATTCATTCATCCTCAAGGTTTTATAGGCAGGTGGTAAATAACATCCCATTATTTCAGCTTTGATGTCTTCCCAAGATTGGGAAGATCCCTTAATATCCAAGTCCTTGCAATGTTGCTTCCACCAAATCTTGGCATCGCCAGACAAGTGGAACATCGCAAGCATAGTCTAATTCACGGGTTGGGTTCCCACAGCTTCAAAGTTATCGTCCATGGCTTCCATCCACACTTCCACATCTCTCTCCACATTTTCCCCCTCGCCCTTAAAGAATGGAGGCTGGGCCTGCTTAAGGAGGAGCTTCTTCTCTTGCGCTGCCGAGTATAGAGCAACAGGCGGTGCCTACATGGGTTATACGAGATTCTTGATACCATTACTTGAATTTTATTTTATCCCCTCAAGGTTTAGGATAACTGATGATCAACTTATTACATGGCTTTTTGGATTGCGTATAAGATACGCCTAGGAGATTGTGTTCACATGATGCACTACTTTGTTCGTGAATTAGTTCCTGTACTCATCCTTGACTGGATAATAAACTAAGATATCAAGCCTGGTACTCCAAAAGTTCTGACTCTGTTCGCTGGGATCACATCAGTGACCTTTTCCAAGAGCCATTCATTGATGGTTTGATTGGTGTCGCCTGAGACAGTCAGGTCCAATCGGATAGGCAGCAAGTAGAATAACTCCACCACCCTCAACTCTTCTCCCCAACGTATCTTCTTCAAATCGGTAGCCATGCATCCTAGCTTCCGAGCGTTGATGTAGTAAACCCCTCCTGCAAGTGTCCAATCAAGTCCCCATCCTCTATCGATGCGAGTGGAGTGTGGCGTATGAGCCTTCATTAGTATCTCCATGACATCTCGCCTGAATTGGTAAACTGGGGATTGTCGAGCTTGCTCATAAATAAGCTCAAACACTTGGAACTTCCGATATTCTAGCACGGCGTCTTCCTGCAACACCAATGCAAGGAATTCGGATCAACTACCTATATACTTTCAATTCCTTTTTAAATATTCAAACAATACGAATTTATTTCTCAGCCTAACCTAGGCTCTGATACCAGGTGTGAAGTCCCCACCCTGCCATATCAAGACGGCGGATCTGATGGTGAACCTGGTGGCCACTAGATCTATAGCGGAAGCAAACAAAGTGGTTCAGGGTTCAACTAGCATACGATCTCTCATCACAAAGTAAGTCGAGTTCGAGCCTACTAGCAAAGAGATCTAGCTCCACCTTGTAGGGGAAGCGTACTTAAACTATCTAGCGATCCTAAGACCCACCTTCCAAGAGGAGAGAAACCTCGAGTGCCTTTTTACCCATGTTTCAGAGGCACGTACACTTGAGACTTCGCCGCTCTAGGGGCAATGAGTATTACTAGTATCGATTTTAACACTATGGAGACAGAGAGTTCCCGACCAATCGGGCCCACCCTTTTCATAGGCATTGGCAACCTGAGCCAAGCCCCCACTTTCCACCCCCACACTCACACTTCCTTGTGTGTCTTAATTACTACCACAATGATTGTTCAACATAAACATTCCTTGATTAAATTCCGAATCACAGTGTTCATTACGACAGCCCTTCAATCAGTATTGCAAAGCGGCACCAAGACAGTATTCTAGTAAAAATTCTACTCAAAATTATTCATTAAAATTCCAATGTTCTGGAGGTACAACATCCCCCCTCCAACGAGAGTTTACTCCTCCCATTGTCACCTAGCTGCCCATACAACTAGGTATGCCCACCGCATAAAAAGCACGACATGGACACTTCCACCGCATAGAAAGCAAGACGTGGGTTCCCACCGCATAGAAAGCAAGTCGTGGGTATCCACCGCATAGAAAGCAAGTCTTGGATTCAAGAGCCCTTAACCAGGACTCTGCCCCCTGTGATCAGGAGGGGGATCAGGACTAATTCAACATTGGAAATAGAATGAACATGTCGAGCTAAATTTTCCCTAGCAGACATTCTTTCCTATTGCAAACAATATATACATCAATCATTTCTTTCCTACCTTAGACTTAAATGTACAATGAATTCAAATGCCGAGATTTTCGTCGGATTTCTCCAACATGTTTGGGGATATGTTCTTTCCTAGCTAAACCTGTGCAAAGTTAATTAAACAACTGAATAAAATTGTGACCTACCTCTTCCATATCTTCGTCAATGGCTCGTGAGATGGCCGGTGCTTGTTCGTCCATGGGAGCTTTTCCCTTTCCATTCACATTGCTCGTTCCCGCCTCGCGGTCGTGGGCACCACCGAAGCGAGTTCTCTTAACCGGGGCCATTTTATACTCACTACTTTAAATGATAAACTTGAAGAAAAAAGAGCTAAGGTCCAAGAGCATCATAACAAACCAAATGGCAGATTAGAATCATTGAAGGGTCCTCCTTATACAAGAGGGTTAGATTTTTCCTTCGAGACCTAGTAATTTTTATGGGCAATACTTTACTTGTCCTATGGGAACAGGCTCTAAAGTTAATCACTTGGCTTAGATGATTAAGGAATTTCACAATTTTACTATTTACTTTATAAAAGAGATGAATTAAGCAAGCTCAATCACTTTCCTAGTGCAATAAGAAAGATGCAGAGTTACCGCATGCATAGGTATTAGGAAATTCTCTTCTTAATCACATCTTAATGTGTGAGAAAATTGAATCTAATTTAATTACAACCTATTGAGTGGTAAAAGAATGAATTTCGTCAAATCTACATTGTTATCGGGGCTAACAATTAATTAACTATGCTGCCTAGAGAGAGAAATCTCTCCTAATCATGTATTAATCATTTATTAAGAGTGATGAATGGCTGCATAAATTAGCTTATGTGATCCCAACTAAGGGGGAGGGCTATCCGCTAATCCTTGGAAGACCTTGGCTTATGGCTATGAAAGCTAGGCAAGATTGGGAGACAGGTTCCCTTGAGTTGCGACCAAATCATAAGGTAGGTGGCAAGCAACAAAAAATTGTGTATGACATGAAGCAGGGTAGACAACAAGACCTAGAGATGGAGACTTCTATGGATGAATGGAGCACAAGCAACTGCTCTTCATCTGAGGATGAGTCATCTGAGGAGGATGCTAGCTCTTTGGAAGTCATGGGTATAATACTGCGAAACCCAGAAGGAGAAGGTGGTCAAGACTCTCTAAACAAGGAAGAAGCCACAGGCTTAGAGGAGATGCTAGCTAAGGACCTACTAGAAGAAGAGAGAGAACCCTATTTGCAGGTACTAAAGAAGCATGCTGGCCTCTTTATAACTGATTACGAGCACATTAAAGGAGTGACGGTAACCCAACACCATATCCAATTAAAGGAAGGTGCCAAACCAGTGGTGCAAAGGCTAAGGAGATTAGGGCTAGTGCAGCAAGATGCACTCTTAAAAGAAGTAAAAAGATTACTCAAGGCAGGATTTATCTACCCAGTGGAAGATTCTGAGTGGGTGTCTCCAGTTGTGGTAGCACCAAAGAAAAATGGGAAGTGGAGGGTATGTGTGGATTACAAGCCTCTAAACGCAGCCACAAAAAGGGACCATTTTCCTTTGCCTTTTCAAGATGAAATACTAAATGAAGTGGCTGGTCATGAAAGGTACACAGTGTGTGATGGGTACTCAGGCTACTTCCAAATCAAAATTGCAGATGAAGACCAAAGAAAGACTACCTTCATAACACCTTGGGGGTGTTTTGCTTATAGAGTTATGCCTTTTGGTTTAACT
The DNA here is from genome assembly GCF_014529385.1 of Adiantum capillus-veneris. Lineage (NCBI taxonomy): Eukaryota > Viridiplantae > Streptophyta > Polypodiopsida > Polypodiales > Pteridaceae > Adiantum > Adiantum capillus-veneris. Next base: position 93,381,055 of record NC_140953.1, on the reverse strand, counting down.
AATGCCCCAGCTACTTTCCAGAGGTTTATGAACTTGGTGTTTCAACCTTACTTTGGTAAGTCCATACGAGTCTTCATTGATGATTTTTGCATTTACAGCTCTAGGGAAGTACATCTGTCCAAGGTTGATGAAGGTTTCACCCGTTTGGCCCAATTGGGTGGGCAATTGAATAAAGACAAGTGCCACATAGGTGAGAGCAAGGTCACTCTACTAGGCCATGTTGTGTCTCAAGATGGTATTGAGGCTGACCCTGAAAAGGTAAAGACATTGTTAGCTTTACCTACTCCTTCAAACGTGAAGCAACTAGTCTCCTTCATTCAAAAGGTTCGCTACATGGGACGATTCATACATCTCCTTTCTCAGGCAATCTATCCTTTGCAGCAGCTCACTAAACACACTACATTGACCTGGAATGAGGAGGGTGAAAGGTGCTTTCAAGAAGTTAAAACCATTTTGAGCTCATTGCCTGTCGTCCAAAAACCCACATGGGGTGAATTATTCTATGTAAATCCTAGTGTAGGTCCAGAAGCTCTAGGAGCTGTCTTGATCCAAAAAGACCCAAAGACATCTCTCATGAGACCAGTCTACTTCTCTAGTAGAGTGATGATAGCTGCTGAAAAGGGTTTCAACGCAATTGAGCAATTGGTGCTAGCTCTTAAGTTTGCAGTGGAGAAGTTTTGGGCTTACTTACTTCCGAGACAATTTGTAGTGATCACAACTGAGGAGGTTTTTCCATATGCCCTACAACACATGGAATTGTCTCAAAGAATAGCAAAGTGGGTGGTGCAGCTTCAAGAGTTTGACTACACACTACAAGTAGAGGATTCCACCCGTGCTTGTTTGGTAGATGTCCTCACACAAAGGTGTTATGAGAAGGCCAAGAAAGAGGCACCTAGTAAGGTACCGCATATCCCGGAGCCTGAAGTTCTACTGGGAGCACACAGTCTGTATTTTGATGGGGCTTACAAGAGGACCAAAGACAAGGCATCAGCAGGCATAGTAATATTAGGTCCAGAGAAGGAGAAGATCTTTGCAAAAGGGTTTCATCTAAAAGAGGTTCATTCTAACAATGAGGCAGAGTACCATGCCCTTGTTTTAGGGTTGCAATGTTGTCTTTCTCAGGGCATCACAAAGCTAAATGTTTTTGGTGACTCCATGTTGATTGTTAAGCAAATGGTTGGTGTATGGGCCTGTAAAAATGACAAATTGTCTGTTAAGACGAGGGAAGCAAAGGCCTTGTTGAAGGGTTTTAAAGAAGTTCGAGTGCACTTTGTACCTAGAGATCAAAATCGAGAAGCAGATGCCTTAGCAGGTGAAGAACTACAAACTCTCATAGTAGGTGCTATCCTCGTGAAAAGTCCTTTATACCAGGGAAAGGAGGAGCTGCATGATTTGCTTTACTTTCTTGAGCATTGTGAAGCACCCTCTGGTATGAGTAAAAGTGAACGTAGGTGGTTGGCAAAAAAGGCTACCAGCTATAGCTTAGTGAATGAGGACTTGTATTGTAGAGGGAAAGATGTTGTCTTAAGGAGAGTTCTTGCATCCCAAGAGATAAAGGATATTTTGTTTAGTTGTCATGAAGGTGTGTGTGGTGGCCACTTTGCACAAGAGATTACTAGCAGAAAGATTTTACAAGCAGGGTTCACGTGGCCAAGCCTCCATCGAGATGTACAACATTGGTGCCGCACATGTGAGGTTTGCCAAAAAGCTGGACCAAGGCATCTTACCCATGAAAATCAGCATCCAATCAAAACCTATGGGCCATTTGAAAAATGGGGGATAGATGCAATAGGGCCACTACCTTGCACTCAATCAGGGAAGGAATACATCATTATGGGGGTGGAGTACATGACCAGATGGGTAGAAGCTCGTCCCACAAAGCGCATCACAGCCAAGGACGTGAGTGATTTCATTTTTGAATGCCTTTGTTACCGTTTTGGCACACCTTTGGAGATTCTCTCGGATAGGGGACCGGGATTTCGAGCTGATTTAGTCGGGCAATTGATGAGCAAGTTAAAAATCAAGCGCAGGCACTCTACACCATACTACCCTCAGTGCAATGGTCTTGTGGAAAAGGTAAATGGTCTTATATGTAAAATCATCACTAAGCAAGTGCATTTACATCCTAAGGCATGGGACAAACACCTAGATGCAGCACTTTGGGCCTACAGAACATCCTTTAAAACATCCTTGGGGTATACACCTTTTCACTTGGTTTATGGGCAAGAGGCGCTATTGCCTATAGAAGTGGAGCTAGCGAGCCTCCGAGTTCTAAAAGCACATCAAGAGGATAGTCAAGAGAAGCAGGTGGAAGGAAGAATCATTGATTTGGAGAGGTTAGGGCTAGATCGAGAGTCAGCAGTGAAGTACTATGCAGCCCAGGCAGAGAAGAAACGAAAGAAGTTCAATCGTAACCTTGTCAAGAAAGGTATCAAGGAAGGTTCTTTAGTGCTCAGATACGACAATTGCTTTGATCGCAGGAAGGATGGTAAGTTCTTGCTTAAGTGGGAAGGCCCTTTTGTAGTGATACAGAGGTTCTCAAATGGTAGTTACCAACTAGGTGACCTAGATGGTAAGGTACATCAGACCCCGGTAAATGGTTGGCGATTGAAGGCCTACCAATGTCGTCTTTCACAGCCATATGCTGGTGAAATCAATGCTAAGGATGGTTTAGAGGAGAGCTCATCATATTCGAGCTCCAACTAAGGTAACAATAATGTACATAGTCGTTTAAAAAAAAAAAAGAGAAAAAAAAAGAAGGAAAAAAAGAGAAGAAAAAAAGAGAATGCTACCAGTGAAAGCGGATATTGACAATGGATGGGGTATGGCTTTCAAGGGTCTAGGAGACCAGTGGTTAGTCATGGATGGATACAATTATTCATCAAAAAGGACTAAACAGGGTGCATCAGCCAAGAAAGCAGTAACATGGCAAATTCAATTGGTACCAGGTGGGTAAGTATTCAAGAGAACCCTATTGTAGCACAACCTACAGCTAGAGGCATCAAATACCTCTAGCTTAAGGGGGAGGGCTATATGATGCATGGTTTTTAGGACCCCTTCTGAAGATGCAATAAAGGCACAGTCAGTTGTTGGGGAGATGAGGATACTTTAGTCCAAGGGATCTCGAAAGAGAAGAAAAATCTACTTCACAAGCACCAAAGAGTAAAAAGTTCCATGGACAGAAGATACGTGGGAACGAGCTCTTATGCATGCCTACAACCTATATCTTACAGAATAGCCCATTCTAGGTGTGAATTTCTAGTGAAATTTACACGAGGATGTTCGTGTGGACTCACAGCACAGCATACTCCGTTTTCACTTTTTTACCGACAGTAAATATTTTTTACCTACAGTAAATATTTTTCACCTACATGGTAAAAACAAATCACTTTTTACCTACAGTAACTTTTTTTACCCATGGTAAATATTTTTTACTGCACCATAAGTATTTGGTAGGTAACAGTTCACTGTTACTAGAAGCAGTGATTGGGCATCAACAATGCAGTTACAGGGGGAGAAAAGGGGAAAATCTTATGGTAAAGGTGAGTCAACAGGGATAATATCTTTGAGTTGAAAAGATACATGCTGATTTTTTCAAAGAACACATGTCAAAAGAAGCCATGGTTGAGGATTTTTTGAGAATTTGATATTCAGGAGGACCCCGCAGGTCCCCCCTGACATGTGCACAACCTCCAGTTTCAACATCCACCTTACCTGCTCTTAAATGCTGGTCAAGGCCTTATCCCCATGTGTCACAATCATAAAAATCAGCATTTACCCTCCCCTCTCACATCACTCTAGAGAATATCTTGATGGTGACATATCAGGTGACCTCAATCTGTTGACCACCCTAAGCAAAAAGTAACCCCAATCAGCGGATTTAAGCATGTTTATCCCTAATCCTAAACCCTCTCAGAAACCTATATAAGGAGGCCTTCTCTCACTTAAAACCAACACCTCACCCACTTCACCAAGCAACAAAGCTATGACGACATTGCTCACAACGAGGAGCTAGGGATGGAGCTCTACTCTCTCTCCCTCTAGTATGCTACATTACTAGCCCTAAAACCTAAATAAGGAGTCTTCTCTCATGCTCCATGGCCATCATCCTCGCCATCATTCTCTAAGGTATTGATGTGTTGCTAGTAGGATCATACCTACTTGCTGGGTTGATTGTTTTTGACAAGGGATTATGCCATCCTTGGCTTGCTTCTCTATATCCTTGTTATGTATGATCAGATGCCGTTGTATTGTTAAGCTGATGTCTTGTGTATATATATGCTACATAAGGTCCCTAAGCTTCGTTTCTATGTGTTTTGCCATATGTTATAATGCCATCATAATGCCAGAAGTCTCACTTGCCTATGTGCACTATGTGTGAGGTCCCTAAACCTCTTAATTTAGGGTGGTGCCCCCTTTGTTTTGTTCTTTGCTTGTTTGCATGAGGCGTGGTTTGTGGAGTGTGTACGAGTACAGAGGCCACCCGATTGCACTGCTCTTTTTCCCGCTTTCAAATCCCACCTTGAAACAAACAAACTAGAGCTTATAGTGTCGGGGACAGTGAAGATACCTTAGACGAAATCCCATTCGTAGAGGAAGACTAGCCTAACTCTAAAGTCAGGTCCTATAGAGGAAGTCTGGTTGAATAACCTACCTTCTGATATGAACATTGTTGGACGGATACGCCGCGACGGACATCAGCACAACGAGAACTCACCTAACATATAATGTCAGCTAAGGACGAAGCTCGACCCGCAGGCGCGTGGAAGCAATCATAAGGTGTCAACCTACACTCGACCGACTCCTAACTAATTCCTACAGAGGTCTCTACCAATTGTCTCTCCACAAAGTCAATAGTGAAAATGAGCTAAAAATGGGGTGAAAATTTCTTATAATGGAGGTCCCCGAAGCACGTTTCATGAAATTTGACATGTGCTCCTATCTTCTCGCGAGATGCCGTCTAGGCTCAAAAATTTCTTGATTTGGACTCCATTTGCCCTGTTTACCAGAATTTTGTCATTTCGGTCAAAACCTGGCCAAAACACACTTTCCGCTCCAGTCTCATAATTGCACCCCCACTGTACCATAGGTTGTCCTTTAGTCACCGGTCATCCCCATATTTTTTGTTTTTCATTACGACTGTTTTTCACCTGCTTTTTGTATTTTTGAAGTTTTCTGACGAAAATTAGTAAAATTAAAAGGAAAATAGCAAATAGCAAATCAAACCCAGAAAATCCCCAAAAATTACAATAAATCACAAACATCACTGCAACACATTATATACACTCACATGCAATTTTTATGGCCGATTTCTCCGTTTTACCAATATTTTGCCTGAAAAATGTCTATTTCTACTTATATACACACACCTAGGGGCTTGATTTGGCGTTTGGCCCCATATACCTGCAGCTTCATGCTGTATAAGGGCATATATACTTGGGTTACTCCAGAAAATTTCGCAATCAAACAACAACCCTTAAAATAGTCGAAAATCATGCCCTTTTTTGTTGTTTCTGTTATTGTTTCCGCATTTGAGAGTGCCTCTAGAATGCCTCTCCCCCTCCTAGCCGGAGTCCTCCCGGACGACAAGGTATTGCCTCGGAGTATGTGTCGTGCATAGGTTAAACAGTTGTGCTAATTCCTGGCCGATTAACGGGCCCTACTTTACGCATACTCGGTCAATGCATGGAAAAATTAATGTTGTGCAAGAGAAGGGAATAAGCAAGATGCTTATTGGCACTCGCCGTTGAGGCTTCCTGTTTTCTTTGCAAGTAGCAGTTGTAACTCTACTGCTCTCTGTTTAATTTTCCTTTTGGCAAGAGGCAATTGCTTTGCCGACGCTATTGATGGAGTTGTAGCTGTTTCTAAGGATAGAGAGGGCTATGATTGAATGGCTATGAGCCTTATGACCTTGGCTTTCCATTGGTATTTTGTTGCTGTCGATTTTTGTAGATGGTTTGGTACGTCCTTTTTTGCCACTGATTTGTCTGTCATCGGCATCCACATATGATGGTGTTCCCTTTTGAAATGCAGCTGTCTGCTTTCCTTTGTTGTTTGTACGGAATGTAGTTCCTTTTGCTTTTGCTTTGGTATCCAAATGTGAGTGACATTTGGATTATTGCTAAGCATTTTCTTTGGTATCCACATCTGTTTTATGCCCTTGGTTTGGGGTTGAACCGTCTGCTTTGTTGGAATCCGTTTGTTACATTGTGGTTTTTCCGCCATTGCATTTCTATCCTTTCTCATCCATACTTGTTTACCTTGTTTTGGTAGCCCTAATTTTTGCATTATGGCCAGTGACTTCATCTGTCTGTAATTAGCATGGTTGACTTTTACCTTATTGTTGGTCTTTGGTATCATTTTGTTCTTGACTGGCATTCGTGTTGTAGGCTTTGTTTCCAATGATTTCATGGTTTGCAGTTGATCATGATGGTATTGCGGAGCAAAAGGTATCACTTGTTGTTCATGTTCATGTTCATGTTGAATTTTGACTGCCTTTGCTTTCCAATCGATCTGCACATTGTATTCTTTTTGCCAAGGTTGCCCTAACATCATTTGGTGTTGTGTGCTTGCATCTGTCACCACATAGAATTTGTGTGGGTAAACATATTGATGTATTTGTACATACAATATAGTCCATCCCAATGTTTTCAATTGGTGTGATGTGCTACTTTCCAGCACTTGGGGAGTAGGATGAAGTTGATCTGTGACTCTGAGCTGTTGGTATAATCTGTAAGAGATCAAATTTGCTTGAGCACCCGAATCAAGCAAAGCCATTGATTCAACTTGATTGTTGCCCACTTTGACTGTAATTATTGGCTCCACTGTTTCTTCCTCCAACTTCATCAGTCGAATGGCGTTGATTCTCAGTGGTGGTCCACTTTGTTGTTGTCGTTGCAGAAGCCGTCTTTTTGCGATGCATTCTTGTGCTTCGGCTTGAGCTGCCGCTCGTAGTCTCTCTTTTTCCTTCATTCTTTGTTTTCCTTGGTGAATTTGTTGGAGCATCTCCTGTGTGAGTGGTAGATGATATTTTCTCAGTCGACATCCACTAATCTAGTTTGGCATTTCTTCACCTGCTAGTGTAGCAAGCTTGACAGCTCCACTTTGTGATAGATCATGAATCACAAATGGTCCCATCCCTCGCTTTTTCAGTTTCTTGGCATGTTGCTTCAAGGTATAGACAAGTACGTAATCACCTGTTTTGAACTCTTTGGTACGCACATGTTTGTCAAAGAATTCCTTTTGTCTTCTGTTTTTAGCAGAGTTCATCCAGCTTTTCAAGATCATCAATCCTTGAAGAGAGCTCATGCCCTGTCCATTCCAAGCTTGTTGCTACTCGTAGAGTTGGAATTAAAAAATCTATGGGTAGTATAACATTTAGCCCAAACACCATGTTGTATGGTGTTGTTCCTATTGATGTTTTGTAAGCTACCCTGTATGCCCATAGTGTTGAGTGTAGCTGCTGATCCCAATTTGTTCTTGATTCTGACACTATCTTAGTGAGAACGGTGCATAGTGTTTTGTTAGTGGCCTCAGCTTCCCATTGGCTTGTGGATGATATGGTGCTGATTTCCTATGTATGACCATGAAATCCTCTAGCAAATATTCAATGACTTCATTGAGAAAGTGTGTTCCACGGTCACTGACAATTTCTATTGGTAACCCGTAACATACAAAAACATGCTCATACAAAAATTGTGTCGTGGTGCGTGCATCAGCTTTTTGTGTTGCTTTGGCTTCGACCCATTTTGTGAGATAGTCCGTAGCCACAATGATATATTGGGTATGGGTGCGATATGCAGGTGGTGATATAGGTCCCACAAAATCAATGCCCCATTTTGCAAATGCTCTTGCCCCCATCATTGGCCGTAATGGCATCTCATCTCTTTTTAGTGGTATCTTGGTGCGTTGACATGCATCACAACGCTTTACAAACTCTTCAGCATCCATGTGTAATGTAGGCCACCAAATTCCTGCGGTTAAGAAAATTTTTGCCGTCTTATCGCCTGAAAAATGGCCTCCACTTACTCCGCTATATGCATGTTCTAGAATCAGCGGGTATTCACTTTCACTTGCACAGATTCTAAGTTGATTGTCCTTTCCTCGCTTATAGAGTTGATTCCCAATTAACTGAAAGTCACGTGCTTCTAGCTCTATAGCTTTTTCTCGTGCTCTTGTAATGTTCTCAGGGAATGTCCTGGTGGTTAAGAAGTCAATGATATATTGACTCCATTCAGGTGCTATGTTCACCTGAAACAAAGTTGCGTGATCCACTGGTCGTTTGGCACTATATATTGTACAATTGGTAACATAAGAATGTGTATCCGCATACATAGTTGGCCAATAAACCCCTAACTGTTTTAGTCTCCGGTGTGTTTTCACTGTTGAACAGTGAAAAGCACATCCCTGGACATATGCCTCTTCAAGGTAGCACTCGAATTCTTCCGGATTTATACATTATCGTAGGATTAGGTCAGATCCAAGATGATACAGTCATCCTGCTATCAACTGGAAGTTCTTTGTTTGTCGAATTGTTTGCTGTTTGGATCTGCACTCCGTATTATCAAACTCATGTCTGAAGGAGAGAATGCTAACTATTTCCTGAGACCATTTGGGTATGATTTCAATGTTGAAAAGATAAGCATCTGGTATGTCATCATCTACCCCTTTTGGAGCTTCGTTGTTGTGTATTCTTGAAAGATGATCTGCTCGCAGGTGGGTTTTACTCTTTTTGACCACCACTGTGAAGTCAAATTCTAGCAATATAATAAACCAGCACACGATTCTCCCTATATTGCAAGGTTTATTTACTAGGTACAAAAGAGCTTGATGATCTGTAAAGAACACAAATTTGTTTGCAAGTAGATAATGCTGAAATTTCTTTACAGCATATATCATTCCTAACCCTTCCCTCTCGGTGGTTGTGTAGTTCTTTTCTGCACTGTTTAACTGTCGGCTCGCATAGCAAACCGGAAAATCCATTGTTCTGTCTCCAAGTTGAGCTAGAATACTTCCAATGGCATATGCTGAAGCATCAATGTGCACATGGAATATCTTTTCCCAATCTGGTGCCTTTAGTACAGGTGCTGATATAAGATTTTCCTTCAGCTTTTGGAATGAGGTCTCACACTCCTCAGTCCACTCGTAATTGACTAGCAACCGATACAGAGGTTGTGCGATAACCGCATACATGTATATGAATCTTCGATAATATCCGCAGTGCCCCATGAAGGATTGCACTTGTTTCGCATTAGTAGGCCTGGGCAGGTCTACAATGACTTTGACTTTGTATAGGTCTTTGGTTATGCCATTTCTTGAGACAATGTGTCCTAAGATTCGTCCTTGCTTAACCATAAATACACACTTTTCCAGGTAAAGACAGATTCGATATGTTTTGCACTTTTCAAAGACCTTTTTCAAATGGTCAATATGTTCCTCTCGTAGAAGAGAGTGTACACACAGGTCATCCATGTAAATTTCTAAGAATATTCTTAGGTATTCCTTGAAAGCGTGAGTCATTAACCTCTGGAAAGTGGCTGGTGCATTTGTTAAGCCAAATGGCATAACTCGATATGCATAAATCCCCCATTTTGTGGCAAACGCTGTTTTGTGTTGATCCTCCCTTGTTATTGCCAGTTGGTTGTATCCTGAAAACCATCTAGAAAGGAATAAGCCCGTTTCCCGACCACTTGCTCCAGTACATGTTCTTTGATTGGCAAGGGATAATTATCCCTTATGGTTGCCGCATTCACCTTCTTGAGGTTTACACACACCTGCAGTTTTCAATTCTTTTTGGGAACTACCACAATTGGTGACACCCAATCTGTATGTTCAATCTCATAGATGAATTCCGCTTCCATTAGTTTATCAATCTCTTCCTTGATTCATTTAGCAAATGTGTCATTATATGTATAAGGACGTTGTTTGCTAGGTTTTGCATCCGATTTCAAAGGAATTGTATGTTGGCATATCAATGGATCAACTCCTTTGAGGTCTTTATAGGACCAAGCGAACACATCTTTATACATCTTGAGAAGTTGTGTTAGCTGTTCTTCCTCCTCAGGCTCTAAATCGTTAGCTATATAGACTGGCTGAGGCTTTTCACCTGGTTCTGCAAGGTCTATTTTTTTTGCACTTTCCGGACCATCGTAAGATTCGTGGTTGGTTCTCTCCCTGATTGGTGGTGTCATGATGATTTTTCTGTCCTAGATAGTAAATTTCCGATAGTGTGATGGTACGTTCATGTTGCCCTTTTCTGACTCCCCTTTACCATCACTATCTTCTTCAGTAGTCCATATTTCTCTAAGAGACCGTTTCAGTTCTTGGTATTTTTGTTTACGCTCTAGTTTAGTCCACTCTTGGTCTTTTGTTGCTTCTTTTTTTTATTTTTGAGATTTTTTTGATTCTGTTTCGGTTTTAGCTTTTTGTACTTGTTTTATTTCCTCTCTTGTTCTTTCTTTTCGATCTTGTGAGAATTTTCCTGATATTTGATCTTTTACACAATCCTTTGCTTTTACAAGCATCAAATAGTGAGTTTTACCTTTTATCATGGGCATCATGTACTCTCTCGCTTTGTTTCCTACTCGTTTCCTCCTATAGCGTTCTTGGCGTCTAGGGTGTTGATTTTCAAAATCATAAAACTTGTTATTTTCGTTATCATTTTCATGCTCTTTTGAGGTGTCAGAACACTCGTTATCTGCATCATCATTTACTTCCAAATGTTCAGAGGAGTTGTAAAACTCATCTTGTTCTGGTGGTTCTACCGTCTACTTTTCTGTTATAACGCTTACCATGCAATAGGGTAACACATCGTAGCCATCCTTATCGCAAAATTTTGTTGTTGGACTGTCGGTAATGGTACAGACATCCAATGTTGCTAGTACGTGTTCCCATTCTAGAGGTTCCAAGGCATCTTCAGGGAAAGGTTTCGGAATATACTCCTTGTCCTCCATTGTTCTTTCTAAGACGTATTCCTCCTTTCTTAAGCTTCCACAATGTGAAGCCCCGCACATCCACAATTCTTTTGGTTTCCCTAACCATGCTGGTAGTTCCGACCCTGCTACTGTAGCCGAATCAAACTCTTCCACCGGTGTTTGGTTTACATCTTTGTAACTATGGTCTTTCAGGTGTATTTTAGTTGTCGTCTCGCCATGTCTGAGGTATATGTGGTCATAACCCCAATCTTGGACCATCTTCAGTTGTCGCATGAATGGTCGTCCCAAGATTATCTCATAATTGTTCTTTTTGTCAAAATCGACTATTGCAAATGTATGCTCATACTCGATTCCGCACGAAGAGACAATTACTTTTTCTAAGAGTCCTAAAGGCTTCTCCATGCATGAACCCATTTGCCAACTGCAGCTTCATTCTGGTAGCCCTCAAAGTTGGTTTTCCCCATTTTTTTCCAGATTTCCTTGGTGGCGATGGCAACTCCCGCTCCACTGTCAAGAATAGTTTTGAAAACTACTCCTTGGAATTCTACCGGTAGCGTGGTGTTTCCGTCTTCTCCCTCGCAATATTCTCCAACCTTATTCAATGGTACCGGCCTAGTGTTTAGGTTAGGCCTGTCTAACTCCTTGATCCCTTCTTGTAGCTTCAAGGTGGGGTCTTTCACTCCAAATTTTTCTAGGCATTTTCCCACTGTGGTCCACATGTTTGGCCTTAACCTTAGGAGTTCTGCTAGCGTGATTGTGCATGTTATCGGGTTGGATAACAACTCAATCAATCCCTGCGAATCCATCACCTTGTTAGAAGAAAGTCTTTGGGATGGGATTGATCTCACTTCTGACTTAGCTTCGGACTCCCCCAGGTAAGAGGGTAAAGTTCTCAAAGAGTCTGATTGGTTGTGCCCCGAACTAATAGATCCTTGGTCTCCCCCTTGTGAATGTATTTCAAAGTTCATCTGCGACCTTGTCTCAAATTCTTCAATAGGAGATAAGATCACATTCTTTTCTTTTCTCGTGCTATCCATGTGGTTACTCATCCTATTAGCCTCGTTGGCCTCACGGATTTGCTTCCACAGATCATCTAGACCGTTACCGTCCTTACCCATTTCTGCCAATATTTTAGGCTGGAACCCGTCACTTGCCCCATCGGTGGTGTTTGGCACTATGATAGGCTCTCCTCTGGACTCATAGGCATTCGTGAGTCGTTCCTTTGTTTCCGCATGTTTCTCTAATGTTGGTTGGATAGGGGTTGGAGCTGGTGCTTCATGACAATTTGCCGGTTTACCCAACGGTTCTTCCATCAATGATTGAGCCGTCTCGATCATCTTTTTACACATATCCAACCTCTAATTTTCTATTTCTGCATATGGATAAGTCATCCACCTTTGCTCTTGGGTTTGGTTTTTTTTAAGTCGAGCTTCATAAGCTTTTAGAAGCGCATCCAATTGCTCGTTTACCTTGTTTGCCAGTACAGATCCTCCTGATCCTGCACTTTTGGGCTCTTCTATTTCTTTGGGTGCTATGACTGTTGTGGTGTGTGAGCTTAATCTAGCTAGATCCTCTAACCGCTCCAATCTGTTCTTTGTATGTTTCAACTCATCGGATAGGGCTGCTTGCTCTCGTTCTTTCCTGGCTTTCCTACGCGCCTTTCTAGCTTTCCAAGTGCTTCTCTAATTTTTCATTTCTGAACTTTGGGCATCAGTTTTTGGTTATTCTACTATGGGTTCGTTCGTCCTTCTTTGGGCTTGGGCTCGTGTTACCGCCTGAATAGGTATGATTGTTTCATTTTCCGATCCTCCACTGGAAGGTACTGTTCCTAACAGGTTCAAGGTGGTTTTTGCTCCTTTGCTCGGGTTTTTAGGGCAATCAGGAATCAAATGAGTAATTCCACATTCTGGGCAATACGCATTGACTCTAATGATTTCATCATGAGGACAGTCTCTCAGCCAATGGTCTCCGCCACACTTGTAACAGGGTCCCTTGGGTTGTTGAGGTGCTCCTTGAGCCCCTCTTTACTGGTAAGCATATCTCTGTCCTCCCATGCCTCCATTGGCTATGAACATCAGTGTTTGTTCATCTAGGCTATATCTTCTTTCTCCTGTGGCCTGTTCAGTAGTTGGTGGTCCTTGATACCCTATCATGCTCCATAGTTCTGGTGTCGAGGGCTCTTCTGGTGGGTAATAGATAGGGTTTGCCGCATATCCATTGGGATCTTCATAATATGCATGCATAGGTACCAAAGCCTTTTCTTTTGATTCAGTTACCGTTGGTGTGTATCTTATACGAACTGGCCGTAAACCTGGTAGGGGTGGTTGTTGTCCCAACACCGATTGTGGTCTTTCTACACCTACACGTCCTGGTAAGTTGCCTGCTTGATATCTGGGCATTGGCATACAAGTTGATCTTTTTTAGCACTTCATCTACGAGCTGCTCCTGGTTTACCGCTATTTCTCCTTTCAGTGTTGTCTTGGAAGACTTGCTCCCACTTTGCTGCGAAGATGAATCGTCATCAAGGTCCTTGAACTCCCCTTCTTTGTAGACCACACAATTGTCCACAAGGTACAGAGCCTCCTTGGTCAACTCATTCAACGTCGTGCTCCTCTTCATATGTAAGTCTTTCTGGAGATCTGCATTCCTTAGTCCTTGGATGAATATCAGCATAAGTCTGGACTGAGTTCGCAGTTCTTCAACAGGACAGAACTTAACATATCTTTTTAGTCTTAGGGCTGCCTTTCATATAGATTATCCATCTTTTTGTTTGAATTTATGGATTTGTGAGACGGTATTTTGAGCTATTCCCCTTTGAGAGAATTCCTCAATAAACTCATCAAACACTTCCTCCATCGACTCAAAGTCTCTACGCTCTACCGAGTCAAACCAAGTTATAGCATCATCCTCTAGGGTTAGTCCAAACCGTGCAAATTGGGTAGGAAAATCTAACACCTCTTCGGCTCTAATTACACGCACAAAGGCTGCTACATGATCTCTTGGGTCTCTGTTTCCTGTGTATTTCTTGTTTACCCATTTTTGCACTTGAGAAGGTCTAATTCTGCGATGGTCTACAAACCTTATCATTGGATCACCCCGTCCAAGTCGATACATCTCCTCGGGCCTTCTGTAATAGGCTGGTTCCTCTTCCAACAGTGCTCCTAAGCCATAATTTCTAACGGTTCTCGCTGGAGGTGGTTCATCTCTTCGAACTCGTTCCATGGGTGGTCCTCTAGGCTCGGTCGATCCTTGTGTCGATCCTTGTGTCTTACTCTCTGCTTGATACCTTGAATAGTGTGGTGGTTCTTGCAAATGTCAAGACACGGGTCCTATGGGCAGGGCCCTACCCTAAGGGGGGGTCATGGACCCCGGCCACGGGCCAGCTAGCAGTGTGGAAAGGGGATCCTAGGGCTAAGAGCCTATAAATACGGGTGGTTGGGTGGAGGATCCAGGTCTCTAGCTCCTGGGGTTCTTATATTGGTATCAGAGCACAGGGGAGAAGGGGAGAGGGAAATCTATGGAAGAGGGGAAAGGGAGGGATGCATGAGGCTTGCATGAAGCTTGCATGTTCTCTCTCTCTCACTCTACTTCTCATGGAAGCTCGCTCACTCGTTCCCGGCCGATTCATGGAATACCCCCCCTGCAGAGCCGACAACAGTGGAGCGGAACCGTGGGTATGATCCCTTGAGACGAGGAAAGCCGGGTGTCGGACCTGTTCCAAATAATGATGGCTTGTTGTCCAGGGGGTCGCAGGGCTGAGAGGAGCGGTTCTCGACTCATGCCAGACACAAGGTGAGCATCACCTTGCTCGCCTGGTCACGTTTTCTCTCTCAGCGCGAAGGCGGCCCTGCCATGGCTCGTTGCAGAGAGCTTTCGTTCATACTCGGGCACCCAACCTTGGGTGTTTTCACTTAAACACTAACTAAGGATGCATGCCCACCCCAGGCACACACCCGGAAAATCTCAACATACTGCTTCGCCAAGCTCGGGGGTACGACACCGTTGAGCTTCCAAATTACGAAGCAGGTACAAGCAGCAGAGTCTGTAGATTCTCTCAAATTGGTTTCGAGCAAAGCGGCTAGGCAACGACGATGTTGAGGCTCGGTTCGAGGTTCATGGAAGCTCGAACATCCTAGCCTGACAATCAAGATGACTTTCATGCAAGCAAGCTTGCATACTATGCAAAACTATGGTGATTCAATCTCAACGAGCACAAGCATCATCGAGGGCAAATTGAAGCCACTTAGCATGTGATGAGAAGTTCAGGAAATGGGCCAACACGGAAAGTTCATTCAAGGATGAGGTATGCATTAGTTTTTGTTTGAGTTTGACGAAGTTTTCAAACATGCTGTATAGCACTTGCATGCGGAAAACGTGTGAGTGCTTTCGGCACTCTAGGCACAAGCATGTCTTTGACAGTTTCATACGCATTCAAATTTTGCTCCATCCATCGTTGGCAAGAGCCTTGAGTTTGGGCTTGCAAAGAAGCAAGGCTTCTCAACCTATACAACATTTAACCACACTATGTGGTGATGCAGACACTAATGCTAGGGGTGGTGATTGTCATGAACAATGGCAATCAAACCTGGCAGGTAAGAGCATTACAGTTCTCACATGATACCACATTAGTTGTGAAATGGGAAAGGCCCTTGACAGCATGAAGTGGAGTACTTATTGCGCATGTTCTTCGTAACTCTCGTATGCAATGGAATGAATGATCACGGCTATCATTCATAAGGCCAAGCAGGTACGAGATGCATCACCCGCACGTGTTTTACTGCTTTTACATTACGTTTATAATTCGATACGGTCAGTTTTTTAATGCATGCTCGACAAGGTCGACTCTTTTTGCTCTGTCATCAATTGCTACTACCATTTAGGCAGGGTCAAGGGCCGGTTTTTCAGTATCTCAAGGTGACACGCCTGGCCTATTATTGGATTTGTTGAGGGCATCAATTTGCTCGGCATGGCCGACTCGTTGTCACTGTTTCTACAAGCCGACATAGGATGCTTGCTACACAATACTGGTTAATTTCACTTGAAATTGCTCGACAAGGTCGATTATTTTTGTCATGCTATTGGCAGACACATCAGTTGGCTATTAGCACTACCTGATTTAGGTGAAGCAAGGCTTCTATTTATGTGTCTTGCATAGTGACTCACCACGTTTTGCATATGCTATGAGCATACAAACTTGGGAAGGCCTTACCAAAATGTTTACAGATTATTTCATTGTGTATACGACGAATGTATATGATACAAGAGGGCGTATATCCATATACGACAAGTTTCTCTCGCACGGCAGATTTGTCTATGAGCCATCTTTACGCGAGCATTCCCTTGGGAATCTCATGACACAAGGTTGCAGCAACAACTACCAGGTTAGCCAAGTTTAAGTTTTTCTTATTTTTTCCATGTTTACACTTTGCTTGGCAATGACTGTCATTGTGCAAAGCAAAGTGCTTTGGCAATTTTACATGAAGCACGGCTTCTCCCTTGTGCCGAGATACTGCCATTGATTTGGAATCAAGGGCTTTGGCACACAAGTTTGGGGAACTGGCAAAATAGGGAACGTCATCTCAGAGAATCCCTACCGGTTTATTCTATGCAAGGCACTTATGGTTTTGGTTCTCGCGCTTGAGACCGTTATAGTAGCCAAGAACTTACATTTTTTCATGCAAGGAATGCTAAGCAGGTGGCATGGATTCCACCACTTTATGCATTATGCTTCCGCTATCACACTTTATGCAACTCTGTCAAGGATAGACTAAGTGATGGATTGTTTAACCTGATGGTTGGTTGCTATCAACACCCAACAACACTAAAAGGAACCTAAATCTAGGACTTATTTCACAGGCAAAGTGCCAATGCTAAGTCATTTTCATACAATCACGACCCTGCATGGCAGGTAGATCAAGATGTGGTTGTGTTTTTCTGTTACCTCTCTCAATGAGAGAGTTATAGCAGAAACTTGTTGCATGCTTATAGGATACGCTGCACGTTAGGCATAAGATGCACACGAGCATGGAAATCAACTATACATGTCATAGTCGTTCAAGGAAAGTTCCACAGCCCAGCATGCTCTTCTTCTCTCTCGTTCTCTCTCTTTAAGGGAATAATGAAAATCTTCTAAGAAGATTTTGATACGTGTTTTGCTCGTGAGTCAGCCTGAGCCAAGGTGCTCTAACTCTCAGCTAGCACGTGGCTAAGATGCTACTCAAATTAGTCTTCATCGTTTTGTCCATTAAACACTAATTTGCACAAGGGCTATGAGCCACACATGCTAAGAGCCATTGTTAGGCCAAGGGTAAGACCCAACTATTGGCATTCTTTGGGTGATTGTTTTCAAGAGTGAACAGATCTACCTAGGGAAGTATACATCGACGTTAATGGAAAAGCAAGGGTCTTGTCATTCAGGATGTTTACAATGCCATTTTTGCACTACATGTTTTCAGTGCGACACTCAAGTTGATTTTTTGATAAATCTTCAACTCACAGCAGCTGATCTCTACAAGAAAGTATAGATGCAGCAATCAGTTGAGACATCATGGCTTTCCACAAGAGCTAGGAAGTTCACTTGTGTGGATTTCTTGCTCTCTTTATAGCACTACGGAGTGTCTATGGATATATTTTGTTTGGGGTACGACCCGGAGGGTGACTCCTAAATCACCCCATAGACATTGAGGATCACAATTTGATCTCTCCCAGCTAAACTTTCAACGAAAGAATTCCGCAATCTACCACACGGTAGTGAATGAATTCAACTTTTTGAGTTGATTCCAATCATTATGTACACGTTTAACTATGTTGGTTACCGTTGCCTGCTAGTTGAGCAGTTTCTACAGAGGGTCTTACCAAGGGGTTTGACTACGTAGATGTTAACCAAAGGGGTTGGATTGCGCAGGCACCACCCACGATTTCTAGTTCAAGTTGTATAAATATGCTTGAATGTTTCAAAGCCATGCCAAGGGCATGTTGGAACAAAGTATTTTGGACCGTAGCGTCCACTATACCTTATGCTATTACGAACCTGGTTGTAGGGTTCGATTTGGCACATGTTGTCACATGGGATACAACATGGTCTAGGAACTCAAGGAGTTCAGTTTAGCCAGTGTGGAGCATGATAATGAGAGTACCTCTCACTCTTGTCGCAGAGTGTTTGCAGTTACCTCCACACACAAGTACCTCTCATACTTGATGGATGTCATTTTCTTGATATCCTTGTTTGAGACATATTCCACATGTGGAGAATATGAGTCTCTGGGACTGACACTAGCGCCAAATTTCTACCAATGTGTCGCGACGAAGTCCCTAGGTGCTGGTCATATCCATTGGTTCGACCACTTTGAGCACACAATATCAGGAGCAATTTCAGAGACCAGATATTTTCGGGTACTAAGTACAAACTTGTTACGATTACAAGTGCTGTGAAACCACCTTAACGAAGGGTTGTTTCTACATATAAGTATGCTATGTTCATGAGAATGTCTCATGGTTGGTACCTAGGTGTGACCAGGTTGTCACATTCTATTATGGTCCAAAGTCTCGTCATGGAATTGCGGTTCGAATATGTTTGTGTTAAATGCATGCACACTAGGTGTTATGGGCCCTAGTGTTTAACACACATTTATTCAGAGCGGCATGCAAATTCATGGACTTTATTCTTTCCGCACCCTTTTGCACTGTCAGTGCAATCTTTCTTGCAGATTTCATATAAATTTACACCCTGCCATACAAGGTGATGGCTAAGTATGGGTGTTTGTGATTGGCTGCTTCAAACTCCAATTTTCTTTCAACCTAGTTGGTTGTCTCCATTCCATATCAAGTATATGGTTGGATACTCAATGATTGAGTCATAGTTTGTCGTCAGTCGTGGGCGACTGTCTGTAAGTGGTTGGGGGAAAGCACCTCACTCTTACTGCTGCTACTCATCCCGCGTACGATGGGAAGTTTACAAGCATTCTATTTAGTACTAAAGGATATGAAAAGTGCATACGTTAAATCACGCTAAAGGATATGCAAAGTGAATACGTTAACAAGAAGTGAAACAACTGGATCAGTTACCTTTCTAGTTTGGAGTTTTCTTCATATGATGAAAGGCGTGTTACGGCTAGTTTTAGTCTCTGCCTATTATTCTCAAGTTATCAACATTAATCATCAGTTTTGATGCGGTTGGCTACTGACAAGAAACCATAGCAAGTCAAGGACTTGGTTGTTGCTGATGAGTATGTCAGCATAGTACTTTCATGGAAAGATGAGCCGAGGTTATATTGCACATTCAAGTACCTCCAGAAAGTCTGAAACCTGGGTATGCATTTAGACACCTCTTAGTTATGATAACTCGTTTAACATACTCAATCGAGTTTTAAATGGAGTCTTCACCAAATTCACTATTGATTGGGGGTCTGAGAGTGCCACAACACAAAAATCAACTCTTAGCCATGCCACTCAAATGATCCCTGAGATATCACCTCTTGACAAAATACAACCCAAAATAGTGTATGTCCAAGAGGTTGAACCATCTATAACTATAGCCCAACCCTCTAGAAATTCAACTTCTATAGCTGAAACAAAGCTTGAGACACACAAGACCCATCATGATATAGCAAATAAAACATACAAATGGATCCCTAAAACATAAGAAAGAGGGGGGAGGGAGAGGGAGGAACATGGGAGGAGAGAAGGGGGCAAGGGGGGAGACGGAGAGAGAGGGGAGGAGGAGGAGAGAAGGGGGTAGGGAGGGAGAGGAGAGGGAGAGAGGAGGAAGGAGGAGGAGAGAACAAAGGTTTTTTTTTTGGGGGGGATTTTTTTTTTTGAAAAAGTGGACTTTTAGTGTTTGTAGGTTTAAAAAAATGTCAAAAAATGATTTTTTGATGTGTATATATGTTGGGAGGGAGGTTTAAGTCAAAAATAAGTAAAAATAACTTTTTTGAAAAAAAGTCAAATTTTGGCTCTTAGTGACCCACGTTTTTGCTGATGTGGCCACACCCCTTTAATCCCTTCACTTTCCAAAAGCTAGAGAGAGAAAGTGACCTCTTAGGTCCACATCCTACATGTGTCTAAAAAAAAGGTTAGAAAAGTCTACTTAAAACTAGCTTCTTGAATGTCCTTGTCCCCTTAACCCTACACAACATTAGCCTTAATCCCTAAAAATTAGGATTCCTTACAAGGCCCATGCAAAGTCCATATTTCTCCTAATGGAGAATTAGGCTAGGGTAAATCTAGTTTAATTTAAAAATACTTAATAAAAGAACCAATGAGAATTAATTCCTCTAGAAGACTATTGGACAGTCTCCCAAGGGCTCCAATGAGCATTCAGCAGCCCAATGGCTTGCCTGATTCCTATTGGACAGGAGTCAAAGGGGTCCAATGAGAGTTTAGTTGAATTATTAAAGTACCTAAAGCTCTCACAAAAGGGGAAAGGGAGACACATGTCAGAAGGCTATCAATTATGCTGCTTAATTACCATTGGTTAGCCCTAGGGAGATCCAATGAGAGGGTAGCATGAGAAAATAGCAAGAGGGGTCGACCAAGAGAGAGAGAGGGGGCTGATTTTTGCAAGGCATTATCACACACACACACACTCACACAATCTCATCCGTGAAGAAAACAAGACTCTCTCTCCTTCTCAAGCTTTAATGGAAATCTTATCACCTACTCCAATCTTGTGAGAAGGGAGGCCTACACCAACAACTCTTGGCTTTGTGATGCAAATCCAACCAAGAGTCAAGCTTCAATGCATGCTCATTTCCTCTACCATGCTAATTACTAAGCTAAGCTATGCTCATATGAGCGATTATGTGAGGAGATGTACATCTTTCTCGTAAGAATACTCCTACTTCCTCTCAATCTACTCTCATACCCTGCTAGCTCTCACCATCTTCGAAGGTGTGTGAGGTCTTGGGTCTAAGACCAGGGAGAATTGATGTTTTGTTTGATAGGTGTTTTGCTTAGTGCATGAAGCTTTCATCTTCATTGCACTAGCTTGTCTTGAAGAAACACAAAGAATTGTATTGTACAATGTCTCTCTTGATGGGAGAAACCATAATACAAAGCCTTTTGGAGGGGGGACCGGCCCCATGAAAATCAGGTCCTCAACTGTTGTCAATAGCTTAATTTCTCTCTCTTTTGAAGGTATTGTTCATGCTATCTAACTAGGTGTTATGCTTTTTGTTGCTCTCTCCACCCAAGCAGTCTTGCAATTCTCATTAGGAATCTAAAATAATTAAATGCCCACGATGTTCATGCTAATTTCCGCTACACACAAGTTTTTAGGCCATTAAATGTTACACTGACACACCTCTATGATACCCTATTAAGCAAAATAGCACCTATGGGAAAGTGCTATATAACACCTTATTGGACACGGGTGCTAAATATAATCTGCTATCATATGGGGTGCGGTGTCAGCTAGAAAATCCATCTCTATCTAAGAGTACTATCCAAGTCAAGGGTGTTAGCAAGAAAAACCTTTGGTTTTTGGAATCTGGCACACATTTGTCAGTTATGACAACGGGGTTGTAGCTCAAGACGTTTTGGTCATGCATGTTGGAACTATGGAAGGCAATATAAACCTAGGACGTGCGTAGATGATAGCCACCAAATTCACTATTGATTGGGGGACTGAGAGTGCCACAACACAAAAATCAACTCTTAGCCATGCCACTCAAACGATCCCTGAGATATCACCTCTTGACAAAATACAACCCAAAACAGTGCATGTCCAAGAGGTTGAACCATCTGTAACTATAGCCCAACCCTCTTGAAATTCAACTTCTATAGCTGAAACAAAGCTTGAGACACACAAGACCCATCATGATATAGCAAATAAAACATACAAATGCACAAAAATGAAGTAGTATGCATGCTTAGATCAAGTTTGCGGAGATGACGTCTCCCAAACACCAAGTAGAGCTTGTCACTCTACTATGGAAGATTGATAGGACTAATGTGCAGACATGCTTGCGGCACCCTCAGGCTCTCAAGCACCAAATGGACTAGTCATCCATTGTGGAATGATGTCGTAGGGTAACATATGGATCCTCTACCCGCTAAGAAAAGGACTCATGAATATGCTTTATCTTCTCTACACCATAGTCGAGGACGACTATGATTTCAAGAGAGAGGTAATTCCTCGACTATGATTTCAAGAGAGAGGTAATGTCATAATAATCAATATATAGTTCTCCTAAAAGATTTTCTCATGTTAAACTGATCATTTAATATGGGGAAGTGCCAGGGGAGAAAAAGCTAGAATATTGGTTAAGCTAGCAGACCGGCCACAGTAGGGATCCAAAGGAGGGAAAGTAGGGATCCAAAGGGGGGGGCCATCTGCAAAAGAGCCATGTGCAACAGTGGGCTAAAAATACCCTAAGGCTCAACCCATTAAGACTTCCAAAATGCTAAGGTTCCAAAATTCAAAGATTGTGTCCAAAGGTCAACCATGGGGGGAATTGGATGCTTTGTGTGTGTCCCAAAAGTCTTTACAAATCCCTACATAGGAGGGGGCACACACACACACACACACACACACACACACACACACACACACACACACACACACACACACACACACACACACACACACACACACACACACACACACACACACACACACACACACACACACACACACACACACACACACAAGATCCCTTTACACAAAGGGAATGAGGGACACATGTCAGCTCCCTATCCCAGATGCCCACAAGGTGTACCCAATTCCTATTGGATGGCCTTGGAGGTGGACCAATGAGAATTAGGCTAAAGTAAATCTAGTTTAATTAATTTAAAAACACTTAATAAAAGAACCAATGAGAATTAAGTCCTCTAGAAGACTATTGGACAGTCTCCCAAGGGGTCCAATGAGCATTCAGCAGCCCAATGTGTTGCCTGATTAAAGGGGTCCAATGAGAGTTTAGTTGAATTATTAAAGTACCTAAAGCTCTCACAAAAGGGGAAAGGGGGACACATGTCAGAAGGCTATCAATTATTCTACTTAATTACCATTGGTTAGCCCTAGGGAGATCCAATGAGAGGGTAGCATGAGAAAATAGCAAGAGGGGTCGACCAAGAGAGAGAGGGGGCTGATTTTTGCAAGGCATTATCACACACACACACTCACACAATCTCGTGTGTGAAGAAAAGAAGACTCTCTCTCCTTCTCAAGCTTTAATGGAAAGCTTATCACCTACTCCAAGCTTGTGAGAAGGGAGGCCTACACCAACAACTCTTGGATTTGTGATGCAAATCCAACCAAGAGCCAAGCTTCAATGCATGTTGATCTCCTCTACCATGCTAATTACTAAGCTAAGATGTGCTAGTATGAGCGATTATGTGAGGAGATGTACATCTTTCTCGTAAGAATACTCCTACTTCCTCTGAATCTACTCTCATACCGTGCTAGCTCTCACCATCTTCCAATGTGTGTGAGGTCTTGGGTCTGAGACCAGAGAGAATTGATGTTGTGTTTGATAAGTGTTTTGCTTAGTGCATGAAGCTTTCATCTTCATTGCACTAGCTAGTCCTGAAGGAACACAAATAATTGTATTGTACAATGTCTCTCTTGATGGGAGAAACCATAATACAAAGCCTTTTGGAGGGAGGACCGGCTCCATGAAAATCCGGTCCTAACGTGTTGTCAATAGCTTAATTTCTCTCTATTTTGAAAGTATAGTTCATGCTTATCTAACTAGGTGTTATGCGTTTTGTTGCTCTCTCCACCCAAGCACTCTTGTAATTCTCATTAGGAATCTATTCTAATGAAATGCCCACTATGTTCATGCTAATTTCCGCTACACACAAGTTTTTAGGCCATTAAATGCTACATTGGTATCAGAGCACAAGGTTTCTCTTTTCTTGCTCAAGAAGGGAGGTCCTCAGGCTAGCTATAAATGGTTGGTATTATTAATTTCCTGGCTGTGAGTAAGTAGAATAGGGATTTTTCAGCCTTGCAGTGCACCTGCCTTCGTGCAGTTAACGGGGCATCACCGTCGAGAGCTATGGACTTAATAGTGGAGTCCTACGGGCCTTGCCTACGGCTTAATCACTATTGAGCTATTAGAAGCTTGATAGGAGCCGGTGCTGTTTTGGTGTTGAACGACCCTCTCCTCTATTCCTTGCAATCAATGGTATTCAAGCCACGGGTACAGTAGCTTGAGTGCTTTTTCTAAAGGGGTAAAGAGGAGTAGCAACTAGGGCTTGAAGTGCCAAAGTAAACCTAAAAAGTATACACCTAAAAGTTGTTAGAATGGCTGACAATAGTAAAGAGAGTGAAATTAATGTTGATAACTTTGATTTTGCTAATGAGCAAGCTACTAATGATGCTTCGATGCTTGTTAACTATCTTGTTTCTAGGCTTCAACAAGCCATGGGCAATCCATCTCTCCAAAGTGAAGTGCAACGGCAGCTCTGTGCTCATGGGATTCTCCAAGCTCACCACCATGATGAGCGAACACCTAGGAAGCCTCCTAGTGAGACTTCCAAAAGAGGTCTCTCTCCAATTGGGGCTGGCAAGCATAATCAAGTAGCTGATGCACTCTCAAGACGACCGAGAGAGTGAATGCGGTTTCCATAGCAACTCACAATGATCTATCTTCAATGATAAATGAGTATGCTATTGATCCCCATTTTAGAGATGTGATTTCAACCCTTGCATTAGGGAAGATAGAAGAACCATTTACTTTACAAGATGGTTATCTTCTCTACGGGAATAGACTATGTGTTACTAACTCACTACGTGAGAAAGTAATGTATGAATCTCATGCTCCACCTTATGCGGGGCATAGAGGGATTCAGTCTACCTTAACACTAGGTTGGTAACCTAACATGACATAAAAGTGTCCTTTCAGGGTTTTGAAAAAAACCTCTAAAACCATAGTAGATCCACTCATTTTGTAAAATCCTTTCATGAGGCAATAGTTCAAGGTCTACTACACATGTAAAAAAAAAGAAACTTGTAAAATTTCTCATCTTTTGGTCACACCAAGCCTCCAAAGTTGATGGACCAGTACATTTTCATCAAAACAGTCATTTCTTACGTTTGTTGCATAAAAATAAGATTAGGGATTTTTGTAGGACTTGAGATAAATTCCCTAGTTAACTTCAATAGGTTGGTGATCTGAACATAAGATTTCTTCTCACTCACTATTTTTTGTTTTGCCAAAAGAAATAGGTACAAAAAAGTTGAATTTTTACCATTCTGCAAACCTATCATCAAGGTTTCTATAGCCACTCTCAATGAAAATAATATATGCATGTTTTCTTACTTCCCTATTGTCCTTTAGGTTCATAAGGATCCATGGAGCATGTCAAAAGAATATTACATCTCTTACCAAGGGGAATCTTGGGGACAAAGATGAAGTACTAAAAACAGCAAACATGAAAAAACTGGGTTCAACATTATGAGTTGTAGAATCCCATAGAAACTACTCAATATCTAGCCAAATTTGATCCTTATGACTAGATATGGTTACTACCTACAAAATGCATGTAGTTGTCACAAGAAACTAACAATATTGAAAAAGTTATACTTGATATGCTAGAATGTTTCGTTTTCTTCTATAATTGAAAAAATCAACCATCGTTTTCTACTATGCAAAATAGGGTATTAGGTGCCCCAAAACTCAAGGAATATTACCTTTATGTTACAATACGCGACATAGAAAATCAAAACTACATTTGGACATCTTGAAAGCCACCAAAAAAATCATAGAAGAGCTAAAATTGGCTAAAAAACAGGATTTAACAATTTTTGTAGTTTGGTCATAACTTACAACTTTAACATTTATTTCTCCTTAGAAGAATCAGGACATGTTGAGTACTACTAAAGATAGTTCTCTAGCATTATAGACCTCACAAACATGAATTCTAGAGTGGTATAGTTTAGGTTATGAAATGTTGTGCAAGGACAAGGTTAAAGATGGAATTGATATTCCAAAAAAATGTCGAGTTTTTTTCAGCTCATGAGACAACTTTCTAGATAGATAGCACCTCAAAATCCATTTTGAAACTCTTGACATAATTCAAGGAAAATGGTCACTTAATAGGACATAAAAGTGTCCCATTACGAACCTAGTGTTAAAGGGAATTGAAACATATTTCTATTGGCCTACCATGAAAGTGAACATACAAGAGTATGTTTCTAAATGTGTGGTATGCCAAAAGACAAAATTTGATAGAGGGAAGCAACATGGATTGCTTCAACCCTTACCAATCCCTAAATCACCATGGGAGAGCATATCCATGGATTTTATCTTTGGATTGCCTAAGTCTATCCATGGGAATACAGGAATATGGACAATAGTAGATAGGTTTAGTAAACAAGCTCATCTTATACATGTTTCTAAATGTGTGGTATGCCAAAAGACAAAATTTGATAGAGGGAAGCAACATGAATTGCTTCAACCCTTACCAATCCTTAAATCACCATGGGAGAGCATATCCATGGATTTTATCTTTGGATTGCCTAAGTCTATCCATGGGAATACAAGAATATGGACAATAGTAGACAGGTTCAGTAAACAAGCTCATCTTATACCTGTCAAAAAGACTATCAAAGCCCATCAAATGGCAACCCTCTTCATTTCACAAATTTTCAAGTACCATGGCTTGCCAATGTCCATAGTGCCAGATAGAGATCCTAGAATGACCATTAATTTCTGGAAGGGTCTCTTTGAGAATTTAGGGACAAGGCTAAACTTCTCTTCGGCCTATCATCCACAAACGGATGGCCAAAGTGAAATAGCTAACCTAACAATTCTCGATCTACTAAAAGCCTATGTAAGGGAAGTAGATCAAAGATCCCAATGGGAGAAGTACTTACACTTAGTGGAGTATTCTTACAATAATACTGTACATACTTCCACGAGAAAGGGACCTTTCGAGGTAATAGAGGGAATATCAAAAAGTCCCTTGCTACTTAAGGTACATGGGAAGATCTTCGCTGTTGCAGATGAGCATAGCCGGGACCTACAAGAATATTTTCAAAAGATTAAGGATGCTATCTCTATCTCACATCAAAGGCAAAAGGCTGCTGTTGACAAGCACAGAAGAGCCCAAACCTTTAAAGAAAATGATTGGGTCTTATTAAGGATGCTATCTCTATCTCACATCAAAGGCAAAAGGCTGTTGCTGACAAGCACAGAAGAGCCCAAGACTTTAAAGAAAATGATTGTGTCGTATTAAAGTTTCTCAAGGTTCGATTAAGGCACACGACGGCGGGCAAGAATCCTACGGGACACCAAAAGTACTATGCTAAACTAGCAAAAAGGTACTATGGTCCCTTCCAGATTCTTAGGCCAATCAATGAGATGGCCTATCAACTCAAGTTTCCCAATCATTGGCTCATACACAATGCTTTCCATGTGAGACTATTAAAGCCTTACAAAGGAGAGCCACCTCAAGAACCAACTCCTCAAGACCCACCGGAGATCGAGGACCAAGAAGAGGTGCTGCAGCTCGAGTCCATTCTCCGACATGAAGACAAGGTACTAAGAGGTGGTAAGACTATCGGACGATATCTTATTAAGTTTAAGAATTATCCTTTTGAAGATGCTAGATGGATGCAAGGCATAAAATTAAAGGATAACCTAAACCTTGTCAATGCTTACAATGCTGCCCAAGAGTAAGCAAATGTACAAAATGTAAAAAATGAACAAAGTTTTTGTCTTATAAGACTCTCTTTTTCTTTATTGTGCAAAAAAATGAAGTAGTATGCGTCCTTAGATCAAGTTTGCGAAGACGACGTCTCCCAAACACCAAGTAGAGCTTGTCACTCTACTATGGAATATTGATAGTACTAATGTGCAGACGTGCTTGCAACAGTCTCATGCTCTCAAGCACCAAATGGACTAGTCATCCATTGTGGAATAATGTCATAGGGTAACATAGGGATCCTCTACCAGCTAAGAAAATGACTCATGAATATGCTTTATCTTCTCTACACCATAATCGAGGACGACTATGATTTCAAGAGAGAAGTAATGTCATAATAATCAATATCTAATTCTCCTAAATGATTTTCTCATGTTAAACTGATCATTTAATATGGGGAGGTGCTAGGGGAGAAAAAGCTACAATATTAGTTAAGCTAGCAGACCGGCCACAATTGGGATCCAAAGGAGGCAAAATAGGGATCCAAAGGGGGGGGGGGGGGGCAATCTGCAAAAGAGCCATGTGCAACAATGGGCTAAAAATACCCTAAGGTTCAGCCCATTAAGACTTCCAAAATGCTAAGGTTCCAAAATTCAAAGGTTGTGTCCAAATGTCAACCATGGGGGGAATTGGATGCTTTGTGTGTGTCCCAAAAGTCTTTACAAATCCCTACATAGGAGGGGGCGGGCCTTGCTTGTAGGGGATGAGAGAGAAAGTCACACACACACACACACACACACACACACACAAGCTCCCTTTACACAAAGGGAATGAGGGACACATGTCAGCTCCCTAGCCCAGATGCCCACAAGGTATACCCAATTGCTATTGGATGGCCTTAGAGGTGGACCAATGCATTAGGAAAAATATGAACCCTCTAGGGGCCCTTTGGGATTAAGGTTAATTAGAGGTCAGCCGATAGGAAGAGGGTGGTGGACACACTCTATACCCTCAAAAAAGTAGGGGGACAAGGTAGCATTACACCTCTTAATTGCCTCTTACCTAGTGAGAAGGTAAGGGAGGTGGCTAGGGGAAAGAGGGGAGGGGGGGGGACCACTTTGACCTCTTTTCCCCCACTTTTTGGCCTGGATTTAAAAATACACTAAAAATTTTAAATTTTCAAAAAATTTCAAATTTCAAGTTTTCCCTCCTTAAAAGGTCCCCAAACCTATTTCATGGTCAAAAAAGTTTTTTTGACCTTCAAAAGTTAAAAACGTGCACTAAAAAATCCAAAAAATTGATTTTTTTAAAAAACAAATCAAAACATCATTTTCACCCTCCAAAGTCTTTCCAAACCTATTCTATAGCTAAAAAGTATTTTTCTCTCTCTACAAACCCTTTTCCAAGCTCTCCATTGCTGCAACAACCACACGCACCCCCTATAGTCCATCATTATCTCTCTGCTAGCTTTCTCCCACATCCATTGTAGCACCAAGCAAGCTCCTCCTCCATCTCTTCCCCTTGCCCACCACATAGTTTCACACCAAGCTAGCTCCTCTCCCTTCTCTCACCTCCATTACAACATGAAACAAGATTCTACTCCTTCTACTTTCATTCACTCACACTACATGGAAACCTCTACTCCCGAAGGTGGCAAAAGTATAAGCTCACATGAGTTGCATACCACAACAATAGGAGGTGTGAATATCGCGTGGACATTGCAAGGGTTCATCTCCAACATAAAGATAGAATGGTAAGAAAACTACCCTTGTAGCTTACATTTAGAGCTTAACATCATCTCCATCTTTAAGTTTATCATGCTGGAGAGAATTAACCTCTTTATGGCTTTCAGTGTTTAGGCTTCACACCTCATAACATTGGGTGGTGCTATTTTGTTGATGGCTTTGGTGCACCATCTATAGTTGTGTAGCATGTGATTTGAGTCTCACAATGTAAGTAAGTTGTGTTATCTATGGAGAGTCGTCAAAGTTTTTTCTTGTAATTTATTCTTCGTATAATTGTCATTAGATAATTGGAATGATATCATTTTGTACTTTATAACTTTGTGCTCACATAATCTTTTGTTTACTTACAGATTCAACTTGTTTTAAGCGGGCATGAGCAAGCAACCATGTGCAGAGATGGAAATCACTCTATTTTTGTTCCTTGAGGAACCTTTCACTACCATGTTAAAAGATTTTGATAAGATTAGTAGGTGTTTTTTAGAATCTTTAACCAATAGGGACTCTCTAGGAGCTCTCATAGAAGCCATCCATATAGTACTACTATCTTCCCTAGTGTCATAGACACACAAATACTCAAGTGTATATGAATCTCTAGATGAGGAAGACAAATACTTGTAAGAGAAGCCTAACAACAACAACATTGTCTCCATTTGTAATTATTTTTCATGAGGCTGGATTCCTTTATAAATGCAATAAATATGTTTTTTTGTTAAATGGTGTCGCATTGAGTGAGAGTATTTAATTTAGATTACTGAAGTTTCATACATATCTGAGAAATATTGTTTACTTTTATGGATATTTTGATTTGCCTGTACGATGATTCAAGTCACAAGTCTTAATCACTCCACCTTGAAGAAATTCAAACAATATTTTGATTTCAGTTTAATCATTAATGTTTATTCTTATTAAAGTGGATCATAAACTTTGTCAAGATGTCCTTATTTGGGTATGTTGAATATATATCATTAGCAATGTTTCACAAGTTAAGAAAGCTAAACTCTTGCTTTCCAACATGTTATTGCTTCCATACTATGCATATGCCAAGCTTGATTAGAGAAATGATCACTTGAGATGGAGGTGTCTATGTATAGGGGTGACTTATTATTGATTCTTGTTTCATCATACATATATTGTAAAGACTTTGAGTTTCCAACTTTTTGAGTAGTGTTGACAAGTTTTTGGTATGAAATCTTCTTAAATATCCCTATTCATTAGCTATTGGTAGCTATTTCTTTGGTATTGCTAAAGATGATACCAATAGCTATCACCTTGTGAACTTAACTGTTAAATTCCGGATTTTATTTTTACCATGTAGCTCATTTGGATAGAGAAAGTCTAAACATAAATTATAGATACATGCATTGTTAACATAAAAGATATGTACCACTCGAGCCTATGTAAACTTCCAATCAAGAAACCTTTGGTTGGATACTATAACAATAGGGGTCACATGTGGTTTCAAATACCAAAGAAATGGCTTAACCAAAACATTCCCAAGAACACTAGGTGGACACAAGGAAGTAAAAATTGGCTCCTTATTTGGTCGATTTCTAGTGTTTAATGTTTAGTGCACAGGATTTGTGAGGCCGTTGACATGGGGAGTTCACTAAAGTATATGTAACATAGCACATGTGTTCAACAGAAGGGATTTTATATTCTTGTAAAGTTGCAGAAACATGTGTAGATAAGGCCTATAAGGGGTACTTTTAATCCATTCTAGTGAACGCACGTGATATAGGAAAATTTTACATAGTGAATGCTCCGGACCTTTGAACACAAAGAAAGGGGGGGGAGGGGGGAGCTCTAATTACATCTGAGTGAAAAGAAGTGGAATTTGTACTGTCATGTTGCATAAAGATTTGCTTTCACTTAATCTAAAAAAGAATTGGTATCCTGGGGTGCAGACAAGGCCATATAATGCAAAAAAAGGGGTGGCCACAAGGGCGCGTAGTGAGCCATCCAAAACTGCTGGATGGGCCATATGTGGGCCCTTGTGGCCACCCTTTTTTTGCATAATTAGGCTATTACTGCACTCGAGGACCCTGGAAAAGATGAGATGAACCTAAAATTGAACTTTTCAAGCACATTATGCCTTCCTTCAACTCAACTTACTAGTTCCGTGCACCAAAAGGGCAAATCACATTGGACAGTATAAAAATCTAGTCTCATGCTGCAGAAACATCTGGTTTCATCAAATATTAACATTCTTGCTATTATAAGGGGCAGACAAGGCCATATAATGCAAAAAAAAAGGGTGGCCAGAAGGGCACGTAGGTGAGCCATCCAAAACTGTTGGATGGGCCATCTGCGCGCCCTTGTGGCCACCCTTTTTTTTGCATAATTAGGCTATTGTTGCACTCCAGGACCTTGGAAAAGGTGAGATGAATGTAAACTTTAACTTTTCAAGCATATTATGCCTTCCTTCAACTCAACTTACTAGTTCCCTGCACCAAAAGGCCAAATCACATTGGACAATATAAAAATCTAGTCTCATGCTACATAAACATCTGGTTTCATCAGCTATTAACATTTTTGCTATCCTAAGGGGAAAACAAAGCTAGAAAATGCAAAAAAAAGGGTGGCCACAAGGGCGCGCAGATGAGCCATCCAAAACTGCTGGATGGGCCATCTGCGCGCCCTTGTGGCCACCCTTTTTTTTTGCATTTTCTAGCTTTGTTTGCCCCTTAGGATGGCAAAAATGTTAATATTTGATTTAAATTTTACTCTTCATGGCCAGAACCACTTAAGTTAAAACACATGGATAAACCGAAAAGCCAAATCACGATGGAGACAGTAGATACAACTCTTAATCATTTTGTCATTGCAAAGTCATCTGAAATGATGTGAGCCTCTACAACTTCTTGAATAGCCTCCAACGCTATTGCTTACATTTTATACTGATTTCCATAGCTTTGAAGCACCTCCTTCACCGTGTGAGCATATTTTTGATGCATGGCCATGATTCAAGTGTTAAGTTTTTTTTTTTTTTTTAAAAAGTGTTGAACTTTTCGGTTGTTTTCAACAGCTTCTAGATTTCAATCGGCTCCGAATCTGTCTGGGCTTGTCTCACATGAAATTGTTCATCTCATCGCATTCTTCGACCATCATGTGATGAGAAAAAATCATATCTTGCTCGCATTCTCCAAAAATCAACGTGCAAGTTGACAATTTATTTAAAAATGATGTAAAACATACATTTTTTACTTTTTTCTTAATCTATGGGCTCCAACGAGCATTAAAACCATGGAATCTGAAAATACTCAAAGAACCATTGTTTTTTATTGTGGTAAGGAATGTATTTCCTACATACAAAACTTTCCCAAAAACTCGCCATAACACCTTCAAAAGTGGCTTCCAAGGAGTGCACTCGGTCAAAATTTGAAACTGAAGAAAAACAATCAGAATGAACTCCTAGACTGTGTATAAACTTTAGAATAACCAAAATTTCCTTCAAAAAAAAGTTGTGCTAAAAAATTGAAAATAGCCTCCCATTGGATTCCCCATAGCGATAGAAGTCAAAGGGTTCAAGGAGAGGTATGGTGTCACAAGTGCAAGGTGGGAATCTTATCGAGGTTTATTCCGTCAAGATCTCTTGTACTTTATCATGTCTTCTCATGTACAATCTTACCAAAAAAAAAAATGACACTTTAAATGACTACAAATCTTATTTAACTTATCAAACAATCTAAAATATGGTAGACCAAGAGTGCTCTTACACATCAACAAACAAAAAAGTCCAAACTTCTTCTCATTAACTTTGATAAACATACATTCGTGAACAACTTCCAAGGGGTAGTGCAGTCATAGTTCTTACATCCATTCCATGACATGGTATGCTAATGGGGTGACCTATCATATAAAAATATCTTTGGTGGGGGTGCCCTCATGTTAGGAAAGGGCGTGCTGCTGATAAAAAGCTGTTGTATTGTCCTACTAGGGATCTCTCCATGTTAGCATAGTGATTTTTGGTGTAGTGGGAGCCACATTGCTTGAGGAGAGCTTTGTGCCACCGTAAAAGCTTCATGTTATGCCAGTTCCTTGAGCCATTCTTGCATTAGGATGAGATTACCCACCTCTAATAAGGATGGATTTGAAGCACCTACCTGCAAGATGTAACAAAGAAGGATGTTTTAGAGGAAAAGTGGTGACACTTGACATCTCTAACATGCACCCACTGTTTCTTGTAATGCCACTGTTTTGAGCTGAAGAGCTTGACATTCGTGCATCCACGAATGCAAAGAAGCACCTGCACCCATACACAAACAATTGCAATAGCCTAACAAGCCTACTTCTCCCCTCCCAAGATATTGAAGAACCATACACATTCGTCTCACCGATAGTATGAAGATCTTGGGATCACCTCTGCTCACCCTCACGTGCGGCCTTCGGTGCAATCACCCCGGACAAGCAATATGTACACTTTTGTTGTGCGGAGTACATGGTGGTGGAGACATACGATTTGTGATGTCCGTGAGCACCATGGCAGCTGTTGCGTGAGGAAGCAAAGAATGAAAAGAAAGAGGGGGAGGGAGAGGGAGGAACATGGGAGGAGAGAAGGGGGCAGGGGGGGAGACGGAGAGAGAGGGGAGGAGGAGGAGAGAAGGGGGTAGGGAGGGAGAGGAGAGGGAGAGAGGAGGAAGGAGGAGGAGAGAACAAAGGTTTTTTTTTTTTTTTGGGATTTTTTTTTTGAAAAAGTGGAGTTTTAGTGTTTGTAAGTTTAAAAAAATGTCAAAAAATGATTTTTTGATGTGTATATATGTTGGGAGGGAGGTTTAAGTAAAAAGTAAGTAAAAATAACTTTTTTGAAAAAAAAGTCAAATTTTGGCTTTTAGTGACCCACGTTTTTGCTGATGTGGCCACACCCCTTTAATCCCTTTACTTTCCAAAAGCTAGAGAGAGAAAGTGACCTCTTAGGTCCACATCCTACATGTGTCTAAAAAAAAAGGCTAAAAAAGTCTACTCAAAACTAGCTTTTTGAATGCCCTTGTCCCCTTAACCCTACACAACATTAGCCTTAATCCCTAAAAATTAGGTTTCCTTGCAAGGCCCATGCAAAGTCCATATTTCTCCTAATGCCTTATGTTGGTTATGGGTCGGTTAACCAAAACGGTTGTACAGGGACAAAAATGTGGAAAATCAAGATGTTATTGTTGATTTCATTGAACCTCCCAATGAACCGGGTTCTGATTCAACAAACCGTTGGATCCTTGAGGGAGCCACGGTGGAAAACATTAGTGTTCTTATAAAGATACCACCACTTGTGTTTTCGAGGACGAAAACTCTTCCAAAGGGGGGAGTAATGTCAGGACACGGGTCCTACGGGCAGGGCCCTACCCTAAGGGGGGGTCACGGACCCCGGCCACGGGCCAGCTAGTAGTGTGGAAAGGGGATCCTAAGACTAAGAGCCTATAAATATGGGTGGTTGGGTGGAGGATCCAGGTCTTTAGCTCCTGGGGTTCTTATAGCAAATCCCTGAGCCCTCGTGCGTCTTGATAACGGTCTCGGTTTCGGTCTGGTTCCATTGTTTCACTTTGTCGAAGCCATGCCTGCAATGATGGCTAGTTTGCTGGTTGGTCTTGGTTGTTGAATGCTTGCGGTCTGGTGGAATGTGAGGTAGTGTCATACTCATCTGAAAATGGATTTGTTGACTTGCTTGGGGTGTGGATGGCTCTCGGCATTTCCTCAGGGGCATATGTTGATGCTCCTGGACCTGTTGCTCTTTCTACTTCCTCAGGGAGAATACGCTGGTATTCTTGCCTGTATCTATCAACAAAAACTATGTCCTTCCCCGTAGCAGTTTCATAAGAGAATAAGTAGAGAACCTTGTCTTTGCTTAGTTCGTTTACATATGGTTCTTTGCTATGAAAGTAAGAGACAATACCCTCACTCTCATGTTTGTAGATTCCCACATTCTCGTTATAAGTTGGAATCCTGGTTGTTTTCTTATCATACATAAAAATAGCTCCAAGCCGATCAATGTTTGGTGGCGGTTCTTGAGTTTCTGAAACCATTTTCCCTTTTGCCACGTTATCTCCATATCTGTTGTAATCTTCAGGGTTGCTAACTATTAAATAGTGGTTCCCCTTTTTGTCTCAGAATCTATCTCCATCATCATACACTCGGATTATCTCCAATCTTTGTGATGGCCTCTCTTTGATACAAATGCACTTGCGGCCTCGATAGTCAGAATAGACTAGGGATCCTCTTGAGTTGGTTCCTTCTAAGAAGATCATCGTGAGCCTGGAATCAATCAAAGGATTTTGGGAGGTGCTTCCTCCTCACATAGGTCCATCATAGGTGAAACCTCCTAGCTGTTGACTACCCATCATGAAGAAAGATTTGTCTGACGAAGTATCAGTATCACTACCTTCCTCAATAATTGGTGCTAGCGGATCTAGCCTTGCCTGAGTTACACTCTCTTCGGTGGACACTTAGCTACCTTGGTCACCTGCCACCTTCTGGTCTCTAACAATGTATCTTCCTGATCTTAAATTCATCAAACTTATCAATGCAATTTATCACAAATTCAACCACTCACCTGGCAATGGGTCAGTTTCTGCACAACTTGTTGCTGAATATACCTGTACACAAGCGTTTTAATTTCGGCAATTGAATCAAAGCATTTATCTGCTAGAGGTTATCTTAGTAATGATTGGTATAACTGGAGAGTTAATCTCAACCACTACTGTATTTTATACACTGCTAATGTTCTGGATTAGGTTTGCTAATCTGGAACAATACTTCCCTCTGATGTTGGCCAATTTACGCGAAAAAGTTTGAATTCAGTCTTTGCTTTGTTAAATGGGCAAACAAGGTCCAAATTCACTTCTGAAAGAATTTTTGGAACCCTTAAGCCAAATGGAACCTCACTGTCTAGGCCAGGTCAAATTTTCTCTGCAGTATGCCTCAATAGACATCCTACGCGTAGGATGTTTCCTACTGTGTTTTGCCTGGATTTTTGCACTGTTGTTTCCCTTTGTTGTGCTGAGCTCACAGTTGCTTTGACTTTTTGATTTGGACACCTATTAGCTTGTCAATGAGTCAAAAATCTGTTTTGATGGTCTCTTGATTATGTTGATCAGTCTAATCAACTCCAAATTAGACCAAAATCGACTAGGAGGCTTGCCTTAGGCTATATAACATCTTACTATGCTCAAAGTCAAAGTTTGGCTTCATTTTCATGCATTAGACATCCTACGCGTAGGATGTCTTTTTCATCAGAATGGCTGAAAACTCAAAGCCCAAGCTCCCCTTGAGTTCCTTATCACTTTGGGATACTCAGAATTCAGTTTGGAGTCCGAAATCACTCAGAAGACATCCTACGCGTAGGATGTCCTTTTGGCCTGTTTGACCCCAGATTTGTCCCACAGCTTCCCTTGGATATCACTAACCCAGTGGTATGCTTAGATTTTGGTTTGGATGTCAAAAGTCCTAAATTTATGATGTCTTTTCTTTTTTCAGTCAAAAGTGCTGAAGTCCGCTTTGAACCCAATTTTCTTACTCAAATGAGGTGAAACCCCTTTCAGTCACTCAATATATCATGCAAGACATGCTCATGCAGCCATCTTATGGTTTTGGTCTCAAATTAATGTTTTGGCACTATTTGGGTAGGATGTCTAGCAATTTGAGTCTATCTGGCCTTATCCTGTCAAGATATGACAAAATTTCCACTTTCCAGTTGAAATTAGGGTAAACCCTACGTCCTGAACACACTAGTCAACTCAAAATTCCAAAATTCCTTCCAAATTGGATTGTAGACATCCTACGCATAGAATGTCTCCTGGCTTAAAATTAAAGTTTTTCCTGACAGGAATGCTCCTGAAGCTCTGTAGATCTATCAGAAACACTCACAGTAATTTTTGGACTTCAATTAGGCTTTCACCCACACTTTTGTGTCTTTTTGCTTCTTTTACAAACTTGTAATGATTCTACCAAGCAAGTGTACATGCATGAAATGCTCTAGATCCTGAATCATGATGTCCTACTTACTCTACTCCTACCTATCATAAAGAAATGGTGATAATGGTGTTTTTGGTTGCTTTTTGGCCTCTCCGGACTCTCAAGCTCTCCTCTCACCGCTTCTACCACTCCAACTCCTACTCTAGAACTCGACTACTACCTAAGTCTACCCCTTCTACCTAAGTCGAAGGATCTAGGCCAGACACACGCTTCCTAGACTCCCTCTAAGACCTAGAGAGTCCTCCACCCTCTGATCCTATCTAAATGTAAAGCGAGACTCTTGGCAAGCCAAAAATCCCAATCCTCATGGATTAGTCTCGGTCACCTACCTAAGGTTTTCGTCCCCGACAGCGGTGCCAATGTTGGACGCATACGCTGCGACGGACGTCAGCACAGCGAGAACTCACCTAACATATAATGTCAGCTAAGGACGAAGCTCGACTCACAGGTGCGTGGAAGCAAGCATAAGGTGTCCACCTACACTCGACCGACTCCTAACTAATTCCTACAGAGGTCTCTACCAATTGTCTAAGTCACAGCCTTCAAGAGTGCAAAAGAGGAAACTTCCTACAACGCTTTTTGGAGCCGAACACCCATCAAACGATCTCGAAACACCATAGAACTTGAAGGAGACCCTATTACCACCAATAGGTCACTATCCCTAAGGTCTATGAACCAAAATCCTGACCCAAAACACCCGGTACAAAAATGCGTAGGATGTTTGGCCGAATCCGTTTTGGAAATCTAAAGTGCCTAATGTGTAGTTCTACTCGTTGTGAACGCATGGATATGCTGCAATGCAAAATCGGACAACGTATGCTCACCCAAACAACCGATGAAGCTCGTAGAAGGAGCTCGCAAGACCGAACCGTACGCGCGCAATGTAGGTATCGGCGCGTAGCTCTCGTCGGGGGCAACACGCTGCACTTCTCCGCACTCGATTCCAACCACCGAAGCACACGTAGCATCAAGATGAAGCTCTCACTCTCTCTCTTGTACATAGTACGCTCTCACAGCCTTCAAACTTGTTTTGAAATGACAAAAGGTTTTTCCATTAAGGTCAAAAAGTGGTATATATACCTTACAACTTCTCAAACCCTAAAGTTTTAAAATCAACCATCTACTCATTCTAACTATCAAAACTGAGATACAATCTGGAAACTTCTGTAAGTCCCAATATTTACAAGGTGAAAATTCAGGTTTTCCTCATTGAATGAATAATTACAAAAAATAATAGTTCCCAGTAGTTAGATTCCGTGGGGTGTGTCCAGCTTCTAACAAACATGGATATACAATCCTTGTACGGGGATTGTGGATCGGAAGCTCCAAGAATGTCGAAACCATTGACCTTGAAAACATTACCTTCTTACTTGGGAGATAACGAAGATGAATCCATCGTATGTAGGACCACTCAAGTAAAAAGAGCTGAACAAACCCTAGAAGTAGACAACATTCATTCAACGATGTCTACACCCATCCAATGCACTCTTACCTTGGGAGAACTGCTAAAACTCAGACCATACTTATGTAATGATTTACAGAAAACCCTAGAGAAGATGGAGATAACGGGGTTAATCTCGAAGAATTTGGGAGAATTGAAAAATGAGATGGAAAACAAAGAGATTCGATCAGTTTCCATGAACAAAGTTGGAGAATATTATGAAGGGAAAGAAGGAAACACCACCCTCCTAGTGCAATATAATGACATTGAAACCATGGCAATACTGGATAGTGGAGCTGGCATAGCCATAACCACTAAAGGAGTATGGGAATCCTAGGGACAGCCATCCATTAGAAAAACTTGAATGAAATTACAGTTGGCTGACGGACACATTGAGAGACCATTAGGGCTGCTTGAAAAAGTGATAGTCAATTCCTGTGGAATTGAATATCAACACATTTTTCCATAGTAGACTTTGGAAAAAAACTCAACTATAAAATCATATTGGGAAGACCTTTCATGCGACAGGTACAACTTATCTAAGATTGGGGAAACAACTATCTGTACTTAAAGCAAGTGGGCTCTATAACGAGAGTCAATCTAAAAGATCACACTTATAGTGATTTCATGAAAACACCCATCTAAGAGTTTAATTCAGTCTCTTCGGCTGAAACTAAACTCCCATCGTGGTTAAACAAAGACACTCCTATTTGGATGTGTGAAGCTTCAAAAAACGGAAGCTTAAGACGTGAAGAATGTATCCTAGAAAGGGACTGCACAGACAAAGCCTACATACCTGAACCCTTTCCAGAGCATTTATTTGAGCCATTTGAGTGGACTCAAATTTTAGCGACAATGGATGTATCTGTGAATATGTCTATGGCTACTCAATTTTGCAATGAGGATGGCTAACATACATAATTTTCATCCAAATGATTTCAATCCTCAACATTGAAAATGAAGATGAGGAACCCAAGGACTTAATGAAAGTTCAACACGTCTTTTCAGACCTCTATTACGATGCAACTGATGAGTTAGATGAACACACAGCTACCTCAGAAGATTTGGAGTCAGAAAAAGAGCATACAAGAGCGAAGCTACTCTTAAAAGGAGGGGAGGAAATTTTTTTTGACTTTCCAAACCAGAAATCAAGAAGATAAAAATGGTATAGACAAAAAAGAGACACTGGAATTGTGAAAACACAACCTATGCCATTAGTCTCCAGTAAAACACAATTTCTGATGCAGATAGATGCTAATGATTGTGTCAAGGACAAAATAACTGGCAGATATCCTCCAAAAAAAAACTCAAAAATGTTTCAAACATCAATAAAAACAAGGAAGGGTACTCAAGTAAAATCACAAGATAAGAAACCACTCATGACCAGAGTCGAGCGGAAAAAGAAATATCAAGATTTGAAAAAATCCCTAAAGGAGATATACACAACCAAAATGGAAACCACGGAAGAGGATGGTAAGGATGTAATGCATGTTTCATCCCATTACAAAAAGTATACTCTCCAAGATCGGAAAATCATAGTTGAACAACCTGTTAGGGAACTATGGAAACAGTGCGAGTCTTACGAAGGGCCTGAAAACGCTAAAAAGATAGACCTGGTTAAACTAGGAGAAGAACGTAAACCTGCTTACATTGGGAATGACCTAACAGAAGAAGAAGAAAATCTTTTGCTAAGCTTGTTAAAGGAATACCGAGATATCTTTGCTTGGTCTTACAAGGATCTCAAGGGTGTTGATCTAGAAATTTGTCAACATACCATACCCATGAGAGATGATGCGAAACCAAGTAGACAGAGACCATACATGTATAATGAAACATTTGCCAGGAAGATAAAAGAAGAGACTGAAAAACTAAAGGAAGCCGAATTCATTTACGAAATTGAACACACAAATTGGGTGTCTCCAATTGTGGTAGTACCCAAGAAAAATGGAAAACTACGAGTGTGTGTTAATCTCAAAAAGGTGAATACAGCTACCATTAGAGACAACTTTCCTCTTCCGATAACTAAGCATGTTTTAGAACGAGTTGCAGGAAAAGAAGCTTACAGCTTCTTGACGGCTTTTCAGGATACAATCAACTTTTGGTTGACCCAAAAGATCAGCACAAAACTGCTTTTGCAATAGAATGGGGTATATTTTCCTATCGAGTTATGTCATTTGGGTTAACTAATGCTCCAGACACGTTTCAAAGGTTGATGAGCCACACTTTCAAAGAATATCTTAGGAAATTCTTACAAGTATATATGGATGATCTATGCGTACATTCATCAATCCGGGCTGATCATTTTGAACACCTCAAAAAGGTATTCAAAGAATGTAGACTTTATAAGATTTGCTTAAATCCTGAAAA
Organism: Adiantum capillus-veneris; assembly: GCF_014529385.1. Taxonomy (NCBI): domain Eukaryota; kingdom Viridiplantae; phylum Streptophyta; class Polypodiopsida; order Polypodiales; family Pteridaceae; genus Adiantum; species Adiantum capillus-veneris. The sequence continues at coordinate 93,340,016 of NC_140953.1, read as the reverse complement.
GTGCACATTCATGGGTAGACAAGGAAAAATTCTTGGACATATAGTGTCTAAAAATGGCATAGCTATTGATATTGAGAAGATTCATGTCATTGCTAATTTTCCTAGACCAACAACAATAAAGGGGGTATAAGCCTTCATGGGACACTGTGGATATTACGAAGGTTCATCTACATGTACGCTATAATTGCAAAACCCATGTATAGCTTGATTACTCACTTCGAATGGACCGAGACCTGTGAAGAATCCTTCATGAAGCTTAAGCAAGCCATCACCTCAGCTCCAATATTGAAAGTACCAGATTGGGATTAGGTATTCCACGTACATGTAGATGCTTCAAATTTTGCTGTCGGTTGTATACTAGCTCAAGTAGGAGACGAGAAAATTGACTTTCCTATTTCTTATGCTAGTCGACACTTGAACATGGCAGAAAATAATTACAGCACCACGGAGGGAGAAGGACTAGGATGATATATGCCATTAAAAAATATAGAAATTACCTATTAGCTAACGAGTTTGTGTTCTTTGTGGACCACCAAGCTTTGTTGTATTTGGTCAACAAGCCATGCAATACTGGGATAATAGTGGGATGGTTCATTATTCTCCTCAAATTTGATTTCATTGTGGTTGTAAAAAAAGGCACTACACATCAACGAGCAGATCATTGTCAAGGATTGTTTCAGGAGCATCACCTAAAGGGGTAGACAATGATGTACCAAATGCCTATTTGTTCTTTGTGGAAATGATACCTAGATGGTCGGAAAACATTGTGTCATTAATGACAATAGTTGTGTGGCATTAATGACAATAGCTCAAGTGGATTCACAGATACCACTTCCTATCACAATCGGATTAATTGAGCAATCGGCTATGTATCAATTACTAACTGGAAGGCTATACAAAATAAATCAGGACGGGATATTGCTTTTATGCACTAATCCTAAAGAAAAAGAACAGTACCTAAGTCAAGCACGTGTTACCATAGTAGGACTTCACTTTGTGGAAGACCAAACTATGCAATGAATCTTGAGACTTGAAGTATTTTGGCCAACTATGAGGAGAGATGTTTGATCTTTTGTAAAAGATTTCCCTCAATGTCAATAACAGACACCCATACCCCATGTAACATTGTTTCAAATGTCACCTATTGCTAAGTGGAGTAATTATCTGGTTACTTACTTATATCGAGCTGAACATTTCTTGAGGATATGAGTAAACGCCGTCAAAGAGAAATTGAAACTGAAGCAAGAGACTATGCTCTTATTGGGAACCAATTGTATCGGAGAGGTAACGATCAACATTTGTGTCTTTATGCAAATGAAAACGAGTATATTCCGATTATAGAACAAGCACATGCTGGATTAGCTGGAGGTTACTTTTCTAGTGAGATCACTACAAGAGAAATCTTGATGGCAGGCATATGGTGGCCAACACTTTTTGTAGATGCTAAAGAATATGTTCGAAGGTGTGATGCTTGTCAACGAGCAAAAATGCCAACACGACTAGATAGCATGCCCTTAAGACCAATGATAGGGGTTAGAGATTTCACAAAATGGGGTATAGATTTTGTTGGACCGATACAGCCACCTGCTTACAGAACCCAAGCTCAATATATCATTGTAGCTACGGACTATTTGAACAAGTGGGCCGATGCTAAAGCAACTCAAAAGATGCCAGAACCACTGTTGCATTCTTATATGAGTATGTATTCACGAGATATGGACTACGAATAGAGATTATCAGTGATCGGGGAACTCATTTCCTCAGTGAGGTAATAGAGTATTTGCTTAATGAGTTTATGGTTATCCATAACAAATCAGCTCCCTATCACCCATAAGAAAACGAACAAGATGAGCATACGAATAAAATTCTTAGCTCGGTACTGACTAAAGTGGTTAGTTTAGAAAGGACAGACTGGTAAATGAATCTCCATGCTGCTCTATGGGCTTATCAAGTTTCATTCAAAACAGCTCTAAATGTTACACCCTTTAACCTTGTTTATGGTCTTGATGCCATACTGCCAATAGAATTTCTATGCCGACATTAAGGTGTAGCATAGAATCTTGAGTGGACTGGACACAAATTGTCAGAAAGACTCAAAGATTTGGAAAAGCTAGACGAGCAAAGGCTAACTGTTGTAGCTCATATCTATACACAAAAGCGGAAACAAAAACAGTTTTTGATTCCCACTTAATCACAAAAATCTTCAAGAAAGGGGACTTAGTTTTAGTTTATTCCCTTAAGCAACACATTTCCAAGTTTAAGAAAAAGGGAAACGGGCCATTTATCATTGAAGATGTATCTCCAAGTGGAGCAGTAAAATTGTCCATCCTAGATGGTGGACCAATGGATAATTGGATTAGTGGATGTCGTCTAAAGAAATACAATTTGCCACTAACCAATGAATTTCTAGAGAGAATGCATGCAGCCAAACAAAGGAAGATCAAATGACAGCAGGTTATTGTGATGAAGCCCACGAAGAAGCTGGGCTTTGGGTACTCAAGCAGAAAGCTGCTCTCAAGAATCAATAGATACCGATTCCCATCAACACTGTGGAAATAGTCGATCAACAATGGTAATTACCTAAAGACGTAGTTTCAACAGATGATGATTGGTTAGATGGAATGGATCTGTGCATGAAAGTATAGCTCAACAATCATAGCACCAATGCTTTGGTCGACACATGAGCTAGAGTAAATACAGTCAATTATTTCACATACAAGAAGGCCACGAGTCAAGCATTGATGGCAAGAATAGCTACAATCAAAGGATGCAACAAGAACCCGACTCCAACATTGGGATTAGTCAACTTGAACGTGATAGTACAAGGATGTTCATGTCCTCATCAGTTTGTATGCTTGCAAGATGAACACAAGAACCCAACTCCAACATTGGGAGTAGTCAACTTGAACGTGATAGTACATGGATGTTCATGTCCTCATCAGTTTGTATGCTTGCCAGATGAACACATGAATGAAATGATGATTCTTGGAATTCCTCAGATGCCAACATACAAGGCAGTACTAGAATGGGATACAAATCAACTTACGCTATCACCTAAAGAAGAGCAACTCATTGTTCCAATTGCACCAAGCAAGGAGGAATGGAAAAGAAGTAATCAACAGACCAAACCACGAAGTAGTCAATCTTTTGCATCCCTTCAACAATCAAATGCTACATGTAGCATGCAAGGAGTCAAGTAAATTTGGGTACCAAAACACAGCTTACGGATAAGCTGATTCAAATCTGGTTGCTGCATAAAACTTCGTCGACAAAACAAAAGAAGGTTCTAAGGATTAAAACATAGAGTCAAGCATCTCCGAGCAGGGAACCTAACATGGAAATGGCTTGGAAGAAAAAGGAGCACTTATCTTCTCCACAAACCGTAAATCCAATCAAGCAATGGCGAGTTAAGTCTCAAAAGACTCCAACACACCATGCAGCACCAAGCCAACCAAGCTACCAATGGTGAGAAAAAGCTCGACAATAGTCAAAAGTGTTACAACAGCTCAAGAAATCAGTGTGCTAAAGCATCCTGATGGTACAATCAAATAAAGAGCACACAAGCTACAAGATTTGCTCTTTGGAAGACATCAGCAACAAACCTCGACATCGGAAACCTTTGAGTTAATTACTCAAGACCCAGCGCGTGCACATCATCTTGGTTTGAATTGCATTAATCTTCATATCATGGTAGAGCCAATTCATGGGGATTTTAAGCATATTTACACACATTTTTCAGGTTCTAGATACGCACACGAGTACAACGCCTTCACAAGAAATTTTGGGCAGTAGTTTCTCTATGGATGGTTATGCATTGATAGATGCATATTTGTTTTAGCAAACCTAGTGCTATTGAGCTCTTTTTAGATCAGATATCCCAGCAAGGATACTTTTTACTGCACGCAGCAGTTCTTCGCGCCTGTTCATGTGCAGTCATTCATGTATGTTGAGTTGTGGTTACTACCAATTGTGTGGAGCCACTTTTGACTATCTTGATAGTTTTCCCGACCGTTTTTGAGACTCAGACAAAAGAGCCCTTTATGAGATTGTGGCTAGTCGTTTTAAGTCTGCTTTAGCCTTTGGAGGATCGTTGCGTGAGGTGTTTTTTGATTTGGGGTATTATTGAATGTTGAGATACCTTCGATGATATCGGCAGCTGGAGTTCCCCTCTTACGGTACCTTCACCATAGGATATGTATCTGGACGGTTTCTTGTGCTTTTGACACTGAGTTGGTAGTCACACAGAACTGGTTTTGAGCAATTTATGCCCAATGGTTGTTTTAGCAATTTATGCGCTTACTGTTGTACTATCAGGTTTAAGAGTTTGCTCCCCGTACAAAGGAGACTCTCCCGGATTTTTCTTGCGAGTCCATTTTATGTGTTCTTGGAACATTCAATTGTTCTTACATATGGATTTTACTACTTTTGGTTTGAGTTTTTGCTCTTGTTGGGAGAAACTCTACCAAAATTATCCAAGGAAATTTGCCATAAAGTTTTTGGTCACATTCTCTTGAGTCATGGCTGCGAGTAGTGCTTCCAAAACAGAAGAGTACTAAGTCAGAAAGTTTGATGACACAAACTTTGCTATTTGGAGGCAACGTATGCAAGATGTTTTGATCAGCAAAGTTTTGATAGCACCCTTGCATGGAAGAAGAGATAATGCGTACACTGATGAACTGTGGGAAGACTTGAATGAGCATGCCATGGCAACCATTTACCTGCACCTTGGTGAATTCATCTACCGTACCATAATGGATAAGACCAATGCCGAATATTTATGGGATGCTCTATGTGTAGCATGGGATGGCAACAATGCCTTGAACAAGTTTTTCTTGATGAAGAATCTTATTTGCATGAATATGAAAGAGGCACTAATGTTATTTTTCACTTGAACGAGTTCAACAACATCTTTACATAGATTAATTCAAAAGGTCTCAATTTTGATGATGAAATGAAAGGCATTTTCTTGCTATGTTCTATACCATCGTCATGGGATACCTTCAACACAGCCATAAGCAACTTTTCACCTATTGGCAAGCTAGTTTTCAGTGATGTTGCTAGTGTGTTGCTCACTGAGGAGATTCAACGTCAATCTCTTGATGCAAGGGGGCATGGTAATGTGTATGTGTCTAGTGGCAATCATGACAAGCAAAGGTCTCGTGGTCGTAGCCGTGGTCATTCTCAGGATCGGAGGTTGTAGCAAGAGTCGCGATAAAGACATGAGAAATGTTGGTGTTACTATTGCCATAAGAATGGACACTTGAAGAAAGATTGCCACACAATAATACAACATGATAAGGTCAAAGAGAAAGAAAAATCTGACAAACCTAAAAGCAGTGTGGAAATTGAAGAGCTTAATGTGGTTGAGTCTCTTGCCATTGAGACAGTTTTTGGTGTGCCAAATGGGGTCTTGATATTCACATTGGATTTGAGTCTCAATACATTGTTAGCTCTTGACTCCCTCCTCACAAGCAGTGGTTTTCTACATACACTTCCACACATGGCATAGTGAAGCAAGTCAATTCGATGTATGCGGTGTGGGCAGCATTCAATTTTCTATGTGTAATGGCATTGAGTTTATGCTCCACAACGTTAGACATGTACCCAAATTGACAAAGAGCTTGATGTTAGTTGGTGGGACAACTGGATGATTTGGGTTACACTACCACATTTTTTCATGGTTCTTGGATTATCAAGAAGGGAAATTTGGTCATGTTGAAAGGCCAAAAGTCTGGCTCATTGTACTTGCTTTATGTATCTTCCATGAAAGAGAATTCTATTTGTGTAGCAGAGGTGCCGTCTACAAAGTTGTGGCATAGCAGGCTAGTTCATATGAGTCAGAAGGGAATGAAAGTCTTGCAGTGTTTTGGTTATATCCCTGTGTTAGATTAATATAACTTCTCTTTTTGTGAGCATTGCATCTATGTAAAACAAACTAGGTTGACATCAACATCTTTGGACAAGGAGTTAGGGAGTCCTCTAGATCTTGTTCATAACGAATTGTGCGTACCTATGCCACTCAAGTCTCTAGGGTTTGAGGATATTGCCTCACCACCAATTACATAGCATGTTGGACATGCTAGTGATGCACCTTCCACTAGTACACACACACACACACACACACACACACACACACACACATGTTGCTCCAGAAAGAGCGGAATCCAACAGTCGGGTACTTTGGAGATCTACTCGTACATCTCGTGCACCTCAGCATTTTGAGCCAAGATTGCTAACTTGACCTTAGCAAATGAAACTTGGGAATTGACAAAACTACCTATGGGTAAACAGGCATTGCCATGCAAATGGGTGTACAAGAAGAAGTACATGACAGATGATCTTGAGCCTAAGTATAAGGCTATATTGAGTGCTAAAGGGTTCGAGGAAACGAAAGGCATGATTTTTCATAAAATCTTTTCTCCAATGGTCAAGATGACTACACTGTATCTTATTATTGGTCTAATAGCCATTGAGGACATGGAATTGGTCCGAATGAATGTGAAGACAATGTTTCTTCATGGGGATCTTGAAGACGATGTCTACACAAAATAGTCAGAAGGTTTTTCAATAAAGCCTAAGAGGCCAACACAGGTAGAACTGGTGTGTAGACTCAAGAAAGATTTAAATGACTAAAGCAAGGCTCAAGGCAATGGTATATCAAATTTGATAAGTACATTCAATCCTAGGGTTACATATGGAGCCAAGAGCATCACTGGTTGTACACAAGGAGGTTTAATGATGGTTCCCTCATCATTTTAATTTATTACTTGCACTCAACGATACCTTAAGAAAACAATTTTCTATGAAATATTTGGGTGATGCACATCATTTTCTTGGTATGCATATCAAGAGAGATTGCAAACATGGTATACTTGAACTCTTGCAGGAAGAGTATATTCATAAGGTCTTGCAACGTTTTAATATGCAAAGGGGGAAGCATTGAGTGCCCAAATGGCTACATACAAAAGACTTAGCAAGCATGATTGTCCCAAATTGGATACTGAAACTTGGCAGAGATGGAAAAGGTGTTGTATTCTTTGGTAGTTGGCAGTCTCATGTTCACCATGGTTAGCACACGGCCAAACATTGCATATGTAGTGGGAGTGGTCAACAAGTTTATGAAAAATCCAAGAAAAAATCATTAAGAAGCATTAAAGCACACCTTAAGATACAAGGGCTCAACTAGCAAGTGCTTACACTTTGGGAATAGTGATGCATCCATAGTTGGACACACTAATTTGGATTTTGTGGGTTATGTGGACATTAGTCGGTCCACATTTGGTTACTTTTTCTTGTTTGTTGCAGTAAATAAGGCCATAGCTTCACCTTACACCCATCAAAGAAGGCAAGCAGGTGCAGTGCAGAAGGCTAGAGCAGGTATGGAGTCACTGGGCATACTAGTGGCAGTGAGAATGTATGCCACATGCAATTTTTTAGGCCAAAAAGGTTCTAAAGTACTTTAGTTGGGATGCCAGGTAGTGGTTCCTGAAGTGCCAAGTCAGTGGTTTGGAATGAAGTGTTCAAGGTGCTCTAGAAGCCTGTCCAGACGGCTCGTCAAACGGAGCCCTGGTCCGCAAGATAATGCAGATCAAAGTTAGAAGGTTTAGTAGATTTCCAATGGACTGGGCAACTAGGGATAGATGGCCCAGGTAGATGTCAGCAGATAGATGTGTAGTACTCAAATTATAGAGCATGAATGTCTTCTCGGATTGCTAATTAGAGATCTGGATAGCAAGTTATGGCTAGTTGAAGTTTTGCCAGGGGCCAGTTATGGGCCAAGTCGATCACATGGGGAACCGTGCCATCCGGAATTTTTAAAGCCTTGACAAGGTTTTGGAAGGTGGAGGATATCATGTGAAGATAGAATAGATCAACAGGCCGTCAATTGGATGATCGGTCACCAAGATATGACAAGTTGAAATTGGTGATAGATGTTAGAGAGGAGGACAAGGATAATTTTTTTGAGTTTTTGCAGCTTTGAATAGCAAGCTCAGAGGGGTCAGAAGAGATTTTCATGTCTCGAGAGCACCACAATGGGGTTCCAACACGGCTTTGCGGCTCGGCCATTGGGTATGGGAGCAGAAAATGGTAGGAGTTTTTTGGCAAGGATTAAAAAAAGGTGGTTTTATGAATTTTTTGGTGGTTCCTCTTTAACTCCCAAGGTGGTCACCCCTAGAGCTACCATGTGGCCGAACTAAACCCACATGCAAGAGTGAGAGTTTGGTTCATGGGGTATAAGAGCAAAGAGGAATACCCCTTGTAGGTGTCACATGTGAGGGATGCTCCCCTTGAGCATACTTATGGCGATGCGCACTTGGCACTGCACGCGGTGGTGCATGGGGTTGCTTGACGGTGTTTTGGCCGGCCAGTGGTGCCGCGATGGAGTTCACGGCAGCGTGTTGACACCCTTGTGTTGTCCGGCAACATGTGCAATGTTGACATGGCAGTGGGCTTGGTAGGGGCTGGTCCCCCGCTCCCCATTTTGAAGGAACCCCCCCCCACTAGCAACATTGCTAGTGCCTGGGGCCTAGGGGTAGGAGATGTGTTCCATGGAGTTCAAGCGAGAGAGGAAAAGCGAGAGAGAGTGTGAGAAAGAGGATAGCCGGGTAAAGCAAGCGAGCCCAAGCCAGGCAAGATGGTCCCAAAGAAGGGCAGTCCAAGGCAAAGGCAAAAGAGAGAGGGCAGCCAAAGAGGGTGGTCAAAGGCCCACTAAAAGCCTCAATCCGAGCATGAGTCAAAGTGAGAGAAGGGAAAAAGAGAGTAGTGCAAGAAAAGGGCTGTCCAAACAGGCAAAGGGGGCCAAGCAACACATATGAAAAGGAAATTTTTCAAAGGAAAGTGTTTCCAAGGTAGAAAGAGGGCTCGGGGGGTTCACCTTTCAGTACCCCCTTTATAATGTGCGTTCATACCTACTCTATACTGTGTTTGAATGAACCCTAAACCCTAAACCCAAAAACCCCTCTTTTAACATGTCTAAATGGATAAAATGATCCCTTATTTTAGGATTTTTTCCAAAATTGAATATTAAAACCCCTTATTTCAATGTATCTTTGTTAAATTGCCTAATTTTTTTGCATTTTCAAACCCCTCCTTTCGAAGTCACGTTATACATTAACATGATTACATAGTGCACCCCCCGAGAAAGAGGGTAAGCAAATAAATAAATAAAGAAATGTCAATGGACACTAGTGACATCTCTAGTGCACCTCCCTCTCAAGCACAAGCCCAAAAGAGTAGCAAGAGAGCAGATCAAGCAAGGCGGCTCCCCCCTTCAAAATTTCCAAATAAGGATGCCAGATGGGCCAATTAGAGAGAACTTTCCAAAGTTGAAGACCCCCCACTATAAAAGTCATTTTTTGAATTAATTGGGGGCTTTTTTAATGCCGTTTGAAGCCTGCAAAGTGGAGTCTTTTGGCAGAGGAGTGTGCCTGTCAATCCCCTTTGTATTTTCTCACAAAAATGGCCATTGTGATTGCATTGCAATCTTTGTACATGCCATTTGAAGTTTAATCAACCCACCATTGCCCAATGGTGTTGTTGTTTCCCCTTGCCCCCCTTCTCTTTCCCCTGCTCTTGTGTTTCCCCGTGGTGCCAATAATGTGGATGTGTGTGCCCCCCTGGACCGGTGGTGTTTTGTGTGAGAGAGTGAGATTGAATGGTTGTGTGTGTGTGTAAAGGTGGACACCGACCGTGGCAATAAGTGTGCATTGTGTGGTGGACTTGTGAAGTGTGTAGACATTTGGAAAAGAGCAAGTGGTGGTCTGCTAGTGTAAAGTGCATTTTTGAAGGTGTTTTTCGATAGGATAGGGGTGTTGTGGATATCCTAAGTTATAGAGAGACCTTTGTTTTTGTGCCGGGTGTGTTCCCCCTCCCTCCTCTCCATCGTTTGGTGCCCCCACTGAGGAGGGGTTTGATGCTCCTAGTTAAAGTGGAAGTGATGATTTTGGTGATGCCAAAGGTGCTGCCTTTAAAGAGAAGGTGTTGCTGCTAGAGATGGCATGGTCTAGTTTTCCCATTTTTATTGGGGTTAAATATGCGAAAACCTGGCTTCAAGATTATGGGTTGTTCGTGTTGAAAAGCGGTTTATCAAGAGAAGAAGATGCGGTACAGGTGTTCCCGCTCCTGGTTCATGGTAAAGCAAGGCTATAGTTCGATGGCCTGCGTGATGAAGAAAAGGAAAATTATGAAGCCCTAGAGGTAGCTTTTTGAAGCAGATATGCTACGGATGCACAGTTGGATGAAGTAAAGTGAAAGATGGACAGATTGAAGCAAATCTTGGAAGAGGATAAAGCGTTTGAGTGGGAGTTTGAAGCCCTTTGGGATAATTAATCAAGGTAACTGCTGTAGAGAATGTTGGTTTTTTAAATCTGAGTAAATTCATGAATTGCCTGCATGAGGAAGTGTGCGACATGGTGGAGGTGGATGACCCGGTATCATATGAAGAAGCGGCAACTCTAACAAAAGGGCGGACCAAAAAGATTATGAAGAAGCGTGAAGCTAGGCGGGGTTTGCCAAATGTGGTGATGACCAAGCAGTGTGATGTGGTGGTAGTTGTCATGCCAAGGGTAGGACCAGGCATGGCCAAGGGCCAGGACGGACATGAAGTCAAGGGGGTCCCTATATTTAGAAGGCCAAGGGCCTATATAGGGCATGGCTGGGTGGTGATGAGCAGGGTCCAGTCCCCTGTGGTCTAACATTGGTATCGGTATATTTAGAAGGCCAAGGGCCTATATAGGGCATGGTTGGGTGGTGATGAGCATGTTCCAGTCCTCTTGCCCTTTCACTAGTATCAGAGCTAGGGGAGAGGAAGGCCATGGAAGAGGGAAGGAGAAGGGGCTTGCTTTTTGCATGGCTTATGGCATGTCTTCTCTCTCTCTCTCTCTCTCTCTCTCTCTCTCTCTCTCTCTCTCTCTCTCTCTCTCTCTCTCTCTCTCTCTCTCTCTCTCTCTCGTCGCTTCGATCTTGCTTGCCATTGCATGGGCAGGGTCCCTTGGAAGGAGGAAGAGGATAGGGCCGCATGAGCAGCCCCTTCCATAGGGGCTCAAGCTTGCATGACCGAGAAGGTGAGCGCGGGTAAGCACCCTTACACAGGGGAGGGTTGAAATTGACCTCGGTGGAGTTGGGATTTCTTGAGCTCGTCCAGACTGCGGCGGCCTACTGAGAAAAACTCATCAGAGCGTCGCTGAGCAGTAAGCAACACCGCGCGCTCAGAGTTGCTCTGGGCTCTGCGAAGTCGTTTGTAACAGGCCCACCATCGCTGCTTCCTTGATTTTTATTTTTATTTCACTTTTCCATTTGGTGTTTGCCCATAGTCAAAAGGGTGGCAAATGCCTTAAGCGGCCTATCCCACAGCGATTAGCAGTCGAATGGACTGCATGTAGGGTGCGTGGTGTCGACGACCATCCGAACTTGCATCCCGAAATTTTGCAGTAGCATGCAGACTTTCCTCAAGGCTTCATGCAAGGGCTTCTTGAGCTCTCAAGGTGGAAATAATTTGTAGTGATGTACTCAACAAGTCCTCATCCTCTCGGGATTTCAACAAAGCAGCATACTTGTCATACTGCAGAGATTGAGGACTCAGCCGTACAATGGGACTTCAAAGGTTTTAAGGGGGCTTACACCCTGGTTTATCCGACTATTGAAATTCAGCCAAAGGCCTCGGTATGAATTATGACTGGCCAAAGTAAGGCCAACATCAGCACATGATTGGCGAAGCACGACTTTGACTACACCATATTAGACTGGCCAAAGTAAGGCCAACATCAGCACATGATTGCCGAAGCACGGCTTTGAATACACCATATTCGAATACAAGAACGGAAACAAGGTAACCTCTTTCTACTTTTTTTTTCTCAGTTGATTACCCTCATAGTTTATGCAGGGTGGCATAGTTGCCTAGCAATAATGTCGTCCAGCTGTGATTGGTATTGCAAGGAGCACGAATCCGTATATGGGTATCATTCAACAGCATGTGATTGCCAACACTTTGATCCCCGAGCTCAGATAGAGGATCAAACCTACGATTGGGTGGTTTCAATCCCAAAGCACAACCTCTAGGGTAACTAACCTTGTGTCAGGGCCATCGACTTTCTTGGTAATAGCACAGCTTACACGCGCATGGCTGTAACTCTATCTGCATTCAGTGAAAGGTCACTTCTATGCCTATACAAATTTCTAACGTGCGGGAAAACTAAGCTATATTTTTCACTATTGAGAAATCGCAAGATTCTCAAGGCCCTTGACAGCATGAAGTAGAGTAGTTATTGAGCATGTGCTTGATAACTCTCGTATGCAACGGAATGAATGATCACGGGGCTATCATTCATAGAACCAGGCAGGTCTAAGAAGTGTTAACTTGTACATGGTCTACTATTTTTTACTTACATTTACAATTTGACAAGGTCGTTTTTTTATGAATGATCGACAAGGTCGACTCTCTTTGCTATGACATCTGTCGTCAATAGCATTTGCTGGCAATGAGGTCAGACATAGTTCTATGAAGCAAGGTTTGAATTTATACATCTTGCATTGAAACTGGCCACGTTTGGCTTATGCTATGAGCATACAAAATGGGGAAGGAATAGGCAAAGTGTTTGCAGGTTATTTCATATTGCAGGTTATTTCATTATGAATACGAAGGCATTAGTGCAGATATGGCTATGGGCCGTTTTGGAATGATTTTTTCCTCCCAAATTTTTTGACAAAGTGGTTGCAAGAACAACGACTAGGTCAGCCAAGTTTAATCTTTTCTTGTTTTTCCCTGTTTACACCATTAGGGCCAAAAACGACTCAAAAAGGGCTGTGTAAGGAATTGGTTAAATTACTAATTAGCAGAGCCGTTTGTGGTCAAAACGGCTCCAAATTTTTCCGTTTTGTTCATTTAAAGCATATCTATGCAATCTAAAGCGTATCTAGGTACATATCTCTAAATATTCAAAAAGATATCGTTTTCTTCACATTCCTTTGTGGCTCACCTCGAAATTTGTTTTCATTTACTTCACTTGGCGGAAAATAGTTGTTTCCACTTTGGAATATCTCTTTTTTCTCTCACCTTTCGCGAGCTTTTTCTCTTCTTCTCTGATGCACCTTGTTATGCTGCTACGTTATTTTCATTATACTTTCTACTCCTTCATTACTTACAATGACTAATACATCTTCCATCAGTGATAACCGCAAGTTTCACTTGAACATTAAGCTAAGCCAGGAATATGCTACTACGCGGAGTGTCTATCAAAGACCAGTTACAAGTGCAAATGAAGCACAACTTTGCAACGAGGGAAAGAAACACATTGATATATGGACAGATGGGAGCTTGTATCCATCGGATCCTAGCACTGGAAGGTATCCATCTTTTCACACACCTCATGATTTGATGACATTTGTTGGTGGTGATGGGGTTGATGGCTTACTAGGATATAGTTCTAGGTTATCTCATTTACACATTGATCAAACACATTACATTCAATATCTCAAAACTGTTTTGTCTTCAAATGCAACAAGAATTTTAGAACTTGAAAACCAAATAGCATCTCTAAAACAAGAAAATCACTAACTTCGGACTTTAAAAGAAACTCCAATAGGATTAAGCATGAGTAAAACGAATGAGGGATGTAGTAAACTTAACAGAAGGTTCTGGACAAAGAAAAAAAAGATTAAAGATTACTAGAGAACATGTGACTAGTCTTTTAGGATTTGATATGTCCAATGGTCAAGAAAGGGTGCGATTTTTGAATGAGGTAATGAACAAAAGTGATATTCTTAAACTTTTGAAACTTCCTGAAAATCAAACTCAGAAAAAATTGGTATTTCAAAGTTTACTGAAAGATATGGGTTTACTGGTCCAACCTTCTCAAATGCAAGAAGTTTGTGACACAGTGGGGGTGAGTAGAAGGGGTTACAAGGCCATCTCTAAAACCTGGTTTTAGGTTTTAAAGTATTACAAGATTAAAGCTTTTGGGTTGCCTAGGCCTCATAATGTTGGGAAAGTTAGGACTCTATTAAACGAAGAAATACCCGAACATTTTGGAGAGTACTAGCATATAGAAGGAACGATGCCATATGAAAAACAGAAAAAAAAATCTTCTTTTGAGTATAATGTTTTTAATAATATTTGGATGAGTATAAAAAATGTTCAATCTGCTATGGTGAGATACTATAATATGCAAGAAGTAGATTGTGAAGGAAAACTTATATTTGTTCTGAAATTGGATGAAGCTCAAACTTAAAAATGTCAAAAAATGGAAAGAGTATCCATATCCCTTATGAATAGAGCATTGGACTATAGCCAATGTAAGCTTGATTCCCCATACCACAAAACTCAATCAGAAATGGAACTTTGGTGGATCGGAGCAGCTCAAATACCAGTAGAAAATCACGATACATTGAAATGGCTGTTTTTGTAGACCGATATCCCTTCTGTTATACAGGACCAAAATGCAGGTGAAAACTCTGTGTAGATGGCATGGGTGACTTTTTTGTAGAATGGCACTTGAGTGCCGACCTAAAAGCATTAAAGTGCATGTTTGGTGTATGTGGAGGTGCCAATACCAAGTATCCATGTCTATATTGCATGGCAAGCACTGGAACAAAAGGATGGCTTGCAGAACACGAGGTTGGAAAAGCACCATCGAGGAATAGTGTTAACGTCATCGACTACACATCGTCTTCTATGATTTGGGATCCAATTCTAACAATAGATTTTAAAAATGTACATATATGCACAATGCATCCAGAGATTAGAATCTTGGAAAAATTGCTTCGACTCCATCTTGACTATGCATATTCTATTAAGCCAACTAAACTTGCAGACGAGTGCATAGAAAAATGCGAGGATTTGCTCTCTCAAATGGGTTTTCAAGGTGGTCAAGTGTATCTAAAAAAAGATCCCACTCTTTCAAAAGGAACCTGTGATGTTTTGCAAGATGTTTCAATGGGTGGAGCAAAAGCCAGAAGATTTTTGAGTAACCATGACAACAAACAAGTTGATGCTATGTGGAACTGCTGGAAGGATCTTTGTGTTATAACAACCAATGTCAAAAGTAGACCAGATGTAGCCAACAAATGCATGGAAGTGTGGAAGAAGCTCGATAATTTTTTGAAAGTTTTGAGACAACAAGTTAGCTCTGCTACTTATGCAGATGACTTTAAAAAGACAATAAAGCTTTTAATAACTGCTATTACAGATGCTTGGGGAGCAAAAGACATCACATATTACTTGGTGAGTATTCAATTACTTTCTAAAGTCTGGATAATATTTTACTTTGGATCCTATTGAGTTCAACTAACATTTTTTTTATTTTTAGCATATTCTGTACCTGCATGGACCATATTTTGCAAAACAAGGACCCCTTGCAACATGGAATACTCAAGGAATGGAAAAATCTCACTATCAAGCGAGGACTTCTTTTTTCAAATGTACGAGAAAGGGGGGTGGACAAAGAAGGAGCAATGCACTAAAGGAATTATTCAATTGGTTCTATAGGAGGCAATTACAACGGATGAGATCAAACAACCATGCTGCTCAACCACAGATCTGAGATTAATGCTTCACTTTGAAACTTTGTACTGAATCTTTCTAAAGAGATCCAAATTCAAAAAAGATATTTTGGTGCAAAAAATTGTCAAATTTACATCAGTTTTTGATTTTTTTAATATCTCCAGGCATGTCACCCCTATATCTCAAAAACTTTCTTCTTTTATAGCCCCCAAGAAGGTTGACATTTGTCTCCTCAGCTGCTGTTGCATAGCTAGAGTAGCAAAGAAAGTATCCTGCTCTTGAGGCATTGAATCCTGCAGCATATCCAAACATTCGAAGTGCTGCTGCTCTCTCAAGTAGCATAATCTTGTTTGGATTGATTTGAAGGGGAGTGTACCCTAAAAACCGTGACAATATCTTTAGTGCAAACATTGGCAACTCAACCTTCTTTAGAATACTGCATGTGGAAAGAACAGAAGGTGACACTATCCAATGTAGGCATGTAGTGCATGAGAGAGGAGGCATCCCTTCTTGAAGAGCCCTCTATTGCTTTCCCCCTCGAGCCTTTAGCTCTCCCAAGAAAATTGTCTTTTTCAAGGAGTTCAATCTGCAAAACAAGACAATGAGTAATTAAAAATAACTTGAAAAAAAAGAAAGATTTCAGTAGGGAGATCACCTTTTGCAATTCATCTTCGGCAATGACTTTTTCTTAAAGGAGATTGCATGATCCGATCATCTCTCTATGTCAACTTCCTTTCCAATTTTTTTCAGCTTAAAGTCTCTGCCAAAATATTGGATGCCAAGCTCAACAAGCCTCTTCTCAAAATCCTCATCTTTGAGGGAAGGTTTTTCCTCTTCCACTCTTCTCATGCATAGAGCAAGTGCATCAGGAGCAGGCAAAAAATATTTATTGGATGTATGAAGATCAATTGCCAAAAACTCCTCTTTTGACTCTTCTTCTGTGTCAATAAAATCTTTGGCCACCTCAGAAGCTTCAAAAATGGTTGCAATACAGTAGTCCTCCCTCATATTAAGCAAACACTGGATATGATGGAGAGGAATATACTCTTTCCCATTGATAAAGAAGTAGGGAAGGTTTGGAATAGTAAGGGAAGCTTCAGATACCTCTACCTCATCTGTTGGCTCATCAATGACAGTACTAGCTCTAAATTGAGCAACATCAAAATTTGCACTCTCCTGCTCCTCAGCTGCAACATCAACTTCCTCCTCTTCTAGAATTTCACTTTTCTCAAGCTGCAAAACTGTGGAAACATTTTTATTTGTTTCCTCATCTGTATCTTTCACTTCATCGGCTTTGCCTTGCATGTCAACTTTAAGGAACAAAAAGAAAAGAAAAGCAACTTCTTTTGGAACAAGGTTACAAGGTTTTAAATGTAATTGACAAGAAATGGTAGGTGGACAAACAAAGGAAGTCTTCTTAGAAAATCTTCCAAACCTCCTTGTTACTTTGCTCTTCTCAATTGAGTTTGTAGTATATTCGGTTAGATGACAATAAGCCTTCCCATCTAAAACCAAACACTTGCCTTCAACTGCTTCTTCAAACTCTTTGAATTCTTCTGCCAAGAAGTCTTTCAAATGGTCTAACAAAGCTGCAAGATCAAACACAGGGTTGAATATTTCATATGCTTTGGTGTACACCTCCATGTCACCACCATCCATCACAGCCACCAATAGTTTCTCACTTGGACTCTCCTCCAAAATCTCCTCCCCGCCTTCAATCATGGTAGAGGAAAAGTCGACATGTGAAGCTAGGTACAAGGTACGGAAATACGCCCAACGTTAATGTACTAGTGCCAATGACAAACCCGAACCACGTGATACGCGCTGGACCCAAGCTTTGGAACTTGCTCCCTACGCGTCGTGCGGGACAAAACCACAGCAAAATGAACAACCCCGAACCACACGATACGCGCTGGAACCAGGCTTTGGAAGTGCCTCCCTGCGCGTCGTGCGGGAGAAAGCCACACCAAACCGTAAAACAACACCGAACGACGCGATAGGCGCTGGACCCAGCCTTTGGAACTGCTTCCCTTCTCGTTGTACGAGACAAAGCCACAACAAAGCAAACAAGAAGCGATAGGGGCCACCAATGTGCAATTTGCAAAGGATGAGATCATGCGAGGCGAAACACAAAAATAGATAATATGTCGCATCGTATGCGACAAGTGAACGTGCAACATTCTTAAAATTCGAGACCAAGCTTTATATAACATCCGAAATATGACCGTTAGTGACACGTGTCAACCATGCACACGTGCCACATGGCCTGCGCACAACGGTCGTCGTACGGACGGTTTTATGTATATAAACCCTTGTCACGTGCTCATTTTGTGCTTTCTCCCATACTCGACATTCGCGTCGTGTCGTCCTCAACTATCTGCACTTCGAGTTATCCGTCCACTAAGCCAAGCCAAGTTTCTTCTCAAACGATGCAACCGGAAGTGTTGGGCATGTGGGCGCACCTCCTACCACTTCCCACTCTTAGCATCCCTTACGACGCGATAGGCGCAAGTTGCAGAGTCTCGGTGAACCTCTAATCGCGTCGTACGGGGTTGCTGCTCGGCTAATTAAACGTTTTCACAACTCGCATACCCTCGCTCTATACCATGTCCTAAGGTGTTTGTGTGCCCTCTATCGCATTGTGAAAGTCTTTTTTTTTGGAATACTCATGGCTTCCCATACGACGCGATAGGCGTATGTTGCAACGGTCAGGTGAGGCTCTCATCGCGTCTTGCGGGGGATGTGCTCGGCTTAAAGATGTCACACCTCGCATACGACGCGATACGGTGATGTTCTAAGGTGTGGTTGCGCCCTCTATCGCGCCGTACAAGGCGTTTTGTGAATTTTTCTTTGGATGTTTCAGTGATCACATACGACGCGATACGGACCTATTCCACAGCCTGGGTCACCCTTGTATCGCGTCGTGTTGTCACCCTTCTCCTCACACACAACGCGATAGAAACTCCTTGAAGGTTGTGGCTTACGCGTCTGTCGCGTGGTGCGTTCTTTTACCCAAATGGCGAGGAC
This sequence comes from Adiantum capillus-veneris, assembly GCF_014529385.1. NCBI lineage: Eukaryota > Viridiplantae > Streptophyta > Polypodiopsida > Polypodiales > Pteridaceae > Adiantum > Adiantum capillus-veneris. The sequence continues at coordinate 93,321,493 of NC_140953.1, read as the reverse complement.
TAAGCAAACTGCAAGGAAGGTCTACCAAGCCCCAACTGATCCAGAAATAGGTGATGCTGAGAAAGATGCAGAGAAAGAACCCCCTCCACTACCTCGTCAGAGGCCCAATGCCAGAAAAAGATTGAATTATCAAGTGAAGTCCCTAAGAGAAACAAGAAAAGCACAAAAGTCTACTTGTCTACTGATTCCAAAGCTCTCTTTCATGAGAGTTGTCAAGGAGATATCTGATAGACTTGTAAGCATGATGAATATCAAAACTTTTGTCTCAATAAGGTGGCAATCTCAAGCTGTGATGTGCCTTCAGAAAACTGCTGAGGATTTTCTCATAGACTTTATGAATGATAACTACATTGCAACTACATTTGCTCACAGGGTCACACTTATGAGCAAAGATTTTGTGCTTGTGTCAAGGCTAAGGTACAAGTTTGATAAGGCTCTTGAGCTCATTCCTAGTGAGGATCTTAGAGCCTTCCAAATTTTAAACATCCCTCCTTCCAGGCAGCAGAAAGATTCTTGGGTTGTCATTGAGGATGTTACACATGAGTACGAGACAAGAAAGTCCCAGGATATTAAAGCAGGAAAGGAAGTTGAGAGGGAGCAAGACATGATATCCGAGGATGCTATCCTTAAAGAGCAAGCTGAAATTTTAAGAGCATCCAACTCTCTTCTTTACGAAAAAGTCAGAGGCCAAATGGTGGTGGATGTCTCCTTGTTTGGAGATATTGAGGCATATTTGGACATATTCCCACAAGACACAATTATGCTTGTAAATCCCAACATTGAGCTTGGTGACACTGTGCTCTATATCTGTCTCAGGTGTGTTTCTTTGCTAATTATTAGTGCATGTGCATGGCAGACAGGCACAAGGGGCTCATTGGGGCTTGTGTTTCCTTTTCCAGGTGTCTTATGAGGGATCTTCCAGAGGCTCTAGCTATGCAAATTGCCATACTTGACCCTCTAGTGACACAGTGCTTTTTCAACAAGCAAGGAACCCTTTCAAGTTTTTTTGATGATTTTAACATGCTGACCTGCAATTACATATTATACCCCTATGTTGAAGGGTAATTCTTAACTCCTTACATGTTATTTTTAACATTTTGTGGTATTCTTAGCTAATTGTTTTTTATTTTGTAGAGGACATTGGAGTCTTATTATCTTCAATCTTTTGGAGAAAGATATTATATTTATGAATTCATTGTCAAGTATCCATGGGAAAAGTAAACTGTAAGTATGAAGCATAATCTATTCTTGATGATGGCCTTGATGATGGCCCATTGTTTTCTATTAGTAGCTTTTTGATTCAATGTCTTCTTGCAGTGCTACCAAACTTATTGTTGGACACCTGAGTACCACAAATAAGGATTACAATATAGAAGCTTTCAAGTACTACAATAAAAAAGTGCCTTTACAGACAGACTCAACATCTTGTGGATGGAGGGTGCTTGCAAATGCATGGAGATATCTTGAGTCAAGGTGCCGGATGACTACACTCACTGTAAGTGTGGTTCATGTATTTATTTTGATGTTTTATGTATGTATGTCATGTCCTTTAGTTCCTTTTTCTATTTTTTTGAGTTGCATGACTATCCAGAGTCTTGGGTCACGTGGGTGAGAGAGAAGGCTGTTTCTATGGTTTTGGAAAGATCAATAAATCCAAATGATCCAGATTCTCCTTTGCCACCAAAGGTTTGGATGCAAAGAAAATGGATCAAAAGAAGAAAAGTCCTGCAAAGATCTATACAAAGAAAAAGGATCACAAGAAGAGTCCTGCCAAGGGGAGGAGTCCCAAGAAGAAGATCCCTGCCAAGGGAAAGAGTCCTACCAAAAAGAAGATCCCTGCCAAGGGAAAGAGTCCCACTAAGAAGACTGCCAAGGGAAAGAGTCCCACTAAGAGCCCTGCAAAAAAAAGAGCAGATACAAAGGGCCATCCATTCCACTCACGATTGAAATTCAAGGTTCAAAAGCGTCGTACACTTAAGAACAATAAGGGGGAGGAACCTAGCTCACCTTTCAAGCTACCATTCATGTTGTCAAAGAAAGCTGCCAAATCACCCAAGCCAGCCAGTCCTAAGGAGCCCAAAGCACCAACCCCTGCCAAGTCACCCGTGCCAAGCCCTAAGGGGTCCAAAGAACCAACCCCTGCCAAGTCACCACCACCACCCACTCCTGAACTTTCACCCCCTTCTGAACACAAAAGGAAAAGGGTCTCTGAGGATGCAGAATCCTCTCAGGCAAAAAGAAAAGTGGATTTTATGATTGAATAGTCCACAAAAGCTATGTACACTTTTGTTCATTTTGTCCATATGAACATATATATATACCCTTTGGTGATTCATAATTTTGTACTTCAAATACTTAATACCAACTGTCGATTCTTTAATGTGTATCATGATGTCATGTAAGTTTAAAACAACATAAGTAGAGAAAAGATAAATATATTTGCAAAATGATTACAATATTGAACTTGTTTTTTCAAGTCCTTGCAAGTGGCTCAAATACAACTCTTTTTGGGGGAAGGCATGTGATGCAAGAGGTTGAATTCTCCATCCTTGTGCTCACCACAATTTCATCCACTTTGAATCTATACTTGGGAGATGTTTCATCAAGAAACTCAAGAGATTCTCTAACATCATTTAGTCTCCAATTTGTTGTTCCTATCAGGCTTCTATACTCGGTGTGTGGATGGACTTTGACCTTTAGTTCAAACTCTGGACAATTTTCCTCAGAGTCGAGAGGAACCCAGCTACCTAATTTGCTTCTCCATCTCCTATAGTCGTAGCCCAGAACTAATGATTGACGACATAGTTGATATGAGATAGACATAGAATTTGGGCTTACTCTACAACTAATATTGTCACCAATATGGAAAGTTTCTTTGGTGCTCCATCCGTTTCCAAGAACATTATCCAGTTCAGTCATAGAAAGTCTTCTATTAAGCCACATCTTCTTTGTCCTCTGCAAATCCATTGTTTTGAAACATGCCACAAAGACATGTATAGGCAAGAACCATTGAACTTTAATCCTTCTTGATATCCTGCCCGGAGACATAGCTTTAAGGATGTCTTCTTTGATCTTGGATTTGAAGCTTGATATAGTACATGCATCAGGAGCTTCCCAATCAAGTGAACTTATGGTGGGAACGGGTAACTGATGTAGTTCTCCATATGCACCTTCTCATGATGGAACTTTGTATTCTGCAAAATAGACAAACAAATCCATTGTTTTGTAAAAAGAAGGTGGCTTGTTAGCAAACATAGCATCTGCAATCTCTTTATGCATTGCTTTGAACGTCCCACTCAGACTCTCCACAGGCTGCCATTCCACAGCTGTTGAAGGAAATATATCTGGAATGGAATCAAAAAATGAGAAAAACAATGGGATAATGAAAAAAATTCATTGTATTAAATAGTTTTTTTTTGTACTTACAGTAAGAATGCAGTGTGGGATGTTCTTCCCAGTCTAACACCATATCCTTGGCCATGTACACATGTTGAACCTTAGCTAGCCAACCATTGTCGGTCACTTTGAAAGCAAGAACACGACCTTTCCAATGGTTCTTTACTTTATCGCATTTAGTTCTCTTCACTCTGTGTACACCTTTGCATGAAGGAAGCATTGTTACCCAGTCATTCACACGAAAAGATATGGACTTCCAAAGACCATCCTCTCTAACGTTATGAAACTCACAAGAAGTTATGTTATGTGAAGGGTGACGTGCAAAAGACACCATGGAAACTCAGAGATTAGAGAAGAAAGAAAATATAGACGGAAAGACTTAAAACCTCTCACAAACTAGAGAGCGAGAAAGGTATACGTTTGAAAAAAATAGGTGATTTGTCATTAATGCTCTTGTTTTGAGAGCCTTCTGACATAGATTTCGTATCTTTTGACAACGCTTTTGTGAAATATAAACTAGAATAAAAGATGAGAGTTCATTGCTTTGAGCCGCAAATTTAATGAGCTCTCTCGCCGAAAGCACCTAAATATAGCAGTTTCAGCCTTGTGATCAAGAAATTTAGCGGTTCTCCATCAAAATAGGACCACCAATACCCACAATAGAGGAGACAAGAGTGCCATACTTTTGTATACGTGTCAAATAACTATTGGACTATTCCTTAATCCTTAGATTAACAAACAACCCTTTTTGAGTCGTTTTTGGCCCTAATGCTTTACTTGGAAATTACTATCATTGTGCAAAGCAAACTGCTTTGGAAATTTTATATGAAGCACGGCTTCGGGGAACTGGCAAAGTAGGGAATATCACCAGTTTTAAGACTGTGCAAGGCACTAATGGTTTTGGCTCTCATGTCTGAGGCCATCACTCTTGCTAAGGGCTTAACAATCCGTATGCAAGGCATGCTAAATAGGTGGCATCAATTCCACCGCTTCAGAGATTACGCTTCCACTATCACACTAGACACTCTGTCACGGAAAAATTAAGTTCTGGATTGTTTAAATTTTTGGTTGTTGTCAACGCACAACACTACTAAAAGGAACCTAAAATTTTGACTATATTCACCCCGACAGAGTGCCCTATTCAAGTCATCCTTGTAAAGAAAGAGGATGCAAGAGAGCTACACAAGACAAGCACACATCACACAGAGATGGAAAGATTCTTCTTCTTCTTCTCACAGAAAAGAGAGTACAAAATGACTAAGTGCTAAAAAGTAGCACATATGTACATGCGGTCACTAAGTGTAATGGAATTTGCCTATTCAATTTGAGAGTAGCGGAATTTAATGAGAGTACTTTCAAGAAATGATTTTGTGAGCATAGCGGGTAGACATAATTGAAGATAGCAACATAATTATAGCAATTAGTTAAATTGGCATGGACAATACTTTTGCAAGAGAGAGAATTTAGAGAACATGACAACAATTGAGGACCGGATTTATGTGGAGCCGGTCCCCCCTCCAATAGGCATTTGTATTATGATTTCTCCCATAAAGAGAGACCTGTTACAATACATTCTTTGTGTTCCTTGTGAGCTAGGTGAAGCAATGAAGATGGAAAGCTTCATGCATCACCAACATAACATAAACTTGAAGAAAGCTTTAACTATCCCAAGCCTCAGTCCCAAGACCTCAAACACCTTCGAAGGTGGAGAGAGCTAGCAGGGAATGAGGGTAGGGAAGAGGAAGAAGAAACATTTCGTAGGAGAAAGAATTAGTTCCTCACTTATCATACTCTTGTTGCTAGAATACATAATAGCATAGTAATGAAGAAGAAGGAGATGGCAAGCTTAAGCATTGAAGCATGGCTCTTGGTTGGATTTGCACTCCATAGCCAAGAGTGTTGGTGTAGGCTCTCAACCTTTACTTCCTTGGAGAGGGAGCTCTTCCACTTTGCATAGCACACAATGAGAGTGCTTGTGAGTGTGTGTGGGTGAGTATACCCCCTAAGCACCCCCCTAGCTTGCTTGGGTCGACCCCCCCTTGTAGCTCATGCTTGAAGCTCATTGGACCCCTCCAGGCCTAGCCAATCACTAGCAGAAGCCATTACAAGCAACAGGGATAGCCTTGGGACAAGTGTCCCCCTTTCCCCTTTGAGAGAGAGGACTTGATAAATGAAAAAACAATTAGATAATTCAAGTAATTTATCATTGGACCCCTTTGAAGCCTAGCCAATAGGCTTCAAGCAACACATGAAGGTAACATGGGTAGGGACCTGACATGTGTCCTTGCTGCCTCTTCAAGCTGAGGCTTCCCTTGTGAGTGTGAGTGTGTGTTCTCTCTCTAATCCCTAGGAAAAGGGCTCGCCCCCCCTCTTGTAGGGATGCTTTTGACTTTAGGAGCTCAAGCACCTTAGTCATCAAGCATGACAAAGCACTTGGACTAGGGGGTATTCCCACAAGCATCTCAAGCAAGCATGTCAAGGCACCTCAAGCACCTTAATCAAGCGGCAAGTCAAGCACCTCAAGCATGGAGTAAGTCAAGCACCTCAAGCACCTTAATCAAGCACCTCAAGCAGGACAAACACCTCAAGCACGACAAGCACCTCAAGCAGGACAAACACCTCGAGCTTGGGTCGGGTTCCCACCTCAAGCTCAGCCCTAGCTTACCTAAGTTCAAAGGACTTTTACACACATTATTGGAGTTCTTCAATGAAGCTAACCCTAAGGTCTTATGCTCCATTGGTTAGCCTTGCTCTTGATAGACCATCTCCCATTTGGGCCCCTTTACTATTGGCCCCGTGTTGAGATAGATCTATAAGCACATATCTATATCTTAACACTTGTTCCCGTGTATTCTCCCACATTAAGTGATCAATTTAATATGAGAAAATCAGTTGGGTTGGTTAGATATTAGATTTTATGACATTACCTCTCTCATGAAATCATAGTCGTCCTCGACTATGAGGTAGAAGAGATAAAGGCTTAGTCATTAGTCAATCGTACTTAGCGGGTAGAGGATCCCTTTTTTTACCCTACGACATCTTTCCAAGATGGATGACTAATCCATTTGGTGCTTGGGAGACATAGATGCCGCAAGCATGTCTGCTCTTTAGTCCATTTCATTCTCCCAAAGTAGAGTGACAAATTCTACTTGGTGTTTGAGAGACGTCGTCATCACAAACATGATTCTAAGCATGCATACTAGTTAAATTTGTGCACAATTAAAAAGAGGATTAGTCTTATAAGAAAAAAACATGAGTCATTTAAAAGAGAGTTGCACATTTGCTTACTCTAATGTAGCATTGTAAGCATTGACAAGGTTCATACTATCCTTAAGTTGTACTCCTTGCATCCATTTAACATCTTCAAAAGGATAATTTTTGAACTTAATAAGATACCGTCGGATTATCTTACCATGTCGTAGTACCTTGTCTTTATGCCGAAGGAGAGCTTCGGGTTGTAGCACCTCTTCTTGGACTTTGAGGAGCAAGGGACTTTTAGGTCTTCCCTCTATGATCTCGAAAGGTGCTTTCCCGATAGAAGTATGGATAGTATTATTGTAGGCATACTCTACTAGAGGTAAATACTTTTCCCATTGTGAGCGTTGATCTACTTCGGTAACATAAGTCTTGAGTAGATCGAGTATCGTAAGATTGGCTATCTCACTTTGGCCATCCGTTTATGGGTGATAGGACGAAGAGAAATTCAATATTGTTCCTAGATTTTCAAAGAGACCTTTCCAGAAATTACTGGTCATTCTAGGATCTCTATCTGACACGATGGATGTGGGTAATCCATGGTTCTTGAAAATCTAAGATATGAAGAGAGTTGCCATTTGATGTGCCTTAATAGTCTTTTTGACAGGAATAAAATGTGCTTGCTTGCTAAACCTGTCGACTATTGTCCATATTCCTGTATTCCCATGGATAGACTTGGGTAATCTAAAGATGAAATCCGTGGATATACTCTCCCATGGTGAATTTGGAATAGGCAATGGCTGGAGTAATCCAGGTTGCTTCCCTCTATCATACTTGGTCTTTTGGCATACTACACATTTTGAAACATACTCTTGTATGTCCACTTTCAGGGTAGGCCAATAGAAATACGTCTCTACTCCTCAGAGAGTAGGTTGAATACCTCTATGCCCTGCATATGGAGGAGCATGGGATTCATACATAACCTTCTCACGAAGGGAATGGGTAACACATAGCCTATTGCCGTGGAGAAGATAACCATCCTGCAAGGTGAATGGTTCCTCTTTCTTCCCCAAAGCAAGGGCTGACATTATGTCTCTAAAGTCAGGGTCAGTAGCATACTCATCTATCATAGAGGATAGATCATTGTGAGTAGCTATAGAGACCGCATTAACTTTTGGTCGTCGTGAAAGTGCATCGGCAACTTGATTGTGCTTACCAGCTATGTGAGCAATATGGAAATTAAATTGCGAAAGAAAATTTTCCCACCTCATTTGTTTGTCGGAAAGCTTGGTTTGCGTCATGAAATACTTGAGACTTTGGTGGTCGGTTCGTAGGATAAATGGAGTCCCCAATAGGTAGTGCTTCCATGTGTCTAGGGCATGTAGAATAGCTAAAAGCTCTTTCTCATAAATACCCAAGACTCGTTCATCACTATTGAGCCTTCGGCTCTCATATGCTATGGCATGCCCTTCTTGAAGCCGAACCGCTCCAAGGCAATCACCACACGCATCACATTGGACCTCAAATGGCTTTGAGAGATCCGGAAGTACGAGGACTGGTTGGGAAGTAAGCTTCTCTTTGAGTTTTTCAAAATCATTTTGCTCCTTAGCAGTCCATACAAACTTAACATTCTTCTTTGTTAAGTCGTGTAGTGGTCTTGCTACTTAAGAGAATTTTGCTATGAAGCGTCTATAGTATGCACACATACCAATAAAGCTTCTTAGCTCATGTAGATTCCTTGGGTTAGGCCATGATTTTATTACCTCTAACTTTGATGGATCCATACGAATACCATCGTGAGAGATAATATGACCTAGATATTGAATCTCTTGAAGGAAGAATTCACTTTTCTTTTGGTTGAGAAAAAGTTTGTTCTCCCTCAAGGCTTGAAAAATCACTTGGAGATGTTGCTTATGTTCCTCCAAAGACATGGAGTAGATGATGATATCATCAAAGAACACTCCAGTGAATTTATGATATGGTCTAAAAATTTTCTCCATGAGACGATTGAAAGTAGCTGGTGCATTAGTCAAGCCAAAAGGCATGACTAGATATTCATAAAGACCAAATGTTGTGCGAAACGCGGTCTTTAGGATATCTTCATCCACTATCCTTATTTGATGATAGCCACTCTTAAGGTCAATCCTACTGAAGTAGGTAGAGCCTTGTAGCTTATCAAACAGATCTTCTACCCGAGGCACGAGAAATCTGTTTTTGATAGTGATATGGTTTAGTGCTCGATAGTCCACACACATACGGTATGTACCATCTTTCTTTTTCACTGAAAGGACTGGAGAACAAAAGGGAGAGGAACTAGGCCTCACCATCCCTTTGTCTACCAATTCCTGTACTTGCCTCATAATCTCCTCTTGTTGAGCTTGTGAGACTCAATAAGGAGGTTTGTTAGGCGGTGAGCTTCCTGGAAGGAGCTCAATACGATGGTCATCATCCCCTCGTTTTGGAGGTAGGTCCATAGGGATATCATCAATGAACACATCTTGGAATCCTTTTAGAAAAGTAGACAAGTCTAACTCTTCTTGATTCCTATCATTTTCATTTGATGAAACATTATTAGCTTTTAGAGACTCTTTGACATAAATCATGTATGCAAAAACTGAGCTCTTCATTGATTTATCAAAAGAAAGAGGATATACAAGTGGAATAGTGCGACCACGCTCACTAGCATCTATATACATGTTCTTTCCCCTGTAGGTGAAGTAAATTCTCCTTTCAGGGAACTTCATGTTGGCAGCCATGCGATCAAACCATGGTGCCCCTAGGATAACATCCTGATGTTGGAGAGGAGAGATGAAGAAGCCTTCTTTGTCGACATAGCTTTGGACATAAAGCCTCACTTACCAATCAAGGGAGTAGCGGAGGCTTGTTGTCCCTTGAAAGCTGCATCAGCTGTTACTATATCTCCCATCTCAAAAGATTGAATGCCCAACTTGGTGGCCAACTCTATTGATATGAAGTTGAAAGTAGAGCCAGGGTCAAACAAGATGAAGGCATCATGCTCTCTTACCTTTCCCCAAGCATAGGAGAGTGATGATCCTTTGCAATGAGCATCCTCTTTTGGAGCTTCGATGGTGGAATCCCTAGGAGTCTCATTGCGAGTATTCTTCTTGGGGCAAGAACGATAGCCATGTCCTTGCTCCCCACACTTGAAACATTTATGGTCCTTGCAAAAAGCTTCAAGCTCTTCAGGAGAGAGTTTGTTTTTACCTTTGTAAACTCCCTTCTCCTTGGACCGATTGTTGTTGTTGTTGGAAGTGCCTTGGGAATTATTTTGAGCATTGGATTTCCCCTTTGCATCATTTTTATCTTTGTTTTCCATGGGCTTGACATTACGTCTAGCCCCTTGATGGAAATTGATGCGTGAAGAAACCATGGTGTGGTGGATTACTTCGGTAATAGTACCGGGCCGTTGAGAGTTGATGTATTCGGCCATCTCTTTAGGTAATCCCGCACATAATTGTTGTCTTTGTTCGACAAAGTCTATCTTTTGAAAGACAGTAGCTTTGAGATGTAAATCCCAAAACTTGTATACATACTTGTTGATAGACTCATGAGAGAGAAGCTTCAAGCCGCACCATTCGGTAAGAACTTTATCTTTAGTATCACTTGGAAGAAATTGCTTCATGATGGAAACTCGTAGAGTTTTCCATGTCTTTGGGGCTTCTCCATTGCCACGAAGGCTAGCCCACCATTGACGAGCTGATTTTTGGAAGTGCATAGCTACATGGCGTAGCTTGGAGGACTCTGTGAAGCCCTCGTCCCCAAAGGCCGCATCAAATTGCTGGATGAAGGCCAACACTTTGTCGGTAGCACCAAAGGTGCCATCGTAGGTGAGAAAAGAGATACTCTTTCCTCCCTCCTTGAACTTCTTTAGCTTTTGTGACCTTAGCCATGCAAGAAATGATTTGCGATGTCCTCCCCTCTTGTATTCTCTAGGAGAATAGCCATAACTTTCATCGGAAGAGGAGGAAGGTGAAGAAGAAGGAGAAGAGGGTGACCTCTTCCTAGCCCTTTTCTTCCTTTGTTTCCTCTCTTGCCTTTCAGAGTGATGAGGAGAAGGACTATAGGTTAATCTTTTCCTCTTGGGAGGAGTAGGCGATCATCTAGACCGCCGTCTTCCTGGAGCCACATCTTCAGAAGAACTTAAACTGTCATTGCTTTCTTTCTCTTTGGATTCCTCCTCTCGAATGGGAGAGAGTCTTCTTTTGGGGGTCTCTTCAAGAGGCCTCCTAAGCTCTCTCTCCTCTGGGAGAGGAAGGGAAATTCCATAAGCACGAAGTTGTTGAGTAACTTTGGCTTGCAAAACAGGGTTGCCCATAGCTTGTTGCAACCTAGTGACGAGATAATTCACAAACATGGGAGCATCATCATTAGCACCTTCATGTGCAAAATCAAAGATATCAATGTTCATTCTACTCTCTTGATTATTGTCAGCCATGTTAACAAAATTTATGTTTATACTTAGTGTATGCTTTGGCAATGCAAAACCTTGGTTGCCACTCCTCTTAGCCTTTGAAAATCGGCTCTTAAGTATCTACAACCACGGCTCAAAGTGGTTAATTATAGAGAGTAGAGGAGTAGATCTAACATAGCAGAGTTGCCAAGGGCTAGCTCCTTTCGGACTTCTTATGGATCAATAATGGTAAAGCCGTAGGCAAGTATAAAAATACTCCATTATTAAGTCCAAAGCTCCCGAGGTGTGCACCATCCCCCTCATAGTGGGCTTAACAAAACCGATATTAGATACCAGTTCCACTTACTCTATTATAATTAACAACATCAACCATTTATAGGCTACTTAAGGACCTCTCTTCTTAAGCAAGAAAAGAGAAACCAAATGCTCTGATACCAATGTAATGGAATTTGCCTATTCAATTTGAGAGTAGCGGAATTTAATGAGAGTACTTTCAAGAAATGATTTTGTGAGCATAGCGGGTAGACATAATTGAAGATAGCAACATAATTATAGCAATTAGTTAACTTGGCATGGACAATACTTTTGCAAGAGAGAGAATTTAGAGAACATGACAACAGTTGAGGACCGGATTTATGTGGAGCCGGTCCCCCCTCCAATAGGCATTTGTATTATGATTTCTCCCATAAAGAGAGACTTGTTACAATACATTCTTTGTGTTACTTGTGAGCTAGGTGAAGCAATGAAGATGGAAAGCTTCATGCATCACCAACATAACATAAACTTGAAGAAAGCTTTAACTATCCCAAGCCTCAGTCCCAAGACCTCAAACACCTTCGAAGGTGGAGAGAGCTAGCAGGGAATGAGGGTAGGGAAGAGGAAGAAGAAACATTTCGTAGGAGAAAGAATTAATTCCTCACTTATCATACTCTTGTTGCTAGCATACATAATAGCATAGTAATGAAGAAGAAGGAGATGGCAAGCTTAAGCATTGAAGCATGGCTCTTGGTTGGATTTGCACTCCATAGCCAAGAGTGTTGGTGTAGGCTCTCAACCTTTACTTCCTTGGAGAGGGAGCTCTTCCACTTTGCATAGCACACAATGAGAGTGCTTGTGAGTGTGTGTGGGTGAGTATACCCCCTAAGCACCCCCCTAGCTTGCTTGGGTCGACCCCCCCTTGTAGCTCATGCTTGAAGCTCATTGGACCCCTCCAGGCCTAGCCAATCACTAGCAGAAGCCATTACAAGCAACAGGGATAGCCTTGGGACAAGTGTCCCCCTTTCCCCTTTGAGAGAGAGGACTTGATAAATGCAAAAACAATTAGATAATTCAAGTAATTTATCATTGGACCCCTTTGAAGCCTAGCCAATAGGCTTCAAGCAACACATGAAGGTAACATGGGTAGGGACCTGACATGTGTCCTTGCTGCCTCTTCAAGCTGAGGCTTCCCTTGTGAGTGTGAGTGTGTGTTCCTTCTCTAATCCCTAGGAAAAGGGCTCGCCCCCCCTCTTGTAGGGATGCTTTTGACTTTAGGAGCTCAAGCACCTTAGTCATCAAGCATGACAAAGCACTTGGACTAGGGGGTATTCCCACAAGCATCTCAGGCAAGCATGTCAAGGCACCTCAAGCACCTTAATCAAGCGGCAAGTCAAGCACCTCAAGCATGGAGTAATTCAAGCACCTCAAGCACCTCAAGCACGACAAGCACCTCAAGCAAGACAAACACCTCGAGCTTGGGCCGGGTTCCCACCTCCAGCTCAGCCCTAGCTTACCTAAGGTCAAAGGACTTTTACACACATTATTGGAGGTCTTCAATGAATCTAACCCTAAGGTCTTATGCTCCATTGGTTAGCCTTGCTCTTGATAGACCATCTCCCATTTGGGCCCCTTTACTATTGGCCCCGTGTTGAGATAGATCTATAAGCACATATCTATATCTTAACACTTGTTCCCGTTTATTCTCCCACATTAAGTGATCAATTTAATATGAGAAAATCATTTGGGTTGGTTAGATATTAGATTTTATGACACTAAGTGTGAACTCGCTAGAAGCGTACTAGGCTGGCACTATAAGTGTAGTCCAGATGTAGAATCACTCGCAGAGATCCTCTGTGTCGGTCACCTAACGCGCCAGTGAGTAAATGCCGTCCGTAAGTGGCCAAGACCCATAGTGGATGCCAGCTCAAGATGTAGAGCTCGACATCTCAACACTCCCCCTCGAGCTCTGCATGTCACAGAGTCCAAGCATAGTCCGGAAACGTCGAAGCTTCTCAGCTCCGAGGGCCTTGGTAAAGATATCCGCTATCTGCTCCTCTGTGCTGACGTAGACCAAGTCGATGTCGCCCGCCAACACCGCTCTCGAACGTAGTGGTAATGGACCTCTATGTGCTTGGTCTTGGCATGGAACACTGGGTTCCTAGCCAACTGCATGCTGCTGAGGTTGTCACAATGGATGACAATCTGCTGGTCCACCTGCACTCCCAAGTCCTCAAGTAATGTGCGTAGCCAAGCTACCTCGCACGCTGCAACTGCTGCACCTCTATACTCGGCCTCTGTGCTCGATAAAGCAACCGTAGGCTGCTTTTTGCTGCTCCAAGTAACAGCAGCACTCCCAAAAGAGAACATGAAGCCACTCGTAGATCTCCTATCAACAATGCTACCTACCCAATCTGCATCTATATACCCATACAATGCTAATGGCGCATCTGCTGCATAGAACAATGCGTAGTCAAGAGTCCCTTGCACATACCAAAGTGTGCGTCGTACTCCATCCAAATGTGGCTTCCTCGGAAGCTGCATGAACTGACTCTCCAAGCCTACTGTGTAGCTCAAGTCTGGCCTCGTGATAGTCAAGTAGATTAGACTACCCACAATCTTCCTGTACATATTGACATCCTCAACAACATCACCCTTCTCTGCACTCAGCTTTGCATTCTCATCCAAGGGAATAGAAATTGGCTTACAATCAGCCATACCATACTTTGACAATGTCCAAAGCATATTGTCTCTGTGATAGCCATACACCCTCTGGAGTCCTGATCACCTCAATGCCAAGAAAGTAGCGCAACTCGCCCAAATCTTTCATTTCAAACTCTTGTTTGAGAAGACCCTTCACATGGTCAATCTCCATAGCATTGTCACCCACAATAATAAGGTCATCTACATATATGGTAATGACCACAATCCCCACATCACTCTCACGTACACATAGTGAATGATCAACATGAGCTCTCCTAAAACCAATACTGACAAGATACTTGGCAATCCTATCATACCATGCTCTAGAGTCCTGCTTCAAACCATACAAAGCTTTGAGAAGTCTGCATACATAATCTGGGTAACCTGGATCAACATAACCAGGTGGCTGATCCATATACACTTCCTCTTGCAACTCACCATTCAAGAAGGCATTCTTTACATCCATTTGATGCATAATCCATCCTCTAGATGTAGCCACTGCTATGACAGCTCTCACAGTCGTCATCTTTGCCACTAGAGCAAAGGTCTCCTCATAGTCTATGCCATACGTTTGTGCATAACCCTTTGCGACCAGCCTTGCCTTGTGACGCTCAATGTTACCATCAACCTTATGCTTGGTTTTATACACCCATTTACAGCCAATAGCTTTCTTGCCACTTGGCAATGGCACCAACTCCCATGTGTCGTTTGCTTCCAATGCAGCCATCTCTTCATTCATTGCATCATCCCAATGCACATTTCCAACTGCATCCTCAAAACATGTGGGCTCCACATCCTGTATCACCTTATCCATCAACCATAAAGGGAGGTTCATCAACCTTTTCCTTTCCTTTTCATGATACATTCCCTGTACCTGCTGGTGGAGTAACCTGCGTACGTAGTCTACCATTCCATGGCTTCTCAACAGAGCCACGAGAAGATGACTCTTGTGGTCCACTCAAAACTTGTGACTGTGGCCTCACATTTTGTACAACCACATCATATTTTACATCAGCCCCAATAGTGCCATGTGCATTACTGTACAAGCTGCTCATCTCATCAAAGACTACATCTTTGCTAACTCGTAATTCTCGTGTAGTAGGATTGTAGCACTTGTACCCCTTTTGTCAACGGAATATCCCACAAGAATACATTTCTCTGCTTTAGGATCCAATTTCCTACGCAAATCATCCATGCACGTAAGCTATGCAGCCAAACACTTTCAAGTGTGCCAAATCAGGCTTTGTACCTGTAAACTTTTCCTCAGGTGTTACATCATGCACCGCAGCTGTAGGTGTCCTGTTCATAATGTACACAGCTGTATTTACAGCTTCATCCCAGAAATGATGAGGCATGTTCTTCTCATTCATCAATGCACGTGCAACCTCTACAATGTGCTTGTTTTTCCTTTCTACGATCCCATTCTGCTGTGGAGTATATCTGCATGTAAACTGCCTGCGTATACCATGCATTCACAGAAAATCTAAAAAATCATTGGAGAAGTACTCTCCCCCTCCATCTGACCTCAATGTCTTGATTTGCATATCTGTCTCCTTCTCAATCATGACTTTGAAGTCCTGAAAGTGACCAAACACTTCACTTTTGTTACGCATGAAGTAGACCCATACTTTCCTTGTATGGTCATCAATGAAAGAGACATAATACCTGCAACCATGTATACTTGTAGTATCGGTTGGACCTCAAACATCTGTGTGCACCACCTCAAGTGGTTTTTTACATACATTGCGCTCATGTGGAAATGAGCCCATTCACTATTTTCCAAACTGGCATGCTACACACACTTTGTGCATACCATCGACCTTGAATTTGGGCAAACCTTTTACAATCTGTTTTGATTGCATGCTGCACAATCTCTGCTCATTGACATGGCCAATGCGTTTGTGCCAAATGTCAACATCAGCCACAACACGTGTGCCCTGTGCAAATAATGCAGCTTTTACCTCAGGCATATCTACATTCAACGTAAACATTCGGCCCACACATTTGCCCTCTGTGATCAGCTTACAGTCATTCTGGAAATCTTCTACATAACAACCATTTGGATTGAAGCGAACCTGCAAACCCTGCTCAACCATTTGTCCAACAGAAACAAGATTCTTTGTAATGTTTAGGGTGTCACTACATATAGTGCGACGCTCAAGTTGAGTTTTTGATACTCTTGCACTTACGTCAGCTGATCTATACCATGGAGTCTAGAGGCAGCAAACAGTTGAGACAACATGGCTGTTGATATGAGCTAGGCATCTCACTTGTGTGGATTTCTTGCTCTCTCTATAGCACCTACGAGTGTCTATGGCATCAGAGTTTTGGGGTACGACCCAGCGGGTGCTTATTAAATCACCCCATATGCATTGAGGATCACAGTTTGATCTATTCTCGTTATACTTTCAAGGAAAGAATTTTGCAATCTACCACGCGGTAGCAGAAAAATTCAACTTTTCAAGTTGATTCTCATCATTATGTACACGATTAACTAGGTTGGTTACCGTTACCTGCTAGTTGAGAAATTTCTACAAAGGGTCTTACCAAGGGGTTTGACTACGTAGATTCTACCCAATGGGTTTGGATTGTGAGGGGAACACCCAGGGTTTCTAGTGCAATTTTGCTTGGGCTTTTCATAGGGGGGAGATGTACTCCTATGCATTTGAATACGGGTAACTGAACTTTCAGTTCAATCCACTGGGCCATGCAAAGGGCACGTCGAAACAAGTATTTTGGGCCGTAGTGTCCAAATTACATTATGATGTTATGATTCCACTTGTAGGATTTGATTTGGCACATGTTGTCACATGGGATACAACATCGTCTAGGAACTCAAGGAGTTCGATTTTAGCCAGTGTGGAGCAATGAATGAGGGTCCCTCTCACTCTTGTCGAAGAGTGTTTAGAGTTACCTCCACACACAAGTACATCTTGTACTTGAAGGATGTTCTTTTTTCAGACATCCTTAGTTGAAACATATTCCACATGTGGCAAATATGAGTCTCTGGGACTGACACTGGCGCCCCCTATTTCAAATATATGTCACGACAAAGTCCCTACGTGCTGGTCAAATTTGTTTTCTAGACCATTTTGAGCACGACGTATCAGGAGCAATTTCAGTGGGCCAGAAATTGTCGGATACTTAGAATGACTTGTTCAGCTACAAGTACTGCTAAACAACATTACAGATAGTTGTTTATACATATAGCAAGGCTATAAGTTGTTAATGAAAAAGTTTCATTGTTTGTACCTAGAAGTGATCAATATTTCACCTTCTATTGTAATTCAGACATTTCAGCAAGGCTTGAAAACAATTACCATTGAAAGTATTTAGTTTCTTTCCGGAACTATTTACATTCCTCTTTACTGTGTGCTACGCACATCACATTCGCCATAAGTACTGGCAAGGATGATCATTGTGCGCTCCTTGCCGCAATGTCGAAGCAAGGGACTTGCCGATACACCGTGTGCGAGCCACAAATGGCTCCAAGCACACAACAAGCCTAAACTAGCAAGCTCAAGGAAGCAAAGGGTGTGTCACTCACCGCTCTACGCTCGCCTTCGTGGTGGATTCCTCGCCACGATGAAGAAGAAGCTGCAGTCGTGCCACGCTCAACCGCCTCGCCGCCGCCGTGCCTTTGTAATGCTCGATCGCACACACACTCTCCCTCTCTCTCTCTCTCTCACACACACACACACAAGGAGGTGAAGAAGAAGAAGATGGAGATCAAGATGGAGCAAGAGCACTCTTCTATTGCACAAATGAGAGAATGAGTAAAAATTAGGTTTAGTTGGCTTTTATAGGAGCTCACCCCATTCACACTTGGGCGCCCATGCTTAGCCAACTAATCCCTTGAATGTCCCAGTTAGAGTGCGCCTCTCATCGGCGATCACTCTTACCCTTTTCCTATTGGTCCGACAAGTCCGGTACCTGACTCTAAATAATACATAATACGCGTCCATCGTAGGTGATAGGGTGTCCGTGTGCCGTGAGGGTTAACATGCCCCCCTTCCTGATGTAGATTCCGTCCTCGGAAGCTATTGAGTTGAAGCTGGTTCGTCGAGGTGGAAGAGCATTTGAGATGAATGTCCTTAGCCTTCTTTAGTCACTGCAAAATCAAACAACATTGGCACAGTAATTGCATTCTCTTAAAAAGCATATGCAGTTTAGGTAGACAAATTGATTGGTAAAAGAATTTCAAACAATTTGTTAGCAATGAACATTAAATTGCAATGTAATCAAATGCATAAACAGATGAAAAGGTAAAAAATTAAACAAGTCTGGGGTCGCTAATTTGACGGTCGAAAGGCACTAGAGATCGAATATTAATACCATGGGTAAGCTTCTTAATTTTCTGTGGTCAATTAAGTTGTTTAATCGCGAGAGCCAAGTATTCATGTTCGAGGGCTGACTAGAGGCTATACCTAGAAAACCTTGTAGTTAAGCTACCATAAAAGGAATTTCTCATGAAATCATCGCCTGATTGATTACTTTTTCTTTGACCCCCCAAAGTCTTTTCACATTGATTCAATTATGATGTGTGTGCTTATTTTGTATGCCTTGGGTTTTTTGCTTTTCAAGGAAAAGCGCCCACATTGGGAACCTCTAGGGCTCTAGTACCATAGGCAATACATGTGAGTGAAGTACCAAATCAAGCTGAGATTTCTCTTCCAGCTTAAGATTTTACATTGTGGCACTTTGATTTTTTGTTTGTTCATTTTGAACATTTTAATTTTGTAAGTTTGGGGGGTCATATAACACTGTTACCCTCCCCAGGCTCATCACATTAGTAAACTCCCTTTATAATACTTAAGCTAAAGGTCAATAGGGTTAAGCCCACTAGAAAGCCCTAGTACATTTCATACAATGCTGCCTAAATTGGATTAAGAACCTAAGTAACCATCGCTTTAAGAACCTAAGTAACCATTGCTTATTAGGAAGGCATTCCCCATGGTATTAAGAGAAGATTTCTAATACCTAGCTTGGTCAAACTAGCTTAGTCGGACTGCTTGATTTTTAAACCTAGACAACTGATTATGACAAAACATTACATTGAATTAAATGTTTGATACTAAGCCAATGCGCTGAATATTATGCTACCAATCACAATCAAGGCAGACAAACATGGATGCAAAAAGATAAGGGCAATGCTAATTGACAAGAAACACCTGTTTGTGTCGATGGTCGCGCTTGATTTGAAGTGTGAACGAGAGAAAGGTTCCATGAAGGTCCAAATCCTATCAATAGCAACACGCTCTTGTACACACTAGGAAACAAAAGGAATACCTCCAGGAGGCACATTAGTGGGAAAAGAGAACTTCGCTAATCTCTCAACTCTAAAACAGAAACACTCCTAACGTACTAATCTTACCTACCCTCCATCACTCAAGTGATGAGGATCAAAGGTGTTTTATGGCATAGGTTTCTGTTTCACTGTACCAGGTGTGACATGTGTAGGTCTGAGTCAATGTTTTGACTTTTAATGTGCATACTCGTTTGCTAATTGCTCTTGCTCTTTTTTTTTTTTGTGAGTATAAAGCTTTATATGTACATTCCCTAAGATTGGTGATTGAGAGGTCAGGGAAAAAGGTTGAGAGGGAAACAAATGAATGATGACTGTCAGCAAACACTCCCTCCTTCCTTGGGTAGATCATACCGTTTGAAATGAGCTTGTCACCCTTTGAAACCAATTGTTCCAGTTGGTAATAGGTGAGGATTTTTGCCAGTAGTTTTCTATTACCCTAGGTGCCTCGTCAAGTTGCAAGGGTGGTAAGGTACTCTCCCAGGATCGAACTTGAAGTGGTTCATCAGGTGATTCTTGAACACTGGGAGGTGTGGATTCTTTTGTAGCTTCATGGAGGTCCACTACTATAGATGGAGGCTGTGTAGAAGCTTTTACCTCTATGGATGTATTACATGAGGAGCTAGAAGCTTCATGGACTCCCCCCTTCCTGAGCTAGGTGGAACAAATCGTTCTTTCTTTGGTACCCAAACTAGCTCGGGAGCGGGTATGTAGCATTCTGTGATTTTTTTCTTTTCACGATCATTGATTCGTTTTGGAGCTACGGGATTGGGCTCACTTGGGTCAGGTGATAGGTAAGAGCACAATCTACGTTTTGGCACCCAGATTTGATCATTTCCTTGATAGTATCCTTGGGCTTCCAATAGTCGTTTAGGGATCCATCGCAACATTTTCTTACTTTTCTTGGAGCGAGTGGTACGTTTCTTACAAGGCTTCTATTTTTTAGCACTAGCTATGGTCACTAAAGAAGCTTTAGGGACCCACTTGTATGTTTTCTTCGTTACCTTAGGATGAGTCTTGTGTGTCTCAAGCTTTCTTTCAACTACATCAGTTGAAGCTCTAGAGAGTTGGGCTATGGGGACGTATGGTTCAACCTCCTGGACATGCAATGTCTTGGGTTTTATTTCCTTAAGCAATATCTCAGGGACTATGGCTTGAGTGGTAGGACTAAGAGTTGGCTTTTGCGTTGTAACACCCCCAGTCCCCCAATCAATAGTGCATTTGGTGGCTATCATCCACGTGCGGCCTAGGTTTATATTACCCTCCATAGTTCCAGTAGGCATGACCAAAAAGTCTTGAGCTACAATTCCATTGTCATAACTGACAGAAGTGTGCCAGATTCCAAAAACCGTAGTTTTTTTCTTGTTGACACCCTTGACTTGGATAATACTCTCAGATAGAGGTGGTTTCCCTAACTGACACCACACCCCATAGGATAGCAGATTATATTTAGCACCGGTGTCCAATAAGGCGTTATATAGCACTTTTCCATAGGCACTATTTAACTCAATAGGGTATCGTAGAGGTGTGTCAGAGTCCAACCCATCCTCTTCGATTTCCATGTGTGCATAAGGGGCTAGAGGCACATACGGTCGAGGCCCCATATTAGGTACTGCGACACTAGGTAGTGGCATTGCACTAACCGTAGATGTCATCGGTACATTCTCTGTCAGGCTTATCCCTGGAGTGAGCACTGGGTTTTCCTTAATAGAGGGTTGAGCCAAGTTAGGGAAGCTAAAGTTGTCGCTCGGAGGCTCAGATTGCATAGAGACCCCAGGTGAAATGACGTAAGATGGGTCCATGGGACTCATTAGAGGAGTCTCCATTTGTGATAGAGTAGGCTGTTGAGCCTTGCTCGTATCCAAAAATCTCATGGGGCCAGTTGAGAGTATATTTACCCCTCGGTTTTGCCTTTCTGATTGAATAATGCCATGGATAACATTACAGATCATTTTCTGTTGATCTTCGATGCTCGTGGCACTAGAGGTGGATTGTACAATCTCTATCCATCCTACATGGTAGGCGTGGCCAGAGTGTAGATCCGTCAACACCTCAGTGTGGAGGTCGTATGTCCAATGATCATTAATGAACAATCCTTCTAGAGTCGACGTGTTAACGGTTTCTTGTGAGGTAGAAGCAATGTTGCTCCCCGTGGTTTTACTTGTCACCAACGGTACTCTAGAGGGAACTTCTGAAGGAGGCAGCTCAACAGGGCCTTCTTGGTAAGAAGTTGGCAGGATATCCACATGGACACTCTTTGGGGGTGTGGGGTCCACGTGCGATGTGAAAGGAGAGTCCATTTCCCCACCCCCTTCGTGTGCTTCATTTGCATCAGGTTCCGAGCGAGTAGCTCTACCTAATGTTTCCATGAAACGGCTAAACATACTAGTACTAGGCTGTGAAGCTTCGGGAGGTGCATGGCCTTCTCTCTCAGTGTTTTGGGTAGGGTATGCTTCCACGATTTCTGAGTCGGAGGAGGAATCACTAGCGGCTATTTTAGGGTCTTGGGTGGTGCTACCTTGTGTCCCCGCTGAGGGTCTAGAGCCTATCGTGGATGGGTAATGGGTGTCCGTATGAACAGAGGCACCCTCAATATGCTCGTGTTCTAGCACCCGCCCAGAGCGTAAGTGCATGTGCTTTTGATACCCTAAGGTGTCAAAAAGCTGCTCTAGGAGGCCTTGTGACTAGTTTTTAGCGTGTTTTTTGTTTTTTTTTTGCTAGATTTTTTAGAGCGTGTCGTGGAATGGTCCGTGTGATAGCTCGAAACGAGTGTATCGGTCAGAGGGTCGTGCCGTGCTTTACAGCCCTCCGTTTGGTCACTCTATGCCCTCGGAATCCCTAAAACTGTCAATTTCCAGTAGGGAACTAGGCCCAAACTAGAAAGTCTAAGGGTGCAAGTGGGAAGAGAAAGGAGGAGAGTGGAGGACTTGTCCCACATGCTCTCATTCTCTCTTGAGGGAGTAGGGTATATATATAAGAGTGAGTCAAGTATATATCATAAGACTGAGGACTGAGGTCTGGGCCTGGGCTTGGGTTTATGATCCCGATCCCGATCTATCTTTTATACAAACCAACCCGTCCGTTTTTATAACTCACGTTTTTTATTTTCGAAAAATTTCACCGCCCGCTCGCTCGCGTTTTTATTTTCCGATTTTTTTTTTTTTTTAATAATTTTTTTTTTGGAATTTTTTTTTCAAAAATACAGAAATTGAAAACGCAGAAATTGCAGAAATTGAAAAAACGCAAGAAATGCAAAAAATTGAAAAAGCACAGAAAATGCAAAAAATTGCAGAAATTGGAACTTGACAGAAAATTTGACGCAGAAAACGCAAAAAATTGCAAAAATTGAAACTTGACAGAAAATGCAGAAAATGCAAAAACGCAAGAAATGCTAACTGTGCAGTGCAAACCAGAAAACGTAGAAAACGCAAAAAACAGAAATCTCCACACAACTACACACACTCATTCCCTGCCTTTCCTATGATAGAGATTGCACCACAAGAAAGCGTAAAGTGCTAACCGAGCTTAGTGTAGGTCATATCCCCGGCAACGGCGCCAAAAATGTGCGCTCCTTGCCGCACTGTCGAAGCAAGGGACTTGCCGATACACCGTGTGCGAGCCACAAATGGCTCCAAGCACACAACAAGCCTAAACTAGCAAGCTCAAGGAAGCAAAGGGTGTGTCACTCACCGCTCTACGCTCGCCTTTGTGGTGGATTCCTCGCCGCGATGAAGAAGAAGCTGCAGTCGTGCCGCGCTCAACCGCCTCGCCGCCGCCGTGCCTTCGTAATGCTTGATCGCACACACACTCTCCCTCTCTCTCTCTCTCTCACACACACACACACACAAGGAGGTGAAGAAGAAGAAGATGGAGATGGAGATGGAGCAAGAGCACTCTTCTATTGCACAAATGAGAGAATGAGTAAAAATTAGGTTTAGTTGGCTTTTATAGGAGCTCACCCCATTCACACTTGGGCGCCCATGCTTAGCCAACTAATCCCTTGAATGTCCCAGTTAGAGTGCGCCTCTCATCGGCGATCACTCTTACCCTTTTCCTATTGGTCCGACAAGCCCGGTACCTGACTCTAAATAATACATAATACGCGTCCATCGTAGGCGATAGGGTGTCCGTGTGCCGTGAGGGTTAACAATCATGGATATACAGGTTCGGATCTGTTTTTTGCTAAATGCATGCACACTAGGTGTTATGGGCCCTAGTGTTTAGCAAAGGCTGATTTGGAACGGCATGCATATTCCTCAATTTGTTGCTTATGAAGCATTTTGCACTCTATGTGCAGTATCTCTATGAGATTACTTTTGGGTCTACTAATCCCCAATACATGTCATGGCTCGTTTTGGGTATTTGTGGATTTCTCAAGTTAACCACGATGGTTATTCCGGACATTGTTGATTCCTCAACAATGTTACACGATATTGTGATTCCCATTTACCATCCATTTGGGACAACTGTCTGTAAACCGTGAGGGAACACACCTCAGTACTATCAGTTATCCAAGGGGATAGGCAAATTACAAAGTGTGGGGGAATACACCTCAGTACTATCAGTTATCCAAGGGGATAGTCATATTAAAAAGTGTAATCTGTTGTTGAAGGATATGCAAAGTGTGTACGTTAGCACCAAGCAATCCAATTAAGCATTTATTACTCTACTTAGAGTTTTCTTACTATAAGTTAAAGCATGTTTGCGATTAGGTGGAGTCTCTTCATGTATAACTCAGGTTCTCAACCTTGAACACTCATTAGGGTGGGGTTGTTTTTACTGATGATAAAAATTGGGAACAAGTGAAGGACTTAAACTTGGCTGCTGATGAGTTATGTCAGCAAGTTACTTTCATGGAAAGTGACAGGAGGTACTCTTTTTGGTACACCTTTGTTGTGATAAACTTGTTTACCATGCTCATGAGCGTTCTAAATGGAGTCTACACACTATGTTTCCATAGGAACCGGTACCATCAGATGGTTACAAATGGACAACAATGTAGAAAATCAAGATGTTACTCTTGGTTTCATTGAACCTCCTACTAAACCGGGTTCCGCCCAAATGAACCATTGGATCCATGAGGGATGTTACGGTAGAAAACATTGGTGTTCTTATGAAGATACCATCACTTGTGTTTTCGCGGACGAAAACGCTTCTCCAAGGGGGGAGTGATGTCATGCCAAGGGTAGGACCAGGCATGGCCAAGGTCCAAGATGGACATGCAGTCAAGGGGGTCCCTATATTTAGAAGGCCAAGGGCCTATATAGGGCATGGCTGGGTGGTGATGAGCATGTTCCAGTCCCCTTGCCCTTTCAGTAGTCGAGCCACAGGTAGTGATAAGGGATGTGCCTATGCAAGAAGAACCAAGGGTTCATTGGCTATAGAGAGACAGGGTGGCTCTTTTGCCAAGGATACCGACTAGAGATGTGGCTCCAGTTGTGGAGGATGTGCAGGTGGTTCCAGAGTGGACAAAGGAGGTGCTGCCAAGTTCAAGTGTGGCTGTAGAATCTCCATTGAAGTGTGGTAAAGACCAAAGAGTGCGGTTTGTAGACAAGGTCAAAGTGATAAATCTAGAGGAGATTCTCGAGCTTGAGATAGAGGAAGAGACTGAGTCAAGTGATGGTAGCTCTATGGATGTGAACACAAGTTGGGAGACCAAGTTGTCTCAATCCAGGTATGATGAGTTCGACCTTTTGCATGTAGAGATGATCAATGGCATGTGTTTGACCCAGGTGATGATAGACAAAGCAGAGGTTTGGGCAACCCAAATGAACAAAAGCGGCGGGTGATAGATTCCAAGTTCTGTACATATGTCAGGTGCTTTATGGGTGTGTTTTTTTTTAGTTCAATAAGCATGTGTGTGGTTAAAAATAAATGTTCAACTAGGGAGTGGGCAAGGATAGTGCGGACAAAGTCGGTCTATGCAAGAAAGTGGTCTACACCAAGCGAAGGTGGAAAGCAGGTGCAGTGTAGAAGGCTAGAGCATGTATAGAGTCCCTGAGCAAACTAGTGGTAGCGAGAATGTATGCCAAATACGGCTTTTTAGTCCAAAAAGGTTCCAAAGAGGCTCAATTGGGATGATAGGTAGTGGTGCCGAAGCCAAGTCAATGGTCTCCACTGAAGTGTTCGAGGTGCTCTAGAAGTCGATCCAGATGGCTCGTCAAACGGAGCCCTGGTGGACAAGATATTGTAGATCAAAGTTAGAAGGTTTAGCAGATCCTCGATGGAAAGGACATCTAGGGATAGATGGCTCAGGAAGATGTTACCAAAATATGTGTAGTGCTTGAATTATAGAGCATGCGGTCCTCTCCGATTGCTAATTAGAGCTCTTGATAGCAAGTTATGGCTAGTTGAAGTTTTGCCAGGGCCAATTATGGGCCAAGTCGATCGCATGGGGAACCATGCCATCCGGAATTTTTTAAGCCTTAGAAGGTTCTAGAAGGTGGAGGATGACATGTGATGATAACACAATTAGATAGTCCTTCAATTAGATGCTTGGTCAACAAGATACGGCGAGTCAAAATTGGCGACAGATGCCAGAGAGGGGGACGCGGATAATTTCCTCGGGTATTTGCAGCTTTGGATAGAGAGCTCAAATGGGTCATAAGGGGGTAAGATTTTCACAGCTCTATACCGACACAATGGGGGTTTGGCATGGCTTTGCAGCTCGACCATTGGGTATGGGAGCAGTAAATGACATGAGTTTTTTGGAAAGGGATAAAAAAAGGTGGTTTTATGAAATTTTTTGGTGGTTCCTCTTTAACTCCCAAGGGTGGTCACCCCTAGATCTGCCACGTGACCAACCTAGACCCACATTGAGGAGTGAGAGTGTGGGTCGTGGGGTATAAGAGTAGGGATGAATACCCCTTGTAGGTGTTGCATGGGAGAGATGTTCCCTTTGAGCATAGCTATGGCGATGCGCATTGGACGCTGCGTGTGGTGGCGCATGGGGTTGCTCGACGGCGTTTTGGCCGGTCAGTGGCGGCGCGATGGAGTTCATGGCAGCGTGTTGATGCCCCTGTGTTGGTCCCATACTCCCCATTTTGAAGGAAAACCTCGCCGCTCCCCCCCCCCCCCAACCAACCACATCACTAGTGCTTGGGGCCTAGGGGTAGGAGATGTGTTCCATGGAGTTCAAGGGAGAGAGAGAAAGCGAGAGAGCGGATATCAAGGTAAAGCAAGCAAGCCCAATCCAAGTAAGACGGTTCCAGGGAAGGGCAGTCCGAGGTAAAGGCAAAAGAGAGAGGGCGGCCAAAGAGGGTGGTCAAAGACCCACTTAAAGAGTAGTCCAAGAATGAGTCAAAGTGAGAGAAGGGCAAATGAGAGCAATGCAAGCAAAGGGGGCCAAGCAGTGCATATGGAAAGAAAATTGGTCAAAGGAAAGTGTTCCCAATGTAGAAAGAGGGCAAGCAAAAAAATAAATAAAGAAATGCCAAGGGGCACTAGTGACATCACTAGTGCACCCCCCTCTCAAGCACAAGCCCAAAAGAGTAGCAAAAAAGCTGATCAATCAGGTGGCTCCCCCCTTCAAAATTTCCAAATTAGGATGCCAAATGGGCCAATTAGAGAGAAGTTTCCAAAGTTGAAGACCCCCCACTATAAAAGTCATTTTTTGAATGAATTGGGGGCTTTTTTTGTGCCGTTTGAAGCCTGCAAAGTGGAGTATTTTGGCAGAGGAGTGTGCCTGTCAATCCCCTTTGTATTTTCTCACAAAAAAAACCATTGTGATTGCATTTCAATCTTTGTACATGCCATTTTAAGTGTAATCAAGCCACTATTGCCCAATGGTGTTGTTGTTTCCCCTTGCCCCCCTTCTCTTTCTCCTGCTCTTGTGTTTCCCTGCGGTACCGATAGTGTGGATGTGTGTGCCCCCCCGGACCACGGTGTTTTGCGTGAGAGAGTGAGATTGAGTTTCTATTTGTGTGTGTAAGGGTGGAAACCAACCGTGGCAGTAAGTGTGCATTGTGTGGTGGATTTGCGGAGTGTGTAGGCATTAAGAAAAGAGCAGGCGGTGCTCTGCTAGTGTAAAGTGAAATTTTTAAGGTGTTTTCTGAGAGGATAGGGGTGTTGTGGATACTCTGAGCTATAGAGAGGCCTTTGTTTTTATGTCGGGTGTGTTACTGTTTTCCCCTCTCCAACTTTGTACAATTGTACATAATAGCCCCTACATTGTTTATCCACTTGGGTTGGGGAGATTGTAAGGTTTCTACGCCAAGTGGCCGCTTAAAGGCAATGGCCAGGTGCCCATATTCATTCTTTTGTTCTAATTCCAATAAGGAGTTGAGAGTGGAAATGCTCTCAAGTTCTCCAAACACATTGTGTCTGCTCCTTGTCCTTCCCCTTCTCTCCTTCCCTTTCTTGCACTCACCATTGCAACTCCCACACTCTGCAATGCACGAGGTGGTGGGTATGATTAAGAGGTTGGGGGTGCTCTTGACACAACCCTATGTTCATAGCATGTTTCTATCCCTGGAGAGGAGCTTCACCTCTCTATGAAGCTCAAACATGAAGAGTGTGGGAGGTTTGGAGTTTGGAGGAGATCCGGGGAGCAAAAAAAAGAAATTTTTGTGCCTAGCTCAACTTTATAGAGCAAAACCGCCATCAAGGGTGGTGGTGGCAATTTCCAGCGACGGAAATCTTGCTAACATAAGCATTGAAGTGACAACACACACACACACACACACACATCATCTTGCTAACCCATGCAAGGCACCATTTTGCGCATCATTTTTTTAATTGAAGTCTCACTTTATCACAAATTTTCAAATGACCTTGCTTTATTTTTTTAAGAGGGTGTTCACACTGCAATGATGTAATAATGAAATGATGTTTGATGAAGAATTAAATTCCAACCCCTAAGGCACTTTTTTTAATATCCTTCTTGTGAAACCTTATGTAACGAGATAGACACTGCCCCGGTGAGAATGAATGACACTGAACGTAAGACCTTCTTGATGACCTAGGGTTAGGACTACCTCATGAGCCTAGGACAAATTATGCCCTTGTGAAACTTGATGATGCATCCACTATGAGAACCGCCATGATGTATCAGGCACTACTCCTAGATGTATAAGTATTTCCTAGGATTACTCTTGTATGCCAAGTTTGGTTGAAGGGGGTGATTGTTGGGGTTAGCCCAGCTTGGGCGGCCATTTTTGTGTGAAAATGGATGTAAAGCCTATATAAGGCTAAGAAAATCTAATCCACTCAAGTGACCACTTCTCTCTATCATCAGCTTTCTTGCTCTCTTTGCCATGTTGATCCGAGAAGCCATATCTTTCTCTGCACTAGCTCTAGCTTCTACTTCACAAGCATCAACTGAGGTACTAGAGGAGCCCAAGGCAGCCAAGATAGAGCTAGCTCAACCACCAAATCATGATAGCAGGCCACATAACATGGCCATCCAAGCTCATAAGGATCAATAAATCTCAGCACTAAAGGAACAATTGGCAAAGGCACAAACAAATTTAGCCATCCAAGCCGAAAGACATGCACAAGAACTTCAAGTTAAAGAGTTAGCAATCACTGGATTCAAAGCAAAGTCAGTGGCACAAGTTCTATAAACACCACCACCCATTACAAAAAATGCAAGGGTAGACCTTCCCCCAATGGATCTACCAAGTAAATCTATAGAGGGTGGACTACATGACTTTGAAGACATTGAGGAATTGGTAGATGCAAGAGAAGAGAGGAAGAAGTGCATTGCGGAGATTCTAGACCCCTCCCACAAGGAATGTATGCTCTATGAACTCAAGGTCTTGGAATTCACTCCTCTACTAATGATAAAGCTTGATGATGTGGTCAAGAACTTTGGCCATGATTGCACTGCCATTGATGAAACAAGAAGCTCTATTATAGAAGAAGATGTTCTGGCCAACCCTTGAGTCCAATCATAACGAGGATTATAAAGATTTACCTATCACTATAGATCAAGCACTCGTCATTTTAGAGAATCAACCCTTATGGAACAAGAAGTGGTTCAAGAAAAGACCACAAGATGAGACAACCTACCAAAGTGCACCTCAAAACCTCATGGTTGACCTTATTGTACAATATCTAAGACAACGAGCCTCGCAAAGATATGATACATGGATAAGCAAGCACCCTTCAATGCTTAATTATCTGGAATTGTCAAAGCCAATCAACAATTGTCGGCCAACAAAATATTACATGGTGCATACACTACAAGCAGTGATCACTCAAATGTGGGATGTCCCCAATTTAACTTGTCAGGTGCTAGTAAAGATTTCCAAAATGATTATTTCATGCATTAAAACTTTTGAAAACATTGATGCCTCATAGCATCCTTGGTAAGTATTTCTTGAATGCACTCAGGACATTGCTTAGAACTTGGAGAGAGAGGTCCCCAATTGCAACATCATCATGGGTATGTATGCTTGGGTCATGTTCTTGCCTTTGCACTACATGTAAACCTTTAATGAGGCATTCTTGACCTGGTTCTTTGAGATGGGCTCCACTATCCTTAACACGATGACTAAGGATCTACCGGAATGACACATAGCTCATCAAAGTGTGATCCTCAACAACCCATTCAAGGATCTAGACATGGTGGCCAGATCAAAGAAGTTTTGAAGAATCACCAAAACATTGGAAAAGAGCACATTTGACTACTGAAGCAAAGACAAAGCTTGCACGAGGACGTACAATGGCTAGGAAGGGGGAATGTTAGTTGATGGACCCAATGGGCACCCTCCTAGTCAGTCACATCTTGTCCTAGCCATCATTTTTGTAATCTTATTATTTTTTCCAAGAAAGCCTTGTAAAAAAAAAGAATTGTGATTATTGACCCAGATGATTACTAAGCCCTATCTTTGTAAATTCTGAGTGAGTTGTAGTCTCTTTTCTCGGTTTTGAGCCTTGTAAGCAGACCACCGAACACGTGAGCCCTAGGTATAAAGTTCAAATTTAATTTTGAACACACACATTGAAACCTTATCTAAAGTTTTCGAGAGATTTTGAGCGTACAAATGAGAGCGGTTACTCTCAAGCACATTGTAATCGATTTTTCTTAATCTTTATTAATCCAAATTTGATTTTAGCAATTGCATTGTGTTCCTTGTCTTGTTCTCAATTTCACTGTGTTGGCGAGGGCTTGTCTATGAGCTAAATCTACTTCTTTGAGTGCATAAGTGGTTTCTTTTTACAATTCAACCATAGGAGTGTTTCTAGACCATCCTTGGCACTAAGTAACACAAGGGGGCACGTGGGGGCGGGTAAGGGGATGGATGGTGAAGGAGGGCCGGTGGGAATCCCGAGGTGGATAGGCCCTCCCAAAAAATGGTGATGCACTTGAGGCACTCGGACTAGAACCCACGACCTCATGCCCGAACCCCTTTTGAGGCTAGGGTTAACCATGTCCCATGTCCACGTAACATGTGAAAGGATTTCCATTTTACTTGATGTTATAAATGATAAAACCTGGACTAGCCAAGAACTAAACGTGGACAAGCCATCTACGTTGCAGAGTACCTCGATGGACGCACATGGAGTTACCATCCATTGATCCCCCCCCCCCTCCCTTCCCACGTCTTAAATGCAATGTGACACTTAGTCATGAGGCTAGACTATAGGGCGACCTTTTAAGATAGTTGTGAACATGAAGTTTTTAAGACCTTGATCATGATGGATTTTGATTTTGGTACCTTGCCGAATTGTGACTAAAATTGGTAGGATAGTTCCCCTAGAACTATTAGACCTCCTCCTAAGCATTTGGACATCGTTTGAGTTCCAGAATGGCGTGATGACCTAGAGCGGTGAGACAGGACATAGGTAAATTTTCCAAGTAGAGAGTGATAGATTTTCTAGTGATATAGATAGATTCATCCCATGGGATCACTTCTTGAGGTTCACACCATCAAAGAGTCTTCATGCTACATTCAATTCGCGTCCTTGAGTATTGACGGTATGTTAGTGTCAAACAGCAATGTTGTAGATGTTTGATTGTGGCAACCCACTAACACTTGCCAAGCTAGCTTTGAAGAAAGTAGCAGAGGTTCAAGAGAAGACGAGTTCAAAAGGGAAACCTAGAAGTTCTCAAATCTCCAACAATGTTTTGGACATAGATACTACATGGGAAATAGAATTTCTGTCCTTAAGGTATGATACTTATGATATTTTTCATGTTGGATGAAGTGGTAGAAAATGTGTACAAGGTGCATATAAGCCAAATAGAGGTCTAAGAGAAGCATAGTGCAAGTGCAAAGGTACCTTGTGTGAACCTGTTGGTTGAGTAATTACCCTTTCCTATATCTTGTGATTGTGAGTCCCTACTAGAAGAAGAGGTATGGTTTGATTGTGCATCCGACTTGATTGCAGAATAGGTTCTTGAGAATGACATGCAGGAGACGGAAATTGTAGTAGAGGAAGCTACTTGATGCAAGGTTCACAGGTACTATGTTAGGTAAAGGCGGTGTGCCTCACCGTGCTTTTCCCGTGTTTGCCGGCCAGTGTCCGCCGGCCCACATTTATCTCCTTATTGTTTATACATACAAAGAATAAGGAGCTCTCACTCATTCTCACATAGTGCTCATACAACAAGATTTGGTAGCTCCACCCACATGCTGTGTTCTCTCTCTCTCTCTCCCCTTCTCACTCTTCGCACATGCACTGCATTCACGCACTCACAAATGGTATCAGAGCTTTGGCGATGTGTGCACAATAGCTTCCTAGTGTGACGGAAGCAACAAAGCTCTCATCTATGGCGGCTTGAGCTTGGCGGCGGTGGAGAGATCAAGAAATATTAGAAGCTTTGTGAGAATGCAATGGGAGCTTGTGAGCTCAATTGAGAGTGATGTATGCTCTTGTGGAAGCTTAGAAGACAGTGTTGTGAAAGATTGTGTGTAAGTGAAGATGCTGTCCTAAAAACTGTGTGCACAACAACACTCCTTTCAGATTCGTTTTCCTCCTTATATAATTTAGATATGAGAATCTTTCAAAAGGGCCATTCATTTTGAAATGATCTACAACTTTGCATTTATGTTTTTTTGCAAATTCCTCACTGTTTTGCTGATATTCAGCTCAAATTGATTGAATACAAAAATTACATGTTTTTTGTTTACGCATAGTGTGCGAGTTTGATGCACTTTTGGAAGCACCGCAAGTGTTGGAATTAGGGTTGCAGAGAAACACACAGAGCTTGGAGAAGACGAAGGAAGCTCAAGGCACATAATAGAGAGTGTATAACTTAGTGTGAAATGGAAAGATATATAGCCCTAGAGTGATGGGCATATATACAATGCTCGAGGGAAAAAACCTGCTAAAGGGGGAAAAAATGCCCGGGCGGTCCTAGCATGTTCACACACATCACTACCACATGTATATGGTAACAAATCCTCCCTGGAGTGATGCAGTGAACGAGAGCTGGCACATGAGTAAAGGGAAGTGCCATGCCCTGAGGACGTGATCAGTCCACAAAGAGGAGTAAGCCCAAAGATTTGCGGAAAGCTTCAAGCTTCTCATGAGACAATGCCTTTGTGAAAAGGTCTACAAGGTTTTCCTGTGTTGGCACATAAGCCAAGCTCATCTCTCCTGCTGAGAGCCTCTCCCTGACATAGTGGTAATGCA
The DNA here is from genome assembly GCF_014529385.1 of Adiantum capillus-veneris. Classification (NCBI taxonomy): domain Eukaryota; kingdom Viridiplantae; phylum Streptophyta; class Polypodiopsida; order Polypodiales; family Pteridaceae; genus Adiantum; species Adiantum capillus-veneris. Next base: position 93,288,623 of record NC_140953.1, on the reverse strand, counting down.
CCTCAATGTGCTTTGTGCGAGCATGAAAAACTGGGTTCCTCGCAACTGCCAATGCGTTCTGACTGTCAGTGTAGATAGTGTTGGCAGTGTCCTGTTCAACACCCAAATCAGCCATAAGGCGTCTGAGCCATACACACTCAACCGTAGCTGTGAAGACTGCCCTGTACTCAGCCTCACAACTTGAAGTGGCCACAGTAGGTTGCTTCTTGCTCAACCATGATATACATGAAGTGCCAAGCATGAAACAAAAACCACTTGTGGACACTCGCGTGTCAAAACAACCAGCCCAATTTGAGTCCGAAAAAGCATGTAAGTCTGGCGGCAATGATCCCCCCTTGGCATAAAACAAGCCAAGATGTAAAGTTCCACTAAGGTAGCAAAAAATCTTCTTGACAGCCTACCAATGCTTAGACCATGGGCTATGCATAAATTTGTTGACCTCTGAGACTACAAACTGAATATCCGGCCTCGTGTTGCATACATAAATGAGGCAGCCAACAAGAGTTTGGTAAAGAGTGACATCAACAGGATCGCCAGCATCATGTACACTCAACTTCAAACCTATTTCCATGGGAGTGGCAATAGGTTTGCAACCCTCAAGTCCAAATTTACATAGCAATGTCTCTATGTAACTTTTCTGACACAAGGCAATACCACCATCACACTGCTTAAACTGTATACCCAAGTAATGATGCAACAGCCCCAAATCTTTCATCTTAAAAGTAGCATTCAAATCAGCCTTAAATTCAGCAATATGTCTCTCATTTGGTCTAGTGATCAGCAAATCATCGACATAAAGAGCCACAATGAGAAGTACAACATCCTCACGCTTTACATACAATGTGCTTTCTGTTGGACTGTTACGAAAGCCTCGTTTAACCAAATGAGTGTCAGCTTTCTCATACCAAGGACGAGGAGATTGTTGCAACCCATACAAAGCCTTCTTACATCTGCACTCTTTGTCCTCTTGTCCTTCTATAACAAAACCGTGAGGCTGCATTACATAAACTTCCTCAAATATGTCACCATTCAATAAAGCAGTAACAATGTCTGATTGATGTTTATCCCAACCAAAATGAGCTGCCAATGCACATAGAAAATGCACAGTAGTCATACGACAAGTGGGAGCAAAAGTCTCTTCATAATCAATGCCTTTTTGTTGTGCATAACCCTTTGCAACAAGTCGAGCCTTATGGCGATCGATCTCACCATCCGGCTTGCGTTTCAACTTGTAAACCCACTTTGTACCAATGGCCTTTTTGCCAAGAGGCAAATCACATAAAGTCCATGTGTCATTTTCTATAAGTGCATCATATTCTAATTGCATGGCAGCCATCCAATTTTCTGAATTCTATGCTTCATCAAAAGACAGAGGCTCCTCAACATCATGTAAGCTAGACACAGCCAAAGCATAACAATCTGATGCATAAGATGCATGGCGAGAGCCTGAACAAGTATGACTAGACAAAGGTGCATCCAATTTACTGTCACGCAAAGTGTGCACCATCCATTTTGGCATACCTCTAGCCTGCTCATTTTCAGCCCTTTCCTCATCAAGTACATCATGTACATCTGCATCAGTAATAGGCTGATCTAAAATATTTTTAGAAACCCCCATAGGCTGTACATTTGCCTCATTGGAAATTACATTCATATTTCAACCACTCAAAAGAGGCAACAAAGTGTCATAAATGTCCTGCGAGCTTAAATTATTGTCTCTAGTACATGACAGCAAGGGCTAAATAGAATCTTCCACAAATACTACATCCCGTGAAACCAGAATACGCTTCGTTTGTGGATGATATAACCTGTAACCTTTGCTTTCAGCACTATAACCAACAAAAATACATTTGACAGCCTTATCATCCAATTTTCTACGCTGTGTTTGTGGCACCAAAGCATATGCCAAACAGCCAAAAATACGCATGTGCTCAATAGAAGGCTTTCTATCATGCCATGCTTCATATGGAGTAATAGACTGCAAGGCTTTTGTAGGACACCTGTTAAGTACATAAGTGGCACACATGATGGCCTCAAGCCAAAAAGAATGCGGCAAATCTTGACTTTTGACCATACATCGTGCCATTTCCGTAAGTGACCTGTTTTTCCTCTCAGCAACACCAATTTCCTGAGGTGTATAAGGCACTGTATAATGGTGTTTTATCCCACCACTAGCCGGAAATGCATTAAATTCATGAGACATATACTCACCCCCCCGATCAGAACGGAGGGTGCCCATAGTACATTTCGAGACATTTTCAGCCATAGCCAGCAATTGTTTGAAGCACATAACAACTTCGGACTTTGCTTTAAGCGGAAATACCCATGCATGCCTGGAGTAATCATCAATGAAAGTCACGAAGTACAGGTAATTGCCCAAGGAAGGAGTTTGCATGGGCCCACAAACATAACTATGCACAAGCTCCAACCTGCATGTGGCCCGAATTGAACCATCCTTTGAAACTTAGAATGCTGCATCTTACCCAAAATACAGCCTTCACAAACATGTTTGACAGGTGCTTCAAGAGGCGACAAAGAAGCAACCATATCAGATTTCTCCAAACGCAGCAAATTGGCAAAATTCAGATGACCAAAACGTGCATGCCAAAGTTTTGCATCTGAAATAGCCCTTGAATCTGCAACAGCATTTGCAAAATTTTGTCCACACTTGTCATACAAAGTGAGATTCTACAACCCACGACACAAAATGCTAGATGCAACAATTTCATCACCAAAACTAAGATCATGAACTGTACATCTGTCATCCACAAATTTGACTACAAGTTCAAGTCTAGCAAGTGCGGATGCAGACAAGAGATTCTTCTTGATCCCAGGTACATAAAGTGCATCAACAAGTGTGAAGGAACTGCCATTAGCAACAATAAGCACAATCTTTCCAACTCCCTGAACTGGATAAGAGGCATTGTTGGCACAAGTAACTGAATTTCCATGAGGGACAGACTCGAGAGAGGTAAACAATTCACGATGTGAGGTAATGTGCTCTGTAGCACCACTGTCGAAATACCACACATGTGAATATGCAGCACAACTCACAAGCATGCATCATGGACGCTAAAAGCCCATTCTGCATCAACATCAGCATCAGAGTCTCCTTTCACAGAAGACTCAACAATGGCTGCATTTGTAGTGGAACCAACATTTGGAGTGGAACCACCCTCTTTCTTCTTAGCCTCTTTGGCCTTCAACTTAGGACTCTGCTTGATCAAGTGATCATTAGCTTTACAGTAATGGAAATGCATCTTCTTTTTGCCCTTATCACCAGAATTTCCAGACAAAGTGCTGTCAGCACAAGCATTAGGAACAGTATTTTTGCCACTCGCAGCAGAACCATAAGAAGTGGCTACATTGCTGTTACCACCCTTTCTTTGAGAAGCAATAAAATCCTGTTCAACTGCACGCTGCCTAGTCCTGTTTTTTCTAGAAAGTTACTCTTGCAACAGCAATGTGCATAATGCATCAAACTTGACAACTTCTGGATTTCCTTCGGTCATAAGTCTCCAAGTACTAGCAAAAGTCTGGTAAGAATCTGGTAAGGCATCAAGAACAGTCTGCACAAGGGAACTTTCTGAAACAGAAATAAGTTTCTCGTTGATATCCTTGACACTAGCAAGGAAAGTGTCCATATCATCTTCCTCATGCATAATCTTCGACTCTAGCTCTTTACGCAGTAAAGCAATTTTAGCCTCATTGCAACTTGCATAAAGACCAACCAAAATATCCCAAGCCTGTTTTGCAGATTTCGCTTAACGGATGTGAGGAACAATGGTGTGCTTCACAGACAATGCAATCAATGCATGAGCCTGCGCATCCTTAACATCCCAACGAGCTTGTTCTGCCGTAGGCAAAACAACTCTAACAGCAGCAATCCTTGCAGCAAGACCTGCAACATCCTCAACATCGCCTACATCCTTAGAACCAGGATGTACATCAATGCCCTGCACAATGTTCCAGACGCCCTTTGACACAAGAACATGTTGCATCATATAAGCTCACATAGGGTAGTTGTCCCCAGCAGAAATAAGTTTCTCGTTGATATCCTTGACACTAGCAAGGAAAGTGTCCATATCATCTTCCTCATGCATAATCTTCGACTCTAGCTCTTTACGCAGTAAAGCAATTTTAGCCTCATTGCAACTTGCATAAAGACCAACCAAAATATCCCAAGCCTGTTTTGCAGATTTTGCTTAACGGATGTGAGGAACAATGGTGTGCTTCACAGACAATGCAATCAATGCATGAGCCTGCGCATCCTTAACATCCCAACGAGCTTGTTCTGCCGTAGGCAAAACAACTCTAACAGCAGCAATCCTTGCAGCAAGACCTGCAACATCCTCAACATCGCCTACATCCTTAGAACCAGGATGTACATCAATGCCCTGCACAATGTTCCAGACGCCCTTTGACACAAGAACATGTTGCATCATATAATCTCACATAGGGTAGTTGTCCCCATCCAACCTGTCCTCAACAGAAAACATCTTAAACACATCTATGTTGTTGTTGTCATCCATGGTAAATGCTACACCTTATGTGAAAACTGCCCGAAAATAGGAGAAATGGAGCGGGAACAACACGTGCTATATAGCACAAACCGTAGAATACTATAAGGCACTTGTTATGCAGAAAACGGCACTAGAAAAAATTCTGCACAAAATGACAAAATAGCATGTGCAGTACTGCCTGTAGTGGAAACGGAGGCCGAAATGAGCCTGAATCGAAAATCTGAGCAGACCGAGCTCTACAAGCTCACCCGAAGTATTTGTCAACCTGTAAATGCTCGCCAAAGCTCACAGAAATCGAAGAAAGTGAGGAGGCGTGTACTGGAGCAGCTGGCGACTAAGCGCGGGAGGATGCAACCTGCCAATTTTTGGAATTAGGGTTGCAGAGAAACACACACAACTTGGAGAAGACGAAGGAAGCTCAAGGCACACAATAGAGAGTGTATTACTTAGTGTGCAATGGAAAGATAGATAGCCCTAGAGTGATGGGCGTATATACAATGCTCGTGGGGAAAAACCTCCTAAAGAGGGAAAAAATGCCCCGGCGGTCCTAGTGTGTTCACACACATCACTACCACATGTATATGGTAATAGCAGGTGCTCAAAGTTAGGTGCATGAATTTTGAGCTGAAGATGCAATTTTAATCTTGTATAGAGCTTGTGGTTTTAGGGCTTTTGGTAGATTTTGGCAATGAAGTATGGAGGCGTTTACACACCATCCAAGCAGTCTCTTGAGAGATACGATTTTTGGAGCACACATATGGAACTTATTTCACAGGTTTTCACAGGATACTTTGGTAGCAATTTTGTGCTTGGATTCATGGTCTTTGCGGATGGTTTGCATATGGTGATGGCACATGGTTGATGTCCATTGTACATGCATTTTGGCGAGCACTTCCAAGTGCCGTTGAGATCTCTTGAGAGTATTATTTTTGCATTGATCAAGTTTCCGGATTGCAACTCTTTTGGAGCTTGCTTATGCGCCGTCACTCCGTTGATGTACATTGAGTGCATGATTTCCATTGTATGTGAAAATGTGGAGCCATTTTGGCATTTCTACTCATTGGCATTGAGTAGTGTAATGGTTTATGGTAGAGATTTCCTTGAGTTTTTTGGTCAGTTTTATGGGAAAACTCTGTCGGATTTTTCCCAAATTCTCACCATGGTTTATGCGTATCCATAGTTTGCTCTCTAATGGTTTAGTGGTTGAGTTTTGACTCCCACTTTTACACAAGTTGTGTATACTAAGGTTTTCTAACACATTGCTCATTCATTGACACATTTTGGCAGCAATTTTTCACATATGTATGTCATTTGTGGTGACATTGATTGATACTTTGGCTAGAGCGGTTTGGCTCTGTGTATGACATTGTGAGGTGATTCCGGACGAGTACATTCTTGGATTGGCCATTTGGGCATTTTTTGTTGTCTCCATTGCGATTTAATGTTGAGTTTTTTGCTCGAGTTATAGAGGATACTCTGCCAAAATTTTGCCAAAAATGTATGCCTATTACAGAGGCTAGTGAGTTTGACCATTCGCTCACCTTCTTTTCTTGAGACAGTGGTTTGCTCTCGGGTGGGAGAGTCTTGTGATCTCGATCATTGTTTGCCTTGGCACTGCGGCCATGATGGGCATATTAGGCGCCATTGATTTAGGCGTATGAGACAGCGGAAGAGACAGATGCATGGTGCTACTATGAGGACAGATGCTAGACAGTATGCATGTGATGGGCATGTCTCTTTTGAGTCTAGCTTGCCTTCAGACTACTTTGTCTCTTGGATAGCACATTGTCTACGCGTTTTCTACTAGATGAGCATGTAGTTTTTCACTTGATGCCACGTCATGATTTGTTTTTCTCTTTGAGAATTGGTTGTGTGAAGTTTGCTGATGGTTCAACATATGACATAGAGGGTGCTAGAGATGTATGCATGTCTTTATCTAGAGGTGCATTTCTTACACTACAAGATGTACGTTATGTACCAAGACTCAGCCAGAGTCTCATATAAGTGTGTAAGTTGTAGATTAGTGGACATTGTGTATTTCTTGAAGAGTGGTCATTTCAGATTGATAGGTGATTCCTAGTGATAGCCAGAGGTGCTAGGAGTGGTCTGGTATACCCTTTGCATATTTATGACACACGAGGGCCGAGGCAGTGTAGTCTCTATGTATTTACATCCATGTTTGGAGCGAGAGACAAGGTGTGTCTCTTTTGTGAATGTGCTGCATGGAGAGTTGGTTGTGCATTTGTCTTATGGTGAAGTTCATGCAGACAGTGGTATCTTTGGGGATGCACAGCTTGGTCAATCATCAATTGAGGTGACATCAGTGGAGCCAGAGATTGATGCATTGTTCTATGATGCCTCTGATACATTTGAGGGCAACAGTGTCCTTTAGATAGTTTTGTGTGATTGCAGTGGTGCTGATTTTTTGGTTTTGCAGTCATTCTTAGCAGATATACCTTTGCCAGACGATGCTGACATGGTGATGCATAGTCAAGTGGTTCCTGTGAGGATACATATGGCACTGAGGTTGCTGATAGGGATAGGTTGGCACACAAAGTGCATGTTTTGTCAACTTTTGGGTCTCTCATGTCTAACCTTTTAGTCTCGAGACATGATCTTGCTTATGCAGTTGGTGCATTTGCAGTGGGAGTTTTCAGTTGTGGGATGACTGACACTAGCATTGTGCATTGTGGAGCCATGCATGTCGTCACTCGATACCTACATCAAGAGTGTCATTGGCACTCGTGTGTTTGGAGTGAGCCAGTGGGAATAGGTTGAGAGTCATCTTCTCTCAGCCCCTCTATAGACTATTTGTAGTCTAGTCTTCTTGCCGAGACAACCACTCAAAGAAAAAACAAGATTAAACGAGATTTTTACGGGAATTATTTTTATATAAAGCGGTACATAAATACATCCGGGCAATACATGAAAGTCATAATTATATCAGAGCATCACGATGCAGCATATTCTAGTCACGGTTTCATTAGTTGCAGGGATACTAGCCGGTTAGTCAATTTTTACTGCTATAAAAATTGAATGGTAAGTTGGAGACTTGACCACCAAAATCCAAGCCATGTTTTTAGCAAAGTCCCAAAAAGCTTGCAAAGCTAATGATAGCAAAAGAGGTAGTGCTAGTAGATAGCTTGAGCAACACTCCAACCTTCTGCAAAGTCTATAAATCCACCTATAAACCTCAGTTTTCAGTCCCCCCGACAGTTGCGTCTACTACCGCACAATAATACGTATATATTTTACAAAGTGGTGCAAGCTCTTTATCACCATCTCCATAAGCTCTTCTCTCTCGTTCATGGGAAGAAGAAGAATAAGAATACTCTCTCTATATTTGCTTACTATCTCCTCTCTCTTTTCTATGCACTCTCCAATGGATTTCGTGGTGAAAACCTCTACATAGCACTCACCAATGCTCTCTTGCAGTAAAGCAAAAAGCCTTTCGACAATACCTAATCAATCCTAATGCACAGTGAGAAGCTATAAACTCCATATCCATCATCTCTCTCTCTCTCTCTCTCTCTCTCTCTCTCTCTCTCTCTCTCTCTCTCTCTCCCCCTCTCCCTTTCTCTCTCTCTATGTCGTTTTTTCTGAGTAACTAGCTTCTCGGTGGTTGCTTTTCAATATACAAGTGCATGTATGGACTTGCCCAGTGTGTATGAAGTTGTTCCATTCTTATTTGATCATGTTTAGCACGTTGATTTATGCAACAATGTGTTTATGGTAACGTGTGTACATAAAAAGCGCTTTTTGTTTTGTCACATAGGCAGTATGAACATTGCTTTGGTCATAACTTGTAAACTATTATGAATCAATCCGAACCCTTTAAACCATCCATAAAACATCATTTAGAAAATTTCCTCTCTTGGGTGTCATGTGTAAATCATGCACGAGCTAAGAGTTATGGTCAAAAAACAGCTTGTCGTCCACTACACTGTCAAATTTTTGGACCCCACGCTCCTTGAAGAACGACTATATAGATTCAGCAAATGAGCAAACCCACTTAGCCATTTAAAAATATTGATTAAACTTGATTATAAATGTATTTAGGTTTTCGATATCACTTTGTGAATGCAAGTTATTAGCTATTCCATAATTGGGTTTACCTACGCATGTAGGGGTGCTACCAACGGGGAGTACCTATGACGTCGTGAGTTAACCAAGTTGTTTATATATGATGTATGGTTTGTTTTGGTGAGATAATTTCAAGTGTTAGATGTCCATAAACTTATATGAGGGTATATGGTTAGTCAACTCGAACCCTACCGACATGCATGAATAAAGTGGATTTCTTTTTGTGTTACCGTTTGTTGCATGAGTATCATATGGGCAAAGTGATGTGATAAAGTGTTAGTCTATATTGTGAATCCTATTTTGATGCATTGGTTTGAGGTCAAACACTTTCATTTGCGTGTTATGCATGCACCCAAAAATGCCAAAAAGTTATTTTTTGCATTTATGTGAAGTTATGGTTTATGGTCGATACAAGTGTCGAAGTTGTTTTGTATCATGTTTATGTTGATGGAATGATTTCATATGATGTATGAACCTCGTGGATGGATGTGGATGCCTCATGTGCATGTGTATGTTGCATTCCATCCTTTTTAGGTCCAAAGTAGCTCTATGTGCTAGGGGGTGAGGTATACTCATAGTGCATCACTTATGCATGGTTGGATATTTTCAAAATTAGAATCTGAAATCATGTTTAGTGGCTGGTTAGACCGATTTCATGCATAAAGAGCTCATGTCTTAAGGCCCGTATGTGTGGGCTCAGTTGATTACAGTGGATATGTCAAACTCCATGTCAACCGTCATGCACATTCCTATCACCTACAACGGACGTTGTATTATTTACTTGGTAGAGTCAGGCATCGGGCTTGTTGGTCCAATAGGAAACGGGTAAGAGTGATCGCCGATGAGAGGCACACTCTAACTAGAACAATCAAGGGATTAGTTGGCTAAGCATGGGTGCCGAAGTGCGAATGGGGTGAGCTCATATAAAAGTCAACTAAACCTAGAATTCACTCATTCTCTCATTTGTTCAATTGAAGAGTGCTCTTGCTCCATCTCCATCTTCTTCTTCTTCATATCCTTGTGTGTGTGTGTGTGTGTGTGTGTGTGTGTGTGTGTGTGAGAGAGAGAGAGAGAGAGAGAGAGAGAGTTAGATAGTGTGATCGAGCATTGCGGCGGCACGACGGCGGGGAGGCGGTTGAGCGCGGCGTAGCGGCGTCTCCCTCTTCTTCACGACGGCGAGGAATCCTCCACGAAGCAAGCATAGAGCGGTGAGTGACACACCATCGTCATCTTTGAGCTTACTAGTTTAGGCTTGTTGTGTGCTTGGAGCCATTTGTGGCTCGCACGCGGTGTATCGGCAAGTTCCTTGCATTGACACGTGCGACATACGTGCACATTTTTGGCATCGTTGCCGGGGAATGCGATACACTAAGCTTGAATGGCACTCTGTGCTTCTTTTGTGGTGCAATTTCAATTGTAGGAAAGGTAAGGAAGGAGGGTGTGTGTGTTGAGAATAATGGAGTTTTCAAATGTACTATGTTTATTCTCTGTGTATTAAGGTTGTTAGTTTTCTTTGTTAATGGAGTTTTCAAAGGTACTATGTTTATTCTTTGTGTATTAAGGTTGTTAGTTTTCTGTGTAATGTAATGTACGATAAGTAGGAAGTAGATCTGTGAGAGCTAATAGAGTGTGTTAGTGTGTAACAGTAGGTGTATTAATTAGAAGTAGGTAGATAGAGTGTGTGTGTGCTCTCGCATAGGCCGCGGCGACCTTATCCTTTGAAAAATTTAAAAAATTTAAAATTTTTAAAAAAATTAAAGGTAGGACCAGGATCGGGAATATCTCCCAGACCCAAGCCCAAGCTCACGCTCAGGCCTAGGCCCCCGTCGCCTTTTAAAATTGCAAATTTTAGCTTCACACGTAGCCAAAAATCGATTTTTTGAGGACCAATGGAACTTCAGATGCCCGAAAATTGTGTTTTAAAGTACACAACAACCCTCTAAGTGATACGCTCGTTTCGAGCTATCACACACTTTAATCAAAAAATCAAACATTAGAAAACATTAAAAACATAAAAAACACGAGTGAAAACGGGCGCTTAAAAAAGGTAAGCGGTTAACCCTCGAGGTTATTCGCCGACACTTGTAGGGTGCCAAAGGCACATGCATCTGCGCTCTGGTCGTGTGCTAGAGACGGAGCAACTAGAGAGAATTTTGACTTACGCGAGTTCTCAATATCCACCTACTTTAGGTTCCGGGCCCTCGGCGGGGACCCAAGGTAGTACAAACCAAGACCTGAACATAGCGGCCAGTGACTCTTCCTCTGACTACGACATCATGGAGGGTTTCCCAATGCCTAATCCCGATAGCTCAAGCCAAGACATGCATGCCATGGGCCCGCAGTTTGGGCCGAGCGTGCTTAGCCGCCTGAAGGAAACCTTTAGTAGAGTCACTTGCTCCGAACATGGAGCTAATGATGTAAATGAGGGGGGTGGGGAAGTAAATTCTCCATTCATGACCAACGTAGACCCTATACCGTTAGAGAATGTGCACATGAATACTTCATTCGCTGCACCTCCCGACTCTTCATAGTTATTTCCCTCCGAGGTCATATTACCCGATGGTAGAAGCCTTGCCGAAGTGCAAGAGGTTGAGCGATATATCCTTGCAGCGAGGAAAAAGGAAGTCGAGAGCTTATGTAAGGTAGAGCAACGAAGAGAGTTAAAAGCGAAAGCCCCTATGTTAATATCCTTGCTAAGAGAGCAATCGAGTGCTCCTGACTTAGCAACCGCTAAGGGCCAACCCCTAGAAAGCAACATTGCATCTAGCTCAAAGGACACCCCTAGCACTTCAATCCTAGATGGAGTGTTCCTAAATGAGAACTGGGAGTACGAACTACAAACAAAAACTCTGATTGACCTATACACAGGTCACACCTATCACGTGGGTTGGTTAGATGTCCTACAATCCACAATGGGTGCTACTAGTGTGGAGGATCAACAACCAAGAGTTTGTGAGGTCATCCATAGGGTCATTGAGTTAGAGAGACAAAACAAGGGGATCAACATGCCTTCAACGGGTCTCATGAGATTCTTGGATACAGGAAAGGCTAAACAACCAACCTTATCGCAAATGGAGACTCCCTCGATAAGTCCTATGGGATCCTCCATATGTTGTTTTGCCGGGGGTCTCAATGCAATCTGAGCCCACAAGTGATAGCTTCACCTTTCCAAGTCTAGCTCATCTTTCCTTTGATGACACCACGGCTACCATGCCTACCCCAATGATGGGCATGCCGAGAAACACGCCATGGACCTCATTTGTTAGTAAAGCACCGCTACATGGTAGCTCAATGCCTGCAACAGTACCTACAAGTGTGTACCAATCATATACACCCATGGGTCCTCGTACTCATGTAGTCCCTACCCCTCCCATTGTTTCAACTACCTATGCTCCACAACCACAACACGTAGTTCTTATTTTCATGGGACTATACCGGCGAGCATTAGCATGTCACATCCGACGTCTGCTATGCTTAGGGCCACCCATATGAACTATGGACCACCACCCATCCATGGTGCCTGCTCACCCATCCATGGTGCCTGCTCACTTAGGTGACTAGGCAACGTTTGCTCAAGCTATCGGTCGATCTATTGCTGAGAATATGTGTAATGCGCCTGATACAGAGCTTAGAAGTAAGGCATTACAAATAGCCAAGCTCACACAAAAATTTAGTGGAGACGGGGATGTGAGAAAGCATATCGAAGTGTTTGAGCAAATATGCGATTCTCTAGGAGAACACAATGACCTACATAAGAGCAATGCTTTAAGCCTAACCTTAAGTGGAAAGGCTAGGGATTGGTATAGAACCCTAAGGGTGGAAGAAAAAACGATTTACCCTACTCTTAGGAGACTGTTCTTAAAAGAATACATACGAGAGGGAGTACTTTGGGTGTAGCCTCTCAGCTCCAGAAGCCCAACGAGAGGAAGGAGAGTCGGTGAGAGACTTTATTTGAGTTCTCGATGTAATCCAAATGAGCGCTTCAACAATAACCAATTGCTTGATAGATTCATTAGGGGGTTACGACATGAGGATATCTACAATGGCCTAGTCATTAGAAGTATCACCACTTGGGAAGCAGTCACCACCAATGCGATCCAATTGGAGGATAGTTTAATGATTCAAGGAGAAAGAGTGTCTGTTGAGTCTAAATCTATTAGCTCACAAGCATCGGGGCATTAGCCAATGACTCTAAAGCCTATTGCTAAGGAGCCAAAGATATCTGAGATGACTTTAGTAGATCTCACCAAGGCTATTCAAGAGAGGCTTAGAGATAATCGTGCTCCGCAGAACAATCATATGTATCCAAGAAGGGAGCAACAATGGTGCTCAGTATGCTATGGACCACATTATACCAGATGAATGCCCTACTTTTAGAGTAAAATGCAATGGGAACTGCAATGCCTGTGGGAGGTATGGTCATCAAGCTAAGGATTGCATAGTATTTAAGCGCGCGATGGCCAATAGACCAACCTTAGCATGGACAGACACATCTCGAGTGCCTGCATTGATGTCGGCCCCACCTCTTGAACAAACAGCACAACACATGGTCCCTAGGGTCCAAAATGTTGTTCAAACAACACCTTTACCACCTCCAATGCTAGGGCCGCAACCACCGCATCCCAGAATCACTTCTGTGAATCAAGTGGGTTGTGAGTCATCTATTGCTTGTTTGGAAGGCTGTGAGGAAGATATAGACCCTAATATTGCCTATGGGATGGATGTGCTTGAAGAAAGTCCACAATACTACATGGAGGAGTATTGGGGACAAGTCAAACCTGTATATCAAGTAGCTGCTCTTGCGGCAAGAGGCCAAAATATCAATTACAGTGCTAAGAGACCATTTCTTCAATGCTATGAGTGTGGAGGTCCACATCGTGTAGCCGAGTGTCCTATTAGGCTACAAAATAATGCCACACTAATGCAAACCAATCAAGCGAGCACGTCTAAAATTCCGATACCCATGTGTAATCTATGTGGCATAGATCATTTGATTGCCCAATGTCCAAATAATCCAAATCCATCGAAGATCACATCATTAAACTTGATTGAAGTTACCGAGGAGCCATCACAAAGTACACCTGTGGTACCAGTAAACGTACTCACACGATCGATGCTCCAAAAACAAAACCATATTCTTGAGGAAAGAGACACAGCATCAATTGCTCAATCTCAGAAAAAGAAGGAAACACGAAGGAAGAGATCGCAAAAAGTAGCGAAGTGTTTTAGGGCAAAACTACTCCCCTGTTCATACTCGTTCATACTCACGAGCACGACACAGACAACATACTTATCATCCGAGGACATGACTAACCCGTAGGTGCACGTAGGCAATCTCGTTAGCTTGTCAGGCTGAGACCAATCTACACATACACACTTTTATGATGCATCAATCACTAACCCTGGTAGAATGCAACCCACTCTATCCCTAAACGCTCACAACACCGTTTACACGTCCAATGAACTCGGAATCGCATCAAACTTACTAGGCATCATCCTCTCACTAGGACATACTTACCTACAAGTCTAATCTCACCAGATTTGAACCCTAGCTATCTCGAATACTGTCGCGATAGACCAACAAGTCATAATCCAAAAGTGGGCGAAACTTAAGTTTATCAGTATCTATGTGTAGATAATATCTTTCTCATTCCATGAAGCACTTGATTATTGAAAACAGACACAGTTTGTGCTACTTACAAGCAAAACAAGCTCAAGGAAGAATCGATCGCGATCAACTGGAAACGGCGAATGCATGGCGTGGGCGCGTAGCTCTCGGAGAGACTACCACGATGGTGTGGTCGCGTCGTGAATCTGGTGAGGGAGAAGCGCGTAGCAAAGAGGATAAGACACACTCACTCTCTCTCTCTCTCTCCCTCTCAGACTCGTACGACACACGATTAATATTCAAAAAAATGTTGTCCAAAAAATGGTTCTAAGGTGACTTTTATACTTTAGTCACCTTAGCTCAAAAATGTACATGGGGTTCTCTTGCTCATGATTACAAAGTGGGAATAAATCTGAGTCCTGACTAACTGACTAATATTTACATAATCCAGACGAATGGATCAAAATGATAAGACGTCTTTGACATAAAAAAATGGAATTTGATATGCTTTACAAGATGGGCTCATTACAACAGTTGGACCAATGGGGCTCCAACACTCCCCCCCTCCTAATTCATGTCTACCACGACATGATCGTCTTTGTCTTCATTGTCGTTGTCTCCTTTCTTGGGTGATTTGATGTAGAAACGCATCATAGCACATAGACTCACTTGCCATTAATGGCCCAAAATTTTTTGACTTGTACATGCAGAAGCCCGTGTAGAATGCTTCTTCAAAGGTTTGGAGATGGTAGCTTGGCAGAAACATCAGCCGTTTGAAATAGGCATACAATACTGGCTCTGCCGGAGGCCCACTTAGATCATATGACAACTCTGAGATGCTTCTTTCAGTATTCATATACTTTGATGTCCAGCTTTCTGAGAAGACTGTGAGACATGCCAAAAATGTTCGAGCTATCTTACATAGCATCTTGCAGGATAGGTCAGGATAGCCTTCGAATTCTGCTATGGCGCCCTACAGGGTTTTCACCATGTAAGAACCGGATATTCTCTCTCCCTCTGCTGGCCCTGGCATTACTAGATAATTCAGCCATGTCTGATTTTTGCTCTATAGTGCTTTATGTTGGCTGTAGGTGTATGTTCGGGGAGTGGGGCAAAACGTTCTGTCATTCCTCAGCTCAGGCAGTGCGTTGACTAAGTGGATCAGGTTATTAGGGTGATCCAATAGCCATTGATGCCTCCACTTTGGCTGGTTGTCCACTATTCTGTTTTGTTGTTCCCTATCATGTACTTCTCCTTCAAACACTGGCACTTGTTCTTCTTTTTCAAGCTGCCGTTGACGTGTTCGAGTTTTCGTACTTCAGCAGAGCATAGGGTAACATAGGTGCATTCCATTCCTTCCGTAGCTTTGCTGTTGTTTTGCCCGATTTGGAAAGCCCTTGTCGCAACTCCTTTTCGAGTTGCATAGCCTTGTACCATATCATTTCTGTTTGTTTTTCCATCTGCTCGGCCAGCCTCTGCTCTTCCAATTTCGTGACTGAATCTTCTTCTGTCTCTTGGCCTTTGGAGCCGGTTTGATCCGTCTGCGTATCTGGTGCCTCTTGTTCATCTGAATCATCCTCGTACTCATCTTGACCCCCATATACTTCGGCGAGTCCAGCCAAATTCGTTGTTGCTGGCTCCATGTGCACTCGTACCTGTCCTTGGTGCTGCCCTGCACTTTGTAGACTTGCGATTTGTGAAGCCATTGTTCTACTATTGATTTGTAGAGCTTGAAATTTCATTTCTTTTTTAGAGGCATATTCCTCTAACTGTTTTAACCTGATGTGCAAGTTTTCATTTTCTCCTCTGAGTGATTTGGAAACAATGCTTTCCATTTCACTGTCAGGAGCTGGTCCTTGTTGTTGTTCACTTTGCAAGTCTGAAATTTGTCTTTGTAGTTGATCTTCTGCCCTGAGCGCACTTTCAGCAATCATTAAACGCTGTTTTCTTTCCAACTCCAGCTCCCTCTTTAGTGCAGCCACTTCTTCTTCTGGGTGGACTACTGGTGTTGTTGGTAGCGATGTTTTTTGCTTATTAGCGCGTTCGATTTCTCTTGCTTGGATATCTGTTACTGCTCTCAAATCTTTGACTTCAATTTGTAAGTCATCGATGACGACTTGCAAACTTTTGATGGTCTCCAGCGCATCTTGCTTTTCCTTTTCCAACTTTTGGATGTGTTCGTCTCTGTCACTGACATCTTCAAAGAATACGTTTATTGTATCTTCACATATGGCATTGAAGTCTTCCGACTCCTGTAAATTGTCTTTGAGAAGATTTACTGTGCCTTTGAGCCCCAATATTTCAGCATCTCTGATGCTGATCAGCTTTAGAGTGTCCTCCCTTTGCTCTTGCAGTCTCAGAACTTCCTCATCAGTTTTTTGTAGCTTCATTTTGTTGGACCGGTTCTGATCAGCTAACCATTGACTGTGAAGTCTTGTTCGGTTTAGTATTGTCGCCATTGACTGCAAATCTTCATCTATAGTAGCTTCTAGCTCAATTTCTTGAGAGGAAGAAGCTTTATCTTTAGTCTGATCCACCTCCTTTTTCTTGCCTTTATCACTTTGTGATATGGCTCCAGTGTTTGGGTGTCTATCTATTCCTTCTTCTTCTTCTTCCTCTTCTTCTTGTTCACTGGGCGGTGTGTGAACTCTGTCATCACAATGTGAGTTTTTTGAATGCGAAGTAGATTCAGCAGATGGGCTAGATTGCCTTTCACTTGTATCTGGACTTGGAGCTGGTGGCGGTGTTTCCTGATCACGCGAAGTTGGCCTCAGCTGATCTCTCAAAGTTTGGAGATCCTCCTCTTCTAGTAGCAATTCTGGTTCATCCCTAACATTTCATTCTTGGATGTACCTCTCGAACCAGTCCAGCTCAAAAGCTGGGTTGTTTCTATTCTTCGTTCTCAGTGTGAAAGTGCTACTAGAAGGTTTCCAAGTGGCGCCTACATCGCCTCCTAGAGATCTTTCTAGAGCAAACCCTTCTAGCATCCTTTCCATTTTTGCTATCTTCTGCAACCTGGTGTTGTTTTCCATTTCCGCTTTTCGCTTCTTTAGTCGGGCATCTTCCTCTTCAGTTCTTTTTTATTCTTCCATCTTTTCTTGTGTACTTCTTGTCACTCTTTCCAGCTTGTGTCCTCCAATGGTGTTAATAGATGCCGGTACTTTCCTTTGTGATCTGTCTTCGCTATTTTCCCTTAATACAAGCCAGTCGTTTTGATGAGGGGCAGGTGGCAAGTGATCTGCCGCGCCTATGGCATGGTATATTACTCTGGTTAGGACTTCTCCTCCTGCAATGTAATTGGGTTTGTGCTGCCTTAGCTTTGTCATTTCTTCAAACAGATATGACGCGTGATCTATATAGAACTCACGGGTGATTCCCATAGCCCATGTCAGTGTGGTTGAGATGCTCCCGTGTGGTGTAGTGTATCTTGGCGGCCTTTTGCTGTAGCTCAACAAACACTGACTGTAGATCTGTGTCAGTTCTCTTACTTGTGGGTTTGCTATGAGTTCGAAAGAAGGTAGTTTGGACTTTTGCAAGTAAACTGTGAGGTTTTTCCTTCTTTCTCTCATGTTTTCTCCTTGATCTGACAATTTCAATGCCTCTTTGACGATCTCTTTGGTGATCTGGATCTCCATCACTTCATTATCCATGCCTGCCACTCTGCAAGTTCCATCTTCTTGGATAGTCTCTATTAGATGCTGTACCCTCTTGAAATCTATCCCTACTAGTGGTAGTGATACGAAGTTCCACAAGCCGACTTTTTTGAGCCATGACCTTTGCGGTGATCTTTTCAAGTAATTCTCTGCCTCCTTGGGAATCATCACTGTATCCACTAAGTTTCTTTTGTCATCCACATATGAACCTTGATATATCTGAAAGGCCGCTGCCTGTTGCACAACTGCAGGTAGCCAGGTGGCTGCTGGCTTTAAAGAATTGGGTAGAAGTGCATAGGGTACTGCCCCTTCTGTTGCCAGGTTCTTGCCTTTTCTTTTTCCCAGAGAAGCCTCCATTGATCCTATCATCACAATTATCAGTTAATGCACAAACATAGTACTACTCTCCTAAATTGATTACCACTTAATCATGCATCTAGATGAGCCTTATTAATCCCAAGATTAGTTAAGATAAAATGTTAGCAGATAGTCAAGCTCTTCCATTGTGCGACTTTGGCGGCTTCAAATTGATGTTGTTGGTGAAGGAAAACAAGTCCAAATGCCTCGAAATTTTGTGTGGTGTATGCTCTCATGGCATGTAAGGTCACTCCATAAGCCAAAGCTCAAAATCTGTCCATTTGCTACTTTTTCTCAGTCTATCGCGATAGACTAGCATTTTTTTGATCTGGGTCCTTTTTTGCAGTTGTGACTCCACCAATTGGTTTCCCATACCTTGCACATGATCTGACCCCATTTCTACCTCGAATGAATGTCAAGTGATCCCTTTTTGGATCAATTCTTATTTTTCCAGATTCCCTTCAAGGAGATGTTGGTCTATCTCCTTCATTTTGTGTTGTTTTGGGCTTAAACTTAGTGGGTGGTCATCTTGCATCATGTTGAAGACAACTGCTAATTCAAATTTTTGATAAGATGGTCCAGTATCCCTCTTCTTGGTCTATCGCGATAGACTGGGACTTAGTGCCAGTTTGTCATTTTTTGGCTTTGTGACCATCTGTCTGCCTTCTCCCAGTTGATGCAAGGCTTCTTGACCCCTCACATGTAAATTTTACGTGTCTGCCCTTGAGATGTCCTGTTCTGACTCTGAGTTGTCTGCATGTCTTTCTCAGCTTTCCATATGAGTCCATCTTGGCACCAAATTTGGTGTACTGCCTTCATTTGCTTCCCCAAGTCTAGCTTGTAAAAATTTGAAAAGTCTTTCCCCCCAATAATTGTTGTAGCAAGTCTATCGCGATAGACTGAGTTTTTGGCCAAAAAAGATTTTTCTTACACTTTGACTTGATATTGGTGGTTAACATTCCTTGTTAGCACCCCTCATGAAGCCAAAGTCAAAGTTTCCCTTGTCTAAGTGTAAGTTCAAGTCTATCGCGATAGACTAGGCACTTTGTCATTTTTACCAGTTTTTTGATGTTAGTTGACAAT
This sequence comes from Adiantum capillus-veneris, assembly GCF_014529385.1. NCBI lineage: Eukaryota > Viridiplantae > Streptophyta > Polypodiopsida > Polypodiales > Pteridaceae > Adiantum > Adiantum capillus-veneris. The sequence continues at coordinate 93,269,316 of NC_140953.1, read as the reverse complement.
CATGGTTTTAATAGGCCCTCCTAGACACACACATCAAGTTTTAAACAATTTAGCAGAATATACTCCCTGTTTGCAGCACTTAGCTGGTCCTGAAGTCGAAGTAGACCACTTAGGTGATGGTCGCGGTTCCTTTTGGTCTTTGTATGATTCCGATTGTCTTTTACTTCCTTTTGACCTTCTATCCAAGCAGTCAGTTGTTGTTTTGGTGTTTGAAACACCAAGAACGAACATTTGGACGTCTTTCTGGCCTGTTGTCGGCATTTGCCCTAGTGGAAGAACTTTTTTCCTGAGTGGACACATTCCATCTCGTAGTTGACCTCCTTTGGATGTTCCTTGTTGAATTTGGTGTAATTTTGTCACTTGGTCGGCCCGTTAGAGTATCGTGACGCTTTGTGCGGTTTTCGTCAGATAGGGACTTTAGGCTCCGTTTTGACGACCTTTTTCATAGTCTAACCCTTCAGTCAGTTTGTCAAGGTTATTGGCTTGCTGTCTATGAATTTTGGCTCATTTCCGATCACCTTGGTTTTGTCGCCCTTTTGCAGGTCCTGCTAAATTAGGGTTTTCTGAGCGGCTTCCTTCACGCTTTTCGAGGTCATAGGCTCGATCCCTAAGCTATAATCATTGTGCCTTTCACTTTTGGTCCCATTTGGTGGCCTCTAGGTCTCCCTAACAACCATTCTACCGTATGTGTGCACAGGTTGTGATTGTGATGCCGACGAGGTTTTGCGACTAACTGAAGTAAAAAACACTTAGAGTCAGTGTTGACGAGGATACCTCTCATATCTGATGTCGATCTGGTGACCGTGCACGATGGATGAGCTCCTGGAAGTCTCAAATGCTGAAGGGAGCGCTCTCTCTCTCACTATGGAAAATGACTCAAATGAGGGATTTCTAGCCTAGCCTCTCTATATGTAATCGAGACTCCGACACCAAATTTTCCCATCTTTTACCTATGGCCATAACCTTTTGCGAGATGCGGTTTAGGCTCGAAAATTTTGTGATTTGGATTTCGGTTGCTTCAGTTTTACCACTTTTGCAGATTTCTCGAGTTGGAGGTCCCTTCATGACGGTGGTCATTTTGCCCTGTCCCCTTTGCAGTCCTTATTTTTTCTGTGTCTTCTTTACCTTTCTCTGATCAGGCGTCTCTTCTTTTGTGTTTCCATCTGGATTACGGATTTTTTTCTATAATTTTTGCTAGAAAATGGTTAAAATAAAGCAAATAAATCCCAAAATAACCCGAAAATAGCAATTCTAACCTAGAAAAATACCAATGAAAAGAAAAACACTTTGTAGCTCACTTTTCTCTCGTCTATGTACAATCTCGCTCATTATCGTCAACCTTGGCCTATTTTTTGCTGTTTTTAGACAGTTTTTGGCCAGATTTGACTCTCTTTATAGTCTATACACATCCCTAGGGTCTCATGAATGATGATTTGGTCCCCAATTCTGATTAATTACGAGGGCATATTCTTTTTCCCAAAATCACACAGTAAAACGCAAAAATGGTTGAAAAATTGCTCACAAACATTGCCCTCTAATATATGCCATGAGTCCGCATTGGAATGCCTCCCCCCCTCCTAATTGAAGTCCTCCCAGACGACAGGGTATCGTCAAGGGTATGTGTTGTGCATGGTTTTGAACTCGTTCTAATGAAGGCCTTGTAATATAGCCCTATATGCATGTGCAGTCAATGCATGTAGAAAGAATTTATGCGGTGCAGGAGGAAGGTATAAGCGATGCGCTTATTAGCATTTGTCGTTGAGGTTTCCTGTGGTAGCTTGAATTGGCTGGCAGATTTTCTTTGCAAGTAGTAGTTGTAACTCTGTCGCTCGTTGTTTGATTGTTTTCCACTGGTTTTGAATTGGCGTATGTGGTCCTTTGAAGTCGATATTGTCGTATCTGGTGGAACATTCTTTCTTTCTACCATGATGAATTGTGTTTGATACATCCTTGTAGTTTTTGTTGTGGATTCTGTTTGTTTCCTCGTAGTGTTTGCATGATGTTGCTTGACCTTGACAGTTGTAGATAGCTGCACGATTGTCATCTTTGTCGGCCCTTCTTGTGTTGTTGGCTCGTTTTGAATTGGCAATTTTGGCCGCCATACCAATATAGTCCATTGCGTATTTGACAGATTGACTATGTTTCTTTGAAGTTGGGCTTGTTTTCGGTGTTTTTTCTGTTCTTCTGACTCTTTTTTTATAGGAATTAGGCTGTCGTGCCTTATCCAAACTTTGTATTTCTGCTTTTGATGTAATTGTGCCTCGGTCAGCTCTGTACGCCGTACCCAAACTTGCCTGGTTCCCTACATGGTTGCTGATTTTTGATAATATGTTGCTGGACTTGTAAACTTTGTTTGTTGTTGGGCAGATTTTTGCAGTTGTATTAACTTTTGTTTTGTCCTTGACATGAATTGGTTATATGATAAGAAGGGTTCTGAAAATTTTTCCTTTCTGAACAGTGCCTCATTCGTATCCAAATCAATGAATACCCTGTTAGCTTTCATCCATGACACTGCCAAGATACACGGAGTTGCTGACCTACTTGGTGGCAATACATGGAATTTTGTAGTGTACGGGTGTGCCTGCACTGTGATTGGTATTATAATAGACCACAACGTGGTCACCTCATCACCCGATGCTACTTTCAATCTGTGTGTCTCTGGGATCGTCTTCATTGGTCCAAGTTTCTGAAAGAGCTCAAAGCTGATGACACTCATTTTTGCCCCAGTGTCAAGTAATGCATAGATTTCAACTTGTTTTGTGCCTGCATAAGCTTTTATGTAAGGACTACACCATGTATCTTCCAAGTCGTCGATGATTCTATCGTCCTGAGCCCTAAGGTCTGTCATGGTCTTTTCTAATTCGTCGCTTTGTATATCCGCTTCGATTGTTTGGGATGTTGAAAGAGGATATTCGTCAGTCATCATTGGGGTGACCACGTTTCTTGTCCTGAGAAACTGCTTTCGTTTAGCAATCCGTTCCTTTGCTTGTTTTTGTGCCTGGTCTTGAATTCTTTATTGTTCCTGTCTATTGGTTTTTCCATAATGCAGTTGAAACAACATTTCCGGTGTTAAAGGTAGATGATATTTTTTTAAACGACACCCACTAATCCAGTTCAGCATTTCTTTTCCATCTAATGTCGACAGTTTTACTCCTCCGCTGGACGATATTTCTTGTATCAAATAAGGCCCCATGCCCCTTTTCTTTAGCTTTTTGGCATGCTGTTTAAGGGTGTATACTAAGACATAGTCGCCCGTTTTCAAGTTCTTGTTCGTGACATGTTTGTCAAAAAACTCTTTCTGTTGTCTTTTTTTTGCATAGATGGCCGCTACAGCATTGAGTCGTAACTCATCTAATTTTTCAAGGTCCTCTAACCGTTCTGAAAGTTCATGCCCCGTCCAGTCCAATTGTTTGCTACCCTTAGTGTGGGGATTAAAAAGTCAATAGGCAATATTGCATTTAACCCATATACCATATTAAATGGTGTAGCATTGAGTGTTGTTTTATATGCAACTCGATAGGTCCACAATGCCGAATAGAGCATATGATCCCAATCTGTTCTTGTTTCACTAACTAGTTTCGTAAGAACCGTGCACAATATTTTGTTGGTCGCTTCCGCTTGGCCATTGGCTTGTGGATGATAGGGTGCAGATTTGCGATGAATTACCATAAACTCATGTAAGAGATGTTGGATAACTTCATTTATAAAGTGTGTCCCTCTATCACTCACCAGCTCGATTGGAAGGCCATAACGTGTAAATACATATTCATATAAGAATTGTGCCGTGGTTCTAGCGTCTGCTTTCGTTGTGGCTTTTGCTTCCACCCATTTGGTCATGTAGTCTGTGGCCACTATGATATATTGTGCTTGTGAACGATACGCTGGTGGAGTGATAGGACCAACAAAGTCTAATCCCCATTTGGCGAATGCTCGAGCACTCATCATTGGTCTTAAAGGCATTTCGTCTCTTTTAACTGGTACCTTAGTGCGTTGACATTTATCACACCTTTTCACGAATTCTGCTGCATCTTGAATCATGGTCGGCCACCATATACCTGCAACCATAATGATTTTTACGGTTCTCTCTGCTGAAAAATGACCACTTGCTATGCCTGCATGAGCCTGTTCCAATAATGGAAAGTAGTCATTTTCATGAGGAACTAACCTCAGCTGGTTATCAGTTCCTCTTTTGTACAACTGGTCACTAATGAGGGTATACCTATTCGCTTCGATTTGTAAAGCCTTTTGTCTGGCTTTAGACCAATCTCCTGGCAGCTCCTTATTAGTCAAATAATCCACAATAGCATGACTCCATGCGGGTGCTACTATTACTTGGTATAATGTGGCATAATCCACAGTGGTATTGGATGTGCAAAAGTCGCATTTCTTGATGTAATTTGCTACATCGCCTGCCATTCCTGGCCAATACACTCCAAGTCTTCTTAATTTTTCATACATCATTTGATTTCCTCTGTGGAATCCCCTTGTTTGTGTGTGGGTCTCCTCTAGATACGCTTCGTACTCCTCTGGGCCTATACACAACCTTAGAATCTCATCGTTTCCATGATGGTACATTCTTCTTGCAAGCATTGTGTAATTTTGTGCTTGTCTAATGTCTTCTACCGTGTGTTTGTCGTCAAGATTCATTCCATATGTCAGCAACGGAATAATTTTCTCTGACCATTTCGATACCATCTCTATATTAAATAGGTATGCGTCTGGGAGATCATCATCTACTCCGGTAGCTTTTTCACCATGTAGTAATCGAGAAAGGTGGTCTGCTCTTTGATAAGTTTTTCCTTTCTTAACTACTACCGTAAAATCAAACTCCAGCAACACAATGAACCATCTTACAATTCGTCCCGTGTTGCAAGGTTTGTTTACTAAGTACAAGAGTGCCTGATGATCCACAAAGAATGTGAATTTGTTCGTGAGTAAGTAATGCCGAAATTTCTTTACAGCATATATCATACCCAATCCTTCTCTTTCAGTGGTAGTATAATTCTTTTCTGCACTTTTGAGTTGTCTACTAGCATAACTGATTGGAAAATCCGTCTTTCCCTCATCTGGTTGTGCTAATATACATCCTATTGCAAATGCCGAAGCATCTACATGTACATGGAAGATCTTTGACCAATCTGGTGCTTTTAGAATTGGTGCAGATACCAGTGCATCTTTTAGTTTCTAGAATGACTCCTCACATTCATTTGTCCAAATGAAGAGCGTGATTAGAGTATACAAGGGTTTTGCGATTACCGCGTACATGTAGATAAAACGTCGGTAGTATCCACAATGTCCCATAAATGATTGTACCTCTCGTACAGTGTTTGGTCTTGGCAATTCTATGATCACCTTTACCTTGTCTTCATCAGTGGTAATTCCATTAGCCGACACTATGTGGCCTAAGATTTTACCTTGTCGTACCATGAATACGCATTTTTCTGGGTTGAGGCAAATCCTATACGTTCTGCATTTTTCGAATACCTTTCTCAGATGATCTATATGGTCTTCTCTCAATAGAGAATAGACACACAAGTCATCCATGTAAATATCCAAGAATACCTTTCTCAGATGATCTATATGGTCTTCTCTCAATAGAGAATAGACACACAAGTCATCCATGTAAATATCCAAGAGTTTTTGCAAGTATTCTTTAAAAGCGTGTGTCATTAATCTCTGAAATGTGGCTGGAGCATTGGTCAAGCCAAATGGCATTACCCTAAACGCATATATGCCCCATTCTGTTGCAAATGCTGTTTTGTATTGATCTTCTAGTTTGACCCCCAATTGGTTATAACCAGAGAATCCGTCCATAAATCTATAGGCTTGCTTGCCTGCCACTCGTTCCAGGACGTGTTCAGTGATAAGAAGAGGGTAGTTGTCTCTTATTGTTTTTGCATTTACCTTCTTGAGATTCACACACACTCGTAATTTCCCATTTTTATTGGGTACCACCACTATCGGGGACACCCAGTCTGTGTGTTCTATCTCATAAATAAATTCAGCCTCCATAAGTTTGTCTATCTCCTCTTTTATCCTTTTGGCGAATATCTCATTATACGTGTAGGGACGTTGTTTGCTTGGCTTTGCATCAGACTTCAGAGGGATTTAATGTTCACAAATGTTAGGATCCACTCCCTTCAAATCTTTGTACGACCATGCAAATACATCTCGAAATTCCTTAAGTGTTTTGATCAGTAAGTCCTCTTCTTCTCGACCTAGATCTGTGGCAATGTAAGCAGGTCGAGGATTTTCTCCTGGCTCTGCTAAGTCTATTTTCTTGGCATTCTCTGGCCCATCGTAGGACTCGTTTGATTTAGGCTCCCTCATTGGTTGCTGAACCAACAATCTTCTTTCCTGAATGGTGTACTTACAATAGTGAGGAGGTACATCTATCTTTTTACTCCCATCACTAGCGTTCGTTCCATCGCTACTTTCCATTTCAGTTGTCCATACATTTTTAATTTTTTGTTTCAACTCATTGTATCTCGTTTTCCGTTCAATTTTCGTCATGATTGGACTACCACAGACATTCAGTTTTTCTATTGCAACTCTTTTTTTTGGTTTGCTGGTTTTCTTAGGTTTCAACAGTCTGGACTTAAATCCTGAGTCTTCAGCAACCTTAAGAAATCTTCCTGACACTTTATCCTTAGCACAATCAACAACATGAATGTTCATAAGAAAATGTGTCTTACCCTTAAACTCTGGCATGGGTCTCAACCTGGTTGGTGTACTGATGTGGTGTCGTTTACTCTTGTATCTTTTTTGGCGTCTCTCACTTTGGTTTGGGAAATTGTAGAAGACGTCATTGTATTGATCTTGATTGTCGTCTCCCTCTGTATTTTCCGACTTCTCGTCATCCGCGTTATCCTTGTTTTCACTTTGATCAGAAGAATCATAAAATTCTTCTCCTTCCTGCTTGATTTCTTTAGTGGGGATGTCCACATAGCCCACTATCTTAATCTCAAGTTTCGTTTCTGTTTTATGGATCCTCATATTCTCAGTATCTACCTCGTCCTCGTCCTCCTCCACAATTTTGCTCAACATGTAGTATGGTATGATATCGTAGCCATTCTCATCACAAAATTTGGTGGAGTGACTTCATTGACGCATACATCCAATGTAGCCAAAATTTGAGACCATTCTAGGGGTTCGAGCTTCTCTTCAAAAAAAGGTTCTCATATATAGGCATCGTCTTCCAAGACCCTCTATAGTGTCCTTTCATCGTGGTCAAATTCACTACATTGAGATGCTCCACACATCCATATCTCTTTTTTCTTACAAAGCCACGCTGGGACTTCTGATCCACTAATGGTGGCTGAGTCAAATTCTTCCACAGGGGTTCTCGTGACATCATGGTAGCTATGATTTTTCATGTTTACGTGTGTAGTAGTTTCAGCATGTCTTAGATACAAATAATCATACCCCCAGTCGTGCACCATTTTGAGTTGCCTCATGAACGGCCTACCAAGGATAATTTCATAGTTGTTCTTCTTGCCAAAATCTACTATGGCAAAGGTATGTTCGTAATCTATGCCACAGGAAGATACCACAATTGCCTCAAGCAATCCTATAGGCCTTTCTATGTGCCTATCCGCCAGTTGCAATTTCATTCTAGTTGTTCGTATTGCTGGTTTTCCCCATTTTTCCCATAGCAATTTGGTCGCAATGGCAATGCCAGCTTCACTATCAAGTATTGCCTTAGTCTCTATGCCATTATACTCAACTGGTAGGGTCGTGTTGCCGTCTTCACCCTCACAGTACTCTCCAACTTGTTGAGTGGCACTGGTCTAGTGTTGACTTTCTTTGGTTCTGTGTCATTAAGCTCGGTTTTGAAGAACTTAAGAGGCGTCCTTATGCCAAATTTTTCAAGACATTTGCCCACTTCCGTCCACATGCTTGGCCTAATTTTTAACAATTCTCCAATGTGATTGTACACTTGACCGGAGTGGTCAACAAGTCTGTCAGGATTTTAGTGTCCAATTGATTCGAACCGCCTATTCTCTGAGAAGGTACTCTTCGAATTTCTGACCTTGCCTCATAGTCCCCCATATATGATGGCAAAGTTCTGAGAGATTGTGGTCTGCTATCTTCGAATACAACTGAACCATTATCCCCTTGAAATGATTTAACGTCCAAATTCCATGGAGTCTTATTCAAGTTCAGCTCCGAGAAAGGCGCTGACTCGACTGTTTTTGTCTCATATTTTTCTTGAGCTTTTCGCACCGTTTCTCGTAGCTCTTCAGGCCAATTTTCTTCCACAATAGGGGAATATGGTGGAAAATATTTCAGTGATTCATCGGTGCTATTAGGTACGTCTTTTGCATCCTCTACATCCAGCAAGGATTTAATGTTTTCTATCTTGCCGGGTATCCTTTGTTCGGTTTTGTGAGGTGTTTCATTGTTTGGTGGTTTGATTACTCTATCTCCTGCTTCCATAGGTGGAGGCTCCAGTAAAGCTTATGCATTTTCAATCAACTGTTTGCACATCTCTAGTCTCTGTTTTTCTATCTCTGGATATGGATATGTCATCCATCTTTGCTCTAGGGTCTGTCTGTTCTTCAATCTTGCTTCATATGCTTGCAAGATTGCATCTAAGGGTTCATTGATCTTATCTACCAATACCGACCCTCCTGAGCTTGCACTCTTTGGTCCTTCCGTTGATTTTAGAGAGTCGAACTCTCTTTGCTGTTTAAGTTGCTCTCGAGCTATCGTTAGCTCAGCTTCTACATCTTTTTGTTTTCGCTCACGTCTAGCTTTCATTTTCGCTCTTCGTTCTTTCCAAGGATTATCACGACTGACGTTAGACTTGTTAGTCTTGATTTCTTCTTGATTTTGATCGTTACTCTTGGGATGATTGTCATTTTTCTTTGCTTGGGCTCTCGTCAAGACCTTAACAGGAATCGGAGTTTCGTTTTCTGACCCTCCACTAGACGGTAGCGCTCCCATCATATTCACGGTAGTTTTTTCTCCTTTGCTCAAGTTTTTAGGGCAATCAGGGATCAAGTGAGTAATTCCACACTCCGTGCAATATGCGTTGACCCTAATGATTTCGTCATGAGGTTAGTCCCTCAGCCAATGGTCTCCTCCACACTTGTAGCATGGTCCTTTAGGCTGTTGAGGTGCTCCTGGGGCTCCTACTTGTTGGTGTGCAATTCTTTGCCCGCTCATGCCTCCGTTGGCTATGAACAATAGTGTTCTTTCATCCAGGCTATATCGTCCTTCTCCCGCTGCCTGTGCAGCAGTTGGTGGTCCTGTATTTCCTATCATGCTCCATGGTTCTGGTGTAGAGGGTTCGTCCGGTGGATAATAGACAGAGTTAGCCACATATCCATTGGGCTCGTCGTAGTATGCATGCATAGGTACCAAAGCCTTCTCATCCGACTCAGTTACTGTGGGTGTGTATCTTATGCCGGCTGGTCGTAATCCTAGTAGAGGTGGTTGTTGTCCCAACACTGTTTGTGGTCTTTCTACGCCTATAGGTCCTGGTAGGTTGCCTGTTTGATATCTAGGCATCGGTGGGACTTGAGGAGATGCCGTCTGAGCTTGCGGAGCATATGGTCGTTCTCTCACATATCCCTTGTTATAATAACACTCCTCCGTCCCATGGTTTGTCCATTTTTTTTCAATCGCACACCATTTTGGTTGTTTAGCTTGTGGTTTGGAATACAAGTTAATCTTTTTAAGCACTTCCTCTACAAGTTTCTCTTGGCTTACCGCTACTTCCCCCTTCAGTGTTGTCTTAGCAGACTTGCCTCCGCTTTGTTGTGAGAAAGAATCATCGTCAAGATCCTTGAACTCACCCTCTTTGTCGACTGCACAATTGTCCACAAGGTATAGAGCTTCCTTGGTTAAATTATTCAACGTAGTGCTCCTTTTCATATGTAAGTCCTTTTGAAGATCTGCATTCCTTAGTCCTTGGATAAATATAAGCATAAGTCTGGACTGAGGTGGCAGTTCTTCCACGGGACAGAACTTAACATATCTTTTTAATCGGAGGACGGAATTCCGCACGGACTCTCCATCTTTCTGTTTGAATTTATGGATTTGCGAAACTGTATTATGAGCTATCCCCCTTTGTGAGAATTCCTTGATAAACTCGTCAAACACTTCCTCCATAGACTCAAAGTCTCTTCGCTCCACCGAGTCAAACCATGTAGCCGCATCATCCTCTAAGGTTAAACCAAATCTTGAAAATTGGGTAGGAAAGTCTAGCACCTCTTCAGCTCTAATTACACGCACAAAGGCTGCTACATGATCTCTTGGATCCCTGCTTCCCGTATATTTCTTGTTTACCCATTTTTGCACTTGAGAAGGTCTAATTCTACGATGGTCTCCAAATCTCATCATGGGATCTCCCCGTCCTAGTTGATATACCTCCTCTGGTCTCCTGTACTTGCCACGTTCCTCTCCCAATGGCGCTCCTAATCGATAATTTTTAGCAGTTCTCGTGAGAGATGGTTCATCTCTCCGAACTCGTTCTCGGGGTGTTCTTCCAAGCTCAGTTGACCCCTGAGTCTTTGGCTTACTCTCTCCTTGATATTGTGCATAGAGTGGTGGTTCTTGTAAATCCCTTAACCCTCGTGCGGTTTGATAACCCTCTCGGGTTCGGTCTTGTTCTAATGTAGCACTCTGTCGAAGCCATGCCTGCAGTGATGACTCAGTAGCTGGTTGGTCCTGGTAGTTGGACGTCGGTGGTCGGGTAGAATGTGAGGTAACGTCATACTCTTTTGAAAAGGGATTAGTCGACTTGCTAGGGGTGTAGGTGGCTCTTGGTACCTCATCGGGGCCATAGGTCAATGCTCCCGGATCTGTTGCCTTTTCAACCTCTTCTGGGAGAATACGTTTGTATTCTCGCCCGTATCTGTCAACAAAAACAATATCCTTCCCCATAGCAGTTTCATAAGAAAATAAGTAAAGAACCTTGTCTTTTCTTAACTCATTTGGGTAGGGTTTCTTGCATCGAAAGTAAGAGAATATTCCCTCGCTTTCATGCTTGTAAATCCCTACATTCTCACTATAGGTTGGGACCCTAGTTGTTTTCTTATCATACATAAAAAGCGCTCCAGGTCGATCAATGTTAGGAGGTGGTTCTTGGGTTTCTGAAACCATTTTCCCTTTTGCCACGTTATCCCCATATCTGTTGTAATCCTCAGGGTTACTCACTATCAGATAGTGGTTTCCCTTTTCCTCTCTGAATCTGTCTCCATCATCATAGAATCAAATTATCTCTAGTCTCTGAGCCGGTCTTTCTTCAATACAAATACACTTGGGTCCCCGATAGTCATAATAGACTAGGGCTTCCCTCGAGTTAGTTCCTTCCAAGAAGATTATAGTGAACTGGGTTTCGTTTAAAGGATGTAGGGAGGTGCTCCCTCCTGGCATTGGTCCTTCACCGTTGAAACCTACTGGCTGTTGACTCCCCATCATGAAGAAGGACTTTTTCGACGAAGTGTCACTATCACTACCCTCTTCAATGATTGGTGCCAATGGGTCTAGTCTCGTCTGAGTTACACTCTCTTCTGTGGACGTGGTGCTAATTTGACTTTTGACACTTTTAGCTCCCGACTTAACAAAGGCTCCTGACCTTAAATACATAAGAATGAAAGTTTTGTTGCAAACTTAAAGCTTACCTGGACTCCTTCTTCCTGTATAGCTTTGTGATGACCTCCTTCTGGGATCTACACAAGGATGGTTAGTCTGTTCACAAGTGTTTTCCCTGAATTACCAAAAAATATTTCAAGTATATACAGCAACCACTTAGTCAGTCTTCTGGTGGTCCAATTTCAATTATGAAATGACGGCTGGGATCTATATAGAGAGTATGTCCTAGCAGTATAGTCACAAATTGCAAAAAGAGTCTGATTCACTACTTCCTTAGTCTATCGTGATAGACTGACAGTTTGCTCTGGCACAAGTCAATTCAAAATTGTGACTTTACCCTTGAGTTCCAATTACCCTCTATAGCCTATCCCCCAAGTTTTGTGAAGTTTGGACACTTGGGTTGGGTTTTGGTCCCATTATAGTATTTCAGTCGGAGCTTGATTCTCTATCTGACCCTCAGCTTGACCTTCACTGATCTAAATGCCTTGAATTTTGGTGTGTCTGCTATTTAGGACCTGATAAAGCTCTCACTAGGGAAAATTTGAAAGAAAAGTTCCCCAACAGAAATTCCCTTGGTCTATCGCGATAGACTGAGCACTTTCTCCATTTTCAGCTTTTTTCCAAAGTTTTCTCCACAGTTGGTTTAGCCTCCCCTTGTGTAGTGCATTGACCAATTTTGGCACTATTTGGACATTTGGTCAAAGACTTCTTGCCCTTGTCTGTGAATTCAGACTCCAAACACCAGTTTTGAAGTTTTGGGGTCAAAATTGGTGTTCAAATTCACTCAATTTTTGTGAGTACCCTTGTATTGACGTGTTAACACTAGGTTGGTAATGCGACACTTTTATGTCCTGGGACACTTTTATGTCCTATTAAGTGACCATTTTCCTTGAATTATGTCAAGAGTTTCAAAATGGATTTTGAGGTGCTATCTATCTAGAAATTTGTCTCATGAGCTGAAAAAAACTCAAATTTTTTTTGGAATATCAATTCCATCTTTAACATTGTCCTTGCACAACATTTCACAACCTAAACTGTGTGAAAAAACGGGTCCTGTTTTTGGCTTTTTCCAACTTTTTGCAACTATACCACTCTAGAATTCATGTTTGTGAGGTCTATAATTCTAGAGAACTATCTTTAGTAGTCCTCAACATGTCCTAATGCTTCTAGGGAGAAATAAATATTATAGCTATAAGTTATGGCCAAATTACAAAAATTGTCAAATCCTGTTTTTTAGCCAATTTTAGCTCTTCTATGATTTTTTTGGTGGATTTCATGATATCCAAATGCATTTTTGATTTTCTATGTCTCATATTGTAACATAAAGCTAACATTCCTTGAGTTTTGGGGAACCTAGTACCCTATTTTGCATAGTACACAACGATGGTTGTTTTTTTCAATTACAGAAGAAAATGAAACATTCTAGTATATCAAGTATATCTTTTTCAATATTGTTAGTTTCTTGTGACAACTACACGCATTTTGTAGGTAGCAACCATATCTAGTCATAAGGATCAAATTTGGCTAGATATTGAATAGTTTCTACGGGATTCTACAACTCATAATGTTGAACCCAGTTTTTTCATGTTTGGTGTATTTAGCACTTCATCTTTGTCCCCAAGATTCCCGTTGGTAAGAGATGTATTATTCTTTTGACATGCTCCATGGCTCCTTATGAACATAAAGGACAATAGGGAACTAAGAAAACATGCATATATTATTTGTATTGAGCGTGGCTATAGAAACTTTGATGATAGGTTTGCAGAATGGTAAAAATTCAACCTTTTTTGTACCTATTTATTTTGGCAAAACAAAAAATAATGAGTGAGAAGCAATCATATGTTCTAATCACCAACCCATTGAAGTTAGCTTGGGAATTTATCTCAAGTCCTACAAAAATCCCTAATCTTATTTTTATGCAACAAAACGTAAGAAATGACTGTTTTGAGGAAAATTCACTGGTCCATCAACTTTGGAGGCTTGGTGTGACCAAAAGATGAGAAATTTTACAAGTTTCTTATTTTTTCCATGTTTAGTAGGCCTTGAACTATAACCTCATGAAAGAATTTTACAAAATGAGTGGATCTACTATGGTTTTGGAGGTTTTTTTCAAAACCCTGAAAGGACACTTTTATGTCCTGTTAGGTTACCAACCTAGTGTTAAGCTTGTGGTATAAGGGTTTTTTTCTTGTTGCTAGACAAACACCACCTTCACCAGTCTATCGCGATAGACCAGGCAGTGAGCAATGGGGACTTAATTTTTTGTCTGTTTTTGCATAGTCTTGTTCCCTGTGTCCATATAAGTCTATCCCCCAAGTTTTATGAAGCTTAGACTTATTTTGACCTCAAACTCAAGCACTTCACAAATTTCACTTTTCTCTGACAATTCACAACTCCATTGCACTTGAAGTGATGCAAATTTGATGACACTGCATCTTAAACTTGTGCACATCAGTCATACCTCATGACACAGTCAGTTTACCCTTGGCTAATGGTTATATCTCATCTTGGCCTCTTTAGGTTCACTTAGTGTTTCCTTATGACAATCACTTATTTCTTTTTTTCTTTTTTTTTTTGCGGTTTTATAGCGTTTTTCTACTCTATTTCTTCACAAGTATAACAAGCACTCAAAACCAAAAACCATAACTCCATATTATCCTATTTAACTAAATCTAACTAGTCACAGACCTTCGGCAAGACACAGGCTTCCTAGCTATCCACTAGACCTCAGGACACTCTATCCTGGATCTTGTTCTAAAAGTTTAAGCTCTCTCTAGTCAAAACTAAAGTAAGCTAACCATCACACGAGTGACGTAGATATCCCTACTTAAGGTCTTGTGTCCCCGACAGCGGCGCCAATGTTTTAGGGAAAAACTACTCCCCTTTTCATACTCACGAGCACGACACAGACAACATACTTATCATCCGATGACACGACTAACCCGTAGGTGCACGTAGGCAATCTCGTTAGCTTGACAGACTGAGACCAATCTATACATACACACTTTTATGATGCATCAATCACTAAACCTAGTAGAATGCAACCCACTCTATCCCTAAATGCTCACAACACCGTTTACACATCCAATGAACTCGGAATCACATCAAACTTACTAGGCATCATCCTCTCACTAGGACATACTTACCTATAAGTCTAATCTCACCAGATTTGAACCCTAGCTATCTTGAATACTGTCACGATAGACCAACAGGTCATAATCCAAAAGTGGGCGAAACTTAAGTTTATCAGTATCTATGTGTAGCTAATCTATTTCCCATTCCATGAAGCACTTGATTATTGAAAACAGACACCGTTTGTGCTACTTACAAGCAAAACAAGCTCGAGGAAGAATCGATCGCGATCAACTCGAAACGACGAATGTGTGGCATGGATGCGTAGCTCTCGGAGAGACTACCACGATGGTGTGGTCGCATTGTGAATCTGGTGAGGGAGAAGCGCGTAGCGAAGAGGATAAGACACACTCACTCACTCTCTCTCCCTCTTAGACTCGTACGACACAGGATTAATATTCAAAAAAATGTTGTCCAAAAAATGGTTCTAAGGTGACTTTTATACTTTAGTCACCTTAGCTCAAAAATGTACATGGGGTTCTCTTGCTCATGATTACAAAGTGGGAATAAATCTGAGTCCTGACTAACTGACTAATATTTACATAATCCAGACGAATGGATCAAAATGATAAGACATCTTTGACATAAAAAAATGGAATTTGATATGCTTTACAAGATGGGCTCATTAAAACAGTTGGACCAATGGGGCTCCAACACGAAGTCAGACCCCAATTCAAAGACCAATATAGGGACTGGTGACGACCCCGTATATATGAACGACGCTGAAGAAGATTCTGATTCAGGTGAAACCATGGAGACCAAAACAACCACTAAGATAGAAACCAACAAGGAAGATCTTCATGAGCCACAATGGCAAGGATCCAAAAAGAAGATAGGAACTTATCCAAACCCTACAGAGGAGATTGAGCGAGTCAAGCAATTAAGGAGTTTGGTAGAAGTTACCCAAGGGGATCTAGAGCCAGCACCTAGGCAAATCCAAATTATAGACACAATGTTCCCTACGCAACAACAACCTCACCAAGTCCATAGACCCTTAGCCATACCTAGTTTCATCCAAGAAGAAAGTGACTTAAAGTCATGGGAAAGTGGGCGTACTCACTTCTTGATGGAAAGAATGTTTACAGAGGGACTACTTGATCCTATCGAAGAAATAGAGATCCCATCTTCCCCACGTCAAGGGACTGAAGTCCAAAAGGTGCCGTTAAACATTGCTAAATTGATGGATTTCATGTCTTCAGAAGTTAGAACCACCATCATGTCCAAACTATATAAAGACCCTGCGCTAGTCTCAACTCTTCGAGCCTTCCTCAATGGAGAACAAAATTTGGGCTACCACAATTTGCACAGATGGATGGAGATGGGGAGATGCCAATAGAGGAGGAACACATAGATCCACAACCCAACCTAGATGAGAATCTTGTTATAGAAATACATGTTAACAAGTTGGGACAATACTTTGAGGGTGATGAATCCAATGCGACCATACCAATCACTACTAAGGGATTAATTGTGAAGGGAATCCTTGATGGTGGTGCTGGGGTTAGCATTGTGACTAAAAATTTCTGGGAAACTATGGGAAGACCTCACCTTGCGACCACAACCATAGTAGTGAAGATGGCCAATGGGTCTATTGTTAAACCTATTGGGATGCTAGAAGATCTCAAGATCAAGGTATTTGGAAATAAAATAAGGATTACCTTCATTGTTATGGATTTCTCCAAACACACTTTGGCATTGGAGATGATCTTAGGACGTCCTTTCATGAGGGAAGCAAAAATGGTGCATGACTGGTCTAAAAACCATGTCTACTTGCAGTTCCAAGATTCTGTCATTCGAGTGGATCTTGTGACTCGTCAAGCACATCCTCTAGGAAACAAGTTCATAATTGATCATAGATTTGACACAACCGTTCACTCGGCCCCATTGAAGTATTGTTACATGTGTAAAGTGGACACTGATGTTGGGGAAGATTCTCCTTATATGGATGTACTACCTGGGATGACTAAGTCGGACAATGTGGATTGGGTCCACCTAGCAGCAACCATAGACACTTGGGGAAATAGGGGGATGACTTGGGTGACACCTAAGGGGGATAAAATTCCACCACTCGCACCCTTAAATATGCTAGAAGCAATGCATATAGCTTCTGACAAGACTCATCCTAATATAATGAAGAAAACATACAAGTGGGTCCCTAAAGCTTCTTTAGCGACCATAGCTAGTGCTAGAAAACAGAAGCCTTGTAAGAAACATCCTGCTCGCTCCAAGAAATGTAAGGAAATGTGGTGATGAATTCCTAAACGACTATTGGAATCCCAATGCTACTATGAAGAAAATGATCAAATTTGGGTGTGCCAAAACGTAGATTGTGTTCTTACTTGTCACCTAACCCATGTGAGCCCAATCTCGTAGCTCCAAAACGAATTGACGATCGCGGAAAGAAAAAAAATCATAGAATGCTACACACCCTCTCCAGAGCTAGTTTGGGTAGCAAAGAAAGAACGATTTGTTCCACCTAGCTCAGGAAGGGGGGAGTCCCATGAAGCTTCTAGCTCCTCATATAATGCATCCATCGAGGTAAAAGCTTCTCCACAGCCTCCACCTGCAATAATGGACCTCCATAAAACTATAAACGAATCCAGACCTCCCAGCGTTCAAGAATCACCTAATGAACGACTTCAAGTTCGATCCTGGGAGAGTACCTTGCCACCCTTGCAACTCGAAGAGGCGCCTAATGTAATAGAAAACTACTGGCAAAAATCCTCACCTATTACCAATTGGAACAAATTGGTTTCAAAGGGTGACGAGCACATTTCAAACGATATGATCTACCCAAGGAATGGGGGAGTGTTTGCTGACATCCATCATTCACTTGCTTCCCTCTCAACCTTCCTCCTTGATCTCTCAATCTCCCAATTTAGGGAATGTATATATAAAGCCTTATACTCTCAAAAAAAAATAGCAAGAGCAATTAGCAAACGAGTATGCACAATAAAAGTCAAAATATTGACCAGACCTACACATTCACATCCGGTACACTGAAACAGAAACCTATGTCATAAAACACCTCTGATCCTCATCACTCAAGTGATGGAGGGTAGGTAAGATTAGTACGATAGGAGTGTTTTTGTTTTAGAGTTGAGTGATTAGCAAAGTTCTTTTTTCCCACTGATGTGCCTCCTAAAGGTATTCTTTGTGTTTCCTAGTGTGTATAGGAACGTTTTGCTGTGGTTAGGATTTAGACCTTCATGGGATCTTTCTCTCGTTCACACTTCAAATCAAGCGCGACCATCAACACAAACAGGTGTTTCTTGTCCATTAGCATTGCCCCTTATCTTTTTTGCATCCATGTTTGTCTGCTTTGATTGTGATTGGTAGTATAATATTTAGTGCCTTTGTTTAGCACCGAACATTAAATTCAATGTAATTTTTTGTCATAATCACTTGTCTAGGTTTAAAAATCAAGCAGTCCGATTAAGCTAGTTTGACCAAGCTAGGTGTTAGAGATCTTCTTTTAATACCATGGGGAATGCCTTCCTGATTATCAATGGTTACTTAGGTTCTTAATCCGATTTAGGCAGCATTGTGTGAAATGTACTAGGGATTTCTAGTGGGATTAGTCCCTATTGACCTTTAGCTTAAGTATGATAAAGGGAGTTTACGAGTGTGATGAGCCTGGGGAGGGTAACAATGTTATATGACCCCCCAAAGTTACAAAATTAAAATGATGAAAATGAACAAACAAAAAATCAAAGTGCCACAATGTAAAATCTTAAGCTGGAAGAGAAATCTCAGCTTGATTTGGTACTTCACTCACATGTATCGCCTATGGTACTAGAGCCTTAGAGGTTCCCAATGTGGGCGCTTTTCCTTGAAAAGCAAAAAACCCAAGGCATACAAAATAAGCACACACATCAAAATTGAAACAATGTGAAAAGACTTTGGGGGGTCAAAGAAAAGGTAATCAGTCAGGTGATGATTTCATGAGAAATTCCTTTTATTGTAGCTTAACTACAAGGTCTTCTAGGTATAGCCTCTAGTCAGCCCTCGATCATGAAATACTTGGCTCTCACGATTAAACAACTTAATTGACCAGAGAAAATTAAGAAGCTTACCCATGGTATTAATAGTCGATCTTTACTGCCTTTCGATCGTTAAATTAGCAACCCTAGATTTGTTTAATTTTTTACCTTTACAGCTGTTTATGCGTTTGATTATATTGCAAATTAATGTTTATTGCTGACAAATGGTTTAAAGTCTGTTACCAATCGAATTGTCTGCCTACAACTGCATATGCTTTTTAATTGTATATGAGAATGCAATTACTGTGCCAATGTTGTTTGATTTTGTAGTGACTGAAGAAAGCTAAGGACATTCATCTCAAATGCTCTTCCACCTCGATGAACGCGGTGCAACTCAATAGCTTTCGAGGACGGAATCTACATCAAGAAGGGGGGCATGTTAACCGTCATGCACATTCCTATCACCTACAATGGACGTTGTATTATTTACTTGGTATAGTCAGGTACCGGGCTTGTCGGTCCAATAGGGAAAGGGTAAGAGTGATCACCGATGAGAGGTGCACTCTAACTCGAACATTCAAGGGATTATTTGGCTAAGCATGGGCGTTGAAGTGTGAATGGGGTGAGCTCATATAAAAGTCAAATAAACCTAAAATTCACTCATTCTCTCATTTGTGCAATTGAAGAGTGCTCTTGCTCCATCTCCATCTTCTTCTTCTTTATCTCCTTGTGTGTGTGTGTGTGTGTGTGTGTGTGTGTGTGTGTGTGTGTGTGTGTGTGTGTGTATGCATGAGAGAGAGAGAGAGAGAGTGTGTGTGTGATCGAGCATTGCGGGCGGCGAGGCGGTTGAGCGTGGCGTCTCCCTCTTCTTCGCGGCGAGGAATCCTCCATGAAGCAAGCGTAGAGCGGTGAGTGACACACCATCGTCATCTTTGAGCTTACTAGTTTAGGCTTGTTGTGTGCTTGGAGCCATTTGTGGCTCGCACGCAGTGTATCATCAAGTTCCTTGCATTGACACGTGTGACATATGCGCACACTCCAAGTGTGGAGGTTGGTACAGTATGGAATATGGTTTATGGTCAAGGGCTGAGATCCCTCATGGATTATGGTTGTGCTTTTGATTGTGGAAGTTTTTTTTGTCTCTTAGATCTTTTCTTTGGATATGGTTGTTCTGCCAAAATGGTTTTTGAAATTTTGAATATGGTTGTGCTGCCGAAATGCTGTCAGTGTTTTTGCAGCCATGTTGTATATTCTAAAGTAGTTTTGGAGGGATAGTTTTGCATCACCCTAAGCTGGGTCAAGTGCTCATCCATGTGATGTGATTGGATTATTGTTTATGGTTTTGGATTGGATCATGAAGTGATTTTGATGGTTTATGGTGGATGTGTAAGGGTAGAGACCCTCTACAGTCTGACTGCTTGAAAAAAGATTGTTTGTGCATATGGAAGACTCTTTTGTGAATGGACTCATGTGTTATGCATGGCATGCATCTATTTGTCAAAATGGTAATCACCTCCATGCACATGACCAAAAATCTTGCCTAAAAAGACGAAGCATGTATATAAGTTTTGGCCATATCTACAATTTTTGCATGTGGCTAGAATTTTTTGTAGATGAGCTTCAAAATAGCAATACATCCTGCATGTAGAGGTCATACTAGGTCATGAATGGCCCATGCATGTCGTCGACTAGACACCTTTTGCCCGTATCATTGCTGTGACGGTGGTATAAATCCCTTAGTAGGGGGGTGTCCAATAATAAGGCACATTTTGAGCTAGAAAAAAATTTGTTGAAGAATTTTTTACTCTGTAGCAATGGCGCTCTATAGGGCGGTACACACGTGCACAGTCTGCTTGCAATCTGTTTCATGGCAATTGACCCCGACCCCCTTCCCTTGCAAAGTGGTCGTTCCTGCCTCTTTAGCTTCAGAATCAAGCCCACCTAAGGATGCTTTCTTGCACGCCTCATCAAAACACCTTTGCTCCTTGAGTTCATGCTTGGAAGCCTTGCTTCCCACGTCGACATGCGCCTCTTCCTTGACCACATCTTCCATGATGCTTTTGTGTGAGCGAGTGAGAGATAGCCGAGATTGAAAGAGAGTCCATCCTTCAAGCTTCACTCCTGCTTCCCCCCTCCTCCATAGCTCTCCTACAAATAACCACCCAACCATGCCCTATATAGGCCCTTGGCTGTGCTATTTATAGGACCCTCTTTACCGCACATCTTTCCTAGCCCTGGCCTGCCCGATTTAACCTTAGCCTTGACATTCCACATGCTTTTGTTTAAACTTGAGGCATGGTGAGAATTACAATTACAATGATAATGACAATGACAATGACAATAGCAATCTAACACCACTTTTAAAAGTAAGCATAAGAAGTGTTAAATATTTTAAGATGTGGTGCCCAAAAATAAACAATAGTGTTGTTAAGCATGGTGTGAATGTGAGTGTGTCTACGAGAGAGAAAGAGATAGAGAGAGAGAGAGAGGGCATGGAATTTTAAAAAAATGAGTACAAAAGCAAAGATAGTTGTCTTGGTTTTATCAATCTCAAGATCTAGCAGTTAAGAACAAACAATGATTTGGAGGGCTCCGCTTACAACCCTCATCACCTTATACCAATGGATGCAACTATAATACATACAATTTGAACAAACACATAAACTATTCATGTTTAAAAGATTCTTTCAGTATATGCAACCAATGTAAATGTATATAAGAATAGTATTTAGCATGATAGCATGCTGCAACATATTATTATGTTGTAACATTGAAAGCTCCAAACGAATTATTTCCATCATCTAGTGCCCAAATTAAAGCACATGCTCTTATGTCGAGCAAAAATGCAGATCAACATCATAAGTTTGTATTTGTTCTTTTGAGAGACAGAGAGAGGGAGGGAGAGAGCACTTTTACGAAATCAAGCCAATGCTCAATATATCAAATTACTATGCAATGAGTCATCAGTCTCCCACATTATCGATGCATCCTCACAACCTCAATCCTACACTTCTTTTATTTTTTTAAAAAATTCCCCCCCTAAATACTTGTGGCAAATCAACTTTTATACTAGATGCAACCATTCAAACACCTTGAACATACACTCGGCCAACTTGATGATTGGAATTGGAAATGCTGAGATTTAAGATTTCTAGAAGTAGCCGAGATGATGGGCTTCGAGCCGTGTGTTATGGTGTGTCATTCGGTGACCGGAGCACCAAGTTATCCTGATAAAGGTGAAACCACCGTTCAAGATAAATTGGATTGAACAAGTGATACAAGCCACCAAAATGAAATGAGAATAGATTAAATACAAGAAATATTGTCAAAGGTACATGCATTGAAATCATGAAAGCACCACAATTGATCTCTTTAGCTAGGGAATTGGGTTGTAACACAAAATGACAATTGAAGGAAGCTACTGCAAACACTTATTTAAATAAGGTAAAAGTTGAAGACAATCTTCTCAATTAAGATAGAAAAAACCCTAAGGTACTAATTGAGATGTCTTGAACCTTGATACACATAGAAAAGGAGTTACACGACCCTAGCCAGACAATATCCAAATATGACATATCATAAAAGGACATTCCATTATCTGCAAGCTCCTTGTGCGGTCATCCTCGGTACATTTACTCACCAATAAATGCATGGAAACCATTAAAAATCCCAACTAAGCTCTCAACTGGTTGCCAGTCCATCCTATTCAATGGATGAATATCTACAACATATCAAACATGATATAAACCATAAGCCTTCAAAAACAATCATGCACTAAATGAGATATATGATCAAAATACCCTACAGTTGGGTCGATTCCATGTTTGTGGATGTGTTGGATTCATCATCTTTGAATTTGTCATCCTCCATCTCATAGTCATCAGCAATATTGAGTCATTCAAGCACCAGGATCTCACCAAGGTGAAAATTTTGAATTCTTAATTGATTATTGAAGCCACACTCATATCTCTCTCCTAAATGCATGAGAAAACTGAAACTAAACCAGTATCCTACTAAAAGGCTAGTTGTAGAACTAGCAAACAGAAAGGAAGTCCTAACTCAACATACAACAGAGTAGGCAGAATTTGAATTAGGGGAATACTTTACTTTTGCTTACTTTCTCACTTTACCTCTAAAGATTTACAATGGGATATTGGGGATGAACAGGTTGAAACAAAACCAAACTCATATTCATTGTGCACAAGGTAACTTTACCTTTACTAACAAACTAGGGAATGAAGTGCAAATTCAAGGAAAGCATGGGAAACCTAAAGTTCACTTAGTCAAGGCTAGTAGACTTCTTAAGGGTTTACAAAAGGGTCAAAAAATCTATGCGGTTAAACTCAACAAGGTGGAAGACACAGATTCAAACATTCAGCCTAATTGGTTGAGAGATTATTCACATGTATTCCCTGAATATCTTAAAAGCCTTCCACCTCCTAGTGAAGTTGATCACAAAATTGAGACTATCCCTGGTTGTGAACCCGTTTTAAAGAGACCGTATAAGATGTCACTCCATGTCATAAAATCTAATATCTAACTAATCCAAATGATTTTCTCATATTAAACGGATCATTTAATGTGGGAGAATAAAAGGAAACAAGAGTTAGAATATAGATATGTGCTCATGGATCTATCTCAGCACCGGACCAAAGTCAATGGGTCCAAATGAGAGATGGTCTGGCAAAGAGCAATGCTAGCTAATGGAGCTTGAAAGACCTTAGGGTTAGCTTCATTATAAAGACCTCCAAAAGTTAGTGTTAAAAGTCCTTAGACCTAGGACCTTAGGGAAGATAGGGCTGAGCTTGAGGTGGAAACCCGGCCCAAGCTTGAGGTGCTTGTCGTGCTCGCTGACTTTGGTGCTTGAGGTTCTTGTCGTGTTTGCAAACTAAGGTGCTTGTCGTGCTTGCTAACTAAGGTGCTTGTCATGCTTGATAATTAAGGTGCTTGAAATGCTTAAGGTACTTGGGGGCTAAGGTGCTTGAGGTACTTGAATTCAAAGCAAGGCCTACAAAGGAGGGGGCAAGCCATGAGAGTAGGGGATGGGGTTGAATCCACTCCCTCATCCTCCAAAGGGCACCCCTTGCTCAAAGAGGCAAAAGGGACACATGTCAAGCCCCTACCTAGGTTGCCCTCATGGTGTGCCTAAAGCCTATTGGTTGACCCTTGGAGAGGTCCAATGAGAATTGAGCTAATTAAATTAATTATTTAAGAATTATCAAGCCTTCTCTCTCAAAGGGAAAAGGAGGACACTTGTCCAAAGGCTACCTCTATTGCTAGTTGTGACCAAGACTTGTGATTGGCTAGGCTTGAGAGAGCCAATGATCCACAAGCAAGAGATAGAAGAGGGGGTTGACCACGCAAGTAGATAGATAGCTTGAGGGTGTATACTCCCTCCCACACACTCACACACACTCTCATTGTGTGAAGTGCTAAGTGCAAAAACTTCATCTCCTTCTCCAATCTTGTTGAGAAGTTGAGAGACTACTCCAACACTCTTGTCTATGGAATGCAAATCCAACCAAGATCCATGCTTCAATGTTTAAGCTTGCCATCTTCTTCATCATCATTACTATGCTATTATGCTATACTAAGAAACAAGAGTGATGATAAGTGAGGAACTATTTCTTTGTCGCTAGAATGCTTCTTCTTCCTCTTCCCTGCCCTCATTCCTGCTAGCTCTCTCCACCTTTGAAGGTGTTTGAGGTCTTGGGACTGAGGCCGAGGACAAGTTAATGCTTTTATTTAGCTAAGTTACGGGCATAATTGTGTTGCATGAAGCTCTCTATCTTCATTGCACCATCAAGGTCTCAAGGAATACAAATCTTGTATTATACCAATTCTCTCTTTATGGGAGAAATTATAATACAAAAGCCTTTTGGAGGGAGGACCGGCTCCACATAAATCGGGTCCTCAACTATTGTCAAGTTCTCTAATTCTCTCTCTTGCAAATTATTATTCATGCCAAGTTAATTAAGTATAATCGTTATGTTGCTACCTCTAATCAAGTTCACCCTCTATTTTCTCAAAGTAGTCTCACAAAAATTCTCACTATAGTTCTCTTAATTCCGCTATTCTCAATGTTCATAGGCCAATTCCATAACATTGGTATCAGAGCTATGGGTTTCTCTTTTCTTGCTTAAGCTTGACATGTTCATTGCAAGAGGGTAAGTGGGATAGGGATCTACTATCCTGGTTGAAAAGGACTTAGTTTGAGGTACACCACTTGGAACTATAGACTTAATAATGGAGTCTCTCGGGGCTTGCCTTTGGCTTAACCATTATTGAGCTATTAGAAAGCTCAGCAGGAACCATAATCAAATGGGCGATGTTAGACCCTCTCCACTATTCTTTGCAATCAACAGTCTTTAAACCACGGGTGTGGCTGCTTGAGAACTAATTTTCAAAGGTAAAGAAGAGTAGAAACTAAGGTTTTTGAGGATACTAAAGCACAAAGTATCTTATACATAAGTTTAATTAGCATGGCTGACAATAATCAAGACAGTAGAATGAATATTGACAACTTTGATTTTGCACATGAAGGTGCTATTGATGATGATGCCCCAATGTTTGTGAACTATCTTGTTACTAGGTTGCAATAAGCTATGGGAAACCCTTCCTTGCAAGCTGAAGTAACTCAAAAACTTCGTGTTTATGGGATTTACCTTCCTCTCCAAGAAGAGAGAGAGCTTAGGATTCCTCTTGTTGAGACTTCCAAAAGAAGACTCACTCTAATAAGAGAAGAGGAGGAATCCAATGAACAAGAAAGTAGTGAATCTTTGAATTCCTATGAAGATGTGGCCTCACAAAGATGACAGTCTTGATGATCCCAACTCCTTCCAAGAGGAATAGATCATCATATAGTCCTTCTCCTTGTCACTCCAAAAGGGAAGAGAGGAAACAAAGGAAGAAAAAGGCAAGAAAGAGGTCACCCTCTGCTCCTTCTACTTCACCTTCCTCCTCTTCTGATGAAAGTAGCGGTTATTCTCCTAGAGAATACAAGAGGAGAGGACATTAGAAATCCTAACCTGCTTGGAAAAGGTCCCAGAAGCTTCAGAAGTTCAAAGAGGGAGGAAAGAGTATCTCTTGTCTCACCTATGATGGCACCTTTGGTGCTACTGACAAAGTATTGGCCTTCATCCAGCAATTCGATGCGGCTTTGGAGACGAAGGCTTCACAGAGTCCTCCAAGCTATTCCATGTAGCTATGCACTTTCAGAAAATATGCACGTCAATGGAGGGCTAATCTCTACGGGAATGGAGAAGCCCCAAGGACATGGAGAACTCTACGAGTTTCCATAATGAAGCACTTCCTTGCAAGCGATGCCAAGGACAAAGTGCTTACTAAATGGAGAATCTTGAAGCTACTCTCCCAAGAGTCTATTCACAAATATGTAGACAAGTTTTGGGATTTACATCTCAAAGCTACAGTATTTCAAAAGATAGACTTCACCGAGCAAAAGAAAAAAAAAATTTGCGGGATTACCTGAAGAAATGGCCAAGTATGTCAACTCCCAATGGCTTGGTTCTATCACCGAAGTCATCCACCACACTATGGTTACATCTTATCTCAATTTCCAACAAGGGTCTAAAAGGAATGCCAAGCCCATGGAAACAAAGATCGAAATGATGCAAAGGGGAAGAACAATGCTCAAAGTTCTTCCCAAGGCAATTTCAACAACAACAAGACCAAGGAGAAAATAGTTTACAAAGGTAAAAACAAACTCTCTCATGAAGAGCTAGAGGCTTTTCGTAAAGATCAGAAATGTTTTAAGTGTGGGGAGCAAGGACATGGATATCATTATTGCCCCAAAAGAAATGCCCTCAATGAGACTCCTAGAGCTTCCACGATCAAAGATCCGAAAGAGGATACTCATTGCAAAGGATCATCCCTTTCCTATGCTTGAGGAAAGATGAGGGACCATGATGCCTTCATCCTTTTTTACCGTGGCTCTACTCACAACTTCATATCAACGGAGTTGGCCACTAAGTTGGGCATTCAAGCTTTTTTGAGATGGGAGATATTATAACTACTGATGGGGCTTTCAAGGGACACCAAGCCTTCATTACTCCCTTGATTGGGAATTTGAGGCTTCATGTCCAAAGCTATGTCAACAAAGAAGAATTTTTCATCTCTCCTCTCCAACATGAGGATGTTATCCTAGGGGCACCATGTCTCAACTGCATGGCTGCCAACATGAAGTTCTCTGAAAGGAGAATCTACTTCACCTACAGGAAAAAGAGCATGTATATAGATGCCAATGAGTCCAGTTGTACTATACTACTTGTAAATTTTCCTGCTTTTGATAAGTCAATGAAAATCTTAGTTTCCTCATACATGATTTTTGTCAAAGAGTCTCTAAATGATGCTAATGTTTTAACAAAACAAAGTGGTAGGAATCAAGAAGAATTAGACTTGTCTAATTTTCTAAATAGATTCCAAGATGTATTTATTGATGACATCCCTATGGAGCTACCTCCAAAATGAGGGGACGATGACCATATGATAGAGCTTCTACCTGGGAGCTCACCACCTGTTAGCAGCAAGCTAACGCGGACACCATTTTTTGGAGTTCTCCTTGTAAAACAATTAATATTTTGATAAATCGGGAATATTATAACTCCTATTTTCTTGGTAAACTTTGTAATTAATGAGCCGGGGCTACAAGCTTCCAGATTGTATCAGCCAGTCAATTCCCACCTTTGGTAGAACTCCAGATTATTAGTTTTGACCACCCAAAACCCTTGGCTAAGGTATAAAAGCCAATTTTTGTAAGTTTTTGGATAAGAAATACACAACGTGAGCTAACGAAGCTCACTTCTCTCCTTCTCGCGCTTCCTACTCCCTCCTCGGTTGTCACATTGCGAATGCATTTGCTGCATTGCCGCAGGTAAGAGCTCTACGCATTGATGCAAGCCATTCACAACATTTTGTAGCTTTTGGCGTCGTCGACCCGTGGCCTAATTTCATTATAACTAGGAATTTACACTTTTAAATCTAAAACTAAGCATAGGCGGGGTATTGGGGAATCATTGCTAAGCATTTAGATGCATTCTGGGTCAAAAACGACTAGGTCAAAATCCACTGTTGTTAATAATCGCGATTTTGGAACTTGACCTAAAGTGGGATTTGAGGCC
This sequence comes from Adiantum capillus-veneris, assembly GCF_014529385.1. Taxonomy (NCBI): domain Eukaryota; kingdom Viridiplantae; phylum Streptophyta; class Polypodiopsida; order Polypodiales; family Pteridaceae; genus Adiantum; species Adiantum capillus-veneris. The sequence continues at coordinate 93,241,460 of NC_140953.1, read as the reverse complement.
ATAGGCATGTGTGCTTAGGTCTTACAAACTTTTCCTAGAAGTTTCATTACGTTTGGATGTCGTTTGATGTTGTAACAGATGTGATTTGCTTGCGTATGAGCGATTGGCTTTTGGTGATTTCAGTCACTTGAGTGTAGCTTGAGTTAGATGCAAGTTGTTAGTTGTTTTCCAAGAGACTGACAACCTCTTGTAGCCTCTATGCACTAGTCGAGTCAGCTTCATCCCATGGTTTGACGAATTAATCGTGGTTCTTGCTAATACTACAATAAGATAGGATGGTGAGGTTAGACATGCGTCCCATATTTGGCACCGTTGTCGGGGATCAAAGAGACCTAAACTAAGGAAAAACACGAGCATCTTGTGTAGTTGTCCTTTAACTTCCTCTACGTTCTCCTAGAGTTCAAAGTTTTCTTTTAGAAATCGCATAGCTTAAGATTGTCGTCTTTTGCTATGTAGAGATAGGTTGGAAGTAATCGTACTTGGTGAGTAACTTTAGGACTATAGGATTGTAGATTTAGATTAGGATTTGGAGAATGGTTGGTAGACGAGAAAAGTCTTAAGATCAAGACTCTGAAAAACATAAAAAACACAAGAAAACGAGTGTTTGTGGACACTTTCCACAACCCCATTGCATGAGAATCTAGGAGTAGGGTAAGTAGGATCCGAGGTGGATTTCAGAACATTGCTCTCTCTGAAGGAATCAAGTGTGAGTTGTTATTGGAAGTTGCAAAATTTCAGGTCTACGGCTAGAAATAGCTTGAAAAGACTCGAATCCACTCAATCCGACTGGAGAGTAAGCCTAAGATTTGTCCAAACCAGTGGGTAAGCTCAAAGACACTTCGAGGTAAAAATTTCAAGAAGTTGACCAAAACTCAAATTATTTACTTTTTCTTGACATATTAGGCCAAATTAAGTTTTGACTTGATTTATAGGCTTAAAAAACATCATAAAAAGACTGTCTTTGAGAAAATTGCAAAAAAGTACTCATTTCAAGCCTAAAGTTAATAATCGTGATTATTAACTTGTTGCTCTAAATTGGCCAAGGTTCATACCATTGCCCAAAAGATTTGGATCACTAAACTGACAAAAAACAGGGTAAAAACTAACGTTTGTACTGACTTTTTGAATCTTGAGTATAAATTTAGGAAAAAAATCTCCAAACTTGTTGAAATTTGATTCATAGGCTTTATGTTGATGTGATAAACATGTGTATATGCTTAGTTAACCAAAAATTTATAAAAATTTGTCAGAAGTAAATAATCGCGATTATTTACATCTGGCCTATTTTTCAACTTTTTTGACCAAGTCTGCATACCACTAGCTTCACCATGTTGTAATAAGCCCACAAACCAAATTTGGTAAGATTTGGATCACTAGAGTGAAATTGGTGACTAAAATTGCAAAGTAGTCTGCAGACAGATAATTGATGACCATTTGACCAAAAATTGTCCAAACTGGATGGAAATTGGCTAATTACCTTAACTTAAGGTGCCTAACAGATCTGTGTCAAAGTTAGGGAAAAAATTTACAAAAATTTGTCAGAAGTAAATAATCGCATTATTTACATCTTCTTCAAAACTTGATGATTTTGCAAATTTGAGAATCAATTTTGGTGAAATTTATATCCCAAAAGTGAGACTTAAGCCAGATTCTCAAAATCAGAGTCTGTGGACACCAAACAGTTTGATAAACTTGATCAGAATTGGTCCAAACTTGTTGAAATTTTCCCAGAGACTCTAACAAGTTGTATACTTGCCAAACCTATAAAAAAAGTGTAAAAATTTGACAAAAGTAAATAATCACGATTATTTACTTCTGCTATCTAGAGAAATCATTTTGGACTCATACAGTGATAGACCAACATAATATAAGGCCACAAGGCAATTTTCGGTTCAATCGGATCAAAATTGGTACAGATACACTCAGTTTACAGGTTGCAAATTAAACCTATGATTTTGCTAAAGTCGAATCTGAAAGTCAAATGTTGACTCCCATAGCACAATTTGAAGTGATACATAGAGACCAATCAGGAGAGTTATCAAGAGCTCTATTGTCTTTATAGAAGAATAGCTAACTTGATTAATTTTGTACAGGAATCAGGTCGCAGACGAGGAATTAGTGGCTTGACAGAAAGTTGCAATTGAATCGAGTGGAAATGGACGTCAAGTCAATCCAAGGTGAGTACTCTATCCAGGTCTTCATAATTCTATATGAACCTTAGATCTGGTCGTGTACTAGGAAATCAGGGCATACTCGGAGAAACCTCCAGTAGAGTATCTACCAAAGAAAGCATGAATCAAGGCAATTTCTTGCACACAATTCTTGAAGAAGTCTCAGACACTTTTTCAGATTCAACTTCCGAAATGTCTTCTTATCGACCCACACGAAAACTAGAACGATAGTGCGCTATAAGCATATACTATCTTTTTACAAGACTAACCGGCATGGAGCCTAGGTTTACATGGACCCTAACAAGGAGTATGCTATTCACATTGATGACCATGGTATTGAGTTCGAAGAAGAGGTTAGGGCAAACAAACAAGGAAAAATGTACATGGATCGAAACGGAACTCAATATGTACAAGTCGAAAACCCTGACGTGATAGACAAATGGGGGTTAGAAGTAAACACTATAATCCCAGATATGTCAGCAAAAGAAGGATCACCAACTTTGGAATTCGAGGGATACGATCAAGTAGACTTGAAGCCTTTGAAACGGCTTAGTACGGATAATCCTAGGATCGGAGTCTATTGTTGGGAACATAGAAACATAAAAGATCTTTCGTGGACTTCTCATGCCAAACCAAGACAATTAACGGCCATGAAGATCATCTATATCTTCAAGATTAAAGATAAGGGATCAACAGACCTACCAACCTACCTGTTTAGGGATTGTTATAACAACAACTTTGTTATGATGACTCCTAAGGAGGTAAAACAAACCAAATACCAAGGGTATTCCATACGGGATTGGATATTGGGGCAAGGACCAGAAACAATTCCAAGGGATGAACACCGTGAGAGATCATTTGAAAGTAATGTGAAGAAACCAGAAACCACCTCATCACGTAGAAAACCGGGTGACACTAAGGCCATCCCTACATGAGTCACTATTTTCAACAGACTGGTTTGAAGGACTCGGAACAACCTACCAACTCCCAGAAGACTTGGAGTTGAACCAAATAGACGGTCAGACCAGCTGATTTTCAAAAATGGGTCAGAAATACAGTGGATCAGGGGATCCATATGACCACTTAGCAAGCTTTAAGCAAGTGCTAAGAGCAAAGAGTATATTTGATTTGCATACTCAATTTGAGGGGTTTTGAATGACATAAGAAGGAAAAGCTTTGACATGGTTCCAAGACATTCCACCAAGGTCAATCTTGGACTTGAACACATTAGCTCAAGGATTTGTAGCTGCTTGTTCCAAAACGGGGATTAAACATAATACGGTAGCTCAAATTTACAGCTTTGAACAGAAACATGGTGAGTCTGTTACGGATTGTGCAACTCAAATGAAGCAATACATTTCCAGATGCCCAGAGATGGAGATACCTGCAGAAGAATGACTTGTATCCTTATTTCTGGAGGGATTGCTAGACAAAGAACTTCATGCTATACTCTATAGTAAAAAACATACAACCCTAGAAGCGTGTGTGTCTGATGCGATTGACCTAGGAGACAATTGCGAGATCTTCAATGAAGAAGATGTCCCTAAGGATAACCAAAGCAAGAAAACAGTATCCACGAAACCAGCACAAGTGGGAACGGCTGCTGTGGCACCACTCTCAGCCATAGAAGATATGCTAAAAAGGATGAACGGCATGATGAACAATATGCAAAAATCACCTATGAGAGGACCAAGACAAGGGATACCTCCACAGGGACAACGAATTAGGCCAAAAAAATGGTGTGCAACAGAGGGTAAATGGACCAACCATGAGACCCACGAGTGCTACTTCAGACCAAAGTATGATGGGAATGTTCAGTACGTGCCCATGAGGCCCCAGGGACAACCCATGTACAAATATCAGCCTAATATGGCTCAAGCTCAAAGACCACCAATAGGTATGGAAAAACCTCAACCTGTGTTGGGACAAAAAAATCCTTATCCAGGACATAATGTGGTGCCTGTACAGTACCTGCACTCAGAAGGAGTCATAGATGAACAAACATTAGTGCGTGTTACACCCTATGCAGAGCCTAGTCCATCTACAGTAATGGTAGAGGGAGATTGGTATAGTCCACACCCACCACCAATGGAGGAAACCATGACTTATGCTCCACCAAAGCTCGCACCAATGTATTATGTAGCTAATCAAGGTGTCAGACCTCCCATGGGAAGAACCATGATGAAGCGTAGAATAGAAAATTGTCATAACTGTGGTGTTGATGACCATTGGAAGAACGAATGTCCAGAGCCTGACAAAAACCTCAAGCCAATTGAAGCCGATTGCATACAATGTTGCAAAAAGGGAGGACACTTTTCGGAAGATTGTCCTAAGAATCCTTTGAACAAGGGAAAAACTATCGTAAATGTAGTCCAAGTGATGCCTCGTAGCTCATCAGAGAGTAAACCGATTGTTCCAATCAAGGTAATCACTAGAACCCAGGCAAAGAAAAAAAACACAACTCCTTTGATGATTCAGAGAACACGAATGTTTCTTCTCAAAGAATCAAAAGGAGCAGATCCAAAAGATATGAGATGAGAAAACAAAAACAACGGGTTGAAAACAAAGAGAAAGCAAAAATGCTAGCCCAGGATAAGTTGAAAGAAACTGGCAGTGAATTCAAGGAAACAACCGTGAAATCTGGAGGATCCATTTTGGTTTTGATAAATTTTTTGAGCCTATTAATGTTGCCTTGGAAGCCACCAAGCAGGACTTAAAGTAGGCAAAAAACATGGAAAAACTATCCATCTCCAGACATCCATACATGGAAGCAGCAAAGCTGGAGGCTTATCAAAATTTGGTAAGAATCACACAAGAAATGCTTGATAAACAAAAATCCAAGCTTGAAAGTATTGAAAAACCTAAAGAGCTTGCGGTACAAGAAACAAAAGCAAAACCCGATGTGGTGGCAGAACCCCACCTTGAAACAAATGAACCAGAGCTTATAGTGCCGGACAACGAAGATACCTTAGACGGAATTCCACTCGTAGAGGAAGATTGGACACGACACTTATGGGAAAAGGTGAGAGAGATCAATGATGGGATCCTAGCTTTAAAGTCAGCTCCTATAGAGGAAGTGTGGTTGGATGATCTACCATCTGATATGAACATGGATTTACAATCCTAGTACGGGGATTGCGGATCGGAAGCTTCAGGAATATCTAAACCATTGACATTTAAAACATTACCTTCTTACTTGGAAGATAACGAAGATGAATCCATCATTTGCAAGACCACTCAAGTAAAAAGATCCAAACAGACCCTAGAAGTACACAACATTCATTCAATCATGTCTACACCCATCCAATGCACTCTTGTTTTGGGAGAACTGTTGAAACTCATACCATACTTGTGGAACGATTTACAGAAAACCCAAGAGAAGGTGGGGATAACAGGGTTAATCTCTAAGAATTTGGGAGAATTGAAAAATGAAATGGAAAACAAAGAGATTCAATCAGTTCCTATGAACAAGGTCGGAGAATATTATGAAGGGGAAGAAGGAAACATCACTCTCCTAGTGAAATATAATGACATTGAAACCATGGCAATACTGGATAGTGGAGTTGGCATAGCCATAGCCACTAAAGCAGTATGGGAATCCTAGGGACATCCAGCCATTATACAAACGTGAATGAAATTACTATTGGTTGACGCACACATTGAGAGACCACTAGGGCTACTTGAAAAAGTGATAGTCAATTCCTGTGGAATTGAATATCAACACACTTTTGCCATAGTAGACTTTGGGAGAAAACTCAACTATGAAATCATATTGGGAAGACCTTTCATGCGACAGGTACAACTTATCCAAGATTGGGGAAACAACTGTCTGTACTTGAAGGAGGTGGGATCTATAACAAGAGTCAATCTAAAAGATCACACTTATAGAGATGTCTTGAAAACACCCATCCAAGAGTTTGATTCAGTCTCTTCGGTTGAAAGTAAACTTTCATCCTGGATAAACACAGACACTCCTATTTGGATGTGCGGCGCTTCCGAAAATGAAAGCTTAAGACGAGAGAAATGTATCCTAGAAAGGGACTGTACAGACAAAGCCTACATACTTGAACCCTTTCTAGAGCATTTATTGGAACCATTCGAGTGGACTCAAATTTTAGCGACAATGGATGTATATGTTAATACGTCTATGCCTACTCAATTTTGCAATGAGGATGGCTACGGCATACTTCCCGTCCAAATGATGTCAATCCTCAACATTGAAAACAAAGATCAAGAACCCAAGGACTTGATGAAAGCTCAACAAGTCTTTTCTGACCTCTATTACTATGCAAATAATGAGTTAGATGTACACTCACCTACCTCAAAAGATTCGGGGTCAGAAAAACAGCATACGAGAGCTCAGTTACTCTTAAGAGGAGGGAAGGAGAAGTTTTTTGACTTTCCAAACCAGAAATAAAGAAGACAAAAATAGTATAGATGAAAGAGAGACACCAATATCGTGAAAACATGACCTATGCAATCAGTCTCCAGTAAAACACAGTTCCTGATGTAGATAGATGCTAATGATTGTGTCAAGGACAAAATAACTAGCAAATATCCTTCAAACAAAAATTCAAAAATGCATGAGATATGGAGAAAAACAAGGAAGGGAACTCAAAAAGAATCACAGAATAAGAAACCACTCATGACCAGAGTCGAGCGAAAAAAGAAATATCAAGAGTTGAAAAAAGCTCTAAAGGAGATATACACAACCAAAATGGAAACCACGGAAGAGGATGGTAAGGATGTAATGCATGTGCCATCCCATTACAAAAAGTATACTCTCCAAGATCGAAAAATCATAATTGAACAACCTTTTAGGGAACTACGGAAACAAGGTGAATCTTACGAAGGGCCTTAAAATGCTAAAAGGGTAGACTTGGCTGAACCAGGAGAAGAGCCTAGACCTGCTTGCATTGCGAATGACCTAACAGAAGAATAAGAAAAGCTTTTGCTGAGATTGTTAAAGGAATACCAGGATATCTTCGCTTGGTCTTACAAGGATCTCAAGGGTGTTGATCCAGAAATTTGTCAACATACTATACCCATGAGAGATGATGCAAAACCAAGTAGACAGAGACCATACACTTATAACAAAATATTTACCAGGAAGATCAAAGAAGAGATTGAAAAACTAAAGGAATTTGAATTCATTTACAAAATTGAATACACAGATTGGGTATCTCCAATTGTGGTAGTACCTAAGAAGAATGGGAAATTACGAGTGTGTAGCTATCTCCAATTGTGGTAGCTACCATTAGAGACAACTTTTCTCTTTCGACAACTGAGCATGTTTTAGAACGAGTGGTAGGAAAAGAAGCTTACAGCTTCTTAGACGGATTTTCGGGATACAATCAACTTTTGGTTGACCCAAAAGATCAGCATAAAACTGCTTTTTCAACAAAATGGGATATATTTGCCTATCGGGTTATGCCGTTTGGGTTAACTAATGTTCCAGTCACATTTTAGAGGTTAATGAGCCATGATTTTAAAGAGTATCTTCGAAAATTCTTAGAAGTATACATGGATGATCTATGCGTACATTCGTCAATCCGGGCTGATCATTTTGAACACCTCAAAAAGGTATTCGAGAAATGTAGACTTTATAGGATTTGCTTAAATCCTGAAAAGTGCACATTCATGGGAAGACAAGGGAAAATTCTTGGACATATAGTGTCTGAAAATGGTATAGCTACTGATATTGAGAAGATTCATGTCATTGCTGATTTGCCTAGACCAACAATAGTCGAGGGGGTACAAGCCTTCATGGGACATTGTGGATATTACCGACGGTTCCTCTACATGTATGCTATAATTGCAAAACCCATGTATAGCTTGATTACGCACTTTGAATGGACCAAGGCATGTGAAGAATCCTTCATGAAGCTTAAGCAAGCTCTCACCTCAGCTCCAATATCAAAAGCACCAGATTGGGATAAGGTATTCCACGTACATGTAGATGCTTCAAACTTTGCTATTGGTTGTATACTAGCCCAACCAGGAGATGAGAATATTTACTTTCCTATTTCTTATGCTAGCCGACAATTGAACATGGCAGAAAAGAATTACACCACCACCGAAAGAGGACTAGGAATGATCTATGCCGTTAAAAAATATAGACATTACCTATTAGCCAACAAGTTTGTGTTCTTTGTGGACCACCAAGCTTTGTTATATTTGGTCAACAAGCCATGCAGCATAGAGAGAATAGTGAGATGGTTCATCATTCTTCTCGAATTTGGTTTCACTATGATTGTAAAAAAAAGCACTACACATCGACGAGCAGATCATTTGTCAAGGATTGTTTCAGGGGAATCACCTAAAGGGGTAGACAATAGCTCAAGTGGATTCACAAATACCACTTCCTATCACAATTGATTTAATCGAGCAATCAGCTATGTATCAATTACTAGCTGGAAGGCTATATAAAAGAAATCGGAACGGGATATTGCTTTTATGCATTAACCATGAAGAAAAAGAACAATACCTAAGTTAAGCACATGTTACCATAGTAGGACTTCACTTTGCGAAAGACCAAACTATGCAACGAATCTTGAGACTTGGAGTATTTTGGCCGACTATGAGGAGAGATGTTAGATCTTTTGTAAAAGATTTCCCTCAATGTCAAAAACAACCACCCATTCCTCATGTAACATTGTTTCAAATGTTACATGTTCCTAAGTGGAGTAATTATCTGGTTACTTACTTTTCGAGCCAAACATTTCCTGAGGATATAAGTAAACACAGTCAAAGAGTAATTGAAATTGAAGCAAGAGACTATGCTCTTATTGGGAATCAATTGTATTGGAGAGATAAAGATCAACATTTGCGTCTTTGTGCAAATGAAAACGAGGATATTCCGATTATAGAACAAGCACATGCTCGATAAGCTGGGGGTCACTTTTCTAGTGAGATCACCGCAAGAGCAATCTTGATGGTAGGCATATGGTGGCCAACACTTTTTGCAGATTCCAAAGAATATGTTTGAAGGCGTGATGCTTGTCAACGAGCAAAAATGCCAACACGAGTAGACAACATGCCCTTAAGACCAATGATGGGGGCTAGAGCCTTCGCAGAATGGGGTATAGATTTTGTTGGACCAATACAGCCACTTGCCAAAACCACTGCTGCATTCTTATATGAGTATGTATTCATGAGATATGGTCTGCCAATAGAGATTGTCAGTGATCGAGGAACTCATTTCTTCAATGAGGTAATAGAGTATTTGCTTAATGAGTTTATGGTCATCCATAACAAATCAGCTCCCTATCACCCACAAGCAAACAGACAAGTTGAGCATACAAACAAAATTCTTAGCTCAGTACTGACCAAAGTAGTTAGAAAACAGCTCTATATGCTACACCCTTTAACCTTGTTTATGGTCTTGATGCCATACTGCTTATAGAATTTCTATTGCCGACATTAAGGGTAGCACAGAATCTTGAGTGGAATGGACATGAATTGTCAGAAAGACTTGATAATTTGGAAAAGCTAGACGAGCAAAGGCTAACTGTTGTAGCTCATATCTATGCACAAAAGCGAAAACAAAAACATTTTTCTGATTCCCACTTAATCACAAAATTCTTCAAAAAAGGGAACTTAGTTCCAGTCTATTCCCGTAAGCAACACATTCCCAAGTTTAAGAAAAAGGGAAACGGACCATTTATCATTGAATATGTATCTCCAAGTGGTGCAGTAAAATTGTCCACCCTAGATGGTGAACCAATGGCTAATTGGATTAGTGGATGTCATTTAAAGAAATACAATTTTCCACTGACCAATAAATTGCTAGAGAGAATGCATGCAGCCAAACAAAGGAAGATCAAGGGACTGCAGGTTATTGATGTAGCCCAAGAGGAAGCTAGACTTTGAGTACTCAAGCGTAAAGCTGCTCTCAAGAATCAACAGATACCGATTCCCATCAACACTTTGGAAATAGATGATTGACAATGGGAATTATCTAAAGACGTAGTTTCAACAGATGACGACTGGTTAGATGGAATGGATCCGCGCATCAAAGTACAGCTCAACAATCATAGCACCGATGTTTTGGTAGATAGAGGACCTAGCGTGAATGTAGCCAGTTATTCCACATACAAGAAGGCAACAAGTCAAGCATTGACAACATGAATAGCGACAATCAAAGGGTGCAACAAGAATCCAACTCCAACATTGGGAGTAGTCAACTTGAACGTGGTAGTACATGGATGTTCATGTCCTCATCAGTTTGTATTCTTGCCAGATGAACACATAAATGAGACGATGATTCTTGGAATTCCCTGGATGTGTACATACAAAGCAATACCAGATTGGGATACGAATCAACTAAAGCTATCACCTAAAGGAGGGCAACTCATTGTTCCAATTGCACCAAGCAAGGAGGAATGGAAAAGAAGCAATTAGCAGACCAATCCACGAAGCCAATCTTCTCCATCACCTCGACAATCAAATGCTACATGTAGCATGCAAGGAGTCAGGAAGATCTGGGTACCAAAAGCATAGCTTAAGGATAAACCAATTCAGATCTGGGTGCCTAAAACTTCACCGAAGAAACAAAAGAAGGTTCCATGGATTCGCACACAGAATCGAGTATCTCCGAGCAAGGAACCTAACATGAAAAGGGTGTGGAAGAAAAAGGAGCACTTATCTTCTCCACAAACCACGAAACCAATCAAGCAGTGGCGAGTTAAGTCTCAACAGACTCCACCACACCATGCAGCACCATGCTGACCGAATTACCAATGGAGAGAAAAAGCTCAACAACAATCGAAAGTGCTACCAACAGCTCAAGCAATCAGCGTGCTAAAACACCCTGATGGTACAATCAAATAGAGAGCACAAAAGCTACAAGATTTGCTCTTTGATTGGAAGACATCAGCAGCAAACCTCGACATCGGAAACCCTTGAATTAATTACTCAAGACCTAGCTCTTGCACAGCATATGGGTTTGAATTGCATTGATCTTCATATCATGGTAGAGCCAATCACGGATATGCATGGACACAATTGTTCAACCCATGCACGCAGTCGTTCCGGAGTAATTAAGGGCAATGTTTGAAGAGGGAGGAAAACGTTCCATGTTAAGTATGTGTGATTTTTTGCAAAATTACCTAATAATTCCCTTATAATTCATCACATCAAGGGAAAATTTACTAATAATATCTTCCCGATGAGTGTAAATAGTGTATATAATATAAGAAAATCATTAAAAATAGTCCTTTTTTGGGTAGTTTTCATCATTTTGTTGATAGGGAGGCTTAAAAATGGAGAAATCCAACAAAAAACAAGAAAGCTATGTTTTTCAAGGGATGTTTTTAATTATTGGATTTTTACTTTACTTTTTTAGAGCATTTTGCTATTTTCTTTGATTTTTTCAAATAAACAGGTCAAAATTAATAATAAATAACAGGGAAGCTCATATGGAAAAATGGAAGACACGACGGTGACCGGAAAGACAAGGTGGACAAGCACAAAAATTTTCAATGAAATCAGAAGACGGAAGCGGGAAGCCTAAATTAGGCGGCCAAGCCTACTTTTGCAACATTCTTGCAAAATGAGCTACAAGAATCCGATCAAAGAAATTTTTGAGTCTAACATAGATTTCACGGCCTAGTAGGACTAACGAGGGAATCTGGGGAAATTTGGTTCAAGAAGTTTAGGTATAGATATCCATGGTAGACTAAAACCACCTCATTTCCACTTGGAGCCTTTGCAGAGAGAGATTTCGGCCTCTTTCGCGCGACATTTCCGGAGCCCACAGTTGACCATTTTCAGCGCCGTCTCACATGAGACATGAGGGGTAAGTTCTTTACTCGATAATGATCCATTTTGTACGGCCGGTAGCTAGTCTAAAGCCTTAGAAAAAACCCTAGAAATCGAGCAGTACACGAAGACCTACAACCTAAAACTGACCATAGCGGCCTGCTAGCTTGACCAAACCGGATGGGATTTGAATCATAGCATGCCCTAACATAATAGAACCTTTCTATACCATCAAATGACCATTTGGCTAGGGTCAAGGGGGCTCCCAATAGAAAAGTTAGGTTTTTGACAAATGCCAAAATTCCAATCTGACTCCACAGATGGCTTGCTAATGAGGTTCATATACAATGTATATGATTGGTTTGGTGAAATCCATCAAGCAAAGCCCTCGAAAAGATGAAAACGGCTCGAAGGTTACAAAGCGTCAAATTCGACATACAAGCCAAACTGACTCCAAATGAGCCAGACTTGGATAGGTAGCTTTACGACTATGTTACGGACAAGTCCAAAGCCTCAAAGTTGACCGACCAACCCAACAGATAGAGTAATCACAAAAAACGGTGATTTCAGAGTTGATAGAGCACAAAGTGATGCTGGCATGACCAAATTTGACCAAATTCAATTTAGGACTTGTATTAGGTGTATGAAACATGTCTAGGTCAAAATTTGGGGGTTTTGCAAAGTTTTTGTCCCTAAAGTTAATAATCGTGATTATTTACTTTTGTATCAGTTTTGCTTAGAAATTGTCAAATCGTCTCAGCTATCATGTGTATTACATGCCAAAAATCAAGAATGAGCCAAAATGACCACCCATTACTTGTAAAATTGCCAAAAAACGCAAAGAAGTCTTTGCAAGCCAAAATTTGGGTTATGAATAACTTTTCTTGATCCAAATCACCTCATATCTCATACCCAAGGTCTATACCATGCGTAGAACCAATTTGTATAAAAAAATGTCAATTTTGGAAGAAAAGTTAATAATCGCAATTATTTACTTTTTGGTCAAAATTGGGGAATTTTGATATTTGCTTATTATACATCCAAAGTACATGTTGTGATAAGCCCACTAGACAACTTTGAATCAATTTGGAGTTCAAAATCTCAAATTTTCTTTATATCTATTGTTTCAGAGACCTAAAGCCAAAATCTGATACCATTTTCAACCTATGCATCCAAATGAGCCCATATTTCACTCAGAGCATGTATTTGGTATATACTTCAAGCTATAAAGCCATGTTTGCAAAAATTTGAAAATTTTCCTCAGCTGCTGCTATAAATAATCGCGATTATTTACTTTGGTTGCAAATTTTTGTATTGACCATACAGTTTTGTTCCTTGCATGATTTTAGGCATCTTTGCTTGTTCAAAAATTGATTTGAAGCAATTTGGACCAAATTATCAGCATTTCAGTCTAAAAGGAAATTTTTGAGAAAAATCAGACAAATCTGCTAACTTTGCACTCTATTCACTAAACACGAGCAATGCAAGCAGCGGAGAGGGCCAAGAAGAAGCTAAACCAAAAAGAGAAACTACAAGAACTACCTGCGTATCAACTGGACCCCGAGTCAGTCAAAGCGGCAAAGGCATCCTACCTTTCTAAAGAACAGCTGGAAGAGCACCACACTACGGTCTTCACTGGCAAGTTCAAGAGTGAAGAAGGGTATCAGGTGGAGTTGCAACTCCTGCCTAAAGAGTTCTATGATGTAGCTGCCAAGCCAGAAACCAAAGAGGGAAACCGTAGGTTGGGGCTCATGCATTTCTACGAACAAGAGCCTTGTAGAGTGGACTTTCAGAAAGCTTACGAGCTTCTATACACCATCAAAGAGGATGGAACCGCACAAATATCGGACACACAAGGGAACAAGGTCGAGGTAGTACTCACAAAAGAGATAGTGGAAGAGGCACTCAGATTTCCCACCGAAGGAATGACCATGCAGGCAAGAGACAGGAATACCGCAAACACATTTACCAAGGAGACAGCCACGGCTACATTCGCCGATCTTATCCACAAACATGTGGAAGATCCAACCCGTTTGTACCATCAACACTTCCATTTTCTGGCAAAAAGGCCACCAAGGTACACTACACCAAATCACATCGTGGCCACCATATTCACTCAGGTTCTTAGTCAACAACAAGGCAGGCTGTTGACCACGCGCAGTATGTCTTGACAACCTTGAAGGGCACCAAGAAGGAGGGCAAAATCACATACTTGGGCGTGCCAAAAGTGTTGACTAGAATAGTCTATCATGCCATCGGCATGGCCGACAACCTACCGCCTGCCCCTGATCAGAATACATGGATCTTCGCAGCACAACCCTCTCTACGAGCTACAAGGTCAGGTAAAAGGTCACAGAAGTCAGATGATGAGTCAACTGAAAACTCACCAGAGCGGCATAGCAGCGAGAGCTCTAAGAACAAAGAAAAGAGAGCTCGGAGGGAAGAGATGAAGAGGAAAGTTGTGGCTGTCCAAGAGGAGCCAGCTCAAAAACAAGTGCCTTTTGAAAGAGAAAAACAGGCTTACCAGCGCAGTAGGAAAGCACAAGGAAAGGACCTAGAAAAGTGGGTACCCACAGGACTGAAAGGACCTCGAACAAACCATCATACAAGAAAAGAGGCAGATGATCCAACAGATTATTTAGAAAGAATGTACCAAGAGGCCAAAGCCTTAAAGCTGAAAGAGGCAGAAGAAGAGGCAAAGAAAGCTGAGGAAACGGCTACACAAGAGCAAAGCCAGGGATCTCCCCGACCCACCTAACCGCCTTCGGAACAACAGGACCATCCCATGCCTAGCCCACCACCATCACCACTAGGCAAAGGTACCAATGAAGAAGCAGAGACTGAAAAAGAGAAAGATTCTGAGTCCACCCAACGAACAGAATCTACACAAAAAGATGACCACACCGACGGACATAAGGAAAAAGAAGTCGAGCGAGAACTGGAGTAGCAGGCAGCAGAAGAGACTCAAAATCCAGAGGAAGAAACTGATAAGGAAGTAGATACTACCACTACACATGAGACGGAGCCCGAGTTGGAGAAGGTAGAAAGGCCAACACCTAAAGAGACAGTAAGGGTTGAGACCACACCATCTACTTCTACTGAGCCAGAAACTGCCAAGTCATCAAAGCCTCAGTATGGCCAAGATAATACCGACCATCTACCTCCACACAAGAACCACCAGCAATTACGATGTTGGTGCAGCCAAAGTGTGTCGACGCTAGAAGGTGGCATGGACAGGTGTGTATAGGCAAGCAATATCATGGCAAAGGACTGAAGCAGCTAGGAAGGTCATGGGATGGCAGGTAGCAGCGGAAGTGTATTCATGATGCAGCTTATAGGCCAAGAAATGCTCCATAAGGGGCTAATTGGGGTAGGAAGTGAAGGAGATGCAAGGTGCATCCTTTGGGTCCAGGAATTAAGAGATTGAAGTGATGAAGGAATAGGTCCAGACGGTTCATCAAACCGAGCTACGGAGCTCAAGTTATTGAAGGTTGAAGCTCTAGTGGTTTGCAGATTTTTGCCGGATAGGGCAGCTGGGTACAGATGGTGAAAATGGAACTTGAGGTATAGATGTGTAGAGCTCAATTCATGGAGCCTACCCATATTTTCGGATTGCGGATCGGAGCCATGGTTTGCAAGATATGGTCAGTGGAAGTTTTTCAGGGGGCCGGGTCTGAGCCCACTTGGCCACACTGGAGAGTGTGCCATCTGGCATTTTTTGGGCCTCGACGAAGTTCTAGAGCATAGTGTACATCATACAAAGCTAGCAGGAAGTGACTGCATGCCAAACGGAGTCCGGAGCGAAACGATATGGAGGTCGGAAAATTGGGTGTCTTTGCCCGGAGTTGATGGCAGATAAATTAATCGTTTTCTGACGGCCTCGGTTGGAGGGCTAAAGGAGTCATGAGTTGGAGCAAAGTTTGGGGAAAGCGGAGTCGGTGCAATGAATTTTTTGTCGGGCTCGCCAGCTTTGCAATTGGACCATCAGGGGCCAGTTGGAAAGTAGGCAAAGCTGGGGGAAGACAAAGGGTGATTTTAAAAACATAAGGATGGTTTTGTTGATTTCAAAGGCTTGGGGCTCTATAGAGCCACCACGTGGATGGGGTGGAGATCCCACATGCGCGTTGAAAATCCGGTGAGGCGGGGTACATAACCAGGACCGTGGCCCCTCCATTGTACACAAGAGGCGTGAGGGGAGCTCCCCTCCCCCTAGCTATGGTGTCCGTTGGTCGGCGCTGCGCGCAGGCACTGTTGTGGGTGCCCGATGGTGTGTTGGCGGTGGTTTTGGGTGGTGACGAGAGGTAGTGGCGCCCGTGGGCGGCCGCATGGCGGTGTTCCGAGGATGACATGGAAAGCAACTATGGGACTTGTCCCGCAGCCATAGCGGCCCCCTTTTTAAGGTGAGGTAAGGGTTGTACCCCCCCCCAATAGCAACATCGCTATTGCCTTGAGGGGAAGGGGTCCACTGCAAGGAGGTGACGGTAAAGACAGTTGAAGAGCAAGTCTAGGTTACTCAAGGGCCAAGGCAAAATAAGTCCGGCCGGCCAAAATCAAAGGGCCAAAGTGTGCACACCAAGCAAAGCTTTCCAAAATAAACTAAGCCAAGTGTTGGCAATGCAAGTTAATGCTAAAAGGAACTCCAAATGGAGTGCACGACATGGAAGACTCACCCATTTTTTCTTTTTTGGGACCCCTAGGCACACCCCTATAAAATGAGTTTTTTGTTCATTTTTTAGGGTCTTTTGATCAGTTGGCTTTTTTACCTGTGTGAGTAAGTGAAAGTGTAAAGCTTGTGTGTTGCTAAGCTTGCCATTGAAGCTGCATACTTTGGTTGTACTACTCTCTATGCAATAATACCACTCACTAACCCCAATCTCATGTGTTGCTTCTCCCCATCCCCCTCCTCTTCTCTCGCTCTTCTTGTATTGGCCATTGCTTGCAGAGGGTTTGCTTGCAGCTC
The DNA here is from genome assembly GCF_014529385.1 of Adiantum capillus-veneris. NCBI lineage: Eukaryota > Viridiplantae > Streptophyta > Polypodiopsida > Polypodiales > Pteridaceae > Adiantum > Adiantum capillus-veneris. The sequence goes on along the minus strand of NC_140953.1, from coordinate 93,224,567 downwards.
GAAAGGTGCTACCAAGAGGGCAGATTAGGAGTGTTTTGTAATTCGGAAAGGGTGAGTTGAGCAGTGTGGGTGTTCTTTGCAGGGTGTGAGGTAGTTGTTTTGTATGCTAAAACGGAGTTGTTAGTGCAAATAAGACAATTTGAAGGTGTTTTTTGAGAGGTTAGGCGTGCTATGGACTCCCTGGGATATAGAGAGGCAAGTATTTTGTGTGCTGGGTGTGTTCCCTATTCCCCCTCTCCAACGTAGCAAGAAGCAAAACATGAGGCTACAGACAAATCCCAACTGGAAAGACAGGAGGAGTGGCAGTCAAATGACGAAGTTATAATACAGGTCAATGAATATGCACGCCAGATGCAGGAAATGACGGAGAGACTCCGTTCAACAGCTTTGAACCGCAGCACAAAGGCCAAGGAATTAGAAATGGTGATCGACACTCTTCAAGGAGAGCTTGAAGACAGGATGATTAACCTCTCTGACAGCTCAGAAAATTCAAATGCAGTTAGATGTTGCCAATGCTTCCCTGCAATATTCTGAATAGAGAATCAGTGATCATGCCATTATCTTATGGAAAATCAGAGAAAACCCAGCCGGGGCCTCGATCAAGGGAACTGATGAAGTGTACAAGGCACTTGAAAAGAAAAACAAGGATTTAGAACTGGAATTAAAGCTTGAATAGTCACAGCGCAGAGACCTAGCACTGATGTGGGTTCAAAGAGAGGAGGAGCTCCTAAAGGAGATAACAGAACTCAAGCGGATAAATCAGCTCCTCAAAGATGGAAATCTAGACATGCAGGAAGAGGAAGGCACTTCAGAGCTACCACAAATAGACATTCCCTCGGTCTCGTGCTGAGTTTGAGACGCAGTCCACAGCAGAGCCAAGTGGTGATGAAGATTTTTAGATTCACATCACAGATGGAGATACAGTACCAATGGTCCAGCTATCAAAAGCTAAAGAAGATGCACTGAAGGAGAAGATCACCTTAGAGGTGGATGAGCAGTGGAAGGCCGCTATGAATTGGGAGTTGAGAGTTTTTACACTCTGTCAATGTCACTCAACTCACTCCCAATCAAATCAATGCTCAATGGCACCAACTATCCCTGCCATACCGTTTCATCAAAGTAAAACTTTTACAGGTAAAAGAAAGGTTGTACAAGGATATACAAGAAGATGGCGTAGATAAATACCACCAAAGTGGCGGTTAAGCTGGCTGAACAAGAATCCAAGATACCTGATTCTGTTCACTAGAGCACTTGGAGCCTTACAAAGAGATCCAACATTTTGTCATGTACCCAGAGTAAGGACATGGCAAGTGCATGAAGCACTACAGAAGAAGAGGCCAACTTGGCTCAACTTCCCCAGGCTGCCAGCTCCAGAGAGAGGCCAAGCGACAGAGGAATACATGGTGAAAACCCTAACGGGCGCCATGTCATTCTTCAAGAATCTTCCAGATCTCTCCTGTGCAATGTTATATAAGATCTGCAGGATGCTACTCACATGCATACAAGTTTTCAATGAGCCTGAGAAAATAGGAGCCCCATGGCTCTCATTCTTGGAAGGAAACAAAGGGTTATGTTACGATCTGAGTGGGCAACCTTCAGAAGAAATCCTTTACGGATTCTATGATGTTCCTACCCTCGCATAATATGCTAGCCTTTGAAGAAGCATTCTACATTGGATTCTTCACCTGGTGAACGAAGATATTTGCACCGGTGATAAGCAACCTCACATCCAGGTTTTTAGGCTACTTAGCAGTGGAACTGAAGAATCAAGTCACATGAAATTTCTGCAAGTGCCTGACAAAGAACAAAGAATTAAATACCAAAAGGTACTAGAAGCACTTAAAGACCGCCTCGCCCGCCATCAACCTGAAGACTACTTCAACCCATAAAGTTGTGTCAAGGGACAAAACAGGCGAGGAGGGGGGGAAAGTTCGCAGCAAGCTAACGCGGACACAATTTTTTGGAGTTCTCCTTGTAAAAAAATTATTATTTTGATAAATTGAGAATATTGTAACTCCTATATTCTTGGTAAAATTTGTAATTAATGAGCAGGGTCTACAAGCTTCCAGATTGTATCAGCTAGTCAATTCCCAGCTTTGATAGAACTCAAGATTATTAGTTTTGATCACCCGAAAACCTTGGCTAAGGTATAAAAGACAAATTTTTAAGTTTTTTATAAGTTTCTGGATAAGAAATACACAGTGTGAGCTAGTGGCGCTCACTTCTCTCCTTCTCGCGCTTCCTACTCCCTCCCCGGTTGTACATTGCAAATGCGTTTGTTGCATTGCAACCGCGGGTAAGAGCTCTACGCATTGACGTAAGCCATTTATAGCATTTCATAGCTTTTGGCATCGCTCACCCGCGGCCTAATTTCATCATAACTAGGAATTTACACTTTTAAATCTAAAAGTAAGCATAGGCGGGGTATTGGGGCATCATTGCTAAGCATTTAGATGCATTCTGGGTCAAAAATGACTAGGTCAAAAATCCACTGCTGTTAATAATCGTGATTTTGGAACTTGACCTAAAGTGGTATTTGAGGCCATAGGCATGTGTTCTTAGGTCTTATAAACTTGTCCTAGAAGTTTCGTTACGTTTGGATGTCATTTGATGATGTAATGGATGTGATTTTCTTGCCCATGAGCGATTGGCTTTCGATGATTTCAGTCACTTGAGTGTAGCTTGAGTTAGATGGGAGTTGTTAGTTGTTTTCCAAGAGATTGACAACCTCTTGTAGCCTCTATGCACTAGTCGAGTCAGCTTCGTCCCATGATTTGACAAATTAATTGTGGTTCTTGCTAATACTGCAATAAGATAGGATGGTGAGGTTAGACATACGTCCTACACCACCTAATAAACCTCCTTATAGAGTTTCTCAAGCTCAACAAGAGGAGATTATCAGGCAAGTGCATAAGCTGGTAGACAAGGGGATGGTGAGGTCTAGCTCCTCTTTCTTTTGTTCTCGAATCCTTTTAGTGCAAAAGAAAGATGATACATACCGTATGTGTGTGGACTATCAAGCACTAATCGTATCACTATCTAAAATAGATTTCCAGTACCGCGGGTAGAAGATCTGTTTGATAAGCTACACGACTCGACCTAATTCAGTAGGATTGACCTTAAAAGTGGCTATCACCAAAAGGATAGTGAATGTAGATATCGTAAAAACCACGTTTTGTACAATGTTTGGTATTTATGAATACCTTGTCATGCCTCTTGGTTTGGCAGATGCTCCAGCCACATTCAATCGTATCATGGAGAAATTTTTTAGACCCACCACAAGTTTAATTGAGTGTTCTTTGATGATATCATCATCTACTCCAAGACCTTGGAGGAGCACAAGCAACATCTCTAGGTAATTTTTCAAGCTTTGAGGAAGAACAAGCTTTTTATCAAAATGAAAAGAAGAGTGAATTTTTCCTTCAAGAGATTGAATACTTAGGTCATATTATCTCTCAAGATGATATCCGTATGGATCCATCAAAGTTGGAGGTAATAAAAGCATGGCCTAATCCAAGAAATCTACATGCGCTAAGAAGATTTATTGGTATGTGTGCATACTATAGACGGTTCATAGAAAAATTCTCTCAAATAGGAGGACCATTACATGACCTAACCAAGAAGAACGTTAAGTACTCATGGACGGCTCAAAATAAAAATACTTATGACAAGCTAAAAGAGAAGCTTACCTCCCAACCAGTGCTTATGCTTTCGGATCTCTCAAAGCCATTTGAGGTCTAATGTGATGCTTGTGTTGATTGCCTTGGAGCAGTCTTGCTTCAAGAAGGGCATGCCATAGCATATGAGAGTTGAAGGCTCAATACCGATGAATGGGTCTTGGGAATTTATGAAAAAGAGCTTTTAGCTGTTCTACATGTCCTAGACATATGGAAGCACCATCTATTGGGGACTCCATTTATTTTGCAACAGGACCACCAAAGTGTCAAGTACTTCATGACGCAAACCAAACTCTTCGACAAACAAATGAGGTGGGAATTTTTTCTTTTGCAGTTTAATTTTCATATTGCTCACATTGTTGGTTAGCATAATCAAGTGGTCGATGCACTATCGCAACGATTGAGGGTAAATGTGGTGTCTATATATCAACTCACAATGATCTATCTTCCATGATAGATGAGTACGCTATTGACCCTGATTTTAAAGACATAATGTCAGCCCTTGCCGTAGGGAAGAAAGAGGAACCATTCACCTTGCAGGATGGTTATCTTTTCCATGGAAATAGTCTATGTTTTACTCACTACCTTTATGAGAAAGTCATGTATGAATCCCATGCTCCCCCCTATGCGGGATTCAACCTACTCTTTGGACATTAGTTGACAGGTTTAGAAAACAAGCACACTTTATTCCTGTCAAAAAGACTATTAAGGCAAACCAAATGGCAACCCTCTTCATATCATAGATTTTCAAACACCATGGATTGCCAACATCCGTCGTGTCAAATAGAGTTCCTAGAACAACCAGTAATTTCTAGAAGGGTCTCTTTGAAAATCTAGGTACAAGATTGAATTTCTCTTCCGCATATCACCCACAAATGGATGGCCAAAGTGAGATATCCAATCTTACGATTCTCAATTTACTAAAGACTTATGTTACAGAAGTAGATCAATGCTCACAATGTCAGAAGTACTTACCCTTTGCAGAGTATGCGTACAATAATAATTTCCATACTACTACAGGAAAGGCACCTTTTGAGACCATAGAGGGAAGATCAAAAAGTCCCTTGCTACTTAAAGTACATGGGAAGATCTTCACTATCGACGAGTATATATGTGACCTACAAGAGTCTTTCCAAACGAATAAGAGGCTATATCCATCTCTCAACAAAGGCAAGAAGATGTTGCTAATAAGCACAAAAGGGCCTTAACGTTCAAAGAAAATGATTGGGTCCTACTCAAGTTTCCCAAGGCTCGATTGAGACAAATAACGAGCAAAAATCTTACGGGCCATCAAAAGTATTATGCTAAACAAGCAAAAAGATACTATGATCGCTTTCAAATCTTGAAGCCAGTCAATGACATGGTTTATCAACTCAAGTTGTCCAACCATTGGCTCATACACAATGCTTTTCATGTTAGCCTACTCAATCCTAACAAAGGAGAGCCACCAACAAACCCAATTATTGAAGACCCCCCATAAATCGAAGATCAAGAAGATGTGTTACAACCTGAAGCTATCCTTTACGACAAGGTACTAGACGGTATCTTATTAAGATAAAAAATTATCCTTTTGAAGATGCTAGATGGGTGCAAGGAATACAGCTTAAGGATAGTATGAACCTTTTCAATGCTTACAATGCTACATTAGAGTAAGCAAATGTAAATGTTTCTAATAAATGATCAATATTTTTGTCTTATAAGACTAATTCTCTTTTTATTGTGCACAAATTTAAGTAGTATGCATGCTTAGAATCATGTCTGTGTTGACGACATATCTCAAACACCGAGTAGAAATTGTCACTCTACTTTGGAACTATGATATGGACTAAAGAGTAGACATGCTTGCGGTAGCTACGTCTCCCAAGCCCCAAATGCATTAGTCATCCATCTTGGAATGATGTCCTACAGTAAAAAGGGGTCCTCTACCCGCTAAGAAACATAGACTAATGACTAAGGCTTTATCTCCTCTACCTCATAGTCGAGGACGACTATGATTTCAAGAGAGAGATAATGTCATAAAATCTAATATCTAACTAACCTAAATGATGTTCTCATATTCAAATGATCATTTAATGTGGAAGAATAACAAGGAAAAAGAGTTAGTCTATAGACATGTGCTTATGGATTTCCCTCAGCACAGGAACAAAGTCATTGGCTTCAAATGAGAGATGGTTTGTCAAAGAGGAATGCTAGCTAATGGATCTTGAAAGACCTTAGGGTTAGCTTCATTAAAGACCTCCAAAAGTTAGTGTTAAAAGTCCTTAGACCTAGGACCTTAGGCAAGCTACGGCTGAGCTTGAGGTGGGAATCTAGCCCAAGCTTGAGGTGCTTGTTGTGCTTGCTGACTAAGGTGCTTGAGGTGGTTTTCGTGCTTGTTGACTAAGGTGCTTAAGGTGCTTGTCATGCTTGATGATTAAGGTTCTTAAAATGCTTAAGGTACTTGGGGGCTAAGGTGCCTGAGGTACTTGAAGTCAAAGCAAGGCCTACAAAGGAGGGGGCAAGCCATGAGAGTAGGGGATGGGGTTGAATGACCACTCCCTCATCCAAAGGGAACCCCTTACTCAAAGTGGAAAAAGGGACACATGTCAAGCCCCTGGCTAGGTTTCCCTCATGGTGTGCCAAAAGCCTATTGGTTGACCCATGGAGAGGTCCAATGAGAATTGAGCTAATTAAATTTATTATTTAAGCATTTATCAAGACCTCTCTCTCAAAGGGGAAAGGAGGACACTTGTCCAAAGGCTACCTCTATAGCTAGTTGTGACCAAGGCTTGTGATTGGCTAGGCTTGAGAGAGCCAATGAGCCACAAGCATGAGCTAGAAGAGGGGTCAACCATCCAAGTAGACAGATAGCTTGAGGGGGTATACTCTCTCCCACACACTCACACACACTCTCATTGTGTGAAGTGCTAAGTGCAAAAACTTCATCTCATTCTCCAAGCTTGTTGAGAAGTTGAGAGCCTACACCGACACTCTTGGCTATGGAATGAAAATCCAATAAGGGCCATGCTTCAATGCTTAAGCTTTCCATCTTCTTCATCATCATCACTATGCTATTATGCTATTCTAAGCAACAAGAGTGATGATAAGTGAGGAACTATTTCTTTGTCGTTAGAATGCTTCTTCTTCCTCTTCCCTACCCTCATTCCATGCTAACTCTCTCCACCTTTGAAGAGGTCTTGGGACTGAGGCTGGGGACAAGTTAATGTTTTCATTTATCTAAGTTATGGGCACAATTTTGTTGCATGAAGCTCTCTATCTTCATTGCACCATCAAGGTCTCAAGGAACATAAAGATTGTATTGTACCAAGTCTCTCTTTATGGGAGAAATTAAAATACAAAAACCTTTTGGAGGAGGGACCGTGAGGAGGGACCGGCTCCACATAAATCCGTTCCTCAATTGTTGTCAAGTTCTCTAATTCTCTCTTTTTCTTGCAAAGTATTATTCATGCCAAGTTAATTAAGTATAATGGTTATGTTGCTATGACTAATCAATTTCACCCTCTATTTTCCCAAAGTAGTCTCATGAAAATGCTCACTACAGCTCTCTTAATTCGCTATTGTCAATGTTCATACGCCATTTCCATTACACTCCATAAAGCAATCAAACTCAAAGAGAAATTAACTTAGGAAACTTATTGAGCAAGGATTCATTTGACCAAGTAATTCTCCTTGGGGTGGTCCAGCCCTTTTTCAAAAGAAGAAGGATGGTTCTTTACAACTTTGCATAGTCTACAGGGGCTTAATCAAGTTACTGCTAAGAACAAGAACCCCATTCCTAGGATTGATGAGTTATTGGATAGGCTACACGGGGCTAAGATCTTTACAAAGATTGATCTTCACTCTGGGTATTATCAGCAAAGAATCAGACATTCCAAAGACGACTTGCAATACTAGGTATGGATATTATGAGTTCACAGTAATGTCTTTGGTCTTACTAATGCTCCCACAAGCTTTAATCGACTAATCAGACCTTACCTAGATGATTTTGTCTTGGTTTTCTTTGATCATATATTGATCTATTCTAAAGATGAGGTAAATGATGAAGAGCACGCTTATAAGATATTACATCTCTTACATCAACATCAGCTTTAAGCTAAGAAGAGTAAATGTACCTTTTGTTCTTCCCAAGCTAGCTATCTTGGCTTGAATATATCTTCCAAAGGTATCGTAGTCGACCTAGATAAAGTTAAGGACATCGTAGAATGGCCTCAACCTAATTGAGTCAATGAAATAAGGGGATTTCTTAGAATCACAAGATGGTACAGGATATTTGTCAAGGATTATGCTCTCATTGCAGCACCTTTAACAAATTTATTATAGAAAGAATGAGAATCAGATGAGAGGAGAACACGAGGCCAATTTTGCAAAGTTAAAAGGTTACCTAGTATCAGCTCCTATTCTTAAGCTTCCTGATTTTAGCAAGGAGTTTGAAGTTATAGCAGATGCTAGCAAGCTCGCTTTAGGGGGAGTCCTTACTCAAGAAGGTAGGCTAGTAGCCTATACTTCTCGAAAGCTCAGAGATCATGAGAAGAATTGCCCAACCCATGACTTGGAACTCTTAGAAAGAGTCCATGCATTAAAGCTATGGAGACATTATCTTCTCAACAATCACAAATTTTAGTTAGTATAAAAGTTTGAAGTGGATTTTTACACAACCCAATCTCAACAGGAGGCAAAGAAGATGGATTGAACTTATTCAACAATACAACTTTGAACATAAAGTTTAGACGGGGAAGGACAATGTAGTTGTGGATGGACTTAGCCGCAAAGCTTTCCTTAGTGCTATCTCTATACCTAATAATCCTATGTGGGAGAGAATTAAGGAATCAACCTTGAAATACCCGGACTATCATCAGTTATCCTTACAGATTCAACAAGGCATAACACCTGACACAAAGAACATATCGATAAATAATCACTCTGTTAAAGAGGGATGTCTTTATTTTCACCGGAGGCTTTGTGTACCTAAGGACCCAACACTGAAGACAGCAATCCTGTTGGAGGCTCATGATACCCCAACTTCAGGACACCCTGGGTATGCAAAGACCTTAAATGATGTTACAAGAAGCTACTTTTGGCTAGGAATGAAGGGAGATGTTCTTCGCTATGTGAATCAATGTCTCTCTAGCCCAACGGATTAAAGCTAAAAGAATCAAACTACCTAGACATCTTCAACCTCTAGATATACCTCAAATGAAATGGGAATGTATCAGTATAAACTTTGTCATAGGAGTACCCTCTATTGGAGGCTATGATTTAGTATTTTTTGTTGTTTATATGCTTATTAAGGTAGCTCACTTGATGCCTATAAAAATTACCTTCACTGCCTCTAATATTAGCCAAATCTTTGTGAAGGAAATCTTTAGATTTCATGGTCTACCTAAGAGAATTTTTAGCGACAAGGATGTAAAATTTACCTCAAAGTTTTGGACTTCACTCTTTCAAGCCATTGGAAAACAATTGTGTTATAGCATAGCATATCATCCTCAAACAGATGGTCAGACGAAAAGAGTAAATCGGGTGATTGAGGACATTCTTAGAGCATATTGTTCACAAGAACCAAAGAAATCAATCCAATATCTACCTTTGATTGAATATGCATGTAATGCCTGTGACCATAGAAGCATAGGCATGTCACCATTTAAGGCTCTTTATGGACAAGAATGTTTGGCTCCATTAAACTTCTCATATCCTACTATCAAGGTAGAAGCCTCAAAGAAAATTCTCAAAGACATGGAAGCTGAAACCAAGGCGATTTGTAAGGATATCCAAGCTGCTTAGGGCAGAGAAAAACATTAAGCAGATAAGAGGAGATCATATCGAATATTAAAATAAGGAGACAAGGTATTCCTTAGGGTTAGGATCAAGAAAAGTAACCTATCCTTGGGAAAGTAAAAGAAGCTCAGTCCAAGATACTGTGGACCCTATAAGATTCTCAAAGTGATAAGTGACCAAGCTTACAAGCTAAAACTACCTTCTAACCTCAAAATTCATGATGTCCTCCATGTTAGTCTATTAAAACCTTATGTTCCTAACCCCAATCGACTTTTGGATACCGAACAAATAATTGTTCCAACCCAAGGAGTCCTTGAACTCCAACCTGACTATATCCTAGAAACTCGGGAGAGAAAACTTAGGAATAGAAGCATCATCGAACACCTTGTCAAATGGAAAGATTTCCCTGAAGAAGATGCAATGTGGGAAGACAAAACATCTCTCCTTAAAGACCATCCGGACTTACCTTTGAGATGAGGACATCTCAATTCTTCAAGTTGGAGAGAGTGTAATGCCTCTGGCACCCTTCAAGAGGGGATTCCCATGTATAGGATTAATATCAGGACATTTTGATCATAAAGAGAAAGTTTCAATTTATAGTAGTTTTTTCACCTCTCATAAACTAATGATGATTATATTGATGTAAGCTTCGCATAAATGAAATTTTTACTTTTCTGTCACTTTTTTCCAAATGTAGTAAGTTTTGAGGTGCTTGCACCCACCTAGACGCAATAGTCTCGTCTAAATCTACCCCGTTCGGTTAAATATAATGGGTATGTGCATCTGACACATTAACCTGTCATCCTGGAGCTTGTCTTTTAATAGCAACTTTCAGAAATAAATTCTAATAAGCTAAGCTCACTCTAGACAATTAGTTTTCATCCTAGTGCTAATAAATTAATTCCTAATTCTAAGGTATGTATGTGTATACATGTGCATGGTCATGTATGTGCAGGTGTATGTATGTCTATGGATGTCCAGGAATGATTCATAGCCATGGACCCAACTCTTATGGTATGATTGACTATAAGCATGGGTAAGTACATGAGGTGTATCATCCAAAAGGGTAAAGAGGGACACCTCTAATGACTAAGTGGGAGCTTGTGCCACCTCCACACACTAGGGGGCGAGCTAGGGAGGTATGGGAGTGATTTGGGCAACAAGACACCTCCAAATCTCTATATAAAGGGCATTCCCACTCATTTTTGTTCACACTTGAACACACATTGGAGATAGGGAGACTCTGCTACTGTGGCTACTCGTTGGTGAAGCTTCTACAAGGACTTGAGAGATCAAAAACTCCTAGGCAAAATCCGATAATCTAAATTTGTTGCATCAATTCAATTCTACATCTCCAATCTCTTCTCTTCTTGAGAACCAATCTACTACTACCATTCTTATTCTTATCTATCTAAAGCTCGCTCGGATACAGTGCAAACTCTACTTATTATACTCTAATCTATGATTCCTCAGGATGTTGCAAGATGGAAACAATCTAAAGCATCTGTTTTGCTTGCAAATCCATTATTATGATACTCGTTATGCACTCAATTGTGTCAGCATATACAAGTCTCTTGTTCAAATTTGCACTAAAATTTGAGAGAAAGGAAGTTAGAAATCAATCAACATTTACTTGTGGAAAGTGAGGTGCATAACCCAAAATTCGTATGCATTAAGCTTGACGAAGTAGTATTAGGGTCATCCACAAATGTAAGGGAGTGAGAATGTTGCATGGGTTATAGTGTATGTGTATCATAATACTATGACAAAATTAATCAAAGCATATATTGGAGTAATGTATGCTATAACCATAAGTTGTTGAAGCACTTAAAATCAATTACCTTAATTCCATTGGGTTCTTCACACATTAGCTTACAAACTTCTCAAGATAAGTTAAAGTATTTAGTAGTGGGAATGGTACCCAAGAGAACTCGCTATGGTGGATCACACGATCACGAAGTTGGAACTAGTAATGGTAAAGGCAAAGGAAAGGTCTTGACGAATGATGTGCGCGTATGTCGCACGTGTCAATGCAAGGAACTTGCCGATACACCGCGTGCGAGCCACAAATGGCTCCAAGCACACAAGCCTAAACTAGTAAGCTCAAAGATGACGATGGTGTGTCACTCACCGCTCTACGCTTGCTTCATGGAGGATTTCTCGCCGTGAAGAAGAGGGAGATGCCGCTACGCCGCACTCAACTGCCTCGCCTCCGTCGTGCCGCCACAATGCTCTCTCTCTCTCTCACGCATACACACACACACAAGGAGATGAAGAAGAAGAAGATGGAGATGGAGCAAGAGCACTCTTCAATTTCACAAATGAGAGAATGAGTGAATTTTAGGTTTAGTTTACTTTTATATGAGCTCGCCCCATTCACACTTGGGCGCCCATGCTTAGCCAACTAATCCCTTGAATGTTCCAGTTAGAGTGCGCCTCTCATCGGCGATCACTCTTACCTTTTTCCTATTGGACCGACAAGCCCGGTACCTGACTCTACCAAGAAATTAATACAATGTCCATCGTAGGTGATAGGGTGTCCGTGAGCCGTGAGGGTTAACTAGCCCCCCTTCTTGATGTAGATTCCGTCCTCGGAAGCTATTGAGTTGAAGCTTGTTCGTTGAGGTGGAAGAGCATTTGAGATGAATGTCCTTAGCCTTCTTCAGTCTCACTGCAAAATCAAACAACATTGGCACAGTAATTGCATTCTCATAAACAATTAAAAAGCATATGCAATTTTAGGCAGACAAATTGATTGGTAACAGAATTTTAAACCTTTTGTCAGCAATAAACATTAAATTACAATATAATCAAATGCATAAACAACTGTAAAGGTAAAAAATTAAACAAGTATGGGGTCGCTAATTTAACGGTCGAAAGGCACTAAAGAGCGACTATTAATACCATGGGTAACTTCTTAATTTTCTCTGGTCAATTAAGTTATTTAATCGCGAGAGCCAAGTATTTCATGTTCGAGGGCTGACTAGAGGCTATACCTAAAAGACCTTGTAGTTAAGCTACAATAAATAGAATTTCTCATGAAATCATCGCCTGACTGCTTACCTTTTCTTTGACACCCCAAAGTCTTTTCACAGTGATTCAATTTTGATGTGTGTGCTTATTTTGTATGCCTTGGGTTTTTTGCTTTTCAAGGAAAAGCGCCCACACTGGGAACCTCTAGGGCTCTAGTACCATAAGGATACATGTGAGTGAAGTACCAAATCAAGCCGAGATTTCTCTTCCAGCTTAAGATTTTACATTATGGCACTTTAATTATTTGTTTTTGTTCTTTTTCTGCATTTTAATTTTGTAACTTTCGGGGGGTCATATAACACTGTTACACCTCCCTAGGCTCATCACACTAGTAAACTCCCTTTATAATACTTAAGCTAAAGGTCAATAGGGTACATTTCACACAATGCTGCCTAAATCGGATTAAGAATCTATGTAACCATTGATTATTAGGAAGGCATTCCCCATGGTATATTAAGAGAAGATCTCTAACACCTAGCTTGGTCAAACTAGCTTAGTCGGACTGCTTGATTTTTAAACCTAGACAAGTGATTATGACAAAAAATTACATTGAATTTAATGTTTGGTACTAAACAAAGGCACTAAATATTATGCTATCAATCACAATCAAAGCAGACAAACATAGATGCAAAAAAGATAAGGGGCAATGCTAATGGACAAGAAACACCTGGTTGTGTTGATTGCGCTTGATTTGAAAAGTGGATGAGAGAAAAATTCCATGAAGGTCCAAATCCTAACCACATCAACACGTTCCTGTACACACTAGGAAACACAAAGAATACCTCTAGGAGGCACATCAGTGGGAAAAAGGAACTTTGCTAATCACTCAACTCTAAAATAGAAACACTCCTATCGTACTAATTCTACCTATCCTCCATCACTCGAGTGATGAGGATCAAAGGTGTTGGATGACATAGGTTTCTGTTTTAGTGTACTAGATATGAATGTGTAGGTCTGGGTCAATGTTTTGACTTTTATTGTGCATACTCATTTTCTAATTGCTCTTGCTCTTTATTTTTTTGTTTTTTGTGAGTATAAGGCTTTATATGTACATTCCCTAAGATTGGGAGATTGAGAGGTCAGGGAGGAAAGTTGAGAGCACCCTTTGAAACCAATTGTTTCAGTTGGTAATAGGTGAGGATTTTTGCCAGTAGTTTTCTGTTACCTTAGGTGCCTCATCGAGCTGCAAGGGTGGTAAGGTACTCTCCCAGGATCGAACTTGAAGTGGTTCATGAGGTGATTCTTGAACACTAGGAGGTGTGGATTCCTTTGTAGCTTCAAGGAGGTCCACTATTGTAGGTGGAGACTGTGGAGAAGCTTTTACCTCTATGGATGCATTACATGAGGAGCTAGAAGCTTCATGGGACTCCCCTCTTCCTGAGCTAGGTGGAACAAGTCGTTCTTTCTTCGGTAACCAAACTAGCTCTAGAATGGGTGTGTAGCATTCTATGATTTTTTTCTTTCCACGATTGCTGATTTGTTTTGGAGCTACGGGATTGGGCTCACATGGGTTAGGTGACAGGTAAGAACTAAATCTACATTTTGGCACCCAGATTTGATCATTTCCTTGACAGTAGCCTTGGGCTTCCAATAGTTTTTTAGGAATCCATCGTAACATTTTCCTACTTTTCTTGGAGCGAGTGGTATGTTTCCTACAAGGCTTCTATTTTTTAGCACTAGCTATGGTCACTAAAGAAGCTTTAGGGACCCACTTGCATGTTTTCTTTGTTATATTAGGATGAGTCTCGTCAGAAGCTATATGCATTGCTTGTAGCATATTTAAGGGTACGGGCATTTCATCCCCCTCAGGCGTTACCCAGGTTGTCCCCTTGTTTCCTCAAGTGTCTATGGTTGCTGCTAGGTGGACCCAATCCACTTTGTCCGATTCAGTCATCCCAGGTAGTACATCCATATAAGGAGAATCTTCCCCAACATCAGTGTCCGCTTTACACGTGTAACAATACTACAATGGGGCCGAGTGAACTGTGGTGTCAGATCTATGATCAATTATAAACCTGTTTCCTAGAGGATGTGCTCGACCCATCACAAGATCCACTCGAATGACAGAATCTTGGAACTGTAGGTAGACATGGTTTTTAGACCATTCATCCACCATTTTTGCTTCCCTCATGAAAGGACGTCGTAAGATCATCTCCGATGCCATAGTGTGCTTGGAGAAATCCATAACAATGAAAGTAACTCTTATTTTATGTCCAAAGACCTTGATCTTGAGATCTTCTAGCATCCCAATAGGTTTAACGATAGACCCATTGGCCATCTTCACTACTATGGTTGTGGTCACAAGGCGAGTTCTTCCCATAGTTTCCCAGTAATTTTTAGTCACAATGCTAACCTCAGCGCCACCATCAAGGATTCCCTTCACAGTTAATCCCTTAGTAGTGATTGGTATGGTCGCATTGGATTCATCACCCTCAAAGTATTGTCCCAACTTGTTAACAGGTATTTCTATAACAAGGTTCTCATCTAGGTTGGGTTGTGGATCTAAGTGTTCCTCCTCAATTGGCATCTCTCCAGCTCCATCCATCTGTGCAAATTGTGGTAGCCGAAAATTTAGTTCTCCATTGAGGAAGGCTCAAAGAGGTGAGACTAGCTCAAGGTCTTTATATAGTTTGGACATGATGGTGGTTCTAACTTCTGAAGACATGAAATCCATCAATTTGGCAATGTTTAACGGCACCTTTTGGCCTTGAGTCCCTTGACGTGGGGAAGATAGGATATCCATTTCTTCGATTTTATCACAAGTAGTCCCTCTGTAAACATTCTTTCCAATCAAGAAGTGAGTACGCCCACTTTCCCATGACTTTAAGTCACTTTCTTCTTGGATGACACTAGGTATGGCTAAGGGTCTATGGACTTGGTGAGGTTGTTGTTGCGTAGGGAACATTGTGTCTGTAATCTGGATCTGCCTAGGTGTTGGTTCTAGACCCCTTTGGGTATCCTCTACCAAACTCCTTAATTGCTTGACTCGCTCAATCTCCTCTGTAGGGTTTGGGTAAGTTCCTATCTTCTTTTTGGATCCTAGCCATTGTGGCTCATGAAGATCTTCCTTGTTGGTTTCTATCTTAGTGGTCATTTTGGTCTCCATGGTTTCTCCTGAATCAGAATCCTCTTCAGCGTCATTCATATATACGGGGTCGTCACCAGTCCCTATGTTGGTCTTTGAACTGGGATCTTACTTCAATGCTTTTTGCAATCTCTTTCTTCATGTTTTCTTCTTTTTTTGAGATTGGGCAATTGATGCAGTGTCTCTTTCCTCAAGAATATAGTTTTGTTTTTGGAGCGTTACTGGTACCACATGTGTACTTTGTGATGGCTCCTCGGTAACTTGAATCAAGTTTAATGGTGTTATCTTCGGTGCATTTGGATTATTTGGATAGTGGGCGATCAAATGATCTATGCCATATCGATTACACATGAGTATCGGCATTGTAGACGTGCTCGCTTGATTGGTTTGCATTAGTGTGGCGTTCTTTTGTAGCCTAATAGGACACTTGGCTACACGATGTGGACCTCCAAACTCATAGCATTGAAGAGGTGGTCTCTTAGCAGTGTAATTGATATTTTGGCCTCTTGCCGCAAGAGCAGCTACTTGATATACAGGTTTGACTTGCCCCCAATAGTCCTCCATGTAGTATTGTGGATTTTCTTTAAGCACATCCATCCCATAGGCAATATTAGGATCTATATCTTCATCACAGCCTTCCAAACAAGAAATAGATTACTCACAACCCACTTGATTCATAGAAGTGATTCTCGGATGTGGTGGTTGAGGTCCTAGCGATGGAGGAGGTAAGGGTGTTGTTTGAACAACATTTTGGGCCCTAGGCACCATGTGTTGTGATGTTTGTTCAAGAGGTGGGGCCGGCATCAATGCACGCACTCAAGGTGGGTCTGTCCATGCTAAGGTTGGTCTATTGTCCATCGCGCACTTAAATACTATGCAATCCTTAGCTTGATGACCATAAATCCAACAAGCATTGCAGTTCCCATTGAATTTTACTCTAAAAGTAGGAAATTCACTGGTACTATGCGGTCCATAGCATACTAAGCACCATTGCTGCTCCCTTCTTGGATACATATGATTGTTTTGCGGAGCACGATTGTCTCTAAGACTCTCTTGAATAGCCTTGGTGAGATCTGCTAAAGTCATCTCATATATCTTTGGCTCCTTCGCAATAGGCTTTAGGTTCATCAGCTGATGAGAGGACCCATGGTTATATACGATTGGTACACACTTGTAGGTACTGTTGCAGGCATTGAGCTACCATGTAGCGGTGCTTTACTAACAAATGAGGTCCATGGCATGTTTCTCGGCATGCCCATCATTGGGGTAGGCATGGGAGCCGTGGTGTCATCAAGGGAAAGATGAGCTAGACTTGGAAAGGTGAAGCTATCACTTGTGGGCTCAGATTGCACTGAGACCCCTGGCAAAACAACATATGGAGGATCCATCGGACTTACCGAGGGAGTCTCCATTTGCGATAAGGCCGGTTGTTTAGCCTTTCCTGTATCCAAGAATCTCATGAGACCCGTTGAAGGCATGTTGATCCCCTTGTTCTGTCTCTCTAACTCAATGACCCTATGGATGACCTCACATACTCTTTGTTGTTGATCCTCTACACTAGTAGTGCCCATTGTGGATTGTAGGACATCTAATCAACCCACATGATAGGTGTGACCTATGTATAGGTCGGTCAGAGTTACCGTTTGTAGTTCGTACTCCCAGTTCTCATTTAGGAACACTCCATTTAGGATTGAGGTGCTAGGGGTGTCCTTTGAGCTAGATGCAATGTTGCTTTCTAGGGGTTGGCCCTTAGCGGTTGCTAAGTCAGGAGCACTCAATTTCTCTCTTAGCAAGGATATTGATATAGGGGCTTTCGCTTTGAACTCTCTTCGTTGCTCCGCCTTACGTAAGCTCTCGACTTCCTTTTCCCTCGTTGCAAGGATATATCACTCAACCTCTTGCACTTCGGCAAGGCTTCTACCATCGGGTAATATTACCTTAGAGGGAAATAACTCTGAAGAATTAGGAGGTGCAGTGAATGAAGTATTCACGTGCACATTCTCTAACGGTATAGGGTCTACGTTGGTCACGAATGGAGAATTTACTTCCCCACCCCCCTCATTTACATCATTAGCTCCATGTTCCGAGCGAGTGGCTCTACTAAAAGTTTCCTTTAGGCGGCTAAGCGCGCTCGGCCCGGACCGTGGGTCCATGGCATGCATGTCTTGGCTTGACGTATCGAGATTAGGCATTGGGAAACCCTCCACGACGTCGTAGTCAGAGGAAGAGTCACTAGCGCTATGTTCGGGTCTTGGTTTGTACTACCTTGGGTCCCCGCCGAGGGCCCGAAACCTAAAGTAGGTGGATATTGAGAACTCGCGTAAGTCAAAATTCTCTCTAGTTGCTCCGTCTCTAGTACACGACCAGAGCGCAGATGCATGTGGCTTTGGCACCCTACAAGCGTCAGCGAATAACCTCGAAAGTCAACCACTTACCTTTTTTAAGTGTCCGTTTTCACTCGTGTTTTTTACGTTTTTAATGTTTTTTAATGTTTGATTTTTTTTATTAAAGTGTGTGATAGCTCGAAATGAGCGTATCACTTAGAGGGTTGCTGTCTTTACAACACAATTTTTTGGCATCTGAAGTTTCGTTGGTCCTCAAAAAATCGATTTTTAGCTACGTGTGAAGCTAAAATTCATAATTTTAAAAGGCGACTGAGGCCTAGGCCTGAGCATGAGCTTGGGCTTGGGTCTGGAAAATATTCCCGATCCCAGTCCTACCTTTAATTTTTTTATTTTTTTTAATTTTTTTTTTAAAAGGATAAGGTCGCCCCGGTCTGCGCGAGAGCACACACACACTCTATCTACCTACTTCTAACTAATACACCTACTGCTACACACTAACACACTCTATTAGCTCTCATAGATCTACTTCCTACTTATTGTACACAGAAAACTAACAACCTTAATACATAGAGAATAAACACAGTACCTTTGAAAACTCCATTAACAAAAAAAATACACAGTATAACACAAAATCCTTCTTCTCAACACACACACCCTCCTTCCTTACCTTTCCTACAATTGAAATTGCACCACAAAAGAAGCACAGAGTGCCATTCAAGCTTAGTGTATGGAATTCCCCGGCAACGGCGCCAAAAATGTGCACATATGTCGCACGTGTCAATGCAAAGAACTTGCCGATACACCGCGTGCGAGCCACAAATGGCTCCAAGCACACAACAAGCCTAAACTAGTAAGATCAAAGATGACGATGGTATGTCACTCACCGCTCTACGCTTGCTTCGTGGAGGATTCCTCGCCGTGAAGAATAGGGAGACACCACTATGCCGCGCTCAACCGCCTCGCCGCCGCAATGCTCGATCGCTCTCTCTCTCTCTCTCTCATGCATACACACACACACACAAGGAGATGAAGAAGAAGAAGATGGAGATGGAAGCAAGAGCACTCTTCAATTGCACAAATGAGAGAATGAGTTAATTTTAGGTTTAGTTGACTTTTATATGAGCTCGCCCCATTCACACTTGGACGCCCATGCTGAGCCAACTAATCCCTTGAATGTTCCAGTTAGAGTGTGCCTCTCATCGGCAATCACTCTTACCCTTTTCCTATTGGACCGACAAGCCCGGTACCTGACTTTACCAAGTAAATAATACAACATCCGTCGTAGGTGATAGGGTGTCCGTGAGCCGTGAGGGTTAACAAATGAGGATGTGCCAGTTATCCCACAAAGTGATGTTATTGATCAAGAATAGGTAGGGAACTAATTTTTGTTCAATGCATCATGAGTAATTAGGAAAGAGAAAACTACCTAAACATTGGGTAAGTCCCAATAGGACACCGCATCAATTGAGATTGTTAAATTCCTTTAAGTTGTATTAATATGGAAGGACTATTTGAGGATATACAATTTGAATTAGGAAAGAAATGTTTTCCTAGAAAGAACTCTTTCAACCTTATTTTATTTTATTCCAATATTGATTTAGTATGAACTCCCCTTTGATCACGGAGGTAGCTCGGGTTTCTAAGTAGGAGCCATGAATTTCTATTCATGAAGTTGACCATTCCTATGAGACAACATGGTTTATTTCAATACAGGGAGATTGTTAAGTATGGAGCCTCATTTACCCTTGTAATTTTCTGTGGTAAAAGCGCACATTTGTAAGGCCCCCATTATGAGGAGAAGCCATCGTGCGTGAAGGAAAATCACTCACCGGAAACCAAAATTTTCATGGACAAGAATCAGGGGCAACTTTAAAGGCCATTGACTACCGGCCACCGGCCAACCGACCGGTAGTCAATGGCCGATGGCCGGTGGTCGGTGGTCAATGGCCGATGGCCGGTGGTCAATGGCCGATGGGTCGAAAAACAACCGGTCGGTTGGCCGGTGGCCGGTAGTCAATGGCCGATGGCCGGTGGTCGGTGGTCGAAAGTCAATGGCCGGTGGCCGGTTGCCGAATTCAATGGCCGGTGGCCGAATTCAAAAGCGGACTTGTCTTCTCAAGGGCGGCCACACATGGGCGGATTGGAGGGTCCGATTTGGACTTATTCGCACAAGGGTGGCTACACATGGCTGTCTCTCATAAGAGAGAGCAGCCCTTTTGGCCTATAAAAGGAGGCCATTTCTACACACATTTCATAGTGTGAAGTTGACGCAACAAGGTGAGTGTGAGGTGGTGAGAGTGAAGCAAGGCGGGAGCTCCATTAAGGGTATAATCCCTTTGTAAACTACTTCTTGTTTTGAAGTACTAAAGCCATTGAGTGGCTGCTTTCCCGTGGACGTAGCCCACATTGGGTGAACCACGTATATCGTGTGTACTCTCTCTCTCTCTCTCTACTCTATAATCTCGTGTATATAAATCTGTCTCTCTCCATTAAGTAATCTACTCAATTATCTATTTAGCTACGTCTTATTTCCTAACAGGTGGCACACCAGTGAGTTACTCCAGGGGGTGTAGTCCACTATTGGTTATATGGGCAACCAATGACAACGGATGAAGTGAATATCCGTCGGAAGAAGTTTCTATGATTCCAAAGGATTGGAATATAATGAAGTGATGTTGTATGTCGAGTTTTTATCTGGGAAAGATGTTTTGGTGCCGCTTTGATAGTGCTTGAAGGGCTCTGAAAAGGAATTTTGTGTATAAACAATCATGTGGTAGTAATTAGAAAACAAGCAAAAAGTGTGAGTGTGGGGTGGAAAGTGGGGATTGGCTCAAGTTGCTAGTCAAGGATGGGCGGTCTCAATTAGTCAAGAAACTGTTCACTTCTTATTGATAGGGAAACTAGAAACTCATTGTGCTAAGAGTTGGGAAGTCCCAATTGTACGTGCCTCTGAAAATTATGGGAGAAAAAGCATTTGTGGTTTCTCTCTTTTGGAAGGTGAGAATTAAGAACGTTAGATTATTGTGTGAGTTCATGCTTTCCCTACAAGACAGGGCTAGGAAACCTTTTCAATGGCTCGAACTCAAGTTACTTGTTAACAAGAACCTGTCCATTAGAAATCTTGTCTATCTTGACTATGTTTTTCTCAAGCGATTAGGGCCTAGCGACTTGTCAAGTACCCTCCTATTGCCAAATGGATATGGTAATGGGGGAGGGACCTCACAAACTCACACAATCTCTTACTATTTCCCCTTGTTTCTATTTTAAACCTATAGATTTGTGCCATTGTGTTGTGCTTGATTCCCATTTTCAAGCAAGTACCCACAAATCTCATAGCCAAGGTCGGCAGATCGATTATTGATAGAGGAGGTATGGTTTGAAACCAAGTTAAATCTTTTCCTTCTAAGGTCATCCCAAACCCCTCAAATTGTGTGTGAAATTCGGTTATGCGTTTAGATCTTAGAACGTGTCTAAAGATTGTTAAGGAAATCTATCGATTTGACTCTGTGGTTATATTATTCACCCGCTCTCCTAACTGGTGTTTCTCCCATTAGGCCTTCAGAACAGCTGCTTGGTAGATGTGACTCGTGTGGACCTCTTCTTGTCCTAGTGTCACTCGCTCTTCTGTGATTAAAGGTAGTTTCCATGTCCCTATCCCAATTTTCATTATTGAGGTGACTACCTATAGCTTCACTTCCTCTTTGATTGGACATGCTATCATAAATTCTCTCATTTGGCCCCAAGTTTTTTTTTTGTCTCACGTATTTTTCTCGTAATGGCTATGGCTTCTCGGATTGAATGTCCGTGGTATTTGGTATGTTCAATCTTTCTTGAAGTCATCAATAGAAGTGTTGTTATAACAATTCCTAAATAGGTGGACAGGAAGTTCCACTAAACCCTTGTCCCATTCTTGAAAATATACACAATTTTCAGAGGTGTCAATTGCCTTGGTTTGGCATGAGTAGTCTAGACCAAATCCGTAGCATTGTTGTCCTCCCAACAATAGACTCCAAGTCTTGGGTTCTTAGTGGGTATGCGCTTTAGAGGTTTGGTATCTATCAAACCATATCCCTCTAACTCCAACACTGACGGTCCTTCTTTTATTGTCATGTTTGGAATCAAAGTGTCAACCTCCAATCCCCATCCGTCTATAATGTTTGGATTTTGTATTTTAAGGTATTTCACTTTATTTTGGTCCATGTAGAAGGTATCTTGCTTGTTTTTCCTAACTTCCTCTTCAAACTCAACAGTATGGTCATCTACCCTTACGACATATTCCTTGTTAGGATCCAAATAAATCTGGGTATTGTACCTATTAGTCTTAAAAAAGGTTAGCATATGCTTGAACTTGAGTGAGGCCCTAGTCCCTGGTTGAGTTGAAAAATAAGACATCTCGGAACTTGAGTCGGAGTAAGTATCTAACACTTCTTCCGCTATGGTCTCTAAAAGAGTCCCTTAGTTTACACTCTCTTCTGTGGACACTCTACTCTCATTCATTGTGGTTATGGCCTTGATTTGTAATAAAACGTCCAGACCTAAGGTACATAAAGACTTGAGCTTCTCCTAGAAAGGAATACTTGGCTTCACATACCAATACCAACCTGTTTCACATGCAATGTGGCAATTTTCACATCTCTTTCAGATCTTCCCTATCAAAAAAAAAGTATATACATTAGTCTATGGATATAATAGATATACAAGAACTCTTAATGTAAACTTTTGTTTCAATCCTATCAGAACAATCAATTACTTCAATTAGCAACCTTCAACATCAAACAACTCAACTTTAGGTAGCAAACAATGTCCAATTGATCCCAAATTTTTCACGCTATCTGTATAATTAGTCTATTAACATTGATGACCAAAAATTGTGAAAGATTCCTTCTCTATCTAGCAGGAGATAATAATTGCAATTAATAGCTACTAAGTCCAAATATTATTAATTTCCACTTTTGCTAGTTTCCCTTTGTTATGTGCCTGTCCAATAAGGTCTGAGCCAATTTTCAACAAATTTAGATAAAATTTTCAAAACTAGTCTTGCTTGGTGGGCCTTGCTGTATAACATCTAAAGAATAATCACGCAGCACACGCCAATTTTGATCGAATCCAGCTTATGAACTTAGGGTATAAATTCTAGAAGCCACTATTGAAGGACATTTATGTTACCCGAATTTGTCTTCATTGCAACTTTTGTAATGTTAGTTTGATTGTACAATTTATTCAAGGCAAGGTTGTTATAGTGTTCAACGTTTGATCTGTGAGTACATATTAATTATTGTAGTAGAGTTGTTGATGTAGTCATGCACATGCGCTTCATCTATAATACATGCACCCAAAGTACAATTGATCTCATCTAAGGCTGGTTTTCTTTCACGAATAATGTTCAAGAACTGAATAAATTCAGGGTCCATTGCATGTCTTACAGACCATGACATCTTGTACAAAGTTGCATGTAGCTAGTGGACTCAGCTTGTGATATGGCATGTGTTACAAAGTTCCCGTGTGTGACTACAAACTGGGGGTAGTTGTTGCTGAAGAGAACACATTTGTTGCTGAAGGGATCTGCCAATGTACTGCTTGCTACGTTGACATTTTTCTTACAATAAGGTCAAAAGTCGTTTGGGTTAACATGGATAGCTCATCTATAGTTATAATATCTGCCTCTTTTATGTCCAAATATCGCTCATCGGTCTCATGGTGAATAGAGAGGGAATACTGTTGATTCGTGGTTGGTATCTTGAAGTGGTAATGGACTGCAGATGCAATGGTTCTAAGTCTTGTTGCTTCCACTTTGATGGCAAAGCGCCCAACAATAATACAAAAGTTAGGGCAATAGAAGTGTCTATTTCATTTGTCTGTTGATCTCACTTATCACTATATATGTGAGGTATGCTGTCGTGCAAGAAGGACATATTTCTAGATTGTGAGAAAAAATGTCACATTGCATGCTCCAATCTTTATACAATGCAGTAATTTCAAACCATGACCTAGTATATGAACGATAAGCTAGTTTCAAGTTGGTTGTAGTTTGCTCCCTAGCTCATTGAGAACTTCATACTAACACCTACTACGAGAGAAATAAGGCCATATACAGTATGGGATCAATTATTTAGAGACCTAGTATGTATCAATTATTTAGAGCTAAAGTAAAGATGCACAAGGTGAATTCACTATTGTGATACACCACATGCATTCACAACTTGTGTATTCACTATTGTAATACATCACATGCATTGTCTAGCTGCAACCATATGCAAAGAGTTGTGTGTGTAACTAACATGTGCAGATGTTGATCGCCATCGACTGTATACTTCTGAAAATGAGATCCAAATAAATTGAAGCAAGGGAAGTAATGTGGAAAATTATAAAACAAGTAAATAGATAAAGCATGAATGAACTGCAACAATAAGTGAGGTGCTTTAATGACCAGAAATGTTGTACTATTGATTTTTGGTTGTCCAATCTATAGGCCGATATTTGAGTGAAGCTACAAAAAAGCAATGTGAATAGTTAAACATGTCATCTTGCAATGAAACGTCATGGACTAAAAGTGCAAAGTATACAGTGCACGTCATACAGAGGTTTCATACAAAAGTATGGTGCAAAGCTCGCACTGTGGTCTCTCCAAAAATTATAAGAAATGGAGGCCGTGCCCTGCCCACGAGTGTTTATGTGTTGCACCAAGTAAATGCAGGCGCATGGGAAACCGGATGCAGATAACGACCTTGTAATGTTGTCGACCTGGAGTCGCACTTGTGCAATTGGGACTGTATTGTTGTGAATATATGTCCTCCCTGCCATACACAAAACACGCAAATGTAACTATATGTTCTATGTCCTTTGACCAATATTACCTTCTACCTCTCTCTCTCTCTCTCTCTCTCTCTCTCTCTCTCTCTATCAAGTTGCTTTGGTCAGCAATTATGTCTTCTTTCCTCCTTGCTAACTAACCCGTGTTATCTATCATGATTCCTAACTACACATGATAATGGGCATCTTGAGATTGACATTCCCGTGGAGGAAGGCACTATATTCAGCCCGCTCATCAATAATCCAAGCGTGCATCTTTCGAACTACTATTACGTGACGCTCATGGGTATTAGTACGGGTGGCATTCCGCTCGATATCATTCACCTTTAAAACGGAGCCAAAAAGTGGTGTGGATGTTTTCATATTTAGTAGTTATGAAGCCCATACTACCTTGCATTCAACTACCTACTACGTATTGTGGAAAGCTATGACCAACTAGAACTTGTAAATGCCCCACGTTATACTTCTCAACACATCAACCTGTAGTTCAAGGCAACACGGTGCCAAATTTGTCAATCCATTTGACATATGCTATTTCCAAGGGGTTTTAATGAGGGTCTCAATCAAGTAGAAATTCTCTTCAACACTACCCAAAGGTGGGGGTGTAATGAGTGTGTTATTGTGTCCATAGATGGTAAGCTCGTCACCAACAACCACAAAAGATCTATTGATGCGTTTGACACCGATCTCACTTTCAAGAGCAATAGATTTTCTTTTTGCATTGAGCGTCTGCTTCTGAACGTCCGTGAGTCCCTTGCTTTGAGCAGTAAATGAGCAAAAAACAACTCTAAAGATCCAACGATTTTGGGCCTCCAATAACCACTTTTTACGTGCAAGGGGCATAATAGCCATCCATTAGAAACTAATATCTCTAGTCAAAGCATCCAACTCTCCTTCTCAAGCCCTGTTGGCCCTCCAATCTGTGTCACCCTAGCCAACCCCTCTCTCCAGACAACCCTCCTTGGATTTTTGTCAATGTAATGGATCTTATATGCGAAGCCAGTAAGAGATGCAAAGAAAGTTGATTCGTCTCCACAAGAAAACCGAGATAAGATGCAGCATCATGAGGAATGTATTTTCATAAGAGGACGCTTGGCACCCAACATATATGATATATTGAGTGTATAACTAAATAAAAATGCATTCAATAGTAAAAAAAATCTATCTTCTTGACGCTGAAATTGGTTCCCTACTCAGACAATATATTGATAACACCATGCCCTACGCTATGGAATGTTAAGTCATTTTTGGCAGTAATTGCACTCGGCATGTTCGGCATACTATAGCTGTTATATGGAGTTTCTACCTCAACTGTTGTAATTAGTGTTGCAGAGAAGCGCATACAGTTTGGAGAAGATGAAGGAAGCTCAAGGCACACAATAGAGAGAGTGTTACTTAGTGTGCAATGAAAAGATAGATAGCCCTAGAGTGATGGGCGTATATACAATGCACGGGGGAAGAAACCCTCTAAAGAGGGAAAAATGCCCCGACGATCCTAGTGTGTTTACACACATCACTACCACATGTATATGGTAACAAATCCCCCTTGGAGTGATGCGGTGAACGAGAGTTGGCACATGAGTAAAGGGAAGCACCATGCCCTGAGGACATGATCAACCCACAAAGAGAAGTAAGCCCAAAGCTTTGCAAAAAGCTTCGAGCTTCTCATGAGACAATGCCTTTGTAAAAATCTCTGCAAGGTTGTCATGTGTTAGCACATAAGACAAGCTGATCTCTCTTGCTACACACTCTTCCTGACATAGTGGTAATGCACCTGAATGTGCTTTGTGCAAGCATGAAAAACTGTATAACTCACAATTGCCAATACGCTATGACTGTCAGTGTAGATAGTGTTGGCAGTGTCCTATCGCACACCCAAATCATCCATAAGGCATTTGAGCCATACACACTCAATCGTATCTGTGAAGACTGCCCTATACTCAGGCTCACAACTAGAAGTGGCCATAGTAGGTTTCTTCTTGCTCAACCATGATATACATGAACTACCAAGCATGAAACAAAAACCACTTGTGGACACTCATGTGTCAAAACAACCAACCCAATCTAACTCTGAAAAAGCATGTAAATCTAGCGGCAATGATCCCCCCTTGGGATAAAACAAGCCAAGATGTAAAGTGCCACTACGGTAGTGGAAAATTGTCTTGACAGCCTGCGAATGCTTAGAACCTAGGGTATGCAAAAATCTCCTGACCTACGAGATTGCAAACTGAATATCTGGCCTCGTGTTGCATACATAAATGAGGCATCCAACATTAGTTTGGTAAAGAGTGACATCTGCAGGATCACCAGCATCATGAAGACTCAATTTTAAACATGTTTCCATGGAGTGGCAATAGGTTTGTAATCCTCAAGTCCAAGCTTACATAGCAATGTCTCTATGTAACTTTTCTGATACAAGGCAATACCACCATCACACTGCTTAAACTGTATGCCCAAGTAATGATGCAACATCCCCAAATCTTTCATCTTGAAAGTAGCATTCAAATCAGCCTTAAATTTAGTAATATGTCTCTCATTTGGTCTAGTGATGATCAAATCATCTACATAAAGAACCACAATGAGAAGCACATCACCCTCACTCTTTACATACAATGTGCTTTCTGTTGGACTGTTACAAAAGCCTCGTTTGACCAAATGAGTGTCAGCTTTCTCATACCAAGCACGAGGAGATTGCTTCAACCCATACAAAGCCTTCTTACATCTTCACACTTTGTCCTCTTGTCCTTTCTTGACAAAACCGCGAGGCTCTGCTACATAAACTTCCTCAAATATATCACCATTCAAGAAAGCAGTAACAATGTCTGATTGATGTACATCCTAACCAAAATGAGTTTCCAATGCACATAGAAATGCACAATAGTCATACAACAAGTGGGAGAAAAGGATCCGGCTTGCGTTTCAACTTGTAAACCCACTTCGTACTAATGGCCTTTTTGCCAAGAGGCAAATCACATAAAGTCCATGTGTCATTTTCTATAAGTGCATCATATTCTGATTGCATGGCAATCATCCAATTTTCTAAATTCTATGCTTCATCAAAAGATAGAGGTTCCTCAACATCATGTAAGCTAGACACAACCAAAGCATAACAATCTGATGCATAAGATGCATGGCAAGAGCCTGAACGAGTACGACTAGACAAAGGTGCATCCAATTTACTGTCATGCAATGTATGCACCAGCCATTCTGGCATACCTCTAGCCTGCTCATTTTTTGCCCTCCTTTCCTCATCAAGTACATCATGTACATCTGTATCAGTAATAGGCCAATCTGTAACATTTTTGGAAACCCCCATATGTTGTACATTTGCCTCATTGGAATTTACATTCAAAGTTCTACCACCGAAAAAAGGCAACAAAGTGTCATAAATGTCCTGTGAGCTTACATTATTGTCTCTAGTATATGACATCAAGGGTTGAACAGAATCTTTCACAAAGACTACATCTTGTGAAACCAAAATATGCTTTGTTTGTGGACGATACAACCTGTAACCTTTGCTTTCAGTACTATAACCAAAAGAAATACATTTGACAGCCTTATCATCCAATTTTCTGCGTTGTGTTTATGGCACGCAGATGCCAAATAGCCAAAAACCTACACGTGCTCAATAGAAGGCTTTCTATCATGCCATGCTTCACATGGAGTAATAGACTGCAAAGCTTTCGTAGGACACCTGTTAAGTACATAAGTGGCACACATGATGGCCTCAAGCCAAAAAGAATGCGGTAAAGCTTGACTTTTGACCATACATCATGCCATTTCAGTAAGTGATCTGTTTTTCCTCTCAGCAACACCATTTTGCTGAGGTGTATAAAGCACTATACATTGGTGTTTTATCCCACGACTAGCCAAAAATGCATCAAATTCATGAGACATATACTCCCCCTCTCGATCGGAACGGAGGGTGCATCTTACCCAAAATACAGCCTTCACAAACATGTTCGGCAAGTGCTTCAAGAGGCGGCAAAGAAGAAACCATATCAAATTTCTGCAAACGTAGCAAGCTAGTAAAATTCAGATGCCCAAAAAGTGCATGCCACAGTTTTGCATCTAAAATAGCCCTTGAATCAACAGCTGCATTTGCAAAATGTTGTCCACACTTGTCATTCAAAGTGAGCTTATACAACCCATGCCACAAAAGGCCAGATGCAACAATTTCATCACCAAAACTGAGATCATGAACTATACATCTTTCATCCACAAAATTTGACTACAAGTCCAAGTCTAGCAAGTGCAGATACAGACAAAAGATTCTTCTTGATCCCAGGTACAGAAAGTGCATCAACAAGTGTGAAAGAACTTCCATTTTCAGCAGTAAGCACAATCTTTCCAACCCCCTGAACCAGATAAGAGACATTGTTGGCACAAGTGACTGAATTCCCATAAGAGATAGACTCAAGAGAGGTTAACAATTCACGATGTGAGGTAATGTGCTTTGTAGCACCACGATCGAAATACGACACGTGTGAATCTGCAGCTGTTAGAATTAGGGTTGCAGAGAGACACACACAGCTTGGAGAAGACGAAGGAAGCTCAAAGCACACAATAGAGAGTGTATTACTTAGTGTGCAATGGAAAGATAGATAGCCCTAGAGTGATGAGCGTATATACAATGCACGGGGGGAAACTCCTAAAGAGGTAAAAAATGCCCCGGCGGTCCTAGTCTGTTCACACACATCACTACCACATGTATATGGTAACATATCCCCCCCTAGAGTGATGCGGTGAACGAGACTTGGCACATGAGTAAAGGGAAATGCCATGCCGTGAGGACATGATCAGTCCACAAAGGGGAGTAAGCCCAAAGCTTTGCAGAAAGCTTCAAGCTTCTCACGAGACAATGCCTTTGTGAAAAGATCTGCAAGGTTGTCCTGTGTTGGCACATAAGCCAAGCTGATCTCTCCTACTGAGAGCCTCTCCCTGACATAGTGGTAATGCACCTGAATGTGCTTTGTGCGAGCATGAAAAACTGTATAACTCACAATTGCCAATACGCTATGACTGTCAGTGTAGATAGTGTTGGCAGTGTCCTATCGCACACCCAAATCATCCATAAGGCATTTGAGCCATACACACTCAATCGTATCTGTGAAGACTGTCCTGTACTCAGGCTCACAACTAGAAGTGGCCATAGTAGGTTTCTTCTTGATCAACCATGATATACATGAACTACCAAGCATGAAACAAAAACCACTTGTGGACACTCATGTGTCAAAACAACCAACCCAATCTGAGTCCGAAAAAGCATGTAAATCTCGCGGCAATGATCCCCCCTTGGGATAAAACAAGCCAAGATGTAAAGTGCCACTACGGTAGTGGAAAATTGTCTTGACAACCTGCCAATGCTTAGACCATGGGCTATGCATAAATCTGCTGACCTATGAGACTGCAAACTAAATATCCGGCCTCGTGTTACATACATAAATGAGGGAGCCAACAACAGTTTGGTAAAGAGTGACATCATCAAGATTTCCAGAATCATGTAGACTCAACTTCAAACATGTTTCCATGGGAGTGGCAATAGGTTTGCAATCCTCAACTCCAAAGTTTCATAGTAATGTCTCTATGTAACTTTTCTGACACAAGGCAATACCACCATCACACTGCTTAAACTGTATACCCAAGTAATGATGCAATAGCCTCAAATCTTTCATCTTGAAAGTAGCATTCAAATCAGCCTTAAATTCAGCAATATGTCTCTCATTTTGTCCAGTGATCAGCAAATCATCAACATAAAGAACCACAATGAGAAGTACATCATCCTCACGCTTTACATACAATGTTCTTTCTGTTGGACTGTTACGAAAGCCTCATTTAACCAAATGAGTGTCAGCTTTCTCATACCAAGCACGAGGAGATTGCTTCAACCCATACAAAGCCTTCTTACATCTGCACACTTTGTCCTCTTGTCCTTTTATGACAAAACCGCGAGGCTGCGTAAACTTCCTCAAATATGTCACCATTCAAGAAAGCAGTAACAATGTCTGATTGATGTACATCCTAACCAAAATGAGCTGCCAATGCACGTAGAAAATGCACAGTAGTCATACAATAAATGGGAGCAAAATTCTCTTCATAATCTATTGCTTTTTGCTGTGCATAACCCTTTGCAACAGTCGAGCCTTATGGCGATCGATCTCACCATCCGGCTTGCGTTTCAACTTGTAAACCCACTTCGTACCAATGGCCTTTTTCCTAGAAAATCACATAAAGTCTATGTGTCATTTTCTATAAGTGCATCATATTTTGATTGCATGGCAGCCATCCAATTTTTTGAATTATGTGCTTCATCAAAAGACAGAGGCTCCTCAACATCATGTAAACTAGACACAGCCAAAGCATAACAATCTGATACATAAGATGCATGGCGAGATCCTGAACAAGTACGACTAGACAAAGGGTGCATCTAATTTACTGTCACGCAAAGTGTGCACCAGCCATTTTGGCATACCTCTAGCCTGCTCATTTTCAGACCTTTCCTCATCAAGAACATCATGTACATCTACATCAGTAATAGGCTGATCTGTAACATTTTTAGAAACCCCCATAGGCTGTACATTTGCCTCATTGGAACTTACATTTGTATTTCCACCACTCAAAAGAGGCAACAAAGTGTCATAAATGTCCTGTGAGCTTACATTACTGTCTCTAGTACATGACAGCAAGGGCTGAACAGAATCTTCCACAAACACTACATCCCGTGAAACCAAAATACGTTTTGTTTGCGGATGATACAACGTGTAACCTTTGCTTTCAGCACTATAACCAACAAAAATACATTTGACGGCCTTATCATCCAATTTTCTGTGCTGCACTCGTAGCACCAAATCATATGCCAAACAACCAAAAACACGCATGTGCTCAATAGAAGGCTTTGTATCATGCCATGCTTCATACGGAGTAATAGACTGCAACGCTTTTGTAGGAAACCTGTTTAGTACATCGTGGCACACATGATGGCCTCAAGCCAAAAAGAATGCGGAAAAGCTTGACTTTTGACCATACATCGTGCCATTTCCGTAAGTGACCTGTTTTTCCTCTCAGCAACAACATTTTGTTGAGGTGTATAAGGCACTGTACATTGGTATTTTATCCCACGACTAACCAGAAATGCATTAAATTCATGAGACATATACTCCCCCCCTCGATCGGAACGGAGGGTGCCCATAGTACATTTTGAAACATTTTCAGCCATAGCCAGAAATTTTTTAAAGCACATAAAAACTTCGGACTTTGATTTAAGCGAAAATACCCATGCATGCCTGGATTAATCATCAATGAAAGTCACGAAGTCCCGGTAATTTCCCAAGGACGGAGTTTGCATGGGCCCACAAACATCACTATGCACAAGCTGCAACCTGCATGTGGCCCGAACTGAACCATCCTTTGGAAACTTAGAACGCTGCATCTTACCCAAAATACAGCCTTCACAAACATGTTTGACAGGTGCTTCAAGAGGCGGCAAAGAAGAAACCATATCAGATTTCTGCAAACGCAGCAAATTGGCAAAATTCAGATGACCAAAACGTGCATGCCAAAGTTTTGCATCTGAAATAGCCCTTGAATCTGGAACAGCATTTGCAAAAGTTTTTCCACACTTGTCATAAAAAGTGAGCTTATACAGCCCACCGCACAAAAGGCCAGATGCAACAATTTCATCACCAAAACTGAGATCATGAACTGTATATCTGTCATCCACAAATTTGACTACAAGTCCAAGTCTAGCAAGTGCGGATACAGACAAGAGATTCTTCTTGATCCCAGGTACATAAAGTGCATCAACAAGTGTGAAGGAACTGCCATTTGCAGCAGTAAGCACAATCGTTCCAACTCCCTGAAAGGCATTGTTGGCACAAGTGACAGAATTCTCGTGAGGGACAGACTCGAGAGAGGTAAACAATTCACGATGTGAGGTAATGTGCTTTGTAGCACCACTGCCAAAATACCACACATGTGAATCTGCAGCACAACTGACAAGCATGCATCATGGACATCAGGATTGTAAGTGCACTTTGCGCTAAAAGCCCATTCTGCATCAACATCAGCATCACAGTGTCCTTTCACAAAAGAGTCAACAATGGCTGCATTTGTAGTGGAACTAGCATTTGCAGTGGAACCACCCTCTTTCTTCTTATCCTCTTTGGCCTTCAACTTAGGAAACGACTTGATCAAGTGATCATTAGCTTTACAATAATGGCAATGCATCTTCTTTTTACCCTTATCACCAGAATTGCCAGACGAAGTGCTGCCAACAGAAGCATTAGGAACATAAATTTTGCCACTCGCAGCAGAACCATAAGAAGTGGATGCATTACTATTACCACCCTTTCTTTGAGAAGCAATAAAAGCCTGTTCAACTACACATTGCCTAGTCCTGTTTTTTCTAGAAAGCGACTCTTCCAACAGCAATGTGCATAATGCATCAAACTTGACAACTTCAGGATTGCCTTGGGTCATCAGTCTCCAAGTACTAGCAAAAGTCTGGTAGGAATCTAGTAAGGCATCAAGAACAGTCTGCACAAGGGAACTGTCTGAAATGACTTCACCCAGAAATAAGCTGCTCATTGATATCCTTGACAATAGCAAGGAAAGTGTCCATATCATCTTCCTCATGCATAATCTTCGACTCCAGCTCTTTACGTAGAAAAGCAATTTTAGCCTCATTGCGACTTGCATAAAGACTAGCCAAAATATCCCAAGCCTGTTTTGCAGATTTTGTTGAACGGATGTGAGGAACAATGGTACGCTTCACAGACAATGCAATCAATGCATGAGCCTGCGCATCCTTAACATCCCAACGAGCTTGTTCTACCGTAGGCAAAACAACTCTAACAGCAGCAATCCTTGCAGCAAGACCTGCAACATCCTCAACATCGCCTACATCCTCAGAACCAGGACGTGCATCAATGCTCTGCACAATGTTCTAGACGACTTTTGACACAAGAACATGTTGCATCATATAAGCCCACATAGGGTAGTGGTCCCCATCCAACCTGTCCTCAGCAGCAAACATCTTGAACACATCTGTGTTGTTGTTGTCAGCCATGGTAAATGCTGCACGTGATGTGAAAAATGCCGGAAAATAGGAGAAACAGAGGAGAAACAACACATGCTATATAGCACAAATCGTAGAAGACTATAAGGCACCTATTATGCAGAAAATAACACTTACAAAAATTCTGCACAAAATGACGAAATAGCTTGTGCAATACTGCCTGTAGTGGAAACGGAGGCCGAAATGAGCCCAAATAAAAAATCTGGTCAGACCAAGCTCTACGAGCTGTCACCAAGCTCTACGAGCTGTCATGAAATATTTTTCGACCTGCGAAAAATCGCCAAAGCTCACTGAAATCGGAGAAAGTGAGAAGGCTTGTACTAGAGCAGCTGGCGACTAAGCCCGGGAGGACGCAACCTGCTCTGATACCAATTGTTGGAATTAGGGTTGCAGAGAGACACACACAGCTTGGAGAAGACGAAGGAAGTTCAAGGCACACAATAGAGAGTGTATTACTTAGTGTGCAATGGAAAGATAGATAGCCCTAGAGTGATGAGCGTATATACAATGCACGGGGGAAAAAACCTCCTAAAGAGGGGAAAAATGCCCCGACGGTCCTAGTGTGTTCACACACATCACTACCACATGTATATGGTAACAGCAGCAATTGACATGCATGCATCATGGACAGCAGGATTGTAAGTGCATTTTGCACTAAAATCCCATTCTGCATCAATATCAGCGTCACAGTCTCCTTTCACAGAAGACTCAACAATGGCTACATTTGTAGTGGAACCGGCACTTGTAGTGGAACCACCCTCTTTCTTCTTAGCCTCTTTGGCCTTCAACTTAGGGCACTGCTTGATCAAGATATCATTAGCTTTACAATAATGCAATGCATCTTCTTTTTGCCCTTATCACCAGAATTTCTAGACGAGTTGCTGCCAGCAGAAGCATTTGGAACAGAAGTTTTGCCACTCGCAACATAACCATAAGAAGCGGCTGCATTGTTGTGCAATAAAAGAGTGTTTAACTGCACACTGCCTAGTCCTATTTTTTCTTGAAAAGTGACTCTTGCAACAGCAATGTGGAAAATAGGAGGAACCAGTCTCTGAACAACCTAGAAAAGATGAAATGGTGAAAGTAGATGAAGAGGAATTGTTTTACAGCACACCAAAGCATCTTGAGCAAGAAGAGGACATAGATAATGAATTCTCTAACAACCGGAGTGCACCAAATGAAACAATAATGGATGTCAGGTTCTACAACTTTTTGAATCAAAAGCCTAGATGTCAACAATTCTATAAGAGCAAGAGAGCTAAACATAGGGCTAGAGAGAATACAATGGCTAGAATAAGAGGCAAAACACAATTTTTGATGTTTGTGTAATGGAATTAGCCTTTTAAATTGAGTTGGAGCGGAAAGTAAATAACATATTGAGCATTGCCTTGAGTATTCTTTAGTGTGTAGATATATAGTGAGAAAGAAAGTGCTTGGATAGAGAGAGAGCAACACTTAACACATTACTTCATTAACATGGCATGATCAATACTTGTAAAAGAGAGTGAGAGTTTAGAGAAATTGACACCAATAGAGGACCGGATTAGTTGGAGCCCGTCCCCCCTCCAATAGGCATTTGTATTATAGATTCTTCCATGATGGAAGACTTGTTTACAATACAACTGTTTGTGTTCCTTGAGGCCTTCTTGATGATATGAAGATGGTAAGCTTCACTCACCAAGCATGAGCATAACTACAACAATAAACATGATTAGCATGAATTTGAAAAATGCCCAGCCTCAATCCCAAGACCTCAAACACCATGAAAGGTGAGGAGAGCTAGCAGGGAGTGAGGAGGAAGAGAGAATTAGAAGTAGCTCTACTAGAAAGATATAACCCCTTGCACATAATCACTCATAGCTCTTGTAGCATAGCTTAGCATAGAGTTAATGGAGATTAGAGAGATTGATAAGCAAGCATAAGCATTCTCTTGTGTGGATTTGCATCCATAGCCAAGAGCTTGTGGTAGTAGGCACTCAACTTCTCAAGCTTGGAGAAGGAGATGGAATTCCTTGCTTCACAAGAGTGTTTGCAAAGAAGAATGAAGGAGAGAGAGCTCGTGGGAGGCTCAAATGAGAGAGAGAGAGAGAGAGAGAGAGAGAGAGAGAGAGAGAGAGAGCTAGCTAGGTCGACCCCCTTTCCTAGATTTCCTTTGAAGTAGATTGGTCCATGTAGCCCTCTAGCCAATGAGAACTGAGCTCCCTTTGGGGCAAGGTGTGTAGCCTCTTGACAAGTGTCCTTCTTTCCCATTGTGAGGCTAAGCTAGCACCCCCCTTGCTTAAGCACAACCCCTAGTTGCTTGAGTAGTGTGTCTCTACACTTGACAAGTGGCCCCTTTCCTTTCATGAGGGTATGGGTCCTTGGTGAGGTGATCACTTACTATCTACCTCCCGCCTTTGTAGGACTCGCCCCCTCTTTAGTAGCAAGTACTTTGAACTTGGTAAGCAGGCAGCCCCCCTGCTTAAGCACAGCCCTAGCTTAAGCAAGCTACCCCCTTGCCTGCTTGGACTTTAGTGACTAAAGAGTAAAGTTTTAAAGACTATGTATTAAAGCTTTTAACACTTACCTTTGGAGGCTTTAATGAAGACAACCCTAAGGTCATTTGCTCCATTAGTTAACCTTTCTCTTTGATGGAACTTTTCTCATATAGGACCCTTTACCATTGTCCCCATGATTAAATAGATCTATAAGAACATCTATATGTTAACCCTTGTTCCCGTTTATTCTCCCACAAATGAGAAAATCATTTGGGTTGGTCAGATATTAGATTTTATGACATTACCTCTCTCTTGAAATCATAGTCGTCCTCGACTATGAGGTAGAAGAGATAAAGCCTTAGTCATTAGTCAATTTTACTTAGCGGGTAGAGGATCCCTTTTTACCCTACGACATCTTTCCAAGATGGATGACTAATCCATTTGGTGCTTGGGAGACGTAGCTACCGCAAGCATGTCTGCTCTTTAGTCCATTTCATTCTCCCAAAGTATAGTGACAAATTCTACTTGGTGTTTGAGAGACGTCGTCATCACAAACATGATTCTAAGCATGCATACTAATTAAATTTGTGCACAATTAAAAAGAGGACTAGTCTTATAAGACAAAAACATGAGTCATTTAAAAGAAATTTGTACATTTGCTTACTCTAATGTAGCATTGTAAGCATTGACAATGTTCATACTATCCTTAAGTTGTACTCCTTGCATCCATCTAGCATCTTCAAAAGGATAATTTTTGAACTTAATAAGATACCGTCGGATAATATTACCATGTCGTAGTACCTTGTCTTCATGCCGAAGGACAGCTTCGGGTTGTAGCACCTCTTCTTGGTCTTCAACTTCGGGAGGGTCTTCAATGATTGGTTCAGTTGGTGGCTCTCCTTTGTAGGGATTAAGTAGGCTTACATGAAAGGCATTGTGTATGAGACAATGGTTGCGCAATTTGAGTTGATAAGCCGTCTCATTGATGGGCTTCAAGATTTCGAAAGGACCATAGTATCTTTTTGCTACTTTAGCATAATACTTAAGGATTTTTGCCCGTTGTTTGCCTTAATCGAGCCTTAGGAAACTTGAGTAAGACCCAATCATTTTCTTTGAATATTAAGGCTCTTCTGTGCTTATCAACAGCAACTTTTTGCCTTTGTTGAGAGATGGAGATAGCCTCCCTAATCTTTTGAAAAGATTCTTGTAGGTCACGTCTATACTCATCAGCGGCGAAGATCTTCCCATGTACTTTGAGTAGCAACGGACTTTTAGGTCTTCGCTCAATGATCTCAAAAGGTGCTTTTCCCGTAGAATTATGTACAGTATTATTGTAAGCATACTCTACAAGAGGTAAGTACTTTTCCCATTTGTGAGCGTTGATCTACTTCAGTAACATAAGTCCTGAGTAGATCGAGTATCGTAAGATTGGCTATCTCACTTTGGCCATCCGTTTGTGGGTGATAGGCCGAAGAGAAATTCAATCTTGTTCCTAGATTTTCAAAGAGACCTTTCCAGAAATTACTGGTCATTCTAGGATCTCTATCTGACACGATGGATGTGGGTAATCCATGGTGCTTGAAAATCTGAGATATGAAGAGAGTTGCCATTTGATGTGCCTTAATAGTCTTTTTGACGGTGACGAAAGAAATTTGGAATGGCGGCCTCTACACCAAAACAAACTCCATTGCGCCACAAGGGAAATGAGATAAGGGCACCCCCTAGTCTTGGAAGCGTAGGCTAGGACCGCTACACAAAGAGAGAGAGAGAGAGAGAGAGAGAGAGAGAGAGAGAGAGAGAGAGAGAGAGAGAGAGAGAGAGAGATCACTATGAATGAAGCATTAACCTTAGTGTGTGTACAAGGAATGGATGACTTCGAACACTCCTAACACAAATAGTCATGTAGATTACCAAACAACCACTCAAGGATTAGCCAAGATCACATCAAGCACTCTCACACACATATAAAAGATTTCTCTTAATTAACATAAGTAAGAGGAGGAGTGGTTACTAGCATGAAACAATTTTCACTCTAGAATGTGCAAGAATAGAGTGAATGAATGAGCTTAGGGCTCATGGTGAGTGATACAAAGACTCAATGGGGCTGAGGGAGGCTTGGAATTACAAAGGGGAAGGCCTCTTTATATAGGAAAGAGAGTGATTAGGAGTGAGGTTAAGATCCAAGTGTAATTTGTACAAATGAAGCTTGATTAGGGACATTCAACCAATGAAGAAG
Source organism: Adiantum capillus-veneris (assembly GCF_014529385.1). NCBI lineage: Eukaryota > Viridiplantae > Streptophyta > Polypodiopsida > Polypodiales > Pteridaceae > Adiantum > Adiantum capillus-veneris. The sequence goes on along the minus strand of NC_140953.1, from coordinate 93,186,053 downwards.
CTCCTTCCGAGTGATTTGTTGACCAATTAGCTCCATCATCACTTGTGTTGTCTTCACTCCTTCCTCCATAGCTTGAGTCCAAGAGCTTCCTTAATTTAAAATGTAAGAATCTACATAAAATCAATACATATCTAGTAATAATAGAAAGGGGTTGAATGAGAACTTATGAATTACAACAAGATTAAGCATGACTTGAGAGGTGATTAGAAGAGGAATTTTGATGGGTTTTTTGAGCTTGAGAGAGAGGAGGAAGGAGAGGAGGGTGAGAAGACTAATGGCTGATTTTTAGAGAAGGTCTCAATGTGGAAAAGGAAGGGTGTGTGTGTGTAAAGGTAGAGGGGGTGGTCTCCACCACAGTTGAAAAAACTGGCGTCCGCCATTTTGGCCATATCTCCTAGACCGTAGATGCAAAAATTATAAAAAAAATATGGCCAAAATCTCCAGCTCATCAGCTACAACTTTGATGAAGACAACTTTTCTTGGATCGGAGTGGAAGTATTTTTTAAAAATTCAGCAAAATCATGTGTCTGGTTCCTTCCTTTACCAAGTCTTCCACTTGGGTCCCATTTGTTTGAATCATCATATGGCTCCAAATCCATGATGATATGAGCCACTCATGACCCTTGAATCATGGGTGCATGGCTCCACAACCACATCATATCTTTTCTTTTCACATTTACATATTTTCCCTTCCCTTTACCACTAGGTTCTCCCTCTACCTTTCACCTCCGGTGAACTAGTCAAGAAAAAATCATTTTTTAAAAATTTTTCCAAGAGGTTGTTCTCACTCTTTCTTTTATTGTAAACCTCTAGAAGCAAGGAAAACCAACAAAATATGATAAACAAAAATTTGTGATAGGCTCGGATCAACAGGAATAAAATGTGCTTGCTTGCTAAACCTGTCGACTATTATCCATATTCCGGTATTCCCATGGATAGACTTGGGTAATCCAAAGATGAAATCCATGGATATACTCTCCCATGGTGAATTTGGAATAGGCAATGGCTGGAGTAATCCAGGTTGCTTCCCTCTATCATACTTGGTCTTTTTGCATACTACACATTTTGATACATACTCTTGTATGCCCACTTTCATGGTAGGCCAATAGAAGTACGTCTCTACTCCTCGGAGAGTAGGTTGAATACCTCTATGCCCCGCATATGGAGGAGCATGGGATTCATACATAACTTTCTCACGAAGGGAATGGGTAACACATAGCCTATTTCCGTGGAGAAGATAACCATCCTGCAAGGTGAATGGTTCCCCTTTCTTCCCCAAAGCAAGGGCTGACATTATGTCTCTAAAGTCAGGGTCAGTAGCATACTCATCTATCATAGAGGATAGATCATTGTGAGTAGCTATAGACACCGCATTAACTTTGGGTCGTCATGAAAGTGCATTGGCCACTTCATTGTGCTTACCAGCTATGTGAGCAATATGGAAATTAAATTGCGAAAGAAAATTTTCCCACCTCATTTGTTTGTCGGAAATCTTGGTTTGCATCATGAAATACTTGAGACTTTGGTGGTCGGTTCGTAGGATAAATGGAGTCCCCAATAGGTAGTGCTTCCATGCGACCACGCTCACTAGCATCTATATATATGTTCTTTCCCCTGTAGGTGAAGTAGATTTTCCTTTCAGGGAACTTCATGTTGGCAGCCATGCAATCAAACCATGGTGCCCCTAGGATAACATCCTCATGTTGGAGAGGAGAGATGAAGAAGTCTTCTTTGTCGACATAGCTTTGGACATGAAGCCTCAAGTTCCCAATCAAGGGAGTAACAGAGGCTTGTTGTCCCTTGAAAGTTGCATCAGCCACTACTATATCTCCCATCTCAAAAGCTTGAATGCCCAACTTGGTGGCCAACTCTATTGATATGAAGTTGAGAGTAGATCCAAGGTCAAACAAGATAAAGGCATCATGCTCTCTTACCTTTACCCAAGCATAGGAAAGTGATGATCCTTTGCAATGAGCATCCTCTTTTGGAGCTTCGATGGTAGAATCCCTAGGAGTCTCATTGCGAGCATTCTTCTTGGGGCAAGAACGATAGCCATGTCCTTGCTCCCTACACTTGAAACACTTATGGTCCTTGCGAAAAGCTTCAATCTCTTCAGGAGAGAGTTTGTTTTTACCTTTGTAAACTCCCTTCTCCTTGGACCGATTGTTGTTGTTGACTTGGGAAGTATTTTGAACATTGGTTTTCCCCTTTGCATCATTTTTGTCTTTGTTTTCCATGGGCTTGACATTACGTCTAGCCCCTTGATGGAAATTGATGCGTGAAGCAACCATGGTGTGATGGATGAATTTGCTAATAGTACTAGGCAGTTGAGAGTTGATGTATTCGGCCATCTCTTCAGGTAATCCCGCACAGAATTGCTGCCTTTGCTCGGCAAAGTCTATCTTTTGAAAGACAGTAGCCTTGAGATGTAAATCCCAAAACTTGTCTACATATTTGTGGATAGACTCATGGGAGAGGAGCTTCAAGGTGCGCCATTCGGTAAGCACTTTGTCCTTTGCATCGCTTGCAAGGAATTGCTTCATGATGGAAACTCGTAGAGTTTTCCATGTCTTTGGGATTTCACCAGGTCCACGAAGGCTAGCCCACCATTGACGAGCTGATTTTTGGAAGTGCATAGCTACATGGCATAGCTTAGAGGACTCTGTGAAGCCCTCATCTCCAAAGGCCGCATCAAATTGCTGGATGAAGGCAAACACTTTGTCAGTAGCACCGAAGGTGCCTCATAGGTGAGAAAAGAGATACTCTTTCCTCCCTCCTTGAACTTCTTTAGCTTTTGTGACCTTCGCCATGCAGGAAATTATTTGCGATGTCCTCCCCTCTTGTATTCTCTAGGAGAATAGCCATAACTTTCTTCGGAAGAGGAGGAAGGTGAAGAAGAAGGAGAAGAGGGTGACCTCTTCCTAGCCCTTTTCTTTCTTTGTTTCCTCTCTTGCCTTTCAAAATGATGAGGACAAGGACTATGTGTTGATCTTTTCCTCTTGGGAGGAGTGGGCGATCGTCTAGACCGCCGTCTTCGTGGAGCCACATCTTCAGAGGAACTTAAACTTTCATTGCTTTCTTGCTCTTTGGATTCCTCCTCTCGAATGGGAGAGAGTCTTCTTTTGGGGGTCTCTTCAAGAGGCCTCCTAAGCTCTCTCTCCTCTTGGAGAGGAAGGGAAATTCCATAAGCACGAAGTTGTTGAGTAACTTCGGCTTGCAAAGCAGGGTTACCCATAGGTTGCTGCAACCTAGTGACGAGTAATTCACAAACATGGGAGCATCATCATTAGCACCTTCACGTGAAAAATCAAAGCTATCAATGTTCATTCTACTCTCTTGATTATTGTCAACCATGTTAACAAAATTTATGTATGTACTTAGTGTATGCTTTGGCAATTCAAAACCTTAGTTGCCACTCCTCTTAGCCTTTGAAAATCGGCTCTTAAGTATCTACACCCACGGCTTGAAGTGGTTAATTATAGAGAGTAGAGGAGTAGGTCTAACATAGCAGAGTTGCCAAGGGCTAGCTCCTTTCGGACTTCTTATGGATCAATAAAGGTAAAGCCGTAGGCAAGTCTAAAAAGACTCCATTATTAAGTCCAAAGCTCCCGAGGTGTGCACCATCCCCCACATAGTGGGCTCAACAAAACCGATAATAGATCCGAGTTCCACTTACCCTAATATAATTAACAGCATCAATCATTTATAGGCTACTTAAGGACCTCTCTTCTTAAGCAAGAAAAGAGAAACCAAATGCTCTGATACCAATGTAATGAAATTGGCCTATTTAATTTGAGAGTAGCGGAAATTAATGAGAGTACTTTTGAGAAATGACTTTGTGAGCATAGCGGGTGAATATAATTGAAGATAGAAACATAATCATAGCAATTACTTAACTTGGAATGAACAATAATTTTGCAAGAGAGATGACAACAGTTGAGGACCGGATTTATGTGGAGCCGGTCCCGCCTCCAATAGGCATTTGTATTATGATTTCTCCCATTAAGAGAGACTTGTTACAATACAATCTTTGTGTTCCTTGTGACCTAGGTGATGCAATGAAGATGGAAAGCTTCATGCATCACAAACATAACATAAACTTGAAGAAAGATTTAACTATCCCAAGCCTCAGTCCCAAGACCTCAAACACCTTTGAAGGTGGAGAGAGCTAGCAGGGAATGAGGGTAGGGAAGAGGAAGAAGAAACATTTCGTAGGAGAAAGAATTAGTTCCTCACTTATCATAAATCTCGTTGCTAGCATACATGATAGCATAGTAATGAAGAAGAAGGAGATGGAAAGCTTAAGCATTGAAGCATGGCTCTTGGTTGGATTTGCACTCCATATCCAAGAGTGTTGGTGTATGCTCTCAACCTCTACTTGCTTGGAGAAGGAGAGGGAGCTCTTGCACTTTGCATAGCACACAATGAGAGTGTTTGTGAGTGTGTGTGGATGAGTATACCCCCTAGCTTTCTTGGGTTGACCCCCCCTTGTAGCTCATGCTTAAGGCTCATTGGACCCCTCCAGGCCTAGCCAATCACAAGCAGGAGGCATTACAAGCAGTAAGGGTAGCCTTGAGACAAGTGTCCCCCTTTCCCCTTTGAGAGAGAGGGCTAGATAAATGCTAAATCAATTAATTAAATCTCCTAAATTATTATTGGACCCCTTCGGTGGCCAACCAATAGGCTTTAGGCACACCATGAGGGCAACATGAGGAGGAACTTGACAAGTGTCCCTTTTTCTTTCTTTGTACCATGCATGCCTTGTGTGAGTGTGTGGGTGTTCTCTCTCATCCCCCATCATGTAGGGCTCGACCTCTCCTTGTAGGGATTGAATCTTTGACTTTTTGACACCTCAAGACCCTCATGCATAGGCCCAGTTCCCACCACAAGCTTGGCTCATAAGCACTTTAAGCTTGGGCTGGGTTCTCACCTCAAGTGCAACCCTAGCATCTCAAGAATGTGAAGCACCTCAACCATCTCAACAATTAAGCACCTCAAGCATCTCAAGCACCTCAATCATCAAGCACCTCAAGCACCTTAGTCATCAAGCATGACAAGTAGGACAAGCACCTCGAGATGGGTCGGGTTCCCGCGCCTCAAGCTCAGCCCTAGCATACCTAATGTCAAAGGCCTTTTACACACATTATTGGAGGTCTTCAATGAAGCTAACCCTAAGGTCTTATGCTCCATTTTTTAGCCTTGCTCTTTGATAGACCATATCTCATTTGGGCCCCTTTACCATTGGCCCTGTGTTGAGATAGATCTATAAGCACATGTCTATATCTTAACACTTGTTCCTGTTTATTCTCCCACATTAAGTGATCAATTTAATATGAGAAAATCATTTGGGTTGGTTAGATATTAGATATTAGATTTTATGACACTTCAGAAGGCATAGAGAATGACATGCCTGATGCATATCTTCTCAATGTTGAAATGGTCCCCAAGCGGTCTCAAGAGATAGTCAGTTTACTGTCCTATGGAGGAGAATTCAATAGGACTGAGCAAGAATTTAAATGATGAAGGGTTTGGAAATCTAAGAACTTTCAATTGATTGGCAGGTGTTTGTATCATCTAGGCTCATACAATATTTTACTATTTTGCATAAGTTAGAGGATAAGACATCAGAAATTGTCTTAACCACGGGAATATGGTGGCCTACATTACATATGGATACTAGAGAGTATGTTAAAAGATGTGATGCTTGTCAGCGTACCAAAGTTCCAATGAAGAGTAATGAGATGCCTTTAAGGCCAATGATGGGAGCTAGAGCTTTCGCTAAGTGGGGCATAGACTTTGTAGGACCAATTTTACCGCCCGCTTATACAACTCACATCCAATATATCATTGTTACCATGAACTATCTCACTAAATGGTCTGATCCAAAATCCACATAAAAAGGCACATGCAAGGACCACTGTGCACAATTGCTCTATGAACATGTCTTTGTTAGATATGGTCTACCAATAGAGCTTGCCAATGATCGTGGCACGGTTCTCATTAATGAAGTTATGGAAAATCTTCTAGATGAATTCATGGTAATTTGTAAGAAGTCATCTCCATACCATCCATAGGAAAATGGACAGGCTGAAGTTAGAAAAAAAACCTTGTGCACTATATTGACTAAAATAATATTTGATTCAAGGACAGATTGGGATCAAAAATTTCCCTCTACATTGTGGGTCTATAGGGTAGGTTATAAGGCATCTATTGTAACAACATTGTATTTGGTCTTAATGTTCTTGCCCATGGAGTTTTTAATCCCAACACTAAGGGTACCTACTAGGAAACTAGAATGGACAGGACATGAGTTGTCTTCAAGAATAGATAACCTTGAAAAGCTAGATGATGTCCACTTGAAAGCCGTAGCTTCTATCTACGCTACGCTCAATAAAGAAGGCAAAAGGATTTTTTTGATAAGCATGTACATTCGAAGTAATTTAAATTAGGAGATTATGTCCTGGTTTATACATTAAAAAAACATGCCAAGAAACTTAATAAGTGAGGGACGGGACCCTTTGTGAACAAAGATCTATCACTAAGTAGAAATGTCAAGCTTGTACATTAGCTGGTGAAGAAATGCCTAGTTGTATTAGTGCATGTAGGCTGAAAAAGCATCATTTTCCACTAACCTAAGACATGCTTCAAACAATCAATTAGGAGAAGAAAGGAACTCAAGAAAAACAGTGAATAGTCAAAGAAGCTTAAGTGGAAGCAAAGGAACAAATGGCAAAGAGAAAGATTATACAACAAGGGCAACATCCATGACCACCACTATGGATCAATGTACTCAAAGTAGTAGAATTTGATGAAAAATATATGGTGGATCCCACAATCCAAGTCAAGGTTGGAACTAATCAAGTGGAAGCAAAGGTGCTTCTAGATTTATGAGCTCAAGGAAATCTTATTTTCTATAGCTTATATAAGCAACTTGCACTTGAGGAAAAAATCCAACCATCACAACACGACATTCAAATCTATTTGGAGCATTCAATCAAGGCAATGGGATGGAAAATCATACTTGTGAAAATTAACAAGTATGTCTATCCAAACAAATTTTATATGGTAGAAGATAAGCCATTGCAACATCCATTATTGCTTGGCCATCCATGGCAAGGACAGTACAATGTATTGACTGGATCTCTAATATAGTCCACATGCACATGCTGTTAGGAACTGGGATCGTGCTAGCTAGGGTGGATGAAAGAGAAACATAATGTCAATAAGTGAGTGTGTGTGTAAGCAAGGTTATCACTCAAGTGAATTAGGTTCCAAGATAGGATTAGCTTGGACTCATAAACACAATCTTGAGTATTGACTTAGCTTAGCACAAGCTCACCATAGACAAGCATGTAGTGCAAAATAGAGTTGTTGTTATTCATTCATGAAATGAGCTTTAAGTAGCTCTACAGCCTTGCTCCACAGTATGTGGGATAAATCCACTCTCCTCTCCTTGACTTACACTTTAGGACAAAGCTCACACTTTACACATGCAACATGCAACGGAAAATCAAGTGATTCCATTTGTTTCACACAAAGCTAACCAACCATCGGTATAAATTTTGAATTTCTTGCATGAAAACACCAAAGTCATCACCCAATGATTAGCCCCTGTGTAGGCCATCTCCCTAGGACTTATAGACCTATTGCCAAAGTAGATAGGCTTGTAGCACCTGCCCACCTTTTGCAATAAAATGGCACCAATGGTGAAATACCCACTTTCATGGAAACATTGAAATCATACAAATTGTAGGCAACTGACATAGAAACTTTGCAATCATGTCAAAATCTTTTTGTACATCTTTAGTCCATTGAAAATCATACATTTATTGTCCCACCTTTTTAAAAGTATGCATGTATTGAGAAAAATCTAGAAAAAACTTGATAAGTACTTCAACTTATGCATAAATGAAGCCAATCCATGAGCACTTGTTTGGGATTCCATTAATTAAGAGCCTTCATCTTTTGAGGATTATCCTTGATAACATTCTATGAGACCACATGCCTTAGTAAATGAGCTCAATTTTGTGTCGAATTACACTTTTTAGGACTCAATTGACCCCCTTCTTTGTCCCATTTTTGGAAACATAGCTTCAACTTTGATGGATGCTTCGACCTAGAAATGTAACACCTGATATTGTCCATAAACATCCTAGTAAACTAACCCAAATAAGGACCAAAATTCCTATTACATCCATTGCTAAAAGGTAGCATACGCATTGAACAAACCATAAGGAATTTTGTGAGAGAAAAAGCACCCCCATGGAGAGATAAATGTGAGCATACTCGCCTGAAAGTACCCTACAAAGACGTCCATAATGGAATACCTCTCATGACCTATAAGTTACAACTTGGTTTAAAATATCCTCCTAAAATGGCGAAGGGTAATGATTCCTTTGTGTAGCATCAATAGCTGGCTTGTACTCAACACACATTCTCCACTTAGATTGTTCTAGAGAGTAATAACAAGGCAAACACACTATAACTCATGAACTAGATAAATGAGACTTGCTTACATCAACAACTTGTTTACTTCTTGCCATAAAGCTCCTTGTTGGATGCCTCCCATCCTTTGTAGCCTTTGTGCTCTCTTGACTTGCATATTTCCTTGAGTAGAAATCTATGCTCTTCTCCTTTTGCTTCTTGCAAATCAATGTACTCCATTTATTCCATCAACAACTTGTTTACTTCTTGTCATAAAGCTCCTTGTTGGATGCCTCCAATCCTTTGTAGCCTTTGTTCTCTCTTGACTTGAATCTTTCCTGGAGTAGAAATCTATGCTCTTCTCCTTTTGCTTATTGCAAATCAATGTACTCCATTGCAAATACCTTTGGGTAAGATTCACACAAATTCACATAGCTTTCCTTAGCCTATTGAGTGAAACCTTAAGCCAACATACCAGCCACTTCCTCAGGAGTCTATATTGTGGAGTCGAGATTGCATATCTTTTCTTTTGTTGGATGTATCTAGGGAAATTGACCCCAAAAAAATTTGTATTATTTTCCAAAAAAATAGTCACTCTTTTTCTCCTTTGCACATGTGTATCCTTCATCATATGCAGTCTTTTGTCTCCTACTCATAGCTCATCCTCAAATCCTCATTGTCTTTAGCTTCCATGGGATAGAAACATATATCTTTACTTTTCAAGCCATAAGGAGTTCACTAAGTATATGCAACATAGAACGTGCATTCAATAGAATTTTACTTTCTTGTAGATTTACAAAATCATGGGTAAAAGATGGGGTATAAGGTGTAATTATAATCCATTCTGGTGAACGCATGTGATATAAGAAAATTTTACTTCTTGAATGCCCCGGGTTTCAAACCCAAGGCTACTTGTCTACCATTCTCTTTATTAGGCAAGATAAACATGTCACTTTTCCAATCTTGCTTTTCTCCCATGAAAGTTAGCCATGGACTCCCTAAAATGATAGGGTTTCTCTATTTTATTGCAAACATAGCAAGAATCACATACAAAATTGTCAATCCGTGGGACCTAACTAACATGTCTAGTGCATGGAGGCTACAAGAGGTTGTCAGTCTCTTGGAAAACATACTCAATACCTTTCTACTCAAATGCAACGCTCAACTATATGCTAGACAATGAAAGCTAGTCATAACCTCGGTAAGAAAATCATGATAGCTCACTAAGCTATCAAGCTCCAATCAGTAACAAACTTAAAGGATACATAGAGAAAGTAAAACATACATGCCTCAGGCCTCCAATCCACTTTATGACTAGTTGAAAAAAATGATTATTATTAGTAGGAAAAATTTGACCTAGTCAATTTTAGTCTAGAATGCACCTAGAAGCTTAGTCTTGATACCTCAATATCCCTCCTACAATTAAAATGTTGTTTCTATGCTTAAATCTTGATTTATGAGTAGCAAGAGGACTAGCAATAAAAAAATCACAAAACCATCATAAGAGAGTTACATGTTGCATAGATGTGAGGTCCCCAACCCCGGAAGATTGGGACGACTTGATAGATGGCCTTCCTTTATTCTCCTTATCTATTGACGACACCCTACTCCGTTTCCACAAAGTAGGGATACAAGAAACAGAAGAGGGGAAGTCCTCTATCCATCGTTTTTGTGGTTATAAGGGTCATACACCACAAGCCAGGTCGATAGATCAAGGATTCTAATGAGAGCTGTTTCCTAACATAAAGATGAAATTCCATTGACATATTTAGAATCGATAAACAATTCCTTTTTCCCTACGTTTAAGAGGCGCGACCGCCATCCATAAACCATAAATATGATATGAGACTTAGTGTAAACTAACTAGTAATCTTGTGAAAAGTACCCGACTCATTGCGTCCATAGATTTCAGGGGCACGTATATTTGGGACTTCTCAACACTTGGCACAATGAGTCTCTAATTTTGCTTCTCTTAATAAGAGGGAGCGGAGAGTTTCTTGACAAATCGATACCACCCATCCTTGATTGGCAACCTGAGCCAACCCCCACTTTCCACCCCACACTCACACTTTTTAACTTGTTTTCTAATTATTACCACATTGTTTTACATATACAAACAGTGTTTCTTAATTAATTCCAGATACGGGTTCTTTTATATAGCCCTTCAAACAATATCAAAACAATTCAAACAAGGCCTAATGAAGACATCCCTATTTATAATAAGAAGATTTTTTCCAATTTATTATGAGTTTTCTGCTACTTGTGGTCTTTCTCTGTCTAACCAACAAAGACTTTGCAAAGGATTTACTTGCTAACCGCAAACTACACAGCCTTCCCATCTCTCTAACCGCGGCATCTTGCTAACTGTCAGGCATCCCACTAACCGCAAGGCATCTCACTAACCGGGAGGCATCTCGCTAACTTCCAAGCATACCTCTATTTGCGAGGCATCTCTCTCATTGAGGGAATAAAAGAGAGCCTATAACCTTAGCTTAATCTCCACTAACCGCAGAATCATCTTGCTAACTACGAGGCACAAAAGATATTCCAATAATTATTCTCTTTAAATGATTCTTCAAACATTATCAACCAACTCTTCATATCAACCAATATCAACTTACTAAACAATAACAATTTATCAAGCAATAACAATTTATATACAGTTCTTTCACTAATCTATGAAAACATATGCTTGTTTCTTGTGATAGAATCACGTTCCTTGGATGGTTTAAGAGATTCGCTATGCTTGAATTACTAGGTCAACATGAATAGCAATGCAAAATTGTAATTTTTTCTTACCGAATCAGTGACATGTTTGATTATCTCCCGTGTTTGCGATCGAGTGGCTTCCACTTCTTCCGTAGCCGGTACCTCCGCTTGAGCTATAGTTGAAGTAGTTAATGCCTACCTTTGCACCTTTCTTGGAAGTGGAGCAACATGACCGTACTTTGAGCTTGGAGCCACTTGCTTTGGGGCCATCATATCGCAAAAGAGAAGGGACAAAGTGAGAAAGAGAACTCAAGAATTTGAGGGCCAGTACGATGATGGTAGAGAAAGAGTTGGTGATGGAGATGGCTTGAGGGAGAGAGGTTGAGGGAGATAAGGTAACTCCATTGTCAAGGCAAGAGAGCTTCCACTTCTGAGAGTGTGTGTCTTTGAAAGTGAGGGAAGAGACGCCTTTTTATAGGCTCTCAATAGCCATGAGCACAAGCTAAGAATATTAAAAACCAAAAAGATAAGTTCATATACGTTCACCGCTCTAAATAAAAAAATACAAATAATTTCTTTTGTTTTTGTTTTTGGCATGAAGCATTCAGATGCGTGATTTTGATTCTCTAATTTTAGAAGAAGCTTGGCTTCCAAGACAAGAACTCTAAACTTGACTCCTCCTCTCTCTTTTCTAAAAATACTCTTTCTTTCCTAAAAGTACTCCTCCTAGTCCTTCTCTTCTAAAATTACTCCTCCTTTTCTAAAATCACTCTCTCTTTCCCAAAATTATTCATTCTTTCTTAAGGATCAACTATTACCTTTAGATACAGTCTTGAGGCTTAGATTTCCTATATCAACCTATTGTTTTCAAGTAGATAAGGGTCATAATTAATAGTTCTAGATTTTTATTTTTTATTCGATCGTTCCATTAGAATGCTCTTTGACTTGATAAAATACAAACCTTAAATATTTGCAAAGTACATGAAATACTTTTATTGAAAAATGTTGGGTACATTACAATCTCCCCAGCTTAGAGATTCAAGATGTCCTCATCTCGAGCTAAAGTGAGGATAGTCCTTCGTTAGGGTGGCTTCATCTCTGCTCAGATGGGAGTCTTGGATAGTTTAGCTAAACTTATGAGGATTTCCCATCCTATGGTGGTGGGAGTCTTGGATAGCTTGGCTAAGTTGGATGTATTCTTTGTATGACTTTATTTATGAGTTGACGTTTCAAAGGATATTTTGGAGGGAGCCTTTTCTAGATTTTTTCTCAGCTGAGCAATTAAAAAAAAAAAAACTCGCTTCACTCCAAAATCAGCTTTTGGAGTGAGCTTTTCGAAGAGTTTTTTTTAAAAATCTCTCTCTCCCCCTCCATTAGAAAGAGAATGGGGTCTTGGAGATTGTCTTTATTTGGAAGTTTAAGGAAGTCAACCCTTTAGTATTAATAAAGTATTCAAAGGACATCTTTTGAACTCAAACATGCAAAACGGCTAGTTTATTTGAGTTCAAATGTTTTCCCCAAAATGGAATTAAAAATCTAGTGGGTAAAACCATATCATGTAGCATATCTATGGAAAGAGCTCAATGTGTAGATTCTAGATCTATGATCTCTGGTCAAATTGGAGATCATACGTGGAAGTTATGAAAGGCCAAAATGTATAAAATTGTCCACCTATGTTTTGGGGGGAAAAGTGCATCCTGTAACCACTCTTACATATCTCTTACACACCCACCATTCTTGCACACATGACACACACCTATTTGTCAAAATGTTAATCACCTCCATAAGCTCATGGCGAATAAAGAGACCGTGCTAGACCCCTGTCCTCTTCCTAATGCTCTCTCTCTCTCTCTCATGTTCAAGTGGACTCTAGCACCCACTTGCACATGAGAATGAGAGAGAGAGAGAGAGTGTAAGGTTTCCAGTCTCAGAAACCTTAGAAATTGTACAAAGCTTGTTAAATTTAACTTGGTTATTAAGAAAAAACTGTAGAATGATCCAACTATGGCCAATATTGGTATTTTTGGAACCGCAAACAGAGCTTTACTATGGTTAGATTTTTCAGAATCAGATTCCGATGAAATCTGGAAAAGTTACGGGCTCTGAAAGGTTACACTAGGAATTTAATTAGTTAAAAATTGGATGGTTTCAATAATTATTATTGCTAAAGACTTTCTTATGCTAAGGTTCTAGAAATTACAGATATTTCCAATTTTCATCATTAAAAATCAGTAAAATTAGCAGAAATCGATTTTGGAAGCTTGGGGAGCTGTGTGGAGCTGTGGGGAACCTGCTCGGGATAGAATTAGCAGTAGGTGGCACTAGTTGAAAGCTAGGACCTTGCTTGAGGTATAGGAACCTGCCAGAACAACCTAGGGACCCTGAAAAGCTATAAAAAGACCCCCTTCCTTCACAAAAAACAGACTCGAAGCCTTGGTACATTCTCTCTCATCTAGAGGGACCTCTACACAGAAATCACTATAGAGCAAAGCTCTAGTTGGTTAATCAGCGATAATTAGCACTAACCTTTTTTAATTAGTAAAACTAAGTTAACCTATTTATAATTTTCTTAATTGATTGAAGATTAAACCTATGTATATTCTAAAATTCTATCCTAATTCAAAATTCTCTATTGATTATTGAGATTAAGCTTCGAGACAGTAAGCTAGTTAAAAATTATATTATATTAGGGCTAAAATTACTCATTTTAGACATAAATTAATGATAATTATACTAATTAAATTTAGATTAAGATGAGATAATTATCAGAGCTATGTTAGACTGTCATTATGCTAGAAAATTTGTCTTTTAATTTTCTCAATAATTTTTATAATTAATTAAGCAAAATTACACTGTTTTTAAGAGAAACGTAAAGGAAAAAATGATCAAATTACTCCAAAATGCTTTGAGATAATTATCAGAGGTAAATCACATCTTATGGAACCTGTGATAATTATCTTAACCTCAAATAATTAGTTTAACTAGTTGTCTTAACAAGATTACACTGTTTTTAAGGGAAAATAAAAGGAAAAAAATAGCAAACTAATCCAAAATACTTTGAGACAAAGAAAAAACACATCTTATGGAACCCGTGATAATTATCTTAACCTCAGATAATTCGTTTAACTAATTATTTCAATAGAGTTACACTATGTTTAGAAAAAAATAAAAGGCGGAAAATAAAAAACTAATCCAAAATGCCTTGAGATAATTACCAAAGGAAAAACACATCCTATGGAATCCGTGATAATTATCTTAACTTTAGGTAATTAGTTTGACTAGTTATCTCATCAGAGAAACATTGTTTTTAAGGGAAAATACAAGTGGAAAAATAGCAAACTAATCTAAAAAGCTTTGAGGTAATTATCAAAGCAAAAAATACATCTTTTAAAACGCGTGATAATTATCTTAACCTCAAATAATTAGTTTAACTAATTATCTTAGTAGAATTACACTTTTTTGGAGAAAATACAAGAGGGAAAATAACAAACTAATCTAAAATGCTTTGAGATAATTAGTAGTGGTTAAACACATTTTGATAAACTGTGATAATTATCTTAAACTCAGATAATTAGTTTAACTAATTATCTCATCAAAGAAACACTATTTTTAAGGAAAAATAGAAAGGGAAAAATAGCAAACTAATCTAAAAAGCTTTGAGATAATTATTAGAGAAAAAAACACATCTTTTAAAACCCTTGATAATTATCTTAACCTCGGATAATTAGTTTAGCTAATTATCTTAGTAGAATTACAATGTTTTTAGGAGAAAATACAAGGAGAAAAATAACAAACTAATCTAAAACGCTTTGAGATAATTATCAGTGTGGTTTAACACATTTTGATAAACCTGTGGTAATTATCTTAACCTCAGATAATTAGTTTAACTAATTATGTAAACAGAAAAACACAAGGGGAAAATAGTTAATTAATCCAAAAAGCTTTGAAATAATTATCAAAGTTAAAACTCATCTTAAGAAACCCTTGATAATTATCTTAATCTCACATAATTAGTTTAACTAATTAGCTCAGTAGAAAAACATTTTGTCATAAGAAAATAAAAAGGGAAAAATAGTAAACTAATTTAAAAAGCTTTGAGATAAATATTATAAGTAAAACACATCTTAAGAAACTCGTGATAAATATCTGAACCTCAGATAATTAGTTTAACTAATTATCTCAATAGAAAAATATTATTTTTAAGGGAAAATAAAAGGGAGAAAAATAGGAAATTAATCCAAAAATCTTTGAGATAATTATGAGAGGTAAGACACACCTTGAGGAACCCAAGATAAATATCTTAACCTCAGATAATTAGTTTAGATAGTTACTTTTATTAAAAGTAACAGATTTTGTGTATAAACCGGGGAAAGGAAAATTAGTGAATGAATTATATAATTACTCAATAATTACTAGAGGTCAAAAATCACTATTGAAGGTTGGAAAAATTACCTTAGCCTAAATAATTAGTATAACAAATTACTTTCGGCTAATTTTGCCTAAATTAGACCATAAATATAGAAGAAAAAAGTTATAAATCAATTGTATGAGTTAACTAGAAAATTCTTAAAGATAGAACATATCAAATTCCATCTAGGGTGAGTAATCCACTAGCAGATAGGTACCTTATAATTTACTAAGGCCAAAAATAGAATATTCTTGAAATATAGACTAAGAAGAAATCCAGTAAAATAGCTCCCATAATTATATGATAATTATGGGAGAATACTAATAGTACAAGAAAGTTACAGGAGAAATATCTCATCCAATAACTAACAAGGATACCTATTTATTCCAAAAATCCTTATTTTTGGGTAAAAAGGAAGAAAAGAGATTATTCAATTAATCATCTAATCGATTAAGTCCTTTTATAAAGGCTACCCATATGGCTCCAAAGAGAACCAGAGGAAATCCTCTTATCGATGAAGATGATATTAGCAACAAAATAAATAAAGCCACTCATGACCATGAGAGTGGGCCTAGTCATAGGCCTACGTAGGAAAGTTTGCAGGCACCAGCGCAACATCACATGGCCGACCAGTGGATTTTCATTTTGTTCACTTAAGTCTTTAATTATATTAAAGTTCATTTCTAAGTTAACATTGCATATGTAAGGGTTAGGAAGAATAAACTGGCTGTAAATGGAAGGTAACTTTCAAGAAACCAACGAGCAATGATTGTAAATAGGAAATAAATGATTGGGTTATGACTGATTGACCTAGGAAAGAAATGTTTGACCATCCTTAAGACAGCTTGTCTCAAGACACCTCTAATTCCTTGGAATATTTTACTCTAGGTAATGAGTAATGATGGCGATTTCGCTATGGATGAGTCGGTTTCCGCAGTGCACGTGGAGTCTTTACCCCGTGCTTGTTTGTGCTTGTGGATATTACTTACGATATCGAGTTTATCCTAGAGGAGCCGTCCGGTTGTATGGGCAACCGGTTGGCGTTTGGACGCCCGGACTACGGGTGATGGCTTTTTCCACCCAGGATTTTATAAATAAGAAATGGGTGCCATTTTTTCACCCCTCTATAGGTGATCTTGAGACAAGCTAGTACTGGTCAGAGATACTTCAGAATGATAGTACCTTGTCTTAAGTCTAAAGATGTTTGTTTGCTAAAAGAATATTTTCAATACTATTTTCAAGGGTTGTCTTAATGAAATTCAGTTATGAAAGTTTAAAAAAATCATTGTTTTAATTGTGATAAGAATGTGGTAGTAATTAAACAACACAGAATCATGTGTGAGTGCGGGGTGGTAAGTGGGGATTGACTAAGGTTGTCAATCATGGACGGGTGGACCTGATTAGTCAGGTAACTATCCATTCCCATGCACTAAAAACGTCTAGAAACTTCTTCACTTGGAAGAGGAATCCACCAACAGCTGTGCCCTCACATATATTAGGGGAAAAAAAGCATTGGCTAAGGAAACCTTAATCTAAATGATGGAAGTTATAGGACTGGAATAGTTTTCTTTATTCAAAAAGTTGTCCTATTTCCACTGCGAGATAGGACTAGGTCTCCTTCTAGGGCTATAAACCTAAACCATTATCAATGGTAAGGGTGAATTTCTTGAAATTCTTCTTATTTAGGGACTCAGATTTTATTAGGCCTAGAGACCCGTCAAGGGTCCCATCCCGCTTTTGGTGTCGGCGGGTTTGGGGTCCTCATAAGTGGTATCAGATCCTGGTTTAACAAGGTCCTGACCCTAGGATGAAAAGTTGAAAGAATAGACACAAGTTATATTGCATTTTTAATTATGGTATGTTGTGAAATGAGAATTTCCCTATCAATACGAGAAAATATCCGCCAAGCTTACCGAAAGTTTGTGATTTTCAACATCATGTTCGAGGTTGCTTCCAACTCCAGTAAATTTTTATTTCGCAAGAGCATCATGCGATTACTAGACGAAATGTTTTTCCCTCCTCCTACATGGGGAATCAGCTGGTCACAGTTTGGTAGAATTTTCTTGATTGATGCAGGACAGATAGAAGGTTTGGCACTCAATTTAAAAAGACTCAAGTGGGCAGAAACACTTCGGACCATCGAAGTTTTCTTTTTAGTGGGACTGTCGATCAAGATCAGACCATTACTATAGATGGGGTAGAAGTGTCACAAAATCAGTGGGCATATGATCAGGTAGTCAAAGTAATATGTCTAGGTAGGATCAGACCCATGAGGGTAGGCCCAAAATTTAGGGAACCAAAAGATGTTATATTTTTTGATCCACTGTCAGACCCGCCAGTGGTTAAGAGGATTTTGGTATAGAGAGTTACACCTTGTATATAGCATAAGTCCATCCTGTATATAGCATGAGTCCATCTTGTATATAGTATGAGTCCATCTTGTATATAGCATGAGTCCATCTTGTACATAGTATGACTCAGTGATTGTATTAACTTTTGTATACACCATGCTTTTATGAAAATGACATGCTTTGTGTAGTTCAATTGAGATGGTTATAGTAATTGTCGGATTTCTGTTTTCATTCAAAATTTTGAAAGTATATAGATTAGAAAAATTGCATGACAACACAAAATTATTTTTACCACTAAAAGATCTTCATTAATTAAAAACCCAGGGTAATGCAAAAAGCCTCTACACTCCCACCCAGGAAAAGAAACTACTACTAAAACAGGTTTAACTCCCAACTTTCAAGGGAGAGGGAACCAACTTAAAACGTGATGCCGAAGCCAGGCTCGACACCATGGATGATTATTTCTTGGCAGCAGGAACTGCTTCAGAAAATTAGGCAATGCTAGGAATGTTTCAACTCACTGGAGATGCAAAAATCTGGTGGAAACAATATTGTAGATATAACCCTTCCATTAGTCCATCCTGAGAAAGAATGAAGCAGGAAGTGAAAGAAAGATATCTTCCTCCAGCTCATCAAGCTATCAAAATGAATGAATTATTTTCCCTCAAACAATTAGGTCTTACTTTGAAATAATACAACATCAAATATGTGTCTTTACGACGTTATGCACCCCCAATGACAATGGAACAACAGATTGCTCATTTCTGCCAGGGTCTAAACAAACCTTTAAGTACCCGCTTGGAAGCTATGAGACCCATATCTATTCAAGATGCTCTTCTGAGAGCTATACCGCTTGCAGCTGAAGGAAACCCCCCTGTAAGGAACTATTATAACTACAATAACTTTAGAGGAAGAGCAAGGGGAATTAACAACCAAGGAAACCAACGAAGAGAAGTGTCAGCTGCAGGCACTATAGAGCAGACTTTTCCAAACATCATATGTTATGGATGCAAAAGAATGGGACACTACACGAGCCAATGCCCCGAGGGGCAGAATCCTCGAGTTGTTGCTGGAACCACTCCTCAGACTCAGATATAACAAGGAAATAATCAAAGAGGTAGAGGAAATAGAGGACGAGGCAGAGGAAGAGGTAGAGCAGCCAAATCTTATGTTGCAGTAGAAGAGCCAACCTTGCTGGATGAGGAAAATGAAAGAGCTACTCTTTTTGTCGCCATTGATAACCTTGGAGCTCGGCAACAATATGCTGTCATCCAAACCACTACAAACAGAGAAGGTGAGAAATTTGAACTACTTATAGATTGTGGCAGCGCACTCTTTTCTCTGCCCTAAATGTTTATGGAAACTTAAATTAAACCAATATCCCACCAAGAAATTAGTGGTAGAACTAGCAAATGGGAAAGAGGTTCTATCTCAATTTACAGCCGGGGAAGTTGAGTTTGAACTGGGAGGAGCCCTTACTTCATCTTAGTTTCGGACTCTACCAATAGGAATCTATGACGGTATTCTAGGAATGGATTGGTTAATAAAAAATCAAGCCCATATTCACTGTGCTCAAGGGAACCTATCCTTCAAAAATCACTTAGATGAAGAAACGTTAGTACAAGGATCAAATGGGAATCCTAAGTCTCATTTAGTTAAGGCTAGTCAACTTCTGAAGGGGTTATGCAAGGGGCAACATATCTTTGTAGTAAAACTTAATAAGGCTGATGATTCAAGGGACAACACAACTCTAGAATGGCTTAAGAAATTTTTGGATATATTTTCGGAAGAACTCTCAAATTTACCTCCTCCAAGGGACATAGACCACGAAATAGAAACCTTTCCAGGGAGTGAACCAATTTCAAAAAGACCCTACAAAATGTCCCTCTCTGAATCTATTGAACTAAAAGAACATCTTCGTCAACTTATTGAACAAGGATTCATAAGACCAAACATTTCACCCTGGGGAGCCCCTGTTCTATTCCAAAAGAAGAAGGATGGATCTTTACATCTCTGCATCGATTATAGGGGACTTAACCAGGTATCAATAAAGAATAAGTATCCTATTCTTTGCATCGACGAATTACTTGATAGATTACATGGAGCCAAGGTATTCACAAAAATTGATCTCAGATCAGGTTAACGTCAAATCCGGATTAAGGAGGTAGATATTTACAAAACTGCATTCAACACCCGGTATGGGCATTATGAGTTCATTGTGATGCCTTTTGGTCTTACGAATGCTCCGGCTACTTTTAACCGTCTCATGCAGGATATATTCAGAGAATATCTGGATGATTATGTGTTGGTGTTTTTCGACGATATCTTGGTATATTCCAAAGATGAAAAAGAGCATGAAGTCCATGTACGTAAAGTACTTCATCTTCTACGTCAACATCAGTTATATGTCAAGATGAGTAAATGTGTGTTTTTTACGCCCGAAGTTAGCTTTCTTGGATTTATAATAAACCCTGAAGGAATCTCAGTAGACCCCGCAAAGATTAAGGACATAATAGATTGGCCACAACCCAAGACAGTCCGTGTGATTCAAGGATTCTTGGGCATTACATGATGGTATAGAATCTTTGTCAAAGATTATGTAGCATCGCTGCACCCTTGACGCAAATACTTAAAAAGACAGTCAAACTTACATGGGAAAAAGAACAGGAGGACTGTTTCCTCAAACTAAAACAAAATCTCAGATCAGTACATGTACAAAACTTCCTGACTTCATTCAAGAGTTTGAAGTAGCAACAGATGCTAGTGGTCTTGCTATAGGCGGAGTCTTAAACCAAGAAGGCAGACCAGTTGCCTTCACTTCTCAAAAATTAAGAATCCATGAGCTGAATTATCCAACTCATGATTTGGAACTCCTAGCTGTCATCCATGCTCTTAGGCTCTAGAGGAACTATCTTCTAGGAGGAAAGCTTCAGTTAATCACTAATCATCAGAGTCTAAAATGGATTTTTTCACAAGCAACACTCAACATGAGGCAGAGAAGATGGATAGAACTCTTACAAGAATATGATTTTGAAGTAAAATATAAACCAGGAAAAGAGAATGTGGTTGCTGATGCCCTTAGCCGTAAGGTTTTTCTTGGGGCTATTTCCACAGTCAAAAATCCAATCCTAAACAAGGTTAGGGAAGCCTCCCTGGAAGATGAGGATTATCAAAAACTCCTACACGTTATTAATCAACAGGACCTAAAAAAGAAAGAGAAAGATAGAATCAAGGATTATTCACTTGAGGATGGGATTCTCTATTATAAGTATCGGCTTTACATTCCTAGGAATCCAACATTAAAGGTGTTAATCCTTTATGAAGGACATAATGCTCTAGTTTCCGGCCATCCTGGCTATGCAAAGACCCTTAATGCCATAAGGAAAAGTTATTTTTGGCTAGGAATGAAAGGAGATATACTTCGCTACATCAAACAATGTCTTTCCTGTCAAAGGATTAAGGCTGAACGAGTAATGATGCAAGGAAAACTTCAACCTCTGGACATTCCTCAAATGAAGTGGGAGCTCAATAGCATGTACTTTGTAACCGGCCTTCCCACTGTTCAAGGGGGTTATGACTCTATTATGGTGGTAGTGGATATGCTGACTAAAGTATCTCATTTGATGCCTATGAAAACAACTTACACTGCATCAGACATAAGCCGTTTATTTATCAAAGAGATCTTCAGATTACACGGACTTCCTAAGAGAATAGTCAGTGACAAAGATGCACAATTTACTTCAAAATTTTAAAAAGTTTTATTTGAATCCTTAGGTACCCAGCTATGTTTCAGTACAGACTATCACCCTCAGACGGACGGCCAGATGGAAAGAGTGAATCAAGTTATTGAAGACATCCTTAGAGCCTTCTGTAGTAGAGAACCCCGGAAATGGATACAATTTCTTCCTCTAGTGGAATTCGCTTATAATTACTCATTTCATAAAAGCATTGGGATGTCACCATTTAATGCTCTTTATGGGCATGAATGTATATCACCCCTAAACGTTTCTGACCCTACTACAAGAGTAGAAGCTTCGAAGCAA
The DNA here is from genome assembly GCF_014529385.1 of Adiantum capillus-veneris. Lineage (NCBI taxonomy): Eukaryota > Viridiplantae > Streptophyta > Polypodiopsida > Polypodiales > Pteridaceae > Adiantum > Adiantum capillus-veneris. The sequence continues at coordinate 93,164,118 of NC_140953.1, read as the reverse complement.
ATGTTGGAGGAGATGGATGCCCAAACCAAAGCCATACAACAGGACATTCAGGCAGCTAAGGACTGCCAAAAACATTATGGTGATAAAAAACGGTCTGATCGATTTTTCAAACAAGGGGATAAAGTATTCCTTAGGGTACGGCCAAAGAGAAGCAATTTATCCTTGGGAAAATACAAAAAACTAAGCCCTAGATATTATGGACCTTATGAAGTGTTTAAAGTAATCAGTGATGAAGCTTACAAATTAAAACTACATGAACACCTCAAGGTCCATAATGTATTTCATATCAGTCTTCTAAAACCCTACATCCCAAATCCCAATCACACTCTAGACGACGAACAGATTGTGATGTAGAAGCAAGGAATTCTTGAACTCCAACCAGATTTTATTCTCGATACTAGGGAAATAAGTCTACGAAACAAAGTAATCAAGGAACATTTAGTAAAATGGAAGGACTACCGCACCGAAGACGCCACATGGGAGGACGAAGTATCACTTTGCAAAGATTTTCCCAATTTCGCTTGAGACAAGGACATTTTAATTCCTTAAGTTGGGGTGAATGTAAGGTTTCCAGTTTCTGAAACCTTAGAAATTGAACAAAGCTTGTTAGATTTAACTTGGTTATTGAAAAAACACTGTAGAATGATCCAACTATGGCCGATATTGGTATTTTTGGAACCGTAACCAGAGCTTTACTATGGTTAGAATTTTTCAGAATCAGATTCCGATGAAATTTGAAAAAGTTACGGGCTCTCAAAGGTTACACTAGGAATTTCATTAGTTAAGTATAATAGCTGAAGTAGCATGTCCTCCTAGTTCATAGTCAAGGGTTCCCACAGAATATCATGATAACACGGTTTTTCCATTAGACAATTCTACTATCATGGGTTTATCTTGTTTTTTATTCAGGTTAAGCTTTTGCAAGAATTTTGGGGATAGAAAAGAATGAGTATTTCCACAATCAATGAGGAGGCTAAAAGGTTTACCTTGATGGCTGCCTGGTGTTTGAATAACAACAAACACCAAGAGTAGGCTCTCTTATGACTGCATGTGCATGGGAATTTCTACCTTGACCTCTTCCACAGGCTCTAGGTGCTCTTACTTGTCCTCTACCTTGTCCATCACATCTTCCATTGTTATGTCTAAAAGGGCGGTGTCTTTGATCTACTTCAATTGTTGTTGCTGCCCTAAGGCTCTGAAACCAATTGTGAGGTCCCCAACCTCGGAAGATTGGGGCGACTTGATAGATGGACTTCCTTTATTCTCCTTTTCTATTGATGACACCCTACTCCATTTCCACAAAGTAGAGATACAAGCAATAGAAGAGAGGAAGTCATCTATCCATCGTTCTTGTGGTTATAAGGGTCATACACCACAAGCTAGGTCGATAGATCAAGGATTCTAATGAAAGCTGTTTCCCAACATAAAGATGAAATTCCATTGATATATTTAGAATCCATAAACAATGCCTTTTTCCCCACATTTAAGAGGGACATCCACCATCCATAAACCATAAATATGATATGAGACTTAGTCTAAACTAACTAGTAGTCTTGTGAAAAGTACCTGACTAATTCGGTCCATAGCTTTCACGGGCACGTATATTGGGGACTTATCCACTCTTGGCACAATGAGACTCTAATTTTGCTTCTCTTAATAAGAGGGAGTGGAGTGTTGAATTCATATTTTTCCCCCAAAATGGAATTTAAAATCTAGCTAGTAAAACCATATCATGTAGCATATCTATGGAAAGAGCTCAATGTGTAGATTCTAGATCTATGACCTCTGCTCATATCAGAGATCATACGTGGAAGTTATGAAAGGTCAAAATGTAGAAAATTGTCTATGTATGTTTAGGGGGAAAAGGTGCATCATGTGACCACTCTTATACATCTCTTAGACAACCACCATTCCTGCACACATGACTTACACCTATTTGTCAAAATGTTAATCACCTCCATAAGCTCATGGCAAATAAAGAGGACCTGCTTGACCCCATCCTTTTCCTAATGCTCTCTCTCTCATGTTCAAGTGGACTCTAGCACCCACTTGCACATCACAGAGAGAGAGAGAGAGAGAGAGAGAGAGAGAGAGAAAGAGAGGCATCAATTGCTTTGGTGGGAATTTTGAGCTCGGCAAACAAAACTCTAAAATGCTTTCATTATGGAAAAAATGTCGTCCTACTTTGAGAGTGCCCTTGAACTATTTATTATCTTCTTTCCAACAACAATTGGACAGGTCTATTTATCCACCTAGAGACCCACAACCACTTGATAGCTAGAGGTGTCTTGCAATCTTTGATCCATCGTACAAGAGAGCTAGTTTCTTGTGTGGTCACCAAAGTTTCTACTAGTGATATGAGACATTTCTAGCTAAATATTGCTAAACAAATGGTTATGGGATCAATGTCTCAAGAGAATGGAGAACTATTGAGAAACAATAAGTTCCTCTGAGTCTTGGAGGAGATGAGACCATTTGTCCATACTCAAAGGTACAGTTACAATTTTCATGAGAAACCACTCCATGTGCTTGGCATATTATGTTCACCTTTTGATTGCTTGTTTAAAATTCAAACATTTGATCAAAGAGGGTAGTGCCGCTAGAACTGGAGTGGGAACAGAGTCTCAATTTCTTCAGCTGAGGAACACATATGGATATAGGTATTTCCATGGCATGTTGTTCCTAGGGAACTTTATTTATGTAGGGAAAAGAATCCATGTGTTCAATATGTCAACCATTGGGATAGGTTCAAGTATCAAGCTTGTTAATAGAATGCAACAAGATGGTACTAGAGACTTTCAACAAAAATGAGTTTACTTTGACCACGTCTGCAAGGTTATGGGATGGACACATGTTTATGATCTTGTGTAAGTAGCCATTATGTAAAAGAATTATTCATTTTCATCCTTTTAAGTAGCCACGTCTGCAAGGTTATGGGATGACACATGTGTATGATCCTGTGTAAGTAGCCATTATGTAAAACAATTATTCCTTTTCATCCTTTTAAGTCATTTATAGGGGTTTCATACAAATTTCATAGGATTGAAGAAATGCAAACCATTGCCATATATGGGATGAAAGAAGAAGATACCAAAGTGTAGATCGGTGGATAAATGCAGTGCTCCTAAAAAAATGGACATCTGCTAGTTAATTTAGAGGGTCCATGGATGAAGAGGCAAAAGAATATTGGAGACTAGTACACACAGTGTTAACCGGTGGGGAAGACAACAAAATGGATGGTAGAGAATGTTCTTGTCTGTTTCATTGGGAGTAGAGCCCTCAAATCCACATGAGCCAATATATGCTTTTGATCTCTATTTTTTTTTCCAATGTCAATTTAGGGTACCCTTTTGTATGTGAAAATGTGAGAAAAAATGAAATTTGATAAGCCCTTCTGCTGCACTCACGTGATAGTCACATAATTATGAAGTGACCCCCCTCCCCACCCTCCCCAGGGAATATAGAAAGTTAGGATGATTGGAATACCTTTTTGGACTCTTAGGCAACTCAATAACCACATGTCCTAAGCCTTGTGCCTTCACATGCTGACATAATGACTAGACTATTGACTGTACAAGAAATGGTTCTCACACCAATTGTCATTATAGGCCAAAGGCCACAATCCTAGCAAACCTTTGCTTGGATTTTGGGCTAGACTAGTGACCGACTACAAAGAGTGCAATTGGCACAAAGGCCAAAACCACGCAAGCTATAATGACTTAATAGACTATGGTTCCATGAATTCTAAAGACACCTCCCCTCAAACCATGAGTCTCCTAAGACCAAGATGTCCACACAAACCAAGCTATCCTCCAAGATGACTCCAAAAAAGAGACTAGGGCTCACCCATATTTTTCCTACAAGTTTCCACCATCACTGCCAAGTCATGGGACACTGACTTTACATGTATCCCTTCTATAGTGTTGTTGTCCAGATGCCATTGTTGTTTCTTTAGTGTGTACATACTTAAATATTCTAGCAATCCTTCGCTAAGTGATCAAGCTTTCTACACCTATATCATGGGGGTGCAAGGATGAGGGAGAGCGTGCGTGTGCGTGTGCGTGTGCGTGTGCGTGTGCGTGTGCGTGTGTGTGTGTATGTGTGTTGAAGATAGAGAGAGAGAGAGAGAGAGAGAGAGAGAGAGAGAGAGAGAGAGAGATGTGATGGTTGCTACAATGAGAAAGAAACACACACACACACACACATACACACAGAACATTGGTTGCCAGACCATTCAAAGAGAGAGATATGGAGAGAACACTATTGGAGAGAGAGAGAGAGAGAGAGAGAGAGAGAGAGAGAGAGAGAGAAAGAGAGAGAGAGATAGAGATCTTGGGAGTGAGAGGATGAGGGGAAGTGTGTGTATGTGTGTGTGTGTGTGTGTGTTGAAGATGATGAGAGGGAGAGAGAGAGAGAGAGAGAGAGAGAGAGAGAGAGAATGCTAGTTTGCTAATAGGGGTAGGCAATGGGGAGAGCCCCCTTTCTTGGTGCCAAGGGGAGGGTAGGGGTGGTGGTGGGAGTGTGTCTTATTTGCGAGCTTCTTATTTCATTCGTTTCTAATTGTTTCACTTTTTTTTATACATTTGCCATCATTTTTCTGCAAAATAGTATCCTAATGTGTTGTAATGACTTTATCTCACCTTTGTCACATTGCAACTCAACTTGAGCTTGTGAACATCTAAATCTTTTGTAACAACACAATATCGAATCAATTGCCAACATTATTTCTCAAGGAAAAGATAAACCACATAGCTTAACTTCATAATAATGTAGTTGACTTAAACACAAATGGGAAGGTGGGAAGTGTGTGTTATCATCATAAGTATGGGTTAATATTATGTGACTTTCCCAAAATGTTTTGATTAGGGAGACAAGGTAGGATGATGGATAGGCCTTTTTCAAGGAGCACGTAACATGACATCTTCTTTCAAGGAGCCTATGACTAACAATTTGGTCTTGCCTTTTGTACTTGCGGGGTGATTTTTTGCTATGCAGAGTAATTTGTGGTATGAATTGATTTGGACAGTGCCTCTAAACTCTAATCTACTTTATGGGCCAATATCTTCTTAGATCAATAACTTAATATGTCCAACTTAATTTTATGGTAATACTGGCTAAGAAACTAAACAAAAAAACACTAAAAACACAATATGAATGCAAAATCACAAAAACAAAATCTCACCAAAAAAAAATCCCTATGATGGCCATGTTGGCCATCACATTTATTTTAATATATATATATATATATATATATTGGTGGATTCCCATAGGGATGAAAAAAAGATGCTTCTAGCTCAACTAATAAACCCCAATCATGACCATCTTGACTAGCGATCTCATGGTGAATTCACATGCCCTTGTGAAAGGTTCTCTGCAAGAACTCAACCTTGAGGTGTGGCATCATTGATTGCATCAAAGGGAACCTTCATTTTGCCTATGGAGTGACAAGAGCTCTCTTATAGCCTCCATGTTTAGTATAACTTGTACTCAAAGTGCTCCCAAAGAGAGTCTAATCCTACCATGGACTTCTCGTCCTTTCATAAAATCACCGTACTCAGCCCACTTTGAGGTTTCACTTAATCCCACCGCTTTCATTTGGTAAAAAAGGAGCTAAAACTTCCTCAAAAAGTGTCTTTGCTTCCTGTTTTACTTTTTTCTTTTTTTAGTTTTCTTGTATGGCTCCTAGTTATGTATAGATGAATGCTTTAGGGAAGGGGGTGGGGGGGGTATGAAAAGCATGCAACATACAACCTCCCATTGATGACTAGAGACATTCATGTCTCTAGCTTGTGTCCCATTTTGAGTGGCCAATTGCCAAGCATAAAGTAGTGTCAAAACATTCCTCAATTTGTGGTCTTGATTTGAAAATCTAGGGTTTTGTCCACTATCCATTCACTAGAGTGTGATACAACTTCCCATCTAGATATGCCAACCTGTAACTACCGTTGAGAAACTTTTATATCACCAACAATTTCACTTCTATATTAGTAGAAACTTATCGTCCTCCTATGGTCAACCGGTTGTCATACCTCAACACAAGAGATTCTTCTATGATTTACTTCTCTATCAGCCCATTGTTGAATTTCCTTCTCCTCTTTTCTGCCTCTATCACACAGTGTTGTATTGCTGATTTTTTATCTACTTCTAACCTCTCTAAACCAATGCTCCTTTGTTCCACATTTTCCTTTTGATCATCCCCATGATAGGCCCTTAATACTTGTAGGCTCGATAGTTCTACTTATATGGTTAGAAGAGACTCTTGTCCATAGACTAAATGAAAAGTATTGTATCCCAAATATGTTTTGAAAGATGTCTTGTAAGCCCAGAGTGATGCATCTAGGTGTTTATGACAAGCCTTTGGGTGCACATGCACTTGTTTGGTGATAATTTTACAAATAAGACCATTCACTTTTTCAACTAGCCCATTGCACAAGGGATAGTTAGGAGTAGAGTGCCTATGTTTACTCTTCAATTTTCCCATTAACTCTCCCACTAAGTCTTCTCAAAACACTGGCCATCTATCAAATAGAATCTCCTTAGGTGTAACAAATCCATAATAGATGCACTCATAAATAAATTCAATCACATCCTTAGCAACGAATCTTTTAGTGGAGCATGCCTCTACCCACCTAGTCATGTAGTCTACCCCCATAGTAGCATACTCCTTTTGAGACTGTGTACATGGTGGTGGACCTAATGCATCAATGCCCCATGTGATGGGACTCTATGTTTTATATTCTGGCCTCCTAGGTCTAGCCTTTTGATAGACCTCATAGGTGTGGCACCAGTGTTGCACATGTCAATGTAGACTTGGAAAAAACAAACTAGCTTGGAGAATTTTTCTACTAGCGATTCATGCAAAAAATTCCCTCCACACACTCCCTCATCACAATTCCTCAGATTCCTTGAATATCCTTGGCAGAAGGCACTTCCTTAAATAGTGCATCATTTCCCTTGCTATAAAAATCATCCTTTACAATACTTGGTAGCCTTTCTAGCCAACCATCTTCATTCATTTTGGCTCATGTGTGTGGGGAATTTTTTTAATGTTCCAAGAAGTAAAGAATATCTTGCATCTCGTCTTTTCATGGAAACAACAGGGCCTTCAATGTGACTCCTCTTGCTATAAAATTTTTAACTCATCTACAACTAAAGCAGGTACTTCTTTATTCCTATCTCTCTGCACAAAGTGAATCTACACACTCTTGAACTTGCTTATTAAGTACTTGGCCTCCCTCATTTTGATAGTAGCCAATTTGTCACTTTTACAAGCCCATACCCCTATTATTTGTTTTACTATTAGAAAGGAATCCCCAAAAACATTTAGCCTAGTGATTCCACTAGAGAGAGACCACTGCAACCTAAGATGGGAGAACAATACTCCGCCTCATTGTTGGAATAAGCCTCCTTCAATTGGAACCCCTTGCAAAAAAATATTTTCACCCAAAAAATCTAACACAAAAATTATTATTGATGCTCTATCTTTCACCGTTTGGTAGGCACCATCAAAGTATAGACTATGAGCCTTTGATAGAACCTCAGGCTCAAGTAGGGGTAAAACCTTGCTAGGTTACACTTTATCTAGTCTCTCCTAAGAACGTTGTCAATAAGTTTTCCGTCTTGCTAGGAAAGTACTGGGCTTTTGGCTATGAGAGTTTGTGAGAGAACATAATGATGGAGAGAGAAGAAGAGGGAAGACTTCAGCCATGATTGATGCACCAAGTTCAAGACCTTCTTTGATTAGAGTTGATCTTCCAAAGGTAGCTTAGAAGATTGGTAGTCTTCCTCTAGGATCAAGTGTACTAAGCTTAGGCTTATGTTTATAGCTAAGTACAATTAGCAATCAATCCTCTCACTCCCTCATGAATGGTTTTCAAGGAAGAAGAGGTCCCCTTTTACAGGTGAAGTTAACCCCTAAGGGTTACACGAGAAAGAGAAGAGCCAGTGTGAACTGGGCAAAGTTTGAAATGAGCTATCTCTGCATGATGTGGGCAGACTGGGGTCCACCATTTTGATTATATCTTCTCAATAGTGTCTCCAAATAAAGAAATCAAAATAAGGGTAGAAAATTCATCTCATTAGCCATGAATCCCATTTTATATACTTTTTCCAATTGGGATTGGAACCTTGTGTAGAAAATTCACCAAAATAGGGTATCTTTCTGGCAGAAAAAGTATTATTGGGGTCCCCTTAGCTTAGACTTCTTAAAAAGAAATATATGAAAAATACATAGAATATATATATATACTGGAAGCTACCCTAGATATAGGATCTAGCTAGGGTGTGATATGATAATGAGATAGTAGAAATAAAGAACCAATGCTTTTTGCCCCAGGTTAAAGAGGGGGAGCTATTGACGCTTTTCCCATAGTACTTTCTGATGGTAAAGTAAGAATATGTTATCCTTGAGATAAATAATAGGATGAGGTAGAAAAGATGATTATTATTATGTATCTAAAAAGGTTTAAGATAGATATTGTAGCATTTGTTCCCACTATGTACGTGTCATAACACGACATCCAACCCCTCTAAACCTACACATCCTCTGGTATGTGCCACATTTGATTTGCTGCAGCTTGAATTTCCTTGTAGATCTTTCATGATGTCATCTTCATTGATAGCTTCCAACACTTCATCTTCACTTTGATCTTCACTTGTGTTTTTCTCTTCCTCCTCCTCAACATCTTTTGGATTACTGTCTCCTCTTCTCTTAAACACTTTAATCCTTTTCCCTACAATGGGACTTTTACTTTTGTACCATCTAGTTCAGACACGCTATAAGTAGCATTTTCATACACATGCTACGACATACAATCCAAACCATCTTTTTGAGAACTTACACATGAATGTGTGCTGGTTATCAAGGCTACTATCATACACTAAAACCCAGTCACCTTTGTCAATTGCTTTACTCGTGAGTCGATGCGCTTATCAAAGTAGTCCTTGTTTTTCAACCTTACATTTTTGAGTCTTTGTTTTCCAGCCTCAATGTCTCCAGATCTTCTCTCTAATTTCCTTATGCGCAATGCAAGGAGATCTTCCCTGCTAAGCCCCTCTTACCAAGGTAGTACATTCCATGTGGGAATTGTATCTTCAATCAGCATCACTGGCTTTTGACCATACATCGGCTCCGTAGGCATATAGCCAGTTACTGAGTTATGTGTTGTACGGTCATCCCATAAAGCATATGGCAATAATTTTGGCCACTCACCAACTCTTCCTTCACAAGCCTTGGCCAAATCTTGATGATAGGAGGATGACCTCTGTCACTCTTTCCATGGCCTTTAGGGTTGGTAAGAGAAAGATTGATTCCTAATCTGGAAAAGAAATCCCTTGCTTCCTTAACCTCAAATTCACCTCTGTCTACAGTGATCTTTCCCACACAACCATAATGGCAAATCACCTCATCAAGAAGTAATTTGCACATAGCTTCCGTGGTTTTAGCTCTTAATTATCACCCTTCAACCTGATTAGTTAGGTCCTCTCATGTAAGAACTAAGTATCTCATCTTCCAAATTCCTAAAGGCATTGTGACTAGATCCACAACCCATTTATAGTGCATGGCTCACGAGTATGTAGGGTGAAATCCATCAGGATGTCGGACATTTGAATACATTTGAAAAGTAACACGTGACTCTACAAATTGAGATATATCTTTATACGTACCCTTCCACCAGTATTTTTCTTTCAACTTGAAGAAGGTTGTCCGCACACCCTTGTGTCCAGCCCATAGACTGTCATGAAACTCTTGCATGAGCTTTACTTGAGTCTCTTTTTTACATATAACCCTTTGTAGTGTAACATTCTTTTGTTTAGGATGCTTCCTCAAAAAGTAGCCATATGCTTTCCTGCGTATCCTCCTGAATTCTTGTTTAGATGAATCATCCTATTTTGCTAGAGTACTGAAGTAGCTTCCGATAAGAAGCCAATCACCCTCATAAAGCTCTTTCAAGAATAATTCAAGTGGATTAGTCATGCAGACATTGTTACCTTTGACATGAGAGATAGAATAGAACTTTGTGCCCACATCATCTCCCTCGTCAATCATGTGTGACTCATCATCATACCTTGCCCTTGATAGCATATCTTCCATTGTATTGTCTTTACCTGCAATGTGCTTAAACTCGGGATTTAAGGATTAATGTAGGCAATCCATTGCAACATAGCAATGTTTGGCATTGGGCAGCTTGTAATCATCCCAAGAAGTGGTAGAAAGTCTGATTCTACAACCACACATGCACCAATTAGGTACTCTTTACCATTTTTCAAGGTTGTAACCATACCCCATAACTCTCTCTTTATCTATGGATAGTTTCTTTGGCGAGCACTTAGTAACTTCACTCCAAATCTCACTACATACCTGCGTCCTTCTTCGTCATCTTACCCCATTGCCCATCAAATTCCTATAGGACTGGTGACTACTGTCACAATTACTGGCCTTTGACACTCATAGTCTACCTTTCTCAAAGTTGGTACTAACTCGAGCAACTCCTTTAGCTTTTTCATGGATTTTACATGTGCTTCTTTCCATTTAAACTTTTGATTCTTTCTAAGAGACTGATAAAGAGGATCAACTACATGTGCATAATGTGGAATCCAAATAACATAAAAGACATATGCTCCTAGAAACCTTCTAACCTTAGTGATGCTAGTGCATGTTTCTATCATTCTTTGGATGGCATCTACCTTTTCAAAATCCTCTCCTCTATAACTTTCTTCAAGTCTGTAGAAAGCTCAATGTCAAATTAAGCTAGTCCTTTTGGCTTACCTTTTGTTGGCTCCTTTTTCTTCCTTGTTGTAGATTCCTCCATGGTTACTTCTGGTGAAGGTGACTCCTGTGTTGGTGGTGCTCGCAAAGGGGCTGCATCATTGCTCCCTCCACTTATTGTAGCTCTTTTTGAAGGCTCTTCATCACCATTTTCACGCCTACACTTTTCTTCTACAATGGCTTCATGGCTTTGTCAGTTTGTAATGTAGGCATGGATAGACATTGAATCCACTGGATTACTCCACCCTGTTTCTAACGCATGCAAACGTTTGCTTCATGTAGAATCTCTTTTGTAAGCTTTCCCTTTTTAGCTAATTGCATGACATTTGGCCAAAGTCGACCATGATGGTCACTCACTTGTTCATCACTAAGATGCTTGATTTTTACTCCATACGTAATTGCCTCAACTGTAGAGGTGGCATGGTTAGTTACCATATCTTCAACTAAGGTTTACATTCTGCCCTTCCCAAAGTTAGTCCTCAAGGGTAGATTTTTCACTCTTAAGTGGATTTTACCATCCTAAAAAAAGACAACATCTTTTGTCAAAGCATCACTAAAACTATCACAATCCCTTCTTACATGGTATGTACTATCACACCAAATACATCTATTAACAAAACCTTCTTTGGGCTATTGTCTTTGCCTAGGAAGTGGCCGTGATGGTTGGCCTTTTTCTTCAAGCTTTGCAAGCTTGTCCTTCAAGTCACGCATTCGCTTCACAAGCTCATCTAGCATAGACTCATCAAACGTAGGAGCTATAAAAGTAGGCTTTACCATTTTGTCAGAAGTTGAGGTGGAAGGACTTGTAGTGTTTACTACCATCTTGTCCGTTCTTCTTTGTCGTTTGGAAACCAGTAGACAGCACCTTCAACCTCATTCCAGTCGGTCTTTAGTCCTTCCTCAGCATCTTAAACTTCAAGAAGAAGCTCCAAATTTTCTTGAAACTCTTTACTTACAGCTTGTAAGAAAAGATCTGTCTTATCTGCATCTAGTGTGGCCTTTTTTGTCCTTGTGATTTGTGCATAGCACCACTCAAATTCCCTAAGTAGCTCTATCATTGATAGTCCTTGCTTTGGTTTGACTACCCATTCTAAGAATATCCTTCTGGTCACTCTCTCAGAGTCCTCCATGAAGTATTCCTCCTTTAAAGCTACTTTGAGTTCTTCCCAGTTTCTCCCATGCCCATCTTTAATTGTCCTAACATGTTTCCTAGTTTTTGGAGCAACAACTAGCTCAAAGCTTTGAATCATCTCACCTTCTGACACACGATGTAGCTCCATCTCCTTCACATACTTGTGCAAGTACTTGGTTACATCTTTTCCATTGAGCTGATCCATTTTGTTGATGACTGCTTGTATGGATTTGGTTGTTGCTGAAATCTCCTTTCTTTCAGTGGCATTTTGTTGTTGCATGAACATTGTAAATGCTTGAAACATTTGCATTGTGGCTGGGTCAAAATGCATACCATGTTGCTCCACATGATCACCCATGGTTACCCACAAACTCTCACCCTAGCAGTTTTGCATTGGGTTCACCAAAAATATGTTGAAAAGTTTGCAGTCTTGCCAGGAAATCACCGCATTTTTGGCTATGAGAGTTTGTGAGAGTTTTTGGTTGTGAGAGTTTAAGAGAGAACATTATGATGGAGAGATAAGAAGAGGGAAGACTTCAGTCCAAGTTCAAGACCTTCTTTGATTAGAGTTAATCTTCTAAGGATAGCTTACAAGATTGGATAGTCTTCCTCTAGGAGCAAGTGTAGGCTTAGGTTTATGTTTATGGCTAAGTACAATTAGGCATCAATCTTGTCACTCCCTCATGAATGGTTTTCAAGGAAAATGAGGTCCCCTTTTATAGGTGAAGGAAACCCCAAAGGATTACACAAGAAAGAGAAGAGCCAGTGTGAAATGAGTTGTCACTGCATGATGTGGGCAGATTGGGGTCCACCATTTTCATCATATCTCCTCAACCGTGGCTCCAAATAAATAAATACAAATAGGGGCAAAAACATCAGCTCATTAGCTATGAGTCCCATTTTATATACTTTTTACAATTTGGATTGGAACCTTGTGTAAAAGATTTACCAATATAGGGTATCTTTCTGGCAACAAAAGTATTCTTGTGGCTTAGATTTCCACTTGATTCCAATGGACACGTCATGCAATATGAAAGCATGGCATTGCTCCTTGACAAAGGTTTGTAGCATCCTCTGAATAATGCATTAAAATGAGTGCATCTTTGAAAATCATGCAAGCTAGTGTCCCACTAGGATTTGATTCCTTCCTAATATCTATTAAAAAGAAATATAAGAAATATATGAAAAATACATAGAATATATATATACTGGAAGTTATCCTAGATATAGGATCTAGCTAGGGTGTGAGATGATAATGAGATAGTAGAAATAAAGAATCAATTCTTTTTGCCCCAAGTTAAAGAGGCGGAGCTATTGACGCTTTTCCCATAGTACTTTCTGACAGTAAAGTAAAAATATGTTATCCTTGAGATAAATAATAGGATGATGTAGAATGATGATTATTATTATTAGATATAATGCATATGTACATTATGGAAAATATGCTTATGCATCTAAAAAGTTGCAAGATAGATCTTATAGCATTCATTCCCACTATGTACGTGTCATAGTATGACAACATTGTGTTAGCACATCTGCTCAGTAGGCTTGTTTGAACCTTTCAACTTTTAGTGTGTAGTCAAATTCTTGTAATTGCACCACCCACTTTTCTATCCTTGTTCCCTCGAGATAGTTCCATGTGCTATGATGCATAGAAGAAAACATCCTCTATGGTAAGAAAAAGAAAGCTTTTAGGAAACAAATAGGCCCAAAACTTTTCCACGTTAAAATTAAATGCCAAGACTAATTTCTTTGTAGAGGTGAATGTCCTCTTGTCTGTGGTCATGACCCTACTTGCAAAGTAAACGAGTCTCATCAAGAGTGTCTTTGGATATTTTTGCTTCAAGACTACTCCTAGTGCTTCACACCCAAGGCTAGGGTTGACATAGAAAACCTCTTTTGAGCAGGGTTGCAAGATAGTAGGTAAAGAGCCCAAAATTACCTTAACCTCTTTAAAACCTCTCTCGCTACTCTCATCCCATGTCAAGGTTGCCTATCTAGTGAGTTGTTGTAATGGATAGATTGCCTATGAGAGAAGGTGAATAAAACGTCTCAAATATCATACCTTCTATGGAAATGGAATCAATTGCTTCATGTTTGAAGGTGAAGGTAGAGCAAGAAGTGATTTCACTTTCTTGGGGTTGGCTTCTATTCCTTTCTCAAACATTACATGTGACAAAAGGTTCACCATAGATTCTTTAATATATCATTTTTCTTTGTTGAGCTACCCTCTCAATTGAGCTAGTCATGTAAACCCCTCACCCATCTTGCTCAAGTGATTATTTAGAGATATAGAAGAAAATATCATTAAAACTGTTATGGATTTACCAAAATATGGCCAGAAAACCAAGTTCATGAACCATATAAAGGTAGTTGGGGTATTAGTTAGGCCAAATGGAATGACCCTATATGCAAAACACCCCCATGGTGTGATGAAGTTTGGTAACGGTTAATCTTCATCTACAATCCAATTTTGGAAATACCCTAAGTACCCATCACATATAGTATATCTTTTATGACCCACAACCTCATTCAAGATCTCATCTTGGAATGGAAGGGAAAACTGATCCCTCTTTGTAGTAGCATTTAGCAGCTTGTAATCCACACACTTTAATAAGGTGTGAACTTAAAGCAAAAAAAAAAAAAACTCTTTGTGTAGCAGACGATCAACGAGTAGAACAACATGATGGCGCAAATGCATGCAGCGGACTGTAGAGGCCATTTGAGCAGATAAGCGTGTGTCGAGGTGGTCTTCTCATGCCAACGTGACCCTATTGAGGGTGGTTAGACTCTCGTTTATTCAGGTCTACAAGCTTCGTTCCCCCTTTGCAGGTAGAGGTTCTCGGGAGTTGGGTTGATCCGAGATCGGGAAGAGCTCCGATATCAGTTGTTGAGCACAGCTATGGCGGGTGATGTTCAGCCTTGCAGCCATGGCGTGTAGGGAGAAGGTGCATAAAATAGAGAACGAGAGAGAAGAGAGAGTCGATGTCAAAAACAAACTCGCAATACTATTGTATATTTCATGTAAAACAAGCTTACAATATATAAAGCTAAACTCTCCATGCACACTACAAAAGTAACTGGGTCTTATCTGCATGCCTTGAGACTTGTTCTCACGGGCATGGAAACCTAACATATGGTCCTAGGTATAAAATGGAGAAAACTTTATAGCCTTAGACCTATAGGATGCGCCTCTATGGTTCCACTATGTGGACCAAGGGCCATAGGATTTCTAGAGTAGAGAGTGTTGATAACAAGTTTCTTAAAGAAAACCATATTTCATCCTATGGCTTTGGGTTGGTATCTTTAAGAATCTATAAGAGCCTAAAATATGTCTATCTTTGTCTTTAGGGACACAGGGACAGGAGTTTTTGAATATATATATAGAGAGAACTCTATAACCTTGGGATTGTAGTAGGTTACTTTTTGAATGTGTCATCCTGTGGTCCTAAGGCCATAGGACGTATATGGAGTACATTAAAGTCTCAAGATTGTAGGGACCCTTTGAAAATGCAGAGAAAATTTCCATGTTGGTTGGGGCCTTCTAATATACATTGTAGTGCAGTTTCATCATCAGCTCATACATTTCGGTGCGAGTGGTACTGCATTTGATGAGATATTGGTTGGCATCCTTTATTTGTTTGAACACACTAAACCATTCGGGATCAGCGACGTACTCCCACCTAACCATTTTGGGATCTAAACTCTCCATGGAAAGGACATAAGCAGCATTGAACTCTTCCAAAGTTGTATAGAATTTGTCATGCATGGGGATCATGACCTTTGGAGCTTTCCATCGGCCTGCACACATCAAAGGGAAATGTGCTCAATTGTATTGTATCTAGCAAAGGGAAATGTGCTCAACTCTATTGCATGGAAATGTGCTCAACTGTATTGCTCAAATGTGCATGGAAATGTGCTCAACTGTCTTGCATGGAAATGTGCTCCATTGTATTTCATGGAAATGGGCTCAATTGTATTGCATAAAGCTTCTTGTGGTAGAAGTGAAAACACACAGAACCCGCACAAGAGAGCGAGACACACACACACACACACACACACACACACACACACAGAGTTTACTCGAGTGATGCTTCTCCACCTTGGCGTTCTGCCTGAAATGAGATATTGGGGAACGTTGAGATGAAGAAAGCTTTGCCCTTTTGCAAGGAGATGGAGAAGTAGAAGGGATTTTGTTTTTTTTTAGTATAGGATGGGCAGTCGGCTCTTTGGAGCTTGTTTGTTTGAACTACGAACTCCCTTCTTGCTTAGCATCTATTGCTGGCTACTCATGAGAACAAAAATGCCTTCCATGCGCCGCCTTCCTTGCAGACTCCATGATGCTCCGGCCCTTTTGCTTCATCACTTCCCCACTCTCTCCTCTGTGTAACGCCCGTGGGTGCCAACAAACAACTTCAAAGACTAAATTCAATAGGCCGCCACTTTTGATTATTCTATTGTACTTTTTACTTTAGGAGGTTTTAAATATGATTACTAATATAGTGACTTACATGCCTAAACTTATGCTAACTAGGTATGCTTGTTCACACATGTGAACTAGCATAGAAAGCGTAGCACGTTAACATGCTTCTACCCTGAAGCTAACCCTTAAGGTCTTTTAAGCTCCATTAGATGCACATTTGTCTTTGAT
This sequence comes from Adiantum capillus-veneris, assembly GCF_014529385.1. Taxonomy (NCBI): domain Eukaryota; kingdom Viridiplantae; phylum Streptophyta; class Polypodiopsida; order Polypodiales; family Pteridaceae; genus Adiantum; species Adiantum capillus-veneris. The sequence goes on along the minus strand of NC_140953.1, from coordinate 93,147,567 downwards.
AGACTACCTCCTTTTGGACCCCTATTGAGATGTAACCATCTCTCCTCTTGGTCCCTTGTCGAGGTAAATCTAGAATCACTTATTGCACATTGCTCTTTGGTAGACCGTCTCCTTTTGGACCCCTTTTGAGATGCAACAATTTCTCCTTTTGGTCCCTTGTTGAGATAGTTCTAGAAGCACATATCTATATCCTAACTCTTGTTCCCCTTTTATCTTCCCATATTAAATGATCAATTTAATATGAGAAAATCATTTGGTAAAGCTAGATATTCTATGTTATGACATTACCTAATGATTACTTGCAATTGAAGTAGTCTATTCCACTGCTTGGTTTTGAGCTTGGAAAACTTTTTGTCAATCAAAAGCAAACTTTGGTGTCTGCCCTGCAATTTTTGGCTAGCTACTTTCTTTTTATGATTTGATCAACTTTTTCATAATTTTTGCCATGGTGCCCTTCATAAAACTTTTTTGCAATGTTTTCAGCTAGCGACTACTCAAATCTCAACCCGAAATGGTCAAAAGGTACATGGATTTGTGATCCATGTTTGACAACATTTTGGCATGAAACTTGGTCAATAAAATGCTTATGTTTTGTAGAGGACAATTCTCACCCCTTTTTGGATTTGGATCTCTGAAAGTTAAAAAGGCCCAGATTTTGGTCAATTTCCAAAGCTTTTGTGCCTTTTCCCCAATTTCTTGATGTTGAGTGTATTTTTGGGGTCAATGTTTCTCCAAAATTGTGTATTTAGTGACTAGGAACCACCTTTGATCCAATGGTATTAGTTTCTATTCAAACAATCACAAAGTACATGGATCTGATCCATGTTCCTCCACCAAACTGAATGAAAATTTTCTGATTTCTTCTCTTGGATTCGGTTATCCCTCTTTTCCAAAATTTTTTTGGATTTTGACCATCTTTCAAGCTCTCACCATCAAATTTCCCAATTTTTAGAGTTATGGTCTCCTTTACCAATATGGTTTTTCATAGTTTTTGCCTTGAAATTTTCAACCCAATTTGATGGTATTCATTGCTACTTAACCTATTCCTAAAAACTAAAATGAATCTTGGGACAAAAATAAGCAAAAAGTGGAAAATTGAAAGTGAAATGGATAATGAAGCAGTACTTGTATCTCACTAACAACTCCCTATGTCTCTCAAGAATAGGTCTAGCAAGTCCGCAACTTCTAATCTCTATACCAAGTGCTAAACCTCATGTCTAGTTTCTAGACTGCAAAGGTGTATACGGAACATATATCAAATTCTAAAAACAAGAAAGCTACGGCTATGACTAGGTCACTCACCAGTTAAGGATCACTATCCCCAATAATGATGCCAATGTTAGTGGGTTTCCATGATTGGATCTTGTAGCATAGTTATCTGGAACTAACATGATATGTCAATACTCAGGGAATTGACTCGAATTGGACACAGTAGACTCTTTGATGGTGTCAACCCCAAGAAGTGACCCTACAAAACAAAGCTATCTATAGCACTAGCAAGTATATCACTCTCTACTTAGGCAATCTGCATATTTCTTGTCTCACCACTCTCCATCGTCATGCTATTTTGGCACTCAAATGAAGTCAAATGCAATCAAGGAGATCTAACAGGTCCAGGGACACTATTGACCAAGTCTGGTCACAATCTAACAAGGTACCAAAATCACGTTCCATCATGATCAAGGTCTTGAAAGTTGCAACATAACTATCTACAAAGGCCACCCTATGGTCTAGGAACACTCTCATACGGTCAAAATATCCCAAAAAAACCATTTATGCACTCAAAACAACAAAGCACAAAAAAATTGAGAATGATTTTAAAGAACTTAAAGAGCACAAGAGAAGGAACACAATGCAACTGTCTGAGAATCAAATTTGGATTACCAGAGATTGGAAAAAATCAATTACAAGTTGCTTTGGAGTAGCTTCTCTCAGTCGTATGCTCCAAACTCCTAAATTTTAGATAATGATGCAAAGGTTGTGTTCAAGCTCAAAAAACTGAGCTTTATACCTAGGGCTCTTTTGGCCAGTGTCCAGCTTACAAGGATCCAAATTCAAGACAAAGATTACAATTCAAAGTTTACAAAGGTATGGCTTAGTAATCATTTAGTAATCATTCGGCTCAATAGTCAAGGTTTCTCTTATTTACAAAAATTTCTCAAAAAAAATAATAGGAGTGCAAAAATGATGACTTTATGAAGATGTGGCCAACTAGGAGGGTTCCCCTTTGGTCCATCTACTAATACTTGTGGGCATTGACAACATTTTGCATCTACATAGTAAGAAGGGATTTTTGGACTCCATGCTGAGACAAGGGGGTAGATAAGGAGTCAAGGGCACTCATTTTTAACCTCGCATCTAGAAGAGTGAGAAGAAAACAACGTAACAAGTGTAAGGAGTTAATGAAGGTATCAAATGTTGTAGTTCTACTATCAGTTGGTTGTCATGGCATGTGTAGTGACAAAGATGAAGTTACTCCATTCGTTGAAGTGCTAGAAATTGAAATTGATAACAATAGTTGATATGCAAATTGAGATTTGTTTAAATCTCTTCTATCTTGAAGCTTTTCCAATAGGTGAAACTTACAACTTCAAGGAGACTTCAAGGAACTTGACATGAATGGTTTCCAAATTTTCTTCTCTTGTTTTGGTGCCTTTTATATATCGCTTACTTCAAAGGACTTGATGCGAAAGCCTACGATAATTTCTTTTCTTGTATTCATGCCTTTGATTTGATGCCATTTATTGATCTATGAGTTGTTGCACTCTAAAGGCTCCTCGTGTTGTGTTGAATCCTATCCATCAACCCTAATTGTCATGCATGTGGTCGGGGAAAGAAGGCAGGTACTCCTTGTGCACAAGCTGCCTATATTCATAAGAGGGCTCATATTCCAACAAAGTAGAAGTGGGACAACACAAATAGCAGTGGTGACAATAGACATGATAATCAAAGTGAACCTAAAACTTGACATGATAGTAGAAGTTGTAAAAGAGATGACACTGGAGTTAGACATTATAAACACGATGCTTGAAATTGTGGTAGACATGATCAACATGCAAGAAGGTGTTAAAGATAAAGAGACCATAGCAGAGGGATCAAGATGATAAAAAGATTATCTATTCAGAGGGGCATCAACTATAGGAACTTGAGATGCTTATTGAGGTAGGATTTTGTAGTTCATGGATCATGGCTAGTGTGTGTAGCTTGCAAGATTTTGTCATCAAAAGGAAGGGATTGAGCATGTGTTGCAAAGTGCTACACATATGATTGTTAATCAAAAAGATGTTGTGAAGAGAAATCAAGAAATATGGCTAAGGTTGTTTCCAACAATTAAATTATACTTTTCATGAGGGATGTGAATCAAAAGACAGGGCAAGATCTGGATGAAGAATCTAATCAATATAATATGAATCAGCCTTTAACAAGTCACAAGCAGAAAATCCATAAGCAGTCCTTTAGAATGATAGCAAATCAACAACATGAGTCTCTATTAACTAATGAATAGAACTTTGTGTCAACCAGTCGTAAAGGTTGTTCATCTGCATCTAAATCTCCATGTCTTTGTGTTTACTTGGATTGCACAACTAGACTACGATGCATGGCACAATTTTTGTGTCTTATAAGTTTAATTGGGGACTCTCCACCATACTTCTATATGGAACTTTTGTATGGCATTCACCATATATGGTCAATAATTTGGGCCATTTTTTCATTGCATGACAAAAGTTTAACTACTCACATGGTTTTCATGTAGCTTAACAAAACCAAGTTTTATACTTTGCACACTCGGATGATATGTCTACTCAATGACCAGTTCAATTTTCCACATTTTTGCATTTCTCTACACTACAATCTACTAGATGTAAAACAAACTATTTCTTACTTGCAACACCATATCAACACATTAATACTAAACCATACAATAAAATTTATATGGCAAGGCCAACCAAGCAAGAGAAGTTTCTTACATGGCCACATTAGTTTTTGAACCCATTGGCTGCATGATGTTCTTGTCGTGTTAAAAGATTTTTCTTTTGCTTCTACATTCTCATTGGTTAGTCTTCCTAAAAACCAGTTACTAATACTCTCAAAATACATAGTACCTGTAAGATATCTAAAACTACAGCAGTAGTCAAAAAGTGGAACCGCTAGATTGAAAATTGTTTAAAATATCACTAATATTGCCACTAGTCTCTTGTGGGAATCTTCTCTATGAGTCCATGAAGAGGACACACAATTCCATTGTGCTTGCAAGAATTTGTAGCCATGTGGATGGAGCCCCTTTTCCTTTATATATATATATATATATATATATATATATATATATATATACATACATATATACATACACACACACCTATTTTACTGAACAATGGTGGTAAGAATATTGGGAGCCAAAACTATTTTGTTTTAAGCTCTAAAGAAACACCTCTTTACTCTTGGAGAACTATATTGACATACTAGGCACTTTGAGCTTATGTTGACACATTATGGTTCGCTGTGTAAGAAATTCATCTTGTTAGCTTTTTAAGTATTATCAAACAAAAAAAAATGAATGCACTTTTGTCCTTAAGCTCTACTTTTGCAACTCTATTATATTATAATGTCTTACTTGAACTGTGTTACAAATACAAATTGATGCAGTCTGTGCCTCTAATTTTGCAAGCATGTCAAATTATAGGGTATCTCATGGGATACCATTGAAAAACTGAAGTTTGATTGCCCAAAACCCAGCATATGGCCTCTTTGCTTGTGCCGAGCTATATCTTCTTCCATGGTTGGCCATCAAAGAAGGTCTGTTTGATATTGTCATTGATTGTGAATAGAAAATACAAGGAAACAAGCATGTATATGTATCTAGAACCACTTATAAAGGAGCTCCAAATCTTGTGATTGACACTATACTTACTCACTCACTCACTCTCTCTCTCTCTCTCTCTCACTCACACACACACACACACACACACACAAAAGGTAAAGAACAAAAGCTATTATATGAGGCTACCACCATTGGAGCCAAATCACTTTTTGATATGACAACATGTGGTTACAAAACGAAGAATTTTGTAAGAGGCAATGTGCGTGGTGTAGTACATAAAGCATGAGCCTTTAAGAGAGCATGGAAGGGGACCATCAATGTAAAGGGATGATGCTACAACTAAAGAAAATAAAATATAGAGGATGTAAAGTGTTTTCATTCAATGTAATGTCTACTTTTCTTGAGGACCATGCATGTCTTTAATTACATTATAAAAAGATGTCAAGAAAAAAATTTATTTGTTTAATTTAAAAGTAGGGAGTTCCAATATTACCAATCGATTATTTTTACATCTTTAGTTCGCGTGCCTTTTGTACACAAAATCTTTCCCAACTTTTTTTGCCCTGATTGGCATTTTTATTGGCTAAATGGACCGCTCTTTTGATAGCTCTTTTGCGAACCTACAAAAATGAACACTTTGACATGAGTATAAATTTTTGCACCAATCTACGTTTTCAAAATTAGCCCATAAAACTCACCTTTAAAAAAAAAAAGCTATATATAAATTGGTCTTGGTTTTTTCACAAAGCTTATTTTTTTCTATTAAGTGAAGGTAAGGGTTTTCCTAATCTCTCTCTCTCTCTCTCATTATATATATATTTATATATATATATATATAGAGAGAGAGAGCATGACCTTATTAGTGCTTCTTTGTTTGTTCCATGGATCTCCACTTTCTAGGTTCAATGTTGTCACTTGCAACATTGTCAAGTGTTTGCACTTCTTCAGAGATATCAAATGCCTAGGAATAGAAGAAAAACAAATGTGAAGACTCATGTTTGGCATTGGAAAACATAAAAATAAAAAAGAAGTCAGCATGCAAAGGTAGGTAGAAAAGTATGCGAAGCGACTAAATAATCAAATGTAAGCTCTGCTCACTTCTTCACAATGGCTTGTTTCAAAAATTCATTTTTTTAATAAAAAAGACAGTTGAAAATAGTCATAACACAGACTAAAATAATGGGCTAATGCATCTTGTAGAGATAGATATACATGTATGCGATGATAGTTTTCTGGAGATCGAGCCATGGAAAATAGCACAGAAAGATTATAGTCCACTAGATCTGCACTACATTCACCCACCATATGCATATCCATAAGAGGAACCTACCCATCCTTGAAAACCCATGATAGGACCCTTCAATTCGATGCATTTATAGCATCATAAGACTTAACAACTTTTCCAGTTCCCAAGATTCTTGTAGTCCTGTAATTAAGAGCAGTTACATTGTTACTGCAAAATTAGAAAGTAAGTTCAATTGGATTAGAGTAAGAACTATTCTTGATGCATCTATGTTTTCACCATTTTCAACTTTGAGCGGTTGTAGAGAGTATGTGCAATCGAAAGATGAGCCTGAAACATGATTTAAAACAAGCTTTGCCTTAAGACAACTTGAGTAATTATTACCATTAAAACTTGTTAATTAATCCTTTTGTTAAGGAACTAAACAAAAGACAAAAGCAATACTTGTTCTTCACCAGAGCCCTATCAATACTTCAAAGCCGTTTTCACAAAAAGAGTAGCATTTTAATGCTATTTTCATGATCTAGAATTGTCGAATCTTGGCTAGATTTGAGCTTGCAAAGGCTCCAAGGCCCATATATCAAGATTTCCTTCCAAAGAATGTCTTTGGTTATTTTTCAACACAACTTCATAATCTCAAAAAACCACGTATTTAGAACCTTTTCTTTAAGAGCCTTGAAATGTACAACTTTCAAGGATTTGAACATTTATTAAAAAAAAGATAGATATGGACCTTGTAAAGATAATTGACAATTACCTGATTGTTAATCCCAATTCCTCCATCAACCAAATTGAAAGCTCTAGTCTCTCCACAAGATGTGGTTGTGTAGAATATGTGTGGGGCAAAGTATGTTGGAGCTGCAGAAGTTACTCTTAAAACATCACGTACATAAGCATTCTTTGATTCATCGTGTTGAGCCTGCACATGGTCTTAATTGAATGAGAAGAGTGCTCAGATTTATTACTCCTCCAATAATATGGATGTTTCTTTTGTATAATTATTAGTTTATCAGTTGTTTGGAACAATTTGGATCACATTCTATGTCAAGTAAGCTCATTTAAAAGGCAGATTTATAACTCCAGTGGTTTCATTGAAACCACTAATAAAGTAGGTGGTAGTGATTTTGAAAAGCAATCTTTTAGTGCAAATCTAGTGAGATGCTTTTGAAAGTTTTGTGAATGAAACAAGGGCCAGCACTACTGCACATACAGTAGCACTACCTAGAGAGAGAGAGAGAGAGAGAGAGAGGGAGGGAGGGAGAGAGAGAGAGAGATAATATTTTGCAAGTCCTTCTTGTTGTAATTTCTGCTTGAGTCTCCTTGCACAACTACTATTGCAAAGAACAATTCCAGCTTGCTGTCATATCTGCACGAATCTCATTGTGTTGCTACTATTGGCAAAGCCTTTCCTACACAAGCTCTATTTTTACTACAAAGAATCCCTCAAAAGCAACACTGGAAAGTAGCATCTCAAATCTTAGAATATCTTTGAAAAGCGTAAAGAATGTCCCGGGGAATTCACCATGAAAAACTTACCGCACCACGTAAGTGCAGGGGAGGGGGGTTCTTTTACAAGTTACATAAGCATATAAGTTAGGGGCAGGCCCTTAATAATTTAATTCCCAAGCTTGAAAATAAGAGATGGGGTATCATATTTTGTGGGGGAGGGGGGTGTGGAAGAGAAGTGACAAAAGGGAAAAATAAGAGGAATTTTTTGTATTTCAAAATCATGGCTTCCCAAAAGAGTCTGCCCTCAAACTTGTGAGAGAATAGCTACAAAGATACATGCAAGAACAAACACTGCTTTAATTGTACATTAGTTATCAATAGAAGTGGTTCCTTACTACGTTGCCACTCACTATGCTACACACACTATTTTTACTCAATTAGATCATGTGAGACCTAAACTTTATATGTAAGATATGGGTATAATAGTTTCTTCGTTGATTGTCATATAAGCGTAGAAAGGGGGGTAATATTTCCTAATATGATTCATATATAGGGGTTTTATCAAAGTTATCGGCTCGCAGGTGGCGTCCCGTCTTGTATGTAGAGTGAATCCCCCGAGAAGAATGTATAGAATATTTGATAGGCACCACGCTTATATCACTCCCTGCAAGCAGGCAATGCCAACAAATAGGGAACGAAAATACATGCAGGGGGGATGGCATGGTGAGGGAAGATGGCACATTGAGAGAGTGCTAGGCAGTTGATCAGTGCACACACATGGCAACCAGGTCTAGAGCATGCAAGGCAAGGGAATCAAGCAATCTTGTTTTTTTAATTTGTTTACTTCCACGCATGTGAGAGTGGTCGAGTCACTTAGCTCATAGCATTCTTTCTACAACGCAGGTAATGAATATCCTGGATCTTTAATTGGAAAACTTCCTATTGCAAACCATCAAAAGGTTCCAAGCCATCAAAATCAGCAAGGCTAAAAACCTCACCTTTGGCTGCACTAGTTATGCGAATTAATGCATGCAAACAGTCTCTGTGTACACAAAATAGGTATTTTAAAAAAAATACGTCCATTGAATAGGTATTTTAAAACATGAATTAGGTTGTAAACAATAGGAACTATTGGTATTATTAAAACGTACTTGTTACAAAGTTTATTAATTGGTGTAATTAGGGGAAAAAGGAACCTCTTTGCAAAGATCTTAGGAACTTCTTCCATGTAAAAATTCATGATGTCCTCTGCATTGAAGAGAGGGCGACCTTTTTCATTTGGAGATGGAAGGATTCCTGCAAATATTCCCTCAGTGCTTGTTCCAGCTATCACATCAAAATAATCTGCTATCCTTACATCTGATCCGTTTAGAGTCTTGACAACAACAAAAAATCAAATATTTAGTATATGAAAATTGGTAGCATTGATACTTACAATATTATTATAAAAGGAATTTATTGGCACAATAACTTGCTTATAGGAAAGAGAAAACCCATTATGTATCAATGATGGCATGCTAAACAACAACCTCCAAACTAATTTACCTAGCAAAATTTTCACCAAACAAAGACTTTGAGAGTATTTCAGATGATTAAAATCAAAATTGGAAGTGTTGAAATCTCATCCACCTCAAAATTATTAGATTTATTTATGTTGTTGCCCATTTTTGGAGCAAAATAATCAAAGAATTCATTCCAAGTTACATTGGTGTGGGTGGAAGCATCCACAACACACCACACACGCATATATGTCACAGCTAGAGGTTTAATATGTCATGAGCGTGTGCTTAAGGCACCTTTCCTTTACCACTACGCCAACTCCCCTTGACACTATTGGTGGTGCAACTTATGTTAGTGTTTGTCTAGAAGCCTTACAAAAGCTGGTGGATACTAATAAACATTGTGCATGCATGCTTAAAGATTTGAAATCCTAACAATAGTGGATTCTACTTGCAAAATTATGTCCATTGATATAGGACTCATTACATAATTCCAAGTGTCAAAAATGGCAACGTGGGTATTGGAATTGCATTGACCTATTATCCAAATACCAATTTTTTATATGACACTTCAAGGTCTGGGGGTTGGAGAGTAGTAGATCCTGACCCTTCGTCTTTTGCACATTATTGACAGTAATACCAAGAGCAGGCCATTAGATTTCTACGTCAAGAAAAAGCTCACTGGTGGATAATTGCTCCTCCAATCCAACGCTCCCACATCACCTGAGGTCATATTTTTTGTTCCTCAAGCAGTGATGAAATTTGTGTTCAACTCCTTTGTGGTTACATTGCTACATGATCACACGCGTTAAGGTGTCACTATTGGCCCCCCTCCCTTCAACCCTTCAAGGTCGCGAATAGTCACTTAGTGACCATTCCTATAATTAATGCCTCTAACTTCTCTTGGTCGCCTTGACTACAAGGAATGGTCACTAAGTGACCATTACCTATGCCATAAAAACTTTATTCTATGGGATACATGTTCAATATTCCTACTATATGACACCCCCCCCGGGGCGGTCACTTTTTAGAATGTGTATGATATCACGTGAGTTAACCGGAGAGGATTATTAAAAGACCAAAATGTATAAAAATGTATACATACAGAGGGGGGTGGGGGTTTTTAAAATAGGCTCACAGTGTAAGTATAGTATGTATATTGGGGTATTATTAATTACCTCTTGAACGCACGTGATATAGGGGTCTTTTGATAAGTGACTGCCCCGGGGACACCCCTTGATCATGAACCACACAGCTTTTAAATAACAATGTACGAAAAGTGCTTTGTAAATGTTAGTGTCAATTATCAAAAAATAGGAGGCTGCATTGTTGCAAAGCTGTTATTTTCTCCAAGGAGGAGGAAGAGGAGGATATATTTTAACGTCGTAGGAACAAATCCAAGAGACCTATCAGTCTTGAACTCAAGACGTTATTGGTGAGTATATGTATATATATATATATACATATATATATATATATATATATATATATATATATATATAAATGCATACATATATATATATATATATATATATATATATATATATATTCTATAACAGCAGTCCAAGTACCCTTTACACGTGTCAACATCTGCAAGCTAAAGGCTAAATGTCAAAAGTGAGAGAAGCTCAGATGCACTGGATAAAGAGGGGGAGCAGAAGAGAGAGAGAGAGAGAGAGACGGCCGACCGTACTCGTGTATATATATATAGAGAGAGAGAGAGAGAGAGAGAGAGAGAGAGAGAGAAAGAGAGAGAGAGAGAGAGAGAGAGAGAGAGAGAGAGAGAGAGAGAGATATGGTTGTTCTACTTCGCACGTCGTGCAATATTGTGTGTACTTGAAGCTACTGCTTGACAAAGAGCAAGATGGCGGCAGGGATAATCCCCCAAATACCCCCACCATCGATGCTGAGGATGCATGTCATCTTCGTCCTTGCAGCCTTTGTCACCTCCATAGTTGCACAAAGAGAGAGAGAGAGAGAGAGAGAGAGAGAGAGAGGAACTTGGCAGTCTTGGTGAATGTATGTATAGCAGAAACTCGAGACTCCAAGAGGCGATAGAGCGATATAGAGAGAGGGGCACGTTGACAATTAATTTGCGGATGAAGGCTAGCCTGCTAGCCTCTAGGATACTAGAGGGCTATTTATGTTGACTTTTGCATGAAAAATCTTGAGAGAGAGAGAGAGGAGGAGAGAGTATGTGTGTGTCACGTTTCAAGTGGCCCGCTCTCTCTCTCTCTCTCTCTCTCTCTCTCTCTCGTACACACACTGTACCCACTAATCCGCAATCTAATAATTAATACACGTAAATAAATATATTCTATGCGTTAATTAAGTCTTCAAGTACACACATGTGCATATCTTTGTATAATCGTATAATATGGTGACACGAATGAATGAACATTGAACCCTGGATCCTCTTTGGAAAACAAGTGAAAGAGTCACGACAGCTTTCAAAAACAATAAGCAAGTGATAAAATTGTTAGGTTGAATTATACTGGTATCACTGTTTCGAAAAGGATTGCTTCAGCTTAGTCTTGAGTGGATTGAAAATCGAGACTAGCTAGCTGCAAACCATGGTAAACGGAAGAAAAATCGATGAAATATGTGAGAAAGTCATCCAAAAATTTTACAAATCTAAAAAATTTTGCTAGAATTTTTGGTTTTCTTCTTTGTGAGAAAAAAACTCGATCAATAAGCCGCTTAATAAAAGAGACTTTTTCGAACGTTAACACTGAATAAAATCAAGCTATAAAATGCAAAAAATATAACTCCATGTTAGGTTGTGAAATGAAAGGTAACATAACAAAACTAATTATACACGTATGTGTGTGTGTGTGTAAAATTTTATGCAAGGTGAAACTTTACTTTAGCATTCTAAAATTACTTTAGCACTCTAAAACAATAGAACGAAGAAAAAAACATATGTGTGTGTGTAAAATTTATTAAATTATGCAAGGTGAAGCTTCACTTTAGCATTCTAAAAGAATAGAATGCAAGAGCAAGAAAAGTAAAGACGTGTTAGGATGTGAAACTAAAGGTAAGTCTCCATCATGAACTTAGGATGTGAAACGAAAGGTAAGTCTCCATCATGCACTGAAAACTATTATGAAAACTATTACGGAAGTCTCCCTCACAGAAGAGAACATTAAGGGTTTCTTTTAGAAAGCCAAACAGAAACTATTACGGAAGTCTCCCTCACAGAAGAGAACATTAAGGGTTTCTTTTAGAAAGCCAAACAGAAACGCATGTGAAAATAGAAGGACCAAGGACTTATAGACTATAGAACTCTGTCTTTAAGAAAACAAATGTTTATTAGCTAGCCTTAGCCCTCAGGACTTTCTAACCTGTTAGTGACAAGTGTTTTAACGACATTCCTCAAAATGATTTGTACCACTAAACACTTGCCAATTATCAAAAAAGTAAATAGAAAATTCAAAAGTTATGATGGAAGACACTCAATGTCCTTTCCTCAAAATATTGATCTCAGACCTCAAGAGTCAGGAGTAGGGGGGCCATCACAAGCAAGGATCTGCAGGAGTTCCAGTGTGTAGTGGGCGAGCATATGAACGAGTTTGGCAACAAGTGCACAATAATATTATGAGAGATAAGGTGTCAACACCTCAAGCCATTCCAACTACTGACCTGTGAGTATCTCATTGGAGTTGCAAGCTTTCGATTTTGTGCGTTGACATGTTGGAAATCTGATAGTTGCAGCCACTACAAGTAACAAGAGATCACCTAAATACCGACGTCAATGGCGGACGTCGGTATATGTGTACATAGTTCTGGAGGGAGAACAATTTTTTGTTAAGAAAACAATAAAACTTTCGATGCCTACTTAGGCGTTTATTCCGACGCTTGTTTGGGTATGTATTTTGACGCCTATTTAAGCGTGTGTTTCAACTCGTATTTTGATACCTGTGCGGACGGAGCCTAGAAAAACAGAACCCATGGGTTCTTCCTGTGCATTTTTGTCTTAGGTTCATCTCCTCAGTTGCTATAGATCTTGTGCTATAGGGCTTGATGGACTCGAGATCTCCACTCACACACTACCCCCCATCAACAAGGTAAGTCTATTTTCAAGGTTCGTAGTAGGTTTCCTCACTTTTGTGTGTCTGTGTGTGTTTTTGCAGGTTTGGCATATAAACATGCACACAAATAAATAAAAGTGCACATAACAATCTAAACACACTATGTGTAGCACACACCAATTTTTTTTTCTTTTTAGCAAAACTCACAAATGTGAGTAGATTATATTGAATAGCCCACAAAATTACAAGGTCTTGTCATGCTCTTGTTGATCCATGACATCATCTAGGGACTATAATTACATCGGCTATCAAGGCAGCCACCCCTACCAACCCACCCCCTCCTCCTTGACACACAAGGTCCATAATCTTGTCCTTCTGAGATTTTTTTTTATCGATGGCCAAGATTTTACCCCAACCTAGGCATTCCATCTGCTGAAAACAAGGCACAAGTAGTCCTAGACCAATCCTCCGAGTGTTGCTTACGTCGGAGCATCCAAATTAGCACTTTGCTTTCTTGAATAATTTCTACGAAGCTTGCCACCTCAAAAACTCCTTCAAACACATGGTGGTTCCTTGTTTGCCATACATTATGTAAGAAGAAGTATCTACAAGGAGGGCGGGACAACCTAAATTCTTACCTCCAAGGAATAGGTCAGTCTTGTAAAACCTAATTTTCCTCACTATACCAAGGACCTTTCAATAACCCTCCACACAACCTGACCCACAAAGGGTCCCCAAATGTGAGCCCCATCGAGAATAGCTATACGCACTCCAGAGGGGATATCTTGTTTCACTATTGGAGTGAAAAAAGGTTGTCCATTGTCTCCTACTCTTTTGGTATGTATATAGATGAGGTTTCTGATTACATTGACATAGAGGGCGATAGAGGTGCCTAGTTGGAAGGGACATGGACTCCATTGTTGTTATATGATATGATATTGTGTTGATCTTTGACTCACCAGAGGGTTAAAACAAAGGTTATGATGTCTAACACCACACTGCAGTCAATCAAGATATCAACACCTACATTCATTTACGGTCAGGAGACTCTGGAGTACACAAATGCATACACTTATCTTGGGGTAGCCTTCATTGGGTCAAAGTTTTCTTTGAAGAGAGCATCAGAGACTAGATTGACCAGAGAGTATGCGGCCTTGGGAGGATTGGAGAGGATGTGTTTGCAGGTTCAGTTCCAAGAACCCGGAACGAAGCTCTAGATCTTTGATACCTTGGTAGATTCATGTCCCACCACAGATTTGTATAGAGCCATGATCCCCCAAATCAAGTCAGCACATACTCCCATCTCCTGTAGTCAACACATCAATCTAGCTCTGGCACCATGTCAAATTTTTTGTGGAAATCCACAAAGATATAATAAATCCATCTCCCTTGTTCCCTACCCTCCTCAGTGACGGCTCGGAGTGTCCGAATATGGTCAAGAGTGGAGATGTCCTAAAATCGAGATGTCCCGCTACCCGTATGCGCTCACTCTCTACACATCCGCTCAAATGTTGCTCAAGGATAGATGCATACAACAGTCCCAATGTGTGTCCAATCATAATAGTACGGTAGTTTCTTGGCTCCGTAGGACTCCAATACAAGAGGATGTCCAGCATGGGGTGTTGTCCAAGAAAGTACTGCATCAATCGTTGAAGAGCTTCGTCAATGTCTGCCACTGTAAATAGTTGTGCTGGGTGTCTCGCATTTCATGCTAGAATAGTCATGATCCTCTGATGGAGCCTCCATCGATGTTCTGATTTCCCTTGTAGACGTGGGCGATTGGCTCTCTTGAGCTCAATGGCTATTTCAACTAATATACCTCTGGTATAAGTGTGCTCTAAAGTTTGTTGTGAAGCAAGCTCATATAGCTGATTCCTTGCTCTGAAGAAGTCAATAATGTCCCTCTGTGAGTGTCTCCCATTATCTGATCTCCTCAAGGGACTCTCCTTGTGTCTACGTAGAGCTCTTGCAAAAACAAGTCGAGGCTTTTGAGTTCGACTGATGTCGAGAATATTTTTTCAGCTTGAATTAGCAGTTTTTTGAATTTTGTTTGAGAAGTTAATTGGTGATCTATTTAGAATTTTTTTCAAATAGATGGTATTTGTTTTAAACTTGTCTTAGTGCCGATTTGAATTGTTTAACTTTGGTTTTAATACTGGTTTCAATGCTTGGTGACTTTCTCTCGGATGGAGTAGTGAGAAATGTTGTTTTGGTATTGTTTGGACCTCGGTACGACGCAAACGGGATTTCTGGGAATCGTTTACTGTATGCTTGAAAAGCACAAAAAAACGCAAATGGGATGTCTCAGGAGTGTTTTGTTGTATGATAGAAAAGCTCCAAAAAAGTATCATGAGATGTTTGGAGAACGTCTGGTTGTATGCTGAAAGGCCATCGTTTCCAGCCCAATACAGTGAGTGTTTCTAGCTTTGAGCGCTAGCGGATGTCAGTCATTGTCGTCCTTAATGATAGATCGCCCTAGCCTTGTTGAGGACCTGTTGCATTGTGAAAGGGGCACCACCCCGTCTCTCTATCTACCAAAAACATCCTAGAGCTCTTTGACCCTAACCCTCTCTACCTATTTGCTCAACTGTTGCTCAAGGAGAGATGCATACAATTGTGCCAATGTGTGTTCAATCATAATAATATGATACTAACATGTTTCCTAAGCATGTATTGTTAAGATAAGCGACAAAATTTCTTTAGAGAATCTCTATGGATCGTTTACCTTTTGACTAAAACCTGAAATTTTCAAACAACTCATTTTGATGGCTTCCACCTCAGGTCGAGTGCGGCTACTACTGATGCTAAAGAGCATGTTACAAGTGGCCGACGTTCCGAGGGAGCAGATAGTAGAGGACATCCTAGAGTAAGAGCAACTCTTCAACAAGGAGTTGGAGGGGACAATATGCCAGCTAGAGGAGGTCTTGAGACTTGTACGCCCAAACGAGGGCTCTTCTCAAGACCCTTTAGCAAGAGCAGCACACAGATTGAATCTCTTTCTATTTAAAGTATGTATGTATGTAAATATATATATTGTTTACTTAAGTATATCATTTTGTCTCACCAAAACGTGATACACTCGTGATAATAGCAGGACCCCTCTTCTAGAGCCAACTACCATTGTTGAGCCACTAGTATAGACCCCTCAGCGGGGCCGCCGGCCACGAGATGAGGAGGTCACACAGCAGGACCATGACACATAGTATTGGTTTGATATTTCATTATAAAAGTAAAATATTTTTATAAACATTGATCTAATTATATTTTCGTTAGTTTTGGCACGTAGTGTCCCTTCTCAAAGAGTCCGATGACGTACAACTCTCTGCCTCAAGACCTTCTCCGCTCTCGATGCCTATGTCAACACTAACACCCTCTCCATCGGGGTCCCACGTGTCTGCCATACCCTTGCCAAGATATGGTTTTGACCACCAAGGGCAATTTTGGACATGTGTCGACTTGTACAGTGTGACCTCTGACATTGACATGGATGGGCAGGTTGTGCCCATCGCAGGCACCGTCCTTTTTTGCTAGCACCGAGGGCAACTGTTGGGAGTTGTACATGCCTCAACTCCACATTTTTTGGTTGTACGTATCTATGCGGTGCTCTAAATGTTTTATAACTATTCCCTTATTCTAATCTATCTTTTTGTAATGCAGAGACCAACTCAATATCGACAAAAAGTTTGTGATTGCTCAGCTACACCACGAGTTTGGAGAGAAATGGGAAAAGAAAAAAGTTGAGCAATGAATGGCGAAGCTATTTTGACACAGGCGGGACAATGCACGGTTAATTATTACTCACGCACACACACACACACACACACACACACACATGAAATGTTGTATTAAACATCTTAAAAAGGTCAAAATGACCTATGAGACAAAACTGATATAGTGTTACTGGATCTAATACAATGTATGGGTACAAAAATAAATTTACAATGTCTGGGTACAAAGAATATAATGCCAAGGCCGAGAACTGCAAAAATGCTAATTTTTTAGGGCTGAAAACTATTTAGCTTGGATCTAGTACTGTGCACAGACACAAGGGACACTTACCTCACTTGAAATAACTGAATTGCACTAAAAGAAAGAGAGAGAAAAGAGTTGACACAGGTATGTCGGGTCCCAACCCTTAGGGCCCCCTTGCTCTATTGCGAGAGCAAGTACTTTCTTTAATCTTGCACAAATGCTCATACAATAACTGAATGTTGGGATGTTGATGATAATGGGTACTTATGTTGTGGTACTCAAGGACGATGACAATGATGCGGCGAGGATTTGCAATTGCTAATGCAAGTAAAGCTAAAATACAAAAGTGCTAGCTGATCTGGGATGAATCTACAAAGCTCTGGCTGCTTTGGGCTGAAACCACAAGTGCTAGGCTAATCTGGGTGCTAATGGCTGATGCAGCAAGGATCTGCAATGAAGAACAGTGCGGTACAATGAGGTTCAGGGCTGATATGAAAGAGTTGGTTTTATGGGCTAAAAACATTGGTGGAAGCAATGCTAAAAACGATGGGCTGATCTTGAAGAAAATTTTAGATCTTTGGGTGCTACTGATTGGGTGCTTTCCAAGGGTTTCTTGTCGACGAAAGTGGATGCACGCTACATGCGAATGCAAATGCAGAAGAGCTTAGGGATCCTATTTCCAACTCCTTTCATATTTTCATAAGAGGCAAGTAGATCTTGGTACTTAAGATCTAGGTTCTCTTGTATCCGATGTCGATCTTCCTTCAAAGACATGGCGTGCGAGGTGCGATCTAGTAATTCCATGGTCAGGACTCAAAGACTCTTCAAGGAAAAAAACTGGGAGAGGCTCTTTGGGTTCTTGGTTCTTTTAGAGTTCTTGTTTAGGTTTTTTTTCTTGAGTTTGCAAAGTTGAAGCAGGCACAGCGCTCTGATACCAATGTCAAGTGTAGTGGAAGTGTTTAAGGATTTAGCTTGGATCTAGTACTCTACAAAAACACAAGGGACTCTTACTTCACTTGAAAGAACTGAACTAAACTCAAAGAAGACTTACTTCACTTGAAATGAATTGAAAGAAAGAGAGAGACAAGAGAGACAAAAGAGACAACATAGGGATGTCAGTTCCCAACCCTCAAGGGGCTCCCTTTCTCTGTTGCTAGAGAAAGTACTTTCTTTAATCTTAGACAAATGCTCATAGAATAAATAAATGCTAGGATGCTGATGCTAATGGGTACTAATGTTGTGGTACTTGACAATGACAAAAAGAAATACACGTTTTTATAGATCCCATTGTGTAAGAGGGGGGTCTAACAGACATTGCTAATATTCAATCGTTTTTGTACAATTTTAACAAGCAAAGAGCCAAAAGTGTTCTACTATAGATCTGCAATCTTTGGTGATACTACGGTGAGGATCTGCAACCGCCAATGCATGCAAAGCTGAAATGAAAAAACACTAGCTAATTTGGGATGAATCTACAAAGCATTGGGTTCTTTGGGATGAAACCAAAAACACTAGGCTGTTCTGAGTTTGGATGGTTGATGCAACGAGGATTTGCAACCAATAAGGGTGTGGTATGGCGAGGTTCAAGGATAACCTGAAAATGTTGGTTTTATGGCCTGAAAAAGCTGGTCTCCAATGCTAAAAATGTTGGGATGATCATGGAGAAAATGCTAGAGCTCCTGGGTTTTCTCCGAGGGTTTCTTGTTGACAGAAGTGGATACATGCTACATGCGGATGCGAATGAAAAAAAGGTTAGGGATCTTCTCTCCAACTCCTTCCATATACGCATAAGAGGCAAGTAGATCTTGGTACTCAAGATCTAGGTTCTTGTGTATCCAATGTCAATCTTTCACAAAAATCATGGTGTGCGAGGTGGGATCTGGTAATTCCATGGTCAGAACTCGAAGATTCTTTAGGAATAAAAAATGGGAGAGGTTCTTGGGGTTCTAGAGTTCTTGGTTCTTCTTGGCGGGTTCTTTTGTAGGTTCTTCACTTGAGTTTGCCAAGTCAAAGCATGCACATAGCTCTCATATCAATGTTAGGTGCAATAAAAGTGTTTAAGGATTTAGCTCGGATCAAGCTCACATCAGGCTTGCCTCCAACCATAGACTTAATATGGCATCACCCCCAATCTTGAGAGCCTGCAGCCTGTTAGGTAACCTCTACCACAAACTCCACTGTCCCATACCAATGAGTTCACACAAGTATGACTATGCAGCAAATCCACCCTCGGTGTAGAGTCCAAGTGTGGTGATCACACGAGACAATTTCAAATAAGACTCACTCCTAGACACGTTGGTGCAACCAAAGTTGGTATGAGAAGGGAAGTTATGTATGTCAAGCTATGCGTGCTATCAGGTGTAGGACAAAGGACCAAGGCCAATGTGGAGGACCTGGGTAGGAAAATGATAGTGGAAGTGTATGTATAATGTGGTTTTTTGGTCAAAAAGGCTCCAGATTTGTCCAGAATGGTCCAGTTTGGGTGACATATAAAGGTGCCCAACATACTGAGTTGGTGCTCTAAAATATGGTCTTTGAGATGTTGTCCAAGTTGGTCCAAACGGCTCGTCAAACAAAGCCACGATGTGAAAGATAGAGCGGTTTGAAGTTAAGAGGGTTTGTCGATTTCCTACGGATGGGGCAGGTATGGACATGTGGCATGTGGGACGGGTGTCTAACCTCACTCCTATCTTATTGCAGACATAGCAAGAACCACGAATATAATTGTCAATCAATGGGATGAAGCTGACTCAACTAGTACATAGAGGCTACAAGAGGTTGACAGTCTTTTGGAAAACAACAAAAAACTCACACCTAACTAAGGCTACACTCAAATGACTAAAATCACCAAAATCTAATCTCTCATCGGTAAACAAATCACATCCATTACAGTATCAGACAAAACCAAACGTCAAGAAACATCTTAGACATGTTTATAAGACCTAAGCACACATGTTTATGGTCTCAAATCTTACTTTAGGTCAAGTGCAAAATCCACGACTATTAACAGAGTGAGTTTTTTACCTAGTCTTTTTTGGCTCAGAATGCATCTAAATGCTTAGAAATGATGCCCCAATACCTTGCCTATACTTAGTTTTATTTTAAATAAAAAATTCCTACTTATGATGAAATTAGACCGCAGCTCGGCGGTGCTAAAAGCTACGAAATATTGTGAAATGCTTACATCAATACGTAGAGCACTTACATGCGGTTGCAACGCAACAGAGGCAACTACAATGTGACAATCAAGGATGGAGTAAGAAGCATGAGAAGGAGAGAAGTGAGCACCATTAGCTCACGCTGTGTTTCTATTATCCAAAAACTAACAAAAATTGGCTTTCATACCTTAGCCAAGGTTTTTGGTGGTCAAAACTAATAATCTGGTAGCTATAACTATAACTAAAGACAGGTTGATACAATCTGGAAGCTTGTAGCCCCAGCTCATCAATTACAAATTTTATTTGCAAAATAGGAGTTACAATATTCCAAATTCATCAAAATAATAAGTGTTTTTACAATGAAATCTCCGAAAAATGATATTCGAGTTAGCTTGTTTCTAACATTCCCACCCTCCTCGCTCGTGTCGTCCCTTGGCACATCTTTATGGGCTGAATTAATCTTCGGGTTGATGGTTGGAGAGGCGGTCTTTAAGCGCATGGAGTGCTTTCTCATATCTTAGCCTTCGATCTCTGTTAGGTACCTGCAAGAACTGCATGGTGACTCGATTTTTAAGCTCAATGGCTGAGTAGCCAACAAATCTGGATGTTAGGTTGCTTATCACTAACCCAAATATATTCGTTCTCCAAGTGAAGAACTCTGTATAAAATGCTTCCTCAAACACCAAAATATTGCTAGAAGGCAAGAACATGCATTGGGCGTAGAAGCCGTAAAGAACTTCTTCAGAAGGCTGGCTATGTAGGTCGTAGCAGAGACCCTTACTTCCCTTGAGAAATGACATCCATGGTGCTCCTGCTTGCTTTGGCTTGTGAAAAGCTTCAATGCATGTGAGCAAAATTCGGCAAATTTTGTAGAGCATGGCACATGACAGATCAAGGAGGCTTTTGAAGAATGTCATGGCGCTCGTTATGGTTTTCACCATGTATTCCTCTGTCAATGATCCCTACTCTGGAGCTGGCAATCTTAGATAGTTCAGCCATGTAGGCCGCTTCTTAGTTAGTGCCTTATGTGCTTGCCATGTCCTTACCCGTGGTACAGGACAAAAGGTTGGGTCTTTTTGAAGGGCTACAGGTGCTCTTGTCAACAGTATCAAACATCTGGGATTCTAGTCAACCAGCTCTTTCTCCACTTGGGGTGGACATCCTCTGTGCCATCTTCCTGCATATCTTTATATAGTCTTTCTTGCACTTGTAACGGATATGGAAATAATTGTTGATGTCATTGGGCATTGATTTGGTTGGGAGTGAGTTAAGTGACATTGATTGAATGGAGAACTCTTAACTCCTAATCTATCACTGCTTCCATTTTTCATGTGTCTCTTGGGAAACCTGCTTCTTTAGTGCGTCTTCTTCTGCTTTAGACAATTGGACCATGGGCACTTGCTCCTCATCTGTTAGTGGTACTTGAAATTCTTCTTCTCCTCCTAGACCTTCTGTCGGTTGTGTTTCCATCTCAGCAAAAGAGACTGATGGCATTTCAACATTTGGTTGCTTAGAGGTACCAGGTTTTTCTTGTGTCTCTGACTGTCCGTCTTGCAACAGATTATTGACTCTCTTTAGCTCGTCTATCTCCTTGAGCTGTTGTTCTTCTTTTTTTACCCGCATCAGTGCGAGGTCTCTTCTTTGGGATTGCTCTAGCTTTAACTTGATTTCAAGATCCTTGTTCTTATTTTCCAATGCTTTATATACTTCATCTGTACCTTTGATCCAGGCAACTGCAGGATTTTCCCTGATTTGTTGCAAAAATGTTGCCTGATCAATTGATACTTTTCTCTGAGTATTGCAGAGAGGCATTTGCTACATTGAGCTCCACTTGGATCTTCTATACTGACAAAGTTGTGGTTAAGAGTTCATTGGTTACCTCTATCAATTGTTGGTATTTGGTCTTGTAGGCATTTGATAACTTCATTAGAAGTTTGCCCAGTTCTTCCATTTCCTTTTGTTGCTTCTCTTTGGCTAGCTGGTGTTGTTCCGTTTCAGCTCTTAGATCTTGTATTTATCTTTGCAAACCTGTGATGACATTTATTATGTCATCTAATTCTCCTTGTAGAGCATCGATCACCATCTTTAGCTCTCTAGCCTTAGCATTGCGGCTAAGTGCTCTTGTTCGCATTTTTCCAGTCATCTATTGCATCTACTTGGTATATTCATTAACTTGTAGGATTACCTTATCATTATTCTCCCATGCTTCATGCTCTGTAGGCTGCCTAGATGTTTCAACAGTCTCTATGTGTGGCTCCTTGGGTGGGGTTGTGGTTGCGTTGGGGTTTCTACCTCTCCTTGAGGCTGTGCGGCTACCTCTAATGCTTTGGTTGCTTGAGGTCTTGTGGTTGCCTCTGTGGTTTCCTATTGGGTGGTTGTAGAAGGTGTGGCCTCTCTTTGTTTAGTTGGCCTTGGTTGATCAAAATTGGTTGCTGCCAATTGTTCAAAACTTGTTGCTTCCTGCGGTCCAGGCTCCTTTTCTTTGGCTTCCTCGCCCTCATTGGGTCTAACTGTTGGTGAAGGGGAGAGGGCTTGGCATCGGTTGGTCTTCTTGTTCCGTAGCAGGTGAGGTTAGCTTCAAAGACATATCTTTTGGGTCGTGTTGTGTCTCTCCTTGTTCCGTTGCCTCTGCATGTCTTTGTTGCTCTGTTGCTTCTTCTCCTGCTTTTCTCTCAACTTCTTGAGCTTCTTCTAGCTTAAGTTCTTTTTCTTCTGCATACATTCTTTCAAGGAAGTTTGTGGGGTCCTTTCCTTATTTCCTTGTAGGGTTCCTTGTTCTGGGTCCCCTTATCTCTTTTGGAACCCACTTTTTCGGATCCTCACCTACAGCTTGGCGGCTTCTTTCGTAAGTGTGTTCTTCTTTTTCAAACCTCGCCTTTTTCTAATGAGGTTCCTCTTAGTGTGCAGCCACTGCTTTCTTCTTCATCTCTTGTACTCTGGCTCTCCTCTCTTCATTATCTAAGCTCTCACTACCATGAGCATCATGAGAACTTTCTACGGATTCTTCATCTAACTTGTAAGCTCTCTTTGACAATCATGTGGTTCTTGGAGAAGGCTATGTAGAAAAAATCCATGTCTTCTGATCTTGGACAGGTGGAAAATTGTCAATACTTCAGGTGCACCCAGATATGTGATTTTACCTTCTTTTTTGGTGCCCTTCAGCGTTGTCAACACATACTGAGCGTGATCAATTGGTTGCCTAGTTGTCAACTTCAACACTTGGGTGAATGTAGTCGCAACTGCATGATTAGGGGTGGTGTACCGTGGAGATCTCTTTTCTAGAAAATGGAAGTGTTGATGATACAAACGTTGTCGGGGGATATGTGTTTGCTACGTGAGCCGGGCCAAGCGCCGGGCCTCTAGCTGTGGGAGGTGTGAAAGAGAGAGAACAAGAACAACAGATGTAACTGAATCTGGAAATCACTGCAATCATCAATTAATTGATTAAAGCTTTGAGTACAACTTAATTCTTAGCCAAGGTGGGCTGTTAACAGCACCGTCACTCGGATCATCTAATAACTAGGAGTTTAAGCTCCCGTTTTTACAGGATTAACCGGGACGTTAAAGCGACCGAACTTAACAAAATGCTTAATCAACTTCGGACTGATGTCGGTGATGAGATTCCCTTCTGTCGCTTTATCTGCCTCATTTACCTAATTCTGCTCATTGCCTCAATCTTTATGCATCAATTATTGCCAAATTCTCTGCAAGCTATCTCTATGTAGCATCCTTTGATCGCCTCTGTTGTCCTTTCTATGCTTAATTGAGAGAAAGATTGAGAGATATCTTTCAACATCCCCCCCCTCAGTCTTTCTCGTTCTTCACCTCCTTCACAGATCCTCAATTTTACTCCTTCACTTTCTCTTAAGGGATTTGCGAGACTCACCCCGATAACTTAGGGGTTTGTAGTCGTCCAAGCTCTCCCTTGCTTAGCTTCAAGAACGAGATCAAAAGAGATTTTTAGAGAGCTTTGCCTCCTTTGTCTTTCCGAGCATGAGAGCGAGAGAGAAGGAACACTGCTTGCTTGCCTCCTCTTCAAGCTCGAGAGGGAGAGAGAAAGAAGCTTTGCCTTGATTGGAGATCGAGAGAGAGAAAGAGCTCGCCTTCTTGCTTACCCTGCAGCAGCTGACGTCTTGCTTGCTCGTTAACTCCCCTTGCAAGTTTCCTCGCCTCACTTAGATTAGGGATTGAGAGAGAGGGCTCGCCCTTCTTGGCCCTTACCTCCTTGCCTGAGCTGGAAATCGAGAGAGAGCTCCTTCCTTGCCTATTTGGCTCCTCCCGAATCTCCTCGTAATCTCCTCCTTCAGTTCCTCGCCTTGGCTCCCTTCCGTTAACTCTCCTTTCTGCCTCTTTCATTTGATAGCCCTTATTCTTCTTATGCTTGCACCCGTCTCATGCAAAATCACCCTCTATTAATAGCGTGCCTTCTTTTTGCAATGGCGCCGGCGTCATTGACGTGGCATGGGAACAACGCTATGACATGGCAGTCGATGTTTTCAGGCAGCTCAGATGATGACCCCTCTGGTGCCGAAAGGGAGCGCCATGGCCTGCTCGTCGTTTTTCGTTTCATCTGCATGCTCATCCGATCGCTCTACAGCCTGTTGCCAGTCCTGCCCTCTTTGCTTGCGCCTCTGCTCGTCATCTTTCTGCCATGCCTTCATATTTCCTTTTGTTCACACCCTCTTTTACTTGGGGTGACCATTAAAATTGGCTTTGGGCGGCCGGGCTTTGTTAGTGGGCGGCCGGTCTTAGTGGGGAGCCCTTAGGTTATGAAGGGCACCACATTTGGCATACATATCGACTGAGGCAATGCGAAGCAAATCATTTTGCTCTTGCAAGTCACAGCCATGTTGACATTTTCCCGCGACACAACCTTCAAGATGCTAGTATAGGTAATATCATTTTGAGAGAGACACGAGTTTGTATTTGCTTAAGCCATAGCCGTGTTGGGCATTTCCTGTATCAGTAACTCTTCAGTATATGAGATTTTTGTCAGGCGCAATATTTCAACCAAGAATTAATACATGACGTTCCGAAACTTGGCCGAAGTCAAAAATTCCCTGATGGCACTCCGATCGAGCGGACCGAACTGGTATGGAACCGTCCCCCAGTGAATATTTAACTGCTAATATCTTGGCGACCGGGACTCCGATCACTGATCTGAAAAGACCGACGCACTCCAAAAATTGAGCACTTCAACCTGATGCATTCATTTCAGTTTTGTCCCCTCAGCTAGAGTTTCCCAATCCGGTACAAATCTGCAATCGACTTAAACTTCAAAGTGCCATAACTTCTTCACCGTAGCTCCAATCGACGAGCCGTAAAGACAAGAGGTAGAGCACTTCAAGCACTACAATTCTAGATCATAATCTTTCATCTGTGGTCACTGCAAGGATACTCATTTTTGGCATCATTGAGGCATCTATTGGCCCTTTTAAGCCGCATCTGGCATATTTTAATCATTAAACTTGGCCTGTTAACAAGCCCTCATCACTACTCAGTAAATGTGTAGGCTTCAAAGAAGCTTAGCTTGCATTCCTCTGCTCTTTTCTCTTCATGGCAGCGGAGCTGCACAACATCCACCCCCTTTGAACCTGCACAGCCTCCGGTCTATGCCAATAGCACTTCAATATACATCTTCTTTAGGTACCTTAAGCTCTTTCCATCATCAGACTCACATGATGAAAAACGAAATAAGGCTGATACCCCACCATAAATTTTCCAGCTTAATCATTAGGTAGCTGTCCATCAAAAATCTATGAACTGTATCTGCCGTATCTTCAAAGTATTCAATTATGGATAACCTGTTTAGTGAACCCCGCCAGACTCAAGTGCTCCAATTAATGATGCACACGGCTTGACCATTAAGCTCTCTTTAAGGAACCCTGTCAAGCTCAAGTATGCCTTACTCTGTCTGCACACGGAATGGCCGTCAAGTCCTTTACCTCAAGAGTCATCTGGAAGCCAGCCATGTAATCTTATTGACTGCATAACCAAAAACTCTTATGACTTAGCGTAATCTAAGAAACAAAACCTTGTACCATGCAACCTGCTGCAACAGATAACTAGTACTCTTCAAATCTCGAACTTTGCACTTTAGTAGCCCTCGGGATCAAACGGGAAACTAATCGTTTGCCCAACTGTGAGCATTCCTTTAAAAAATTTGCCCCATCCTCCAGGATCATAGGGAAAGTACAAGAATTTCCACTTAATAAAGCATAAACATAAATTAGCCCACAAATCTTTATATAAACCGCCTGGGTCATATGGCATATAAGGCAATTGCCCAGGACCATGCATATATCTGTCACCTCCTGGGTCAAAAGCTAGCTCAAAATCCCATACATCATAGGGTAACATCAAATTCCATATAGCATCGGGTAGCATCAGATACTGCCATATCCCCTGTGCAATTGGCTCATCCAATTCTTGATCATGAATCACAGGTAGAAGCATTGGCAGTACACGTTCACTTTCACTAGTATTGGAATCCGAATCATGCATTTCTGAATATATCAAGTCTCTGGTAAAATCCTCTTCATTAGGCTCAAAATATGCATCTGAAAACAATTTTCTATCTCGTAGAGGCTCAAAATCAAGTAGTGCATCATCTAACAACTGCATAAGTTCATCGTCTAACTGAAACTTGCTCATGCATGATTTTGAATTGATTGGTATCCTTAGCATTTATGTTTGAGAACCCTTCCAAAGTTTCGTCCAATAAGCACATAAGGTCTAGGTCCACCACTAAAGAAGGTTCCTCCATCTTGTACATCTCAAGTTGCTGTAAACTAAGATTTCCACATGTGACATGCATACTAAATGCATTTGCTGTAAACTGCTCTTTAAGCCTTTCACCCTCATCCAAATATCTTTGCACTTCTGTAGCACAAAGTTTAGCATGCACATTGAAAATTTCATCTACTGCCCTGTCTATATCATCAGCACAATGAAACCAATCATATTCAACATCAAGAGATTGCACTTCACTATGCACCCCCTCTGAATCAGCATCATCAATTTCATGATCATTCTGCCATAGTGTGAGCCCTGTGTCACAAATCCTCGATAGAGAAGAATTTTGCTCCCTCTCTAAATCACCATCATCAAATTCAGGATCAGTGTGCTAGACTGATAGCTCTAGGTCACATAAAATTTTCAAAGAAGGAGTCTGCACCCCCTGTGATTCATTATCATCACATTCAAGACCAATTTTCCACTTTTGTAGTTGTGCTTCACAAAAACTTGTCAATGAAGGAGTCTGCACCCCCTCTCATTCATTATCATCACATTCAAGACCAATTTTCCACTTTTGTAGTTGTGCTTCACAAAAACTTGTCAATGAAGGAGTCTGCACCCCTTCTGAATCAACATTTTGCAGATCTTCAAGCACATACTCTTGCTTAATCAAGTCCTTAAAATCTAGTACATCCAAATTCGATAAATCTAGTACACCAAAATCCATGGTCTTGCTGCTCTCAACAGTAGCCCTGCTTTGACCTATGACATATGTATCATTAATCAACTCTTTGGCAGAACCTGTAACAATATCTTCAATCACCCCTATGGTAGAATCTGCACCAGAAAAATTTTGGTTCAATAGCAAAAGTATTAGCTGTAACTGAATCTTCCTGCATGTCTACTTGAATTTGGTTGCACTCATTCACTTGCACATCACCCTGAGCTTTAGCCACTTCATTGTTTTGATCCCCTGATTTCTTTTCCTCTTGTACTACAAGTATATGTTCTTGGCAAAATTCATCCTGTGTAATTTGAGGCTGTAGAGACTCACCCTCAAGGACTTCTACTTCATGCAAGGCATCTGCAAACCCCAACTTCTCATACACAGCTTTGACTATGTCTTCATCATTAGCCTATAAGAAGGTAGCATCCTGTACAATAAACTCATCAATCACAGCTTCTAACTTTGATCGTACTTGCCCTAGGATATCTATGTAGTCCGGTAGACTTGCACTCTCATCTTGATAGCCTTCATACTACACATAACGTACTTGCACAATAGCTTCTTTGAAATACTCCCAGTCATCATTGCAAGCTTTGGTAACTTCTTGAATCTACTCCTTCACATCTGAACTCACTAAATGCTCAAAAGATTTGATCATCAATTCTTCCGGTATCCCTCTTACCTTGGTCTCTAGCTCATAGCACTCTAGGTAGCCCTCTGGATCGTATCCATCAAAGAGTTGTCTCTCATCGTATACTGCATCTAAAACTGCATCCAAAGCTTCATCGATTTGATTTTTCCTCTTTACGGTCTCTATTTCAAACAGAGATCCTTGAACCAAATGAAGCATCTTTGCAAAATCTGGAACTGTTGACTTATCATCAAAACCGTTCGCACTTAATTATGCAATCATCTTCATCATCTGCTCTAAATTCTCCATCTTTACCTCCCACCCCGGCTCGTTTTGCGTCGGGTTCACCAAAGATGTCGGGGGATATGTGTTCGCTACGTGAGCCGGGCAGGCGCCGGGCCTCTGGCTGTGGGAGGTGTGAAAGAGAGAGAACAAGAACAACAGATGTAAATGAATCTGGAATTCACTGTAATCATCAATTAATTGATTAAAGATTTGAGTACAACTTAATTCTTACCCAAGGTGGGCTGTTAACAGCACCGTCACTCATCTGATAACTAGGAGTTTAAGCTCCCGTTTTTATAGGATTAAGCCGTTAACGACCCTAGACTTAACAAAATGCTTAATCAACTTCGGAATGATGTCGGTAATGAGAATCCCTTCTATCGCTTTATCTGCCTCATTTACCTAATTCTGCTCATTGCCTCAATCTTTATGCGTCAATTATTGCCAAATTCTTTGCAAGCTATCTCTATGTAGCATCCTCTGATCGCCTCTGTCGTCCTTTTTATGCTTAATTCAGAGAAATATTGAGAGAGATCTTTCAAAATATCCCCCCGTCTTTCTCGTTCTTCACCTCCTTCACAGATCCTCAATTTTACTCCTTCACTTAAGGGATTTGTGAGACTCACCCCGATAACTTAGGGGTTTGTAGTCGTCCAAGCTCTCCCTTGCTTAGCTTCAAGAACGAGATCAAAAGAGATTTTTAGAGAGCTTTGCCTCCTTTGTCTTTCCGAGCATGAGAGCGAGAGAGAAGGAACACTGCTTGCTTGCCTCCTCTTCAAGCTCGAGAGGGAGAGAGAAAGAAGCTTTGCCTTGATTGGAGATCGAGAGAGAGAAAGAGCTCGCCTTCTTGCTTACCCTGCAGCAGCTGACGTCTTGCTTGCTCGTTAACTCCCCTTGCAACTTTCCTCGCCTTACTTAGATTAGGGATTGAGAGAGAGGGCTCGCCCTTCTTGGCCCTTACCTCCTTGCCTGAGCTGGAAATCGAGAGAGAGCTCCTTCCTTGCCTATTTGGCTCCTCCCGAATCTCCTCGTAATCTCCTCCTTCAGTTCCTCGCCTTGGCTCCCTTCCGTTAACTCTCCTTTCTGCCTCTTTCGTTTGATAGCCCTTATTCTTCTTATGCTTGCACCCGTCTCATGCAAAATCACCCTCTATTAATAGCGTGCCTTCTTTTTGCAATGGCGCCGGCGTCATTGACGTGGCATGGGAACAACGCTATGACGTGGCAATCGACGTTTTCAGGCAGCTCAGATGATGACCCCTCTGGTGCCGAAAGGGAGCGCCATGGCCTGCTCGTCGTTTTTCGTTTCATCTGCATGCTCATCCGATCGCTCTACAGCCTTGCCAGTCCTGCCCTCTTTGCTTGCGCCTCTACTCGTCATCTTTCTGCCATGCCTTCATATTTCCTTTTGTTCACACCCTCTTTTACTTGGGGTGGCCATTAAAATTGGCTTTGGGCGGCCGGGCTTTGTTAGTGGGCGGCCGGTCTTAGTTGGGAGCCCTTAGGTTACGAAGGGCACCACATTTGGCATACATATCGTCTGAGGCAATGCGAAGCAAATCATTTTGCTCTTGCAAGTCACACCCATGTTGACATTTTCCCGCGACACAACCTTCAAGATGCTAGTATAGGTAATTTCATTTTGAGAGAGACCCAAGTTTGTATTTGCTTAAGCCATAGCCGTGTTGGGCATTTCCTGCTATCAGTAACTCTTCAGTATATGAGATTTTTGTCAGGCGCAATATTTCAACCAAGAATTAATGCATGACGTTCTGAAACTTGGCCAAAGTCAAAAATTCCCGGATGGCACTCTGATCGAGCGGCCCGATATGGTATGGAACCGTCCCCCGGTGAATATTTAACTGCTAATATCTTGGCGACTGCAACTCCGATCATTTATTTGAAAAGACTGACGCGATCCTGAAATTGAGCACTTCAACCTGATGCATTCATTTCAATTTTTTCCCCTCAGCTGCAGTTTCCCAATCCGGTACAGATCTGCAATCGACTTAAACTTCAAAGTGCCATAACTTCTTCACCGTAGCTCCAATTTACGAGCCATAAAGACAGGCCGGTAGAGCACTTCAAGCACTACAATTCTAGATCATAATCTCTCATCTGTGGTCACTACAAGGATACTCATTTTTGGAATCATTGAGGCATCTATTGGCCCTTTTAAGCCGCATCTGGCATACATTAATCATTAAACTTGGCCTGTTAACAAGCCCTCATCACTGCTCAGTAAATGTGCAGGCTTCAAATAAGCTTAGCTTCCATTCCTCTGCTCTTTTTCTCTTCATGGCAGTGGAGGTGTACAACAACGTGTTGGTTCTTTCACTTGCTTTTGGATGAGGTCAGCAAAGGTTGTTGTAGCAGTCTCCTTGGTGAAGGTGCCTGCTGTCTTTCTGTCTCAAGCCCTCATTGTCATCCCTTCAGTTGGCAACTTCAGTTCCTCAGCCACAATTTCTTTTGTGATCCCCACTTATACTTTCTACCCTTGTTGGTCGGTGATTTGGGCTGATCGATCCTCTTTAATTGTAGACAACAACTCATAAGCTTTCTGGAAATCTACGCTGCATGGTTCCTAGTCGCAGAATTCGCAGAGGCCCGGCCTTCTACTGGACTCCTTTGTGTTTGCAACTTTGCCACGACATCATAGGTCTCTTTTGGTAGCAGTTGCAACTGTACTTGGTGTCCTTCTTCACTCTTGAACCTGCCTGTGAAAATTGTTGTATTGTTTTCCTTAAGCTGTTCTCTAGACAAGTATGTTTCTTTGGCCGTCTTTACTAAACTCGGGTCCACTCGGGTCCAGTTGGTAGGGTGGAAGCTCTTGCACCTTCTCTTTTTGGGATACCCTTTCCTTGGCCTTCTCGGCAACTTGCATTGCTCCTGTTAAGTGAATACAGTGCCATAGTTTGAAAATTTTACAGATTATGCTATGAAATGCCCTTGAGTCTGAAATGCTGACAAATTGAGTCCAATTTTCTTCAAATCAACTTTGGAACATGCATAGATACATAAAAACATGTAAAGATCAAAATCATAAAGTCCAAGCAAAAATTTGCAAAAAAAGTAAATAATCGGGATTATTTACAACTGGGGATTTTTTCCAACTTTTGCATTTTTGACATAATAGGCTTGAAATATATAGCAATTAGATACTCTATGTGAAGTGTGGGCTCATTAGAGTGCATAGGGTGAAATCCAAATTTGCTCAAACTTGGTCAGTAGGCTCGAGACATCATGTGATTTGGTTCCATAAGGTCAAAGTTGCAATTTCTTCCCATCTTGGCAAAAAAGTAAATAATCACGATTATTAACTTTTTCATTAAAAAAATGGATTTTTTTTTGTGCAACTTGGTTCTAAGTATAATGTAGACTCTGTGTATGAGATGTGGCGTGATTTGGATCAAAAAATGTGACAGATAACTCAAAATTTGATTTGGAAGGACTTCTTTACGTTTTTTTGACAATTTTCCAAGTTATCATTGATCGTTTTGGCTCATACTTGAAATGTGGCATGTAATAGGTGTGCACAAGTGGTAGGTGATATGAAGGTACCATTTTCAAGCCAAAAAATTACAAAAGTAAATAATCATGATTATTTATAGCAGTCAACTTTTTTTTGCTAAACTTGACAAATTTGACCTAAACACATTCAATACACCTAAAGCAAGTCCTAAATTGAATTTGATATAGTTTGTCTTGTCGGCATTACTTTGTGCTTTGTCGACTCTGAAATCACCGATTTTTGTGAGTAGATGGCCTCTAGAGTTGGTTAGTCACTTTGGGAGCTATGGACTTGCCCGCTACATAGTCCTGAAGCTACTCATCCAGTTTTGGCCTCTTTGGAGTCAGTTTGACTTCGTATGTCAAATTTGACGCTTTGTAGCCTTTGAGCTGCTTTCTACTTTTTGGGAGCTTTCCTTGATTGATTTTATGAAACTATCCTTGTGTATAGTTTCAGTCTATAAGCTCTCTGTGGAGTTAGAATCCAATTCTGGCATCTGGCAAATACCTAGCTTTTCTACTTGGGACTCCCCTCGACCCCTGCCAAATGGTCATCTGGTGGTATAGAAGTGTTCTGTTATAGGGGCATGCTACAGCTCAAGTCTTGTTGAGCTGACAAGCCACTATGGTCAATTTTTGGTCGTAGGACTTCGTGCACTGCTCGGTTTCTAGGGTTTTTTCCTTGGGTTTAGACTAGCTACCAGCCATACAGAGTTGAACATTGATAAGCATAGAACTTACCCCTCATGTCTCGTGTGCGACGACGCTGTAAACGGGCTATGTGGACTCCGAAAATCGCACGCGAAGAAGGTCGAAAGCTCTCTCTTCAAGGCGACCAGTGAAAATGAGGTGATTTTAGACTACCCTGGATATCTATACTCGGACTTCCCGAACCATTTTTTCCCAAATTCCCCTATTAGTCCTACTAGACCGTGAAATCTATGTTAGACTCAAAAATTTCTTCAATCGGATTCCTGTAGCTCGTTCTGCAAGAATTTGCGAAAGTAGGCCTTGGCCACCTAATTTATGCTTCCTGCTTCCATCTGCCGATTTGATTGAAATTTTTTGTGTCTGTCGCTTTGTCCTTGTGATCATAAGCATGTCTTCAATTTTTCCATCTGAGCTCATTTGCTATTTATTATTAATTTTTGACGCGTTTATTGAAAAAATCAAAGAAAATAGTAAAATGCGCTAAAAAAGAAAATTGAAAATCTAGTAATTAAGAAAATCCATTAAAAAGCACAGATTTATTGTTTTTGTTGGATTTCTCTATTTTTAAGTCCTAATATCAAGAAAAAATGATAAAAAATCACAAAAAAAAGATTGATTTTTAATGAGTTTCTGACAGTATATACACTATTTACACTCATCGAAAAGATGTTATCAGGTAAATTCCCATGTTGATAATTTGTAAGAGCATTATTAGTTAATTCTGCAAAAAATCACACGTTAACATCAAACTCTTTCTCTCTCTTCAAAAACATTGCCCTTAATTACTTAGCTCCCTTCCGCCCCTCCTAGATGGCATACTCCGGAACGACTGAGTGTGGGTTGAAAAATCGTGTCTATGCATAGCCTTGGTTGGCTCTACCATGCTTTGAAGATCAATGCAGTTCAAACCATTATGCTATGCAAGAGTTGGGTCTTGAGTAATTAACTCAAGGGTTTCTGATGTCGAGGTTTTCTTTTGATGTGTGCCAAAGAGCAAATCTTGTAACATGTGTGCTATTTGCTTAATCGTACCATCAGGATGCTTTGGAACGTTGATTTCCTGAGCTGTTGGTATTAATAATGATGGTTGTAGAGCTTTTACCCGCCATTGGTATCCTGGTTTTCTTTGATCCAAATGTATTGGTTGAGTCTTTTGAGACTTAACTCTCCACTGCATCATCGGTTTTACAGTTTGCAGAAAAGATAAGTGCTCCTTTTTCTTCCAAACCCATTTTGCTTTAGGTTCCTTGCTCGAAAATTCTCTTCTTTGTATTTTGAACCTTGGAACCGTCTTTGGTACTATTGATGATGTTTTGGGCACCCAAATTTGAATCGGCTTGTTCTTAAGCTGTGCTTTTGATACCCAAATTTTCCTCACTCCTTGCATGCTACTTGTAGCATTTTCTTTTCTATAGGATGAAGAAGATTGATTGCTTTGTGGTTTGTTCTTTTAGTAACCTCCTTTCCATTCCTCCTTGCTTGGTGCAATTGGAACAATGAGTTGTTCACCTTCAGGTGATAGCTTGATCCTATTGGTATCCCAATCTGGTACTGCCTTGTAAGTCGTAATTTGGCATCCATGGGCTTCCAAGAATCATTGTCTTATTCATGCGTTTATCTGGTAAACATACAAACTGATGAGGGCATGAACATCCGTGTACTATCACATTTAAGTTGACTAATCCCAATGTTGGTGTTGGGTTCTTGTTGCATCCTTTAATAGTCACTATTCTTACTGTCAAAGATGGACTTGTTGCTTTCTTGTACATGAAAAAATGACTGCATTTACTCGAGCTCCTGTATCGACCAATGCATTTGTGCTATGATTGTTTTGTTGTACTTTGATGCGAAGGTCCATTCCATCTATCCATTCATCATCTGTTCACACTGCATCTTTTTGTAACTCCCATTGTCGTTCATCTAGTTCCATATGTTGATGTAATAGGTATTTGTTGATTTTTGTGAGCATCTTTCCTTTTAAGTACTCGAATCCGAGCTTCCTCTTGGGCTTCATCAATAACCTGCTCTCGTTTTATAATTCTTTGCTTTGCTACATGCATCTTCTAGCAATTCATTGGTTAGTGGTAAATTGTACTTCTTTAAATGGCATCCACTAATCCAATTAGCCATTGGTTCACCATCTAGGGTGGACAAATTAACTCCACTAGGAGATACATCTTCAATGCTAAACGGTCCATTTTTCTTTTTCTTAAACTTGGGAATGTGTTGCTTAAGGGAATAGACTAAAACTAGGTCCCTTTTTTGAAGATTTTTGTAATTAGATGGGAATCAAAAAACTGTTTTTGCTTTTGCTTTTGTACATAGATGTGAGCTACAGCAGCTGGCCTTTGCTCATTAAGCTTTTCTAAATCTTCAAGCCTTTCTGACAATTCATCCCTAGTCCAGTCAAGATCCTTAGCTACCCTTAGTGTCGGCAATAGAAATTCTATTGGCAATATGGCATCAAGACCATAAACAAGGTTAAAGGGTGTAGCATTTAAAGCTGTTTTGAATGAAACTCTATAAGCCCATAGAGCAGCATGGAGATTCATTTCCCAATATTTCCTTCCTGAACTAACCACTTTAGTCAATACCGAGCTAAGAATTTTATTCGTATGCTCAGCTTGTCCATTTGCTTGTGGGTGATAGGGAGCTGATTTGTTATGGATGACCATAAATTCATTAAGCAGATATCCAATTACCTCATTGAGGAAATGAGTTCCCCTATCACTGACAATTTCTATTGGCAGTCCATATCTTATGAACACGTACTTATATAAGAATGCACTTGTGGTACTGGAATCATTATTTTGAGTTGCTTTAGCCCCGACCCACTTGGTCAAATAGTCCATAGGTACAATGATATATTGAGCATGGGCTCTATAAGCACGTGGTTTTAGTGGCCCAACAAAGTCTATACCCCATTTTGTGAAAGCTCTAGCCCCCATCATTGGTCTTAAGGGCATACTATCTACACGGGTTGGCATTTTTGCTTGTTGACATGCATCACACCTTTGAACATATTCTTTGGCATCTGCAAAAAGTGTTGGCTACCATATGCCTGCCATTAAGATTTCTCTTGTAGTGGTCTCACTAGAGAAGTGACCTCAAACTAATCCGGCATGTGCTTGTTCTATAATGGGAATATATTCGTCTTCATTTGCACAAAAAACGCAAATGTTGATCCATACCTCTTTGATACAATTGGTTTTCAATAAGAGCATAGTCTCTTGCTTCAGTTTTAGTTGCTCTTTGACGGCGTTTACTCATATCCTCAGGAAATGTTCGACTTGATAGGTAAGTAACTAGATAGTTACTCCACTTAGGAGCAAGCAACATTTGGAACAATGTTACATGAGGTATGGGTGCTTCTTTCTAACATTGAGGAAAATTTTTAACAAAAGAATGAACATCACTCCACGTTGTTGGCCAAAATACTCCAAGTCTCAAGATCCGTTGCATAGTTTGGTCTTTCCCAAAGTGAAGTCCTACTATGGTAATATGTACTTGACTTAGGTATTGGGTTTTCTCCTCAGGATTAATGGATAAAATAAGTATTTCATCTCGATTTCTTTTGTACAACCTTCCAGCTAGTAATTGATACATAGACGATTGCTCAATTAATCTGGTTGTAATAGGAAGTGGTATTTCTGAATCCACTTGAGCTATTTTCATCAATGATACCATATTTTCCAATCACCAATGTATCATTTCCACGGAGAACAGATATGCATCTGGTAGATCATCGTCTACTCCCTTAAATGGTTCTCCTGAAACAATCCTTGACAAATGATCTGCTCTTTGATGAGTGGTGCCCTTTTTCACAACTACAGTAAAATTAAATTCCAAAAGAATGATGAACCATCTCACTATTCTTCATGTGCTGCGTGGCTTGTTGACCAAGTACAATAAGGCTTGGTGGTCCACGAAGAACACAAATTTGTTAGCTAATAGGTAATGTCTATAATTTTTCACAACATACATTATTCCTAATCCTTCCCTTTTGGTGGTTGTATAGTTTTTCTCTGCCATATTCAATTGCCGGCTAGCATGAGAAATAGGAAAATCAATTTTCTTGTCTCCTAGTTGAGCTATTATATACCCGATGGAAAAATTGGAAGCATCTACATGTATGTGGAATATCTTATTCTAATCTGGTGCTTTCAATATGGGAGTTGAAGTGAGAGCTTGCTTAAGCTTCATGAAGGATTCTTCACACTCATCAATCCATTCAATGTGTGTAATCAAGCTATACATGGGTTTTGCAATTATAGCGTACACGTAAATGAACCGTTTGTGATATCCACAATGTCCCATGAAGGCTTGAACCCCTTTGACTTTTGTCGGTCTAGGCAAATCCACAATAATGAATTTTATCCATATCAGTTAGCTATGCCATTTTTGGACACTATATGTCCAAGAATTTTTCCTTGTCTACCCATGAATGTACACTTTTCACGATTTAAGAAAATCCTATAAAGTCTACATTTTTCCAACACCTTTTTGAGGTCTTCAAACATAATCAGCCTGGATTGATGAATGTACACATAGATCGTCCATATATACTTCCAAGAAATTTTAAAGATATTCTTTAAAAGCATGGCTCATAAATCTTTGAAAGGTGGAAGGAGCGCTAGTTAACCCAAAAGGCATAACCCTATGGGCAAAAATACCTCATTCCATTGCAAAGCAGTTTTATGCTGATCTTTAGGGTCAACCAAAAGTTAATTGTATCCCGAAAATCCATCTAAAAAGCTGTAAGATTATTCTTCTATAACTCGTTCTAAAACATGCTCAGTGATTGGCAGAGGGAAGCTGTCTCTAATGGTGGCTGCATTCACTTTCTTGAGATTGACACACACCCTTAATTTTCCATTCTTCTTAGGTACTACCACAATTGGAGAAATGAATTTGGATTCCTTTAGTTTTTCAATCTCTTCTTTGATCTTCTTGGCAAATGTTTCATTATATGTGTATGGCCTTTGTCTACTTGGTTTTGCATCATCTCTCATGGGTATGGTATGTTGACAGATTTATGGGTCAACACCCTTGAGATCCTTATAAGACCAAGCAAAGATATCTCAGTATTCTTTCAGTAAGCTTAACAAAATCTATTCTTCTTCTTCTGTTAGGTCATTTGCAATGTAGGCAGGTCTAGGCTCTTCTCCTAGTTCAACCAAATCTATATTTTTTGCGTTTTCAGGTCCTTCGTAGGACTCACCCTGTTTCTGTAGTTCCTTGACAGGATGTTCGTCTATGATTTTTCGGTCTTGGAGAGTATATTTCTTGTAATGGGATGGAACGCTCATTACATATTTACCTTCCTCCTCAGTGGTTTCCATTTTGGTTGTATATATCTCCTTCAGAGATTTTTTCAACTCTTGATATTTCTTTCTCCGTTAAACTCGTGTCATGGTTGAATTCTTGTCCTGGTGTTTCGGTTTTACTTGAGTTTCCTTTCTCGTTTTTCTCAATGTTTTTAATATTTACTACTTTTTGTTTAAAGGATACCTACCAGTGATTTTTTCTTTGACACAATCATGTGCATCTTTCTACATCAGAAACTATGTTCTACTGGAGACTAATGGCATAAGTATAGCTTTCAAGTTTCTGGTGTCTCTTTTTCTTCTATACCATTTCTGTCTTTTCGGTTCCTGGTTTGGAAATTCAAAAAACTTTTCCTTCTCTCCTTTTATGAGTAGTTTAGCTCTCACATGTTCTCTTTTTAACCCTGAAGCATCTAAGGTAGGCGAGTGTTCTTCTAACTCATCTGTTGCATTATAGTATAGGTCTGAAAAGACTTGTGGAGCTTTCATCAAGGCCTTTGATTCCTGAATTTTGTCTTCAATGTGAAGAGTTGAGATCATTTGTATGGAAAATATGTCACAGCCATCCTCATTGCAAAATTGAGTAGGCATAGACGTATTTACACATACATTCATTGTTGCTAAAATATGAGTCCACTCAAATGGCTCAAACAAATACTCTGGAAAGGGTTCAGGTACATAGGCTTTGTCTATGTAATACCTTTCTAAGATACATTCTTCTCATTTTAAGCTCCCATTTTTTGAGGCTCCGTACATCCAAATAGGTGTGTCTTTGCTCAACCAAGATGGAAGCTTAGTTTCAGCCAAAGAGACTGAATCAAATTCTTGTATGGGTGTTTGCATGACATCTCTATAAGTGTGATCTTTAAATTAACCCTTGTTATTGATCCCACTTGCTTCAAGTATAGATAATTGTTTTCCCAATCCTTGATGAGTTGTACTTGTCGCATGAAAGATCTTCCCAAGATGATTTCATAATTAAGTTTCTTTCCAAAGTCCACTATGGCAAAAGTGTGATGATATTCAATCACACAGGAATTAACTATCACTTCTTCAAGCAGTCCTAAGGGTCTTTCGATATGTCCATCAGCCAATTGCAATTTCATTCGAGTTTGTCTAATGGATGGTTGTCCCCAGGATTCTTATACTACTTTCGTGGCTATGGCTATGCATGCCCCACTATCCAGTATTGCCATGGTTTCTATCTCCTTATATTGCATTGGAAGGGTTGTCTTTCCTTCTTCCCCTTTGTAGTATTCTCCGACTTTGTTCATTGGAATAGATCTAATCTCTTTTTTATCCATTTCGTGCTTCAACTTTTCCATTTTTTTTGCGATTAGCCCTGTTATCCCCACCTTCTCTAGAGTTTTTTTTAGATCATTCCATAGATTTAGTCTGATTTTTAATAGTTCTCCTAAAGTAAGAGTGCATTGAATGGGTGTAGACACGATTAAATGGATGTTATCTACCTCTAGGGTCTATTCCGCTCTTTTTTATCTGAGTGGTTTTACACACTATTGATTCATCTTCGTTATCTTCCAAGTAAGAGGGTAGTGTTTTCAAAGTCAATGGTTATTCCTAAAGCTTCAGAGCCGCAATCCCCATACAGGGATTGTACATCCATATCCATATCAGGAGGTAGATTGTCTAAGAAAACTTCCTCTATAGGAGCTGACTTTAAAGTTAGGCTCCCATCATTGATCTCTCTAAATTATTCCCATAAGTTTCCTGACTAGTCTTCTTCTACAAATGGAATTCAGTCTAAGGCATCTTCGCCGTCCCGCACTATAAGTTTTGGCTCTTTAGTTTCCAGGTGGGGTTCTACCACCACTTCAAATTTTTCTTTACTAGTTCCTCCCACAAGCTTCTCAGGTTTTGCCATACTCTCGAGCTTGGGTTTTTGTTTTTCCAGCATCTTTTGAGTAATTCTTACCAAATTTTGATAAGATTCAAGCTTAGCTGCTTCCATGTCTGGAGAAGGATAGTTTTTCCATTGTTTTCCATGTTTTGGCCTGCTTCAAGTGCTTCTTGGTAAGCTTCCAGGCTGCATTAATAGGCTCAAAAATTTTATCTACCAAAATTGATCCTCCAGATTTCACGGTGGTTTCCTTGATTTTGCTTCCAGGTTCTTTCACCTTTTCCTGGAATAGTTTCTTTGCTTTTTCCTCGATTTCAACCCTTTGTTTCTGTTTTCTCATCTCATAACTTTTATTTCTTCTTCTCTTGGTCTTTTGAGAGGAAATTTTAGTATTCTCCGAGTCATCAGAGGAGTTATGTTTCTTTTTCTTAGCATGGGCTCTAGTGATTACCTTGATTGGAACAATCGTTTCACTCTTGGATGAGCTACTAGGTATCTTTGGACTACGTTTACTACTGTTTTACCCTTGTTTAAAGGATTTTTTGGACAATCTTGAGGGAAGTGTCCTCCCTTTTTGCAACATTGTATGCAATAAGCTTCAATTGGCTTAAGGTTCTTGTCAGGCTCTGGGCATTCATTTTTCCAATGATCATCTACACCACAGTTGTGACAGTTCTAGTTCATGGCTTAATCATGGGTCTTACCATAGGAGATCTAACACCTTAATTAGCTACATAGTACATTGGTGCAAGCTCTGGTGTAGTATAAGTCACAGGTTCTTCCATTGGTAGTGTATGTGAATTATACCAATCTCCTTCTACCATTAGGGTAGATGGACTACACTCAGCATAGGGTGTAACAGGAACTAGTGCTTGCTCATCTATGACTCCCTCTGAATGCATGTACTTTACAGGCACTGCATTATGTCCAGGAAATGGAGGTTGTTGACCCAACACAGGTTGAGGTCTTTCCATACCCATCGGTGGTCTTTGAACTGGAGCCATATTAGGCTGATATCTGTACAGGGGTTGTCTTCATGTCCTCATAGGCACATATTGAACATTCCCATCATACTTCGGTTGGTAATAGCACTTGTTGGTCTCATGGTTGGTCCATTTACCCTCGATTGCACATCATTTCTGTGGCCTAGTTGGTTGTCCGTGTTTAGGTATCCCTTGCCCTGGTCCCCTCATAGGTGCCTTTTGCATGTTATTCATCATGTCATTCATCCTTTTGAGCATGTCTTCTATGGCTAAAAACGGTGCTGCAGCAGCTGTTCCCACTTGTGCTAGTCTGGTGGATGTTGTTTTCTTGCTTTGGTTATCCTTAGGGACATCTTTTTTGTTGAAAATATCACAATTGTCTCCCAATTCAATAGCGTCTGACACACACTCTTGTAGGGTCGTATGCTTCTTGCTATACTATATAACATGAAGTTCTTTGTTTAGCATTCCCTCTAGAAACAATGATACTAGTCTTTCTTTTGCAGACACGTAGCTCTAACTCTGGGCATCTTGCAATGTATTGTTTCATTCTAGTTGCACAATCTCTAACAAACTCACTTGGTTTCTGTTTGAAGCTATAGATTTGAGCTACCGTATGGTGTTTGACCCCCGTTTGGAACATGCAGCTACAAATCCTTGAGCTAATGTATTTAAGTCCATGATTGACCTTGGTGGAATGTTTTGGAACCATGTCAATGATGGGGCACACTTTAAGGAGGGTGCAATCTTGCAGGCATGGTGTGCAGCAGACGAGGAAGAGAGAGAGAGAGAACGAGCTTGATACAGCAGGCTAAAGAACTCGCTTTGATTGATAATCTTTGATTGTGGAGTCGCATATTTTCTGTTCTTTTACTGACCTTGATTTCAATATCCTCCAAACTTGGGCTTGCATACCCAACAACCCCCCCTCAAGCCCAAAACCACTTACTATGGACTTGATATATACCATGGCAGAGTCCAATCACCTAAAACCATGAGTAGAAATCCCCCCCTTGACAATAACAGAGGTGTGTGTGTGTACTTCCCTCAAACAACCATCAATGTGAGACATACCAAAACTCGACGAAAAAACAAAGGGTGGTCTTACCACTTTTTATGTCTTTTCAATGGTTCTGCTTCAAGCGCTCTAATACCAGTTGATGGGACACAATTTATGGCGGGTGCAATATTGCAGGCATGGTGTACAACGGACGAGTAAGAGAGAGAGAGAATGGTGTACAACGGACGAGTAAGAGAGAGAGAGAGAGAGAGAGAGAGAGAGAGAGAGAACAAGCTTGACATAGCAGGATAAATAACACGCTTTGATTGATAGTCTTTGATTGTGGAGTCGTATATTTGCTGCTTTTTTACTAACCTTGATTTCAATATCCTCCAAACTCGGGCTTGCATACCCAACATTCAGTGCTTTTCCTTCTAATGTCATTCCAAATCCCTCGAATTCAGTATGGAAGTCAAATATGTGTTCTGCTCTTAGCACTTGCTTGAAGCTTGCTAAGTGGTCATATGGATCCCATGATCCAATGTATTTTCTGACTACCCATTTTTGAAAATCAGCTGGTTTGACACGTCTATTTGTTCAACTCCCGGTCTCCTTGCAGTTGGTCCTGTTCCAAGTCCTTCAAACCAGTCTGTTGGAACTAGTGACTCATGTAGCCCTGGAGTGGCTTTATAGTCACCCGGTTTTCTTTGTGATGAGGTGGTTTCTGGTTTTTTAACATTACTCTCAAAAGATCTCTCACGGAGTTCTTCTCTTGGAATAGTTTCTGGTCCTTGGCCCAATATCCAATCCCGTATGGAGTATCCTCGGTATTTGGTTTGTTCCACATCCTCAGGAGTCATCATAAAAAAGTTATTGCTATAACAATCCCAAAACAGGTAGTTGATAGATCTGTTGATCCCTTGTCTTTGATTTTGAAGATATATATGATCTTCATGGGTGTTAATTGCCCGGATTTAGCATGAGAAGTTCAAAGAAGATCTTTGGTGTTTCTATCGTCCCAACAATAGACTTCGATTCTAAGATTATCTGTACTAAGCCGTTTCAAACGCTTCAAATCAACTTGATCGTATCCCTCAAATTCTAAAGTCGGTGGTCCTTCTTTTGTTGCCATATCTGGAATTATGGTATTTACCTCTAACCCCCATTTGTCTATCATGTCAGGGTTCTCAACTTGTAAATACTGAGTTTCGTTTTTATCATCCGATTGGACCCAAAATTGCCCGATGGCTTTGTATTATGTTGGTCTAACACTATACAAGTTCCAAAGTCAAAAAGTTTATCACTGTGTCTTAGTAGTAAATAATCACGATTATTTACTTTTCATAATTTTTTACACTTTTTGGCTTGTTTTGCCAAGTATAGAACTTGTTAAGGTCTCTGGATAAGTTTCACTAAGTTTGAACAAAATTTGTTCAAGTTATCAATTGTTTTGTGTTCGCAGACTCAGTTTTCAAGAATCTGGCTTAAGTCTGACTTTTGTGATCCAAATTTCACAAAAATTGATTTGTGTGGTCTACTTGATATGCTTGACCTTGTGGTATACTCAAATGTGCAAGAATATCAAATTTTGTAGCAGATGTGAATAATCGATTATATACTCCTACTATTTTTTTGCACTTTTTTGCAACAATCTTGACACAAATCTGTTAAGCAGCCAAGTTTCATCAAGTTTGGATAATTTTTGTTCAATTGGTCAACAGTTTTGTGTCCGCAAACTGACTTTGCAAATTTGGCCACAATTTCTCAATCCAATGATCCAAATCTTACCAAACTTGATTTATGGGCTTATTATAACATGCTAAAGCTGGTGGTATGCTGACTTGGTCAAAAAAGTTAGAATATGGGACAAAAGTAAATAATCACGATTATTTTCTTCTGGAAAATTTTTGCATCTTTTTGGTCAATTGAGCATGTACACATGGTTATCACATCAACATAAGCCTATAAGTCATGTTTCACTTGTTTTGAATAAAATTTTTCCAATTTACACTCAAGTTCCCGAAAGTCAGTATAGGATTCAATTTTTACCTAGTTTTTGATCAGTTTGGTGATCCAAATTCTATGGGCCTTTACAAAAGTTGTTTGTACACATGCATAGAGTCTCTGGTATCAAGCTTTGTCACTTTTGAGCTGAAAGTAAATAATCACGATTATTTACTTTAAGCCTAAAATGAACACTTTTTTAAACTTTTTCACTGGACAGTCTTTTCCTGAGCTATTTTAAGCCTCTGAATAAAGTCAAAACTTATTTTGGCCTAAAATCTCAAGAAAAAGTAAATAATCTTTTTTTCAAACTCTTGAAATTTTTACGTCAATGTGTCCTTGAGCTTACCCATTGGTTCATACAACTTTTAAAGCATACTCTCCAGTCGGATTGAGTGATTGACAGTCTTTTGGTGCTATTTGTAGCCGTAGACTAGAAATTCTGCAACTTCACATAACAACTCACAATGGAGTTTTTTGGAGAGAGCAATGTTCTGAATCCACCTCGA
Source organism: Adiantum capillus-veneris (assembly GCF_014529385.1). Lineage (NCBI taxonomy): Eukaryota > Viridiplantae > Streptophyta > Polypodiopsida > Polypodiales > Pteridaceae > Adiantum > Adiantum capillus-veneris. The sequence goes on along the minus strand of NC_140953.1, from coordinate 93,103,114 downwards.
ATCCTACCTAACCTACTCCTAGGTTCTACTGCAATGGGGTTGTGGAAAGTGTCCACAAACACTTGTTTCTTTGTTTTTTATGGTTTCTTGTGCATTGATCTTAATAATTGTCTTGTCCATCAATCATTCAAAATCCTAATCTATTTCTACAATCCTAAAAGGCACTTACACTTACTTCGAAGCTACCTCTACACAGCAAAAGACGATAATCTTAAGGTATGCGGTTTTAAAAGAAAGTTTCTACTCTAGGAGATCCTAGAGGATGTTAAAGGATTAATTCACAAGACATTCGTATTTTTTCTTTGTTTAGGTCTCTCGATCCCTAGCAGTGGTGCCAAATGTGGGACGGATGTTTAACCTCACTTCTATCTTATTGGAGACATAGCGAGAACCACAAATATAATTATCAATCCATTGGACGAAGCTGACTTGACTAGTTCATAGAGGCTACAAGAGGTTGTCAATCTCTTGGAAAACAACAAACAACTCGCATTTAACTCAGGCTACACTCAAATGATTGAAATCACCAAAAGCTAATAGCTCATCGACAAACAAATCATGTCCGTTACAGCATCAAACAACATCCAAACGTCATAAAACTTCTAGGACATGTTTATAAGACCTACGCACACATGTTTATGGTCTCAAATTTCACTTTAGGTCAATTGCAAAAATCACGATTATTAATAGCAGTGAGTTTTTGACCTAGTTGTTTTCGACCCAAAATGCATCTAAATGCTTAGCAATGATGGCCCAATACCCCACCTATACTTAGTTTTTGATTTTAAAGCTTAAATTTCTACTTATGCTGAAATTAGACTACGGGTTGGCGACGCCAAAAGCTACGAAATAGCATGAAATGCTTACATCAATGCGTAGAACTCTTACCTGCGGTTGCAATGCAAAAAATGGGACTGCAATGTGACAACCCAACAAGGAGTAGGAAGCGCAAGAAGGAGAGAAGTGAGCACCGTCATCTCACGCTGTGTTTTTGTTATCCAAAACTTATAAAAAACTTACAAAAATTTGCTTCGATACCTTAGCCAAGGTTTTTGGTGGTCAAAACTAATAATCTAGGAGCTCTAACTAAAGACATGTTGATATAATCTAGAAGCTTGTAGCCCCGGCTTATCAATTACAAAGTTTATCTGGAAAATAGGAGTTACAATATTCTCGATTCATCAAAATAGTAAGTGTTTTTACAATGAAAGATCCAAAAAATGATATCTGAGTTAGGTTGCTGCTAACATGGCCAGAGCTGGACATGAGTTTTTTTGAGCTTGCCAAGATTCTAGAAAATTGCATGAAATGTGGGAGTTAGCCAAAATTTGTAGCTTGCTGATTGGAGTCATGGGCATCGAGATAGGCCCAATTCAAATTGGCATACAATCACGACGGGAAGGGATCAAATGGTTTCCCCCGTTTTGGAATGTAGTACCTGAGTCCATGGAGACTTCAAGTGGTTGAGAAGTGCTAGGATTTTGCAGTTAGCAAAGTGGATCTCCTATGTGGCATGACCCAAGAGCTTATTGGGCGAACCCGAGCACGTGGAGCACTGATGGCATTCGAATCAAATGTTGAAGTCCTCTTAGCTGTAAATGAAATGGAATAGGGAAAAAAAGAGAAAGAAAGGGAACGCTTGGGTTGAGAAGGCAATAGCGCCAGGTGCTATTGCTTAAGGGAACTTTTTAAGGATTTTGGAAAGTTATGGGAAAGAAGAAAAAGATGGGAGCCTTTTCAAAGAGGTTTTTTTTTCCTTCTTGGAGCAAGAGGAGGATGGAGGAGGGGAAAGTAAGAAGTTCATGCGCTCAGAGGTCGAAGCCGAAACACCATGGTGAAGCATTTTCTATGAAGCAACTTGGAACGATGAGTGCTCTGCAGGAAAGGGAGCCAGTGAGGGCTACCAAGAGGAGGAGATGGTGTCAGAGTGAATCCATACGGTGGATTTCCCATCCAGGTGTGGGTCAACGGATTTGAGTGGTGAGGGAGGAGTGTGCCCCTCTGTTGAAGCAGTGATGGCCATGGTGTGGCCTAGAGAAAAGTGTGTGTATCATGTACATGGTGTTTTCCTTTGAAGGAGGATCTTTCATTACTGGTTTTGGTGTCGTCTCTCCCCCCTTCCCCCCTTTCTTCTTTCCTTGTCTCCAAGGTGTGTTGTGCCGGTGTGTGTGAGTGTGTGCCCCGCAATGGTGCATACATGTGGGCATGTGATCTTGTCAGCAATATGTTCATTGTGAAGTGTGCAAACAAGGCCCTATTAGGGTGAATTGTCATACTCAAAGGTTTTTTTTTGAGAGGAGAGGGGTACTTTGAATACCCTGCGCTATATAGGGGCAATGGTTTGTATGCTGGGTGTGTTCCCCATTCCCCCTCTCCATCTTCTGGTTCCCCCACTAAGGAGAAAATTGATTGCTCCTTGGTGATGCATTTGTAAGCAAAAATGTGGCAGAGTGTTGGTCCAATTTTCAATGGTGAAGAGGCTGCGGATGAATCGATTTGCAGATTTTGAGTTGTTTATGCTACATGTGGAGTGATGAAGAAAACTTGCAGACAATGCCACTGATGCTGCGAGGTAAAACAAAGGCATGGTTCAACGGTCTAGAAACTGCAGATAAGAAGATTTCAGTTGGTTTTCAAGAAAAAATTTTGTTCGGGTTTTGCCAAGTGGCGTCAACTGCTGAAGTGGATGCAAAGATCAAAGGGATAAGGCAAGAAGTAAGTGAAAGTTTTGATGCTTTTCTCAAAAAGTTTGACGCAAGATGGAAGGTTAGTGGCTGTCACGGGAGTGGTCAATGCGGATGGTTTCAAGATTGAGAGATTCCTAGCTTGCCTGTGTCCCTAAGTTCAGGATAAGGTGGATGATGAAGAGCCAAAGACTTATGCCAAGGCAATTAGAATTGCCAAGGTGAACAACAAGAAATTGAGAAAGAAGTTGGAATTGGGCTTGCTTAAGCCTGTAGATTATGTGCCTATTGAATCAGTAGTTTGTTCTATGGGCCCATCAAGGATGGTGCAAGTGATATGTGTTAAGTATAGAGCCTGATTTACCTTGTAATCTTCTGTGGTAAAAGCGCACATTTGTAAGGCCCCCATTATGAGAAGAAGCCATCGTGCGTGAAGGAAAATCACTCACCGGAAACCAAAATTTTCAGGCCAAAAATTAGGGGCAACTTTAGGGGCCTTTGAGACTTTTTTTTTTCCTTCGCTAGAATATTCTTTTTTGCTGGAATATTATGGACGGATGGCGGCCGGAAAGTGGTCGGAAAACAACCGGTCGGTTGGCCGGTGGCCCCTAGTCAATGGCCGGTGGCCGGTGGTCAGAAGTCAATGGCCGGTGGCCGAATTCAAAAGCGGACTTGTCTTCTCAAGGGCGGCCACACATGGGTGGATTGAAGGGTCCGATTTGGACTTATCTACACAAGGGCGGCTACACATGGCTGCCTCTCATGAGAGAGGGCAGCCCTTTTGGCCTATAAAAGGGGGCCATTTCTACACACATTTCATAGTGTGAAGTTGATGCAACAAGGTGAGTGTGAGGTGGTGACAGTGAAGCAAGGCGGGAGCTCCATTAAGGGTATAATCCCTTTGTAAACTACTTCTTATTTTGAAGTACCAAAGCCATTGAGTGGCTGCTTTCCCATGGACGTAGCCCACATTGGGTGAACCATGTATATCGTGTGTACTCTCTCTCTCTCTCTCTACTCTGTAATCTCGTGTATGTAAATCTGTCTTTCTCCATTAAATAATCTACTCAATTATCTATTTAGCTACGTCTTATTTCCTAACAAACTGGTATCAGAGCAAGGTTTGCTCGTAGCTAAATTATCCCAAGGAAAGGATTCCTTGAATTGAGTGGGAGTTATGGCGGAGGAAGGGAAGCTCAAGATTGAGAAGTTCAATGGAAAAAACTACCAACATTGGAAGATGCAGATTGAAGACTATCTCTACCAGAAGGACTTCTATTTGCCACTAGGCAGTCTTGCAAAGAAGCCCGCAACGATGGCAGATGAAGCATGGATTGTCCTTGATCGAAAGGCACTGGGAAAAATTTGGTTAAGCTTAGCGTCAACGGTGGCCTTCAATGTTTCGCAGATGAAGACCACAGAGGACTTGGTGAAGTCACTTGATGACTTCTACGAGAAACCATCGGCATCCAATAAGGTATTTATTATGAAGCGTTTGTTCAATCTAAAGATGACAGAGAATGGTTCAGTTGCAGAACACCTAAATGACTTTAACACAAACATAAGTCAGATTCAATCGGTGAAAATCAATTTCGATGAGACGAAGTGCAAGGTCTCCTTATAATATCATCTCTACCAGATAGTTGGGACAGCCTTGTGATGGTTGTAAGTAATTCTATTTCTGGCACAAATACTCTTAAGTTTGATGATGTTGTGGGTGTTCTCCTAAGCGAGGAAATATGAAGGAGAAGCATAGGGGAATCATCAAGTGCTGCACTGTCAGTAGAAACAAGAGGAAGGCCTAAGGAGAGGTTCAAAAACCAAAAGGGTCATGATTGCTCAAGGTGGAGCAAGTCATGCACAAAGTCAGTTCTTGAATGTTGGAACTGCAACAAGAAGGATTTCTGGTCCAAGAAGAAGAAGGAGTCAGAGTCTCAAGACAACAAGCCAACATCGGAGGCCAATGTGGCAGGTAAAGTGGAGCAAGATGCTCTAATTCTCTCATTAGACAATGTGTCCAATTCCTGGATAGTAGACTCCAGGGCTTCGTTCCATGCGACACCACACAAGCAACATTTCCAAGATTACACCAAAGGTAATTTTGGGTATGTATACTTGGGAGATGATGAAGCTTGTGAGATTGTCGGGCAAAGGTACAGTTTTTGTCAAAACTGCTAACGAAAATGAATGGAAGCTTAAAGACGTTAGGCATGTTCCTTCTCTTCGCAAAAAATTGATCTTTGCAGGACAATTAGACGATGAAGGTCACAACATTGCATTCGGAAACAAACGGTGGAAGATCTCTAAGGGATCTTTGGTGGTTTCCAAAGGAGAAAAGGTCGGTACACTTTACTTGTGTACTGTTAGCACGCAACCTTCAACTTGTGCAGCAACTACAGAAGTTGACAGTGCGGTGTGGCACTACCGGCTTTGGCATATGAGTGCCAAAGGAATACAAATCCTTCAAACAAAGAAGCTTCTACCTAGTTTGAAAGAAGTGGACTTACAGTTCTGTGAAGATTGTGTTTATGGTAAACAAAAGAGGGTGAAATTTCAAAAATCAGGAAATGAAAGAAAAAATAAAAAACTTGAGTTGGTTCATTCTGATGTTTGGGGTCCTGCAAGTACACCATCACTTGCTGGCTCATTGTACTATGTAACATTCATAGACGATGCGACTAGAAAAACATGGGTTTATGTCATGAAGAATAAGTCCGATGTATTTTCCATATTTCAAAGATGGAAATCCTTTGTGGAGAATGAAACAGGTACCAAGGTTAAATGCCTCAGATCCGACAATGGAGGTGAATATTGCAGCCAAGCTTTTGAAAGCTTTTGTGCTAGCAATGGCATTCGGAGGCAAAGGACAACCCCAAGGACACCTCAACAAAATGGGATTTCGGAAAGGATGAACAGGACAATCATGGAGCGAGCACGAAGCATGCGGCTACATGCTGTCCTACCGCTTGAGCTTTGGGCGGAAGCTGTAAATACTTCTGTGTACTTAATCAATCGGTCACCTCAACGGCATTGGATGGGGGAGTTCCAGAAGAGGCATGGACAAGTAAACCGGTGAATTATGCATTTATCAAAGTGTTTGGGTGTGAGGCTTTCATGCACATAGATAGAAGCCTAAGATCAAAGCTAGATGCAAAGTCCAAAAAGTGTTTCTTCATTGGCTATGGAGAAGGTGACTTTGGGTATCGCCTATGGAATCCTGAAGATGGTAAAATCTTAAGGAGTAGGGATGTAATTTTTAATGAAAAAAATATGTACAAAGATTACTTGGAAAGAAATCAAACAAAAGAAACAGGTGATGAGTACATGGAGCTTGAGGAAGGTGAAGACTCAAGGACTTCAAACGGTGACAATGTGCAACAACGTCAACCAAATGAGGAGCCTCAACCTATTCCCCGAAGATCTACAAGAGCAAGTAGACCTCCAGAAAGGTTTGTTCCTTCCTTCAACCATCTCTTGATCTCAGATTCTGGAGAGCCGGAATCATACGAAGAACCTATGCAACATGAATCCAAAGAAGAATGGACGAAGAGCATGCAAGTGGAGATGGACTCGCTACATCGCAACCAAACATGGGAATTGGTTGAGTTGCCTAAAGGTAAGCGGGCACTTCAAAACAAATGGGTGTACAAGGTGAAGGAAGAAGGTGGGAAGAAAAGGTACAAGTTTAGGCTTGTGGTAAAAGGTTTTTCTCAAAAGAAAGGTATTCACTTCAGTGAAATATTTTCTCCTGTTGTAAAAATGAACTCAATTAGGCTTGTCTTAAGCCTTGTGGCTGCTCATGATCTAAGTCTCGAGCAAATGGATGTAAATATGGCATTTCCTCACAGTGACTTAGAGGAGGAAATCTACATGCTTCAACCAAAGGGGTATGAAGTAAAAGGTAAGGAGAAAATGGTTTGTAGATTAAAGAAGAGCTTGTATGGTTTAAAGCAAGCATCAAGACAATGGTACTTGAAGTTTGATCAATGGATGTTGGATCATGGATTCACAAGATGCAACTCGGATCACTGCGTTTGCACGAAGAATTTGGGAGATGGGAAATTCACCATCCTAATGTTGTATGTTGATGACATGTTGATTGGAAGTGCTAACATGCAGGACATCAAAGACCTAAAAGAGGAGCTGTCTAAATCTTTTTCAATGAAAGATTTAGGTGCTGCAAAGAGGATACTTGGTATGAAAATATCAAGGGACAGGATGAAGAAGACAATAAAGCTATCTCAAGAATATTACATCAAGAAGGTACTAGAAAGGTTTGCAATGCAAAATGCAAAACCAGTTTCTACACCTTTGGCTGGTCACTTTAAACTAACAAAGGATATGTGTCCAAAGACACAAGAGGAGATAGCCTATATGTCTAAAGTTCCATATGCTGCAACGGTAGGTTCTCTAATGTATACTATGGTCTGGACAAGGCCAGGCATTGCACATGCAGTGGGAGTTGTGAGTAGGTTCATGGACAACCCAGGTAAAGAGCATTGGCAAGCTGTGAAGTGGATACTTAGGTATCTAAAAGGGACAACAACAAATGCTTTGTATTTTGGAGGAACTGATATTTTTCTAGAAGGGTATGCTGATGCAGATATGGTAGGTGACAAAGATACTCAAAGGAGCACTACTGGCTATGTGTTCACAGTTGGAGGCACAACAGTAAGCTGGGCTTCAAAGCTATAGAAAGTGGTTTCACTTTCTACCACGGAAGCAGAGTATGTAGCAATGACGGAGGCAAGCAAAGAAATTATGTGTCTTCACAGATTCTTAGAAGAGCTTGGATTCAAACAAGACAATTGTGTCTTGTACAATGATAGCCAAAGCGCTATCCATCTTGCGAAGAACTCAGCCTTTCATTCAAGAACAAAGCACATTGAGGTGAGATATCACTTCATACGCACTCTTTTGGAAGAGGGACAACTAAAGCTAGGAAAGGTGCATACAAGTGAAAATCCTGCAGACATGTTCACAAAGGTAGTCAAAAAGGAGAAGTTGAGCTTTTGCTCATCCTCAATTGGCATTCAAGGATAAGAAGCCAGGATGGAAAGCAGTCACAGGTTTGGTTTTAAGATCATTCTCCAAGTGGGAGATTATTAAGTATGGAGCCTAATTTACCTTGTAATCTTCTGTGGTAAAAGCACACATTTGTAAGGACCCCATTATGAGGAGAAGCCATCGTGCGTGAAGGAAAATCACTCACCAAAAACTAAAATTTTCACGGCCAAAAATCAGGGGCAACTTTTTCCGCCCCCGAGACTTTTTTTTTCTTTGCCGGAATATTCTTTTTTTCCCGGAATATTATGGCCGGACGGCGGTCAGAAAGTGGTCGGAAAACAACTGGTCGGTTGGCCGGTGGCCGTTAGTCAATGGCCGGTGGCCGGTGGTCGCAAGTCAATGGCCGGTGGCCGGTGGCCGAATTCAAAAGCGGACTTGTCTTCCCAAGGGCGGCCACACATGGGCGGATTGACGGGTCCGATTTGGACTTATCTATACAAGGGCGGCTACACATGGCTGCCTCTCATGAGAGAGGGCATCCCTTTTGGCCTATAAAAGGAATCCATTTCTACACACATTTCATAGTGTGAAGTTGATGCAACAAGGTGAGTGTGAGGTGGTGAAAGTGAAGCAAGACGGGAGCTCCATTAAGGGTATAATCCCTTTGTAAACTACTTCTTGTTTTGAAGTACTAAATCCATTGAGTGGTTGCTTTCCCGTGGACATAGCCCACATTGGGTGAACCACGTATATCATGTGTACTCTCTCTCTCTCTCTCTACTCTATAATCTCGTGTATGTAAATCTGTCTCTCTCCATTAAATAATCTACTCAATTATCTATTTAGCTACGTCTTATTTCCTAACAATGCGAAGTGTGGAGCCTATTAAGGTAAGGCCTATGATTGAATATATTCCTTGGGAATTAACTGTTGGTGAAGCGTCTATGCCGATTGTGGAGGAGCTCGTTAGAGAAGATGATCCATTTGTTAAAGAAGATATGTATGCAAAGGAAATAGCAGATGCCAAGTGCCCAGTGCAGATTGAAGAGGTGGAGCCTGTTCTCATAGAGTGCTTGTATGAAAGCGTAACATATCATGGACAAGTGGTAGGTGCCAAGAGCTTGGGGCTGGATGAAGAAAGTGGGCACGATGATGGTCCAGTTTTTGTGGAGCAGCTAGAGGATGATGATGCTGATGCAAATCAGCCTATGGTGAAGATGATGAGGCTACAAGATCAAGTTTCTGGGAAACGATTGAGGAGGATAGCGATACAAGCTGGGAGACAGAATCCAAAGAGTGGGTACTAGTAAAGGTAAAGTTACATTACTATATGCAAGAAGATGTGGTTGTTGCCACTATGAATGAAGAGCAGATAAAAGTGTCAAAGCATGGGAATGAAGACATGCAAATGAGAGTGATGTACCACACCATGATGATGATGATGCTTGTCAAGGTAGCTGTGGAAGGTGCTTTGATTGTACAACATGTACATGGGTTTCCCAAGAGGAAGAGATCTGTGGTGGCTAAGGAAAAAGAACATGTTGAAAAAGATGGTTGGCAAGAGGTGTCGGATACTGATCAAAGGGGAGAATCGCCTATGGATTGCATTAGAGGTACCCTAGATACAAGTTCTTTTGTCCAAGAATGCATGGAAAATGAAGCTGACTGGGGGTTTGATGACCCGGTGGGTGAAATGGATATAGAATCATAGGTACTTGTTGAGAAGGCTTTAGTCAAGATACAAATGGAAGCTTTAGTCGAGGTACAAGTTAAAGGTCGCTTTGTGCTTTCTCTGCCACTAGATGATGAGAAGCTTGAAAAGAAAGTACATGTGGTCGATCTGCAAGAAGTGTTAGCAGACCCCTATGAGCTGGATGGTATGGAAGTGCTTGAGGATGCTGGAATCAAGTGCATGGCAGGTAAAGAGGAGAGTAGGGAGCCAAAGATGGAATTTCCAGTGTTGCAAGTGTGCTCTAAAGCAGGTGATGGAGATTCCCAGGTGGTTTTCAAGCTTTCCAAGGAAATTTTCATGAGGTGGTTGAAGGGGGCAATAATAAGTGCAACTGTGCAATGGGCTATCAAGTAGGTACATGATTTTCTTGAGGAGGATCACTTTATATGGTTGGGAGAGGGAGGGCATGGGATGTTCTGTATAAGTGATGGTATGTCAGATGGGAGTGGTGATGCATTTGGTGGTGTTTTTTTGGAAGTAGACAATATGCCAATGGATGTTGGGAGCAGTGGAAGCGTGCTAGAGGCAAGTTATGTGGATGATTTCCTGTGCGCTAGGATACATCACTATGAGTGGATGTTGCAGGTGGATGGGCAAGGCCGAAGCCAAGTGTCTGACCCTGGTGGTGACCATGTTGTAATGCGAGGGGTTGGGAAACCCGCTTGAGCAGGTGCGAAGGGTGACAAGAGATAACTTCGGTACATATGGTTGTGGTTTTAGAGTGCTTTTGGTTGCAAGCTTGGTGTGGAAATTTTTTTAGGTGTAATAAACATGTGTGTTGTTGAACATAAACGTTCAACTAGGGGGTGGGCAATGATGGTGCAACCAAATTTTGTTTGTGCAGAGAAGTGCTCTATGCCAAGCTATGGGTGCTAGCAGGTGTATGACAAAGGGACAAGGCCAATGTGGAGGACCTGGGTAGGCAAATGATAGTGGAAGTGTATGTCTACTGTGGTTTTTTGGTCAAAAAGGCTCCAGAATGGTCCAGCTGGGGTGACATATAAAAGTGCTCGAGATGTTGAGTTGATACTCTAGAGTATGGTCTTTGAGATGCTGTGCAAGTTGGTCAGACGGCTCATCAAACAAAGCCACGGTGTGAAAGATAGAGCGCTTTGAAGTTAAGAGGGTTTACAGATTCCCAATGGATGGGGTAGGTATGGACATGTGGCCCGAGATCAAATGGGAAGATAAGCTTGTAGAGCTCGAGTTGTGGAGCACGCTATTCTTTTCGGATTGTCAATTGGGCCTCAAACGAGCAAGTTATGGCCGGTGGAATATTTGCAGGGGGTCGTGTTATGTGCTCACCGGGCCACTTTGGTAGGCGTGCCGACATGAGTTTTTTTGAGTTGGCCAAGGTTCTAGAAAATTGCATGCGATGTGGGGAGTCAATCAGAATTTGTGTCTCGCTGATTGGAGTCATGGACAACGAGATTGGCCCAGGTCAAATTGGTAGACAATCACAACGTGAAGGGATCGGATGGTTTTCCCTGTTTTGGGATGTGGTACCTGAGGCCATGGGGACTTTAGATGGTGGAGAAGCGCCAGGATTTTGGAGTGGGCAAAGTGGATCTCCCATGTGGGATGATCGAAGAGCTTATTGGGTGAACCCAAGCACATGGAGAACCACCGGAGTTCAAATTAAATTCTTAAGTCCTCTTAGTTGTAAATGAAAGGAAAAGGGAAGGCTGGACTTGGAAAAATAAAAAAGAAAGTAGGCTCAGAAGTTAAAGAAAAAACAAGTGATACAACCACGAGGCATGCTCTTATGAATTGGAAGCATTAGTATTAGGGGCAACTAGTTGAGACTTTGTAGACCTAAAGACAAGGTCCAAGGAAAGAGATCTAGCATCTTCAAATAAGGATTTGGAAAATCAATCAAAATCAACATGGAGAGCTGCTGTCAACCCGCGCAAAAAGAGGATGGAGGATGGTAACTCTTTGACATCTATTCAGAGAAAAGTGAGCCGTCCAAGGAGATGCTGAGAGTCCTAGCCTGCTGTCCTCTCCAACAGAGTTATTTATTGCCTCATGCTGTCTAGCAAGGCATTTGATGTGCTCAATCCCTCAGCAACAACCGACGACCAGCAAGCTGTGGCCACAGAGCACCCTTTTGTTAAGGCTATCTTTCAACTTGACCCTCCACAGATTCATCAAATTTCTTAAACCTGGAATGCTTTCCAATTGTCTGCACCAACTCAGTTGCAGATTCTCCAAGGTTGTGAGAGAGAAAATCCTCCCCTCCATGCTCCTCAGCTTGGCACAATGAATCAATCATAGAGGGGTATGTAACCTGCCTAACTTTAGGTTAGGGAACCTCTTTAATTTCATGGATGATTGCAAGAGTGGTGTCTTCAAGATGGGGAAAGTGCCGGGTAAAAATGCACTCCTTTTACTTCCTCTCAAATGCACTCCTTTTACATTAAGTCCACTAACATACTTCTTGGATGTCAATTGATAGGACATAGATTGTGACAAATGCTTGTATCAAACTGCATGCCTGAAAACAGTATTAGCATATTGCTAAAAGGACACTCTCAACTCCGCTACCATCTTGTGCAAAGTCACCCCAATCAGTCCTCTTGTCAACATTATCATTAACCTCGAGAAGACCATGATACTCCACCTCAAGTACCTAGACAAATGAGTGAACAAATATCCATGGCAACAAATTCTCTGCTACAACACCTTGTTAGGTATAGAACTTCATGATTGTTCAATCTCTTATTGCAGGACATGTCAGTACCTTCTTGCTTCTACCAATTAACCAATATTTTGCTTCCTGGAAGATACTCCATCAGCATTATCTTCTTTGTTGTATCAAAATTCCAGTGCTTCTCTGAGCAGCCTTCTTTGTAGGAGGCCCATTGCCTGCATAATTACTTAAATCAAAATGATCAACTGACAAATAGATCTTCACATTAAAACACAAAGATCTTTTCCAAGGAAAAATGTGTTTGCTCAACAAAGGGAATTGCTCTCTCTCTCTCTCTCTCTCTCTCTCTCTCTCTCTCTCAACTGCAGCAGAGGAGGGTGTTGGCAGATTAGGAGGGTCAGCAACATAGGATGATGCTAGCAGTGGAGAAGGGAGTATTGTAGAAGGAAGTTAAAAAGGGACTATAGACTCTCTCTCTCTCTCTCTCTCTCTCTCTCTCTCTCTCTCTCGCAAGGCCTCTTGGTAGGTGAACTCCTATAATCTTGAAAGGCAGATGTCGGGTGAAAGGTCACGTGCAGGTAAGGGAGGGGTGAAATAGACCATGCCAAGTTTGAGGTCATCAGAATGAAAGGTTTGAGTGGGTTGTGCAGACATTCTATGGGAGCATTGAAGCAGACCTGTCTGCAAAATTTTTGCCAGCAAGTTGAAAAATTATTAGGACAAGCAGGAAGCATTGGTCGGAGGGCTGACAAAGGGAGGTGCATGAACATGTGTAGACACACACATAAATACACACATTAATAATTCTGTCTCTCTCTCTCTCACACACACACACACACACACCAAAAAATGCACGTCTCTTGCCATCCTCAGTGGAAGCTATCAAGGCGAAACTGGAGACAAGTCGAGCAAAGATGATGAAAAATTGGGCTACAAAGGTTGGGACTGAAAACGAGAGCAGGCAAAGAAAAACAAAAGGGGGGGGGGAGATGGACGGGTGCTCGTCCTGACATTGGGGAAATTGAAGATGTGTAATCTGTGTGTGTGTGTGTGTGTGCGCGCACACTTGTCTACCCTTGCTATAGGTAGACTAAGCCGCAGGTCTTTTGTGCGCAGAAAGAGAATGTCTCTCTCATGGCTAGGTTGTCAAGCCAGGAAGATGATGGAGGAGGGGGCAAGGTGCGGGTTTAGGGGCACTGGCCAATTCCCCAAGGAGATTGTTGCCGATGTGAACACTCGTGTTTTTGCCTTTTTTTTTTTCGAACTATGGAAATTAATAGATTTCTTGTAGAATGGAGCATAAATGAAATAAGATAGTGGACACTCATTGCATATTGCTTTCATGGTTTAGAATGTATCCCACCATACGAAAGAATGAGTGCCCACTAACTTACCCATTTATCAAAAAAACGTGTGTTTAAATATTTTTAAACAATAATCTCATTAGCAAAAATAGAACACATCACTATTGCCTTACCCCTTTGGGGCAGGACAAAAAAAGGAAGGCTTGGGTTGAGAAGGCAATAGCGTCAAGCGCTATTGCTCAAGGGAACTTTTTTAAGATTTTGGAAAGTGAAGGGAAAGAAGAAAAAGAGGGGAGCATTTTTGAAGAGCTGGTTTTTCTTCTTGCTTGGAGCAAGAGGAGGACGGAGGAGAAAGGGAAAAGAGAGAAGCTTCATGTCAAAGCCGGCAGACGATGGTGAAGTATCATCTATGAAGCAACTTGGAATGACGAGTGCTCTGTAGAAAATGGAGCCAACAAGGGCTACCAAGAGGAGGCGATGTTGTCGGAGTGAAGCCATATGGTGGATTTCTCGTAAATGTGTGGGCTAACAGATTCGAGGGGCGAGGAGGTGTATGCCCCTTTGTATGAAACAGTGATGGCCATGGTGCGGCCTACAGCAAAGTGTGTGGATCCTATACACATGGTGTTTTTCTTTGAAGGAGAATCTTTCATTACTGGTTTTGACGTTGTCTCTCCCCCCTTCCCCCCTTTTTTCTTTGCTCATCTCCAAGTGTGTAGTGTCAAAATGTGTGAGCGTGTGCCCCCCAAATTGGCGGTGTATGTGTGGGTGTGCAGAGAGAGTGAGTAACAGGAGTCATGTACATTGAGAGGTTTGAAGCCAGCTGCAATGGTGCGTACATGTGGTGGGTGATCTTGTCAGTGATAGGTGCATTGTGAAGTCTGCAGGCTCACCTCCCAACCATAGAGACAATATGGGCTCACATGTGAGCCTAAGGGCCAACAGACAGTGGGCTAGCCCTTATCCCAAGAGCCGGTGTCCCATACCAACGCGCCCACAGTAGTATAGGTGCAGACTCCTAGACATTTAATGGGCAAACATCAGGCTCACCTCCCAACCATAGAGCCAATATGGGTTCACCCCTGAGCCTGAGGGCCTACAGATAGTGGGCTAGCCGATATCACAAGATCCGGTGTTCCATACCAACGAGCCCACACTAGTACGGGTGTAGCCTCCTAGACACGTAATGGGCAGACAGCAGGCTCACCTCTTAACCATAGAGCCAATATGGGCTCACCCCCAAGTCTGAGGACCTGCAGCCAGTGGGCTAGCCTCTACCGGCAAGGGCCGGTGTCCCATACCAATGAGCCCACACTAGTATGGGTGTAAAAATTCCTAGACACATAATGGGTGGACATCATGCTCACTTCCCAACCATAGAGCCAATATGGGCTCACCTCCAAGCTTGAGGACCTGTAGCCAAAGGGCAGGCCTCTACCGCAAGAGCCGGTGTCCCTTACGAACAAGCCCACATCAATACGGGTGTGTAGACTCCTAGACACGTAGTAGTAGAACACCAAGCTCACCTCCTAACCATAGAGACAATATGGGCTCACCCTTGAGCCAGTGGGCTAGCCTCTACCGCAAGAGCTGGTGTCCCATACCAATGAGCCCACTTGCGAGCTCACACCAATACAGGTGTGCAGACTCCTAGACACATAATGGGTAGAAATGACGCTCACCTCCCAACCATAGAGACAATATGGGCTCACTCATGAGCCTAAGGGCCTGTAGCAAGTGGGCTAGCCTCTATCGCAAGAGCCGGTATCCCATACCAATGAACACACATGAAAATAAAATAAATATAAATATGTAGTACCATATTTTATTCGATTAAAAAAATAAAGTAGGGGAGTTTGTTCTTATCAATGCAGGGTTTGGGTACCATTCTTTTGAATGGATTAGAGTGCTTATTCTCTTTTGTGGTACTCTGTTTTATAGGGTTTAGTCAAACTCGGGAAGAGGTCAATGATCAATTTGATCTCATCATTGTCCTTCATTACTTCGAGAAGCTCTTCACTTTTGCACACACACAGAGAGAGAGAGAGAGAGAGAGAGAGAGAGAGAGAGAGAGAGAGCCTGACAAACCAATCAAGGATGGATTAGGATTTCATGAAGGCTCAATGTCTAACTTTAAGGAAAATTCTGTCGTTTCGTCATCCATTACATCAGTGTTGCTCTCCTCTTTGTTAGAATGGTCTTCATGTGCTAATGCTGTTAAGATATGGGAATACATAAAAATCATGTTGTTCTCTTGAGTTACATCATTTAAGATTTCATCTAAGTTGGTGGTGTCCAATATATGACGTCCTCAAGGATTGACGTGCATGACTTGCCTCCATGGACTGAGAGAATTCGGAGAGCTGTAGAAGAAGTCCTGCTCACAATGTGCCAAAAAAACATATGGTTCTTGTGTTGTTCATAATGGTTTTGAAGAGTCCGTTGCCTAGAAACTAGATTACTCTTATCTCATTGGGTCTCTAGCCCCTTTATACTCACCACAGAACCAATCAATCTCTCTCTTGCAGCAAAGCAAGAAGCCTTTCGAGAGCCCCTAATCAATTCTAAAGCACGGTGAGAGGCTCTAAGCTCCACAGCAATCATCATCTCTCTCTCTCTCTCTCTCTCTCTCTCTCTCTCTCTCTCTCTCTCTCTCTCTATATATATATATATATATATATATATATATATATATATATATATATATATATATATATATATATATATATATATATATATCGTTTTTCTTAGTAGACACCCTCTTGGTGATTGTTTTTTCTCGTATACGAGTGTATGTTTGTATTTGCTCAGTATATATGAATTTGCCCCATGATTATTTTATCATGTTTAACACGTTGGTTTATGCACATGATGTGTTTATGATCAATGCGTGCATAAAAAGCGCTTTTTGTTTCACGTCATAGAAGCGGTAGGAACATTGTTTTGGTCATAACTCACAAACCGTTATAAATCAGTCCAAACCCTTTAAACGAGAGATAAAAAAACATCATTTACAACATTTTTTATCTTCAGTGTCATGCAAAAATCATGCACGAGGTAAGAGACATGGTCAAAAACCAGCTTGCTGCCCACTACACTTGGTCAACTTCAGAACCAAGGTTCCATTCTTCTACCTCGCGGTCATCTAGAAGTAACCAGTGTGGACCACCTCCCTTCCGTTTGGCTAATGAATCTACTTCCTTTTCAGTACAAATTCCAATTGCATAATCTTTGAATGTATTTCCTAATTTGAGAGTTGCACCATGGACTTCAGTACCTTCAATTGCCATCTCAGTGCCTTCTTGACTAGTGTTTGCCATTGATTTGAAATCAGATTTGTCTGATTGAGAATCAAATTTGCTCATTGGTTGACCATCTAACTGGACTATCCTATCTCCAGTATGCAGTTTAGTCAATTGGTCTGGGAACTATCTCTTTTGTTTGTCAGCTTGTGTCTTATCCATTAATACTGCATTCAAATCAATCTTTGCTAGTGGAAATATATTCATTGTTTCAAGCATTCTCTCTATATGTACTTCTTGCATAATTCTTTAGGTCTTAAGGATTTTTTCTAGCTTTTGTTATTATCAGTTCGGATCTCAATCCTCCTACTAGCTCTCTGAATAGTGATCGTCTGATTTGCATAATCATGAATGGCTCCTGCAGTTTTGAGCTAGAGTCATCCCAATAGCATTCCATATTCTCCTTGGACATCTAACACAAGAAATCTGGTTTTGAAATTTTCCCTTATCCACCGTATTTACATGTTTTTAATCACGTCAATAGATTTTACTACCCTATGGTCTGTCATTCTCACTTTGAATGGTGTTGGCTTCAAATCAGTGATGCTGAGTTGAAGATGTTCTCCTAGTATATTGACTTTGGCACCTCCATCTAGAATAACACCAGATAAAGTTTCCCATTGTTTCCTCAACTTATAATCAACCTAAATGGCTGGTACTTCATCATCTCTTACCGTTGAGAGGTCTATTTCCCTTGCCTTGACTTCAGCTTTCCTTTTCTGTCTGATGAACTTTGCAACTTCTGGTAAAGTTTGTATGATATCATCCAGCTCTACTGTCAACTTCAGGATGCGTTCACAAACCTTGACATAGATCTCATCTCTCTCTTTCCCAAAAATTTCTTAGAACTAGAGGATTTATGACTATCCTCATAGTTCCATTCAACTCCTTTCTTTAGCTGTCACTTGCTCACATTGGGATAGACACTGATCCTTCACCAACTCAGTTGTTTCGGTCTCGGCCAAGTCTAGTCTGACTTGCTTGACTTCCTCCACTAGACCTTGTACTACAGCAATCCTAGATTCTTCAATTCAAAATGCTGAGTGCTTTGATTTTCCCTTCTTAAAAGACTGGATTGGGATCTTTTGGATGGGCGAATCTCAAAAAACTCTAGTTGTAGCCAAACAGCTAGAGTCAAGATTATAGAGAATCTGGTTTGATCTGAGCAATCTTAGCAATCTATCTGGAAATTCCTTCAATTTTACATGACCAAGATCCTTTCTTTTCTCATCTGAGTCACTGTCAAATGTAGTGGAGCTGTTACTAGAATCTAAGTTCTCAGTGGGGATGAACCATTGCTACTGGTTCTTCTCTTCTTGTGTTTTTTTCTTTCTTGGCTTGTTGCTCTAATTTGAGGGCCCTGTGCATCAAGTCTTTGGATTTCTTTGTTGGTGCAGGTACTTCTTATTCTTTGAGTTTCTTACCACGAAATCCATTCAAGAACCATGCTCTCATTCTCGTTTTAGAGGAGGTTATTGCAATTGTCTAGTCAACTCTTTGATTTTCTCCACATAGCTTTTGACATGCAATTTCCCTTGTTTATTATGATCCAGCTCACATAGTATATCCTCATCCCCTCTATTGTTTGAATATTCCAGCATGAAAACTTTTAGTAATTTAGTGTATGACTTGAGCTGGCATGTTGAGAAATGGTAATACCATTTTTTGGGTGCCTCTTTTAGCGTTTTGGGACAATATTCCCACCACTCATCCTTGTTAACACTAGAATGGTAACCTAACAGGACATAAAAGTGTCCTTTCAGGGTTTTGAGAAAAAATTCCAAAACCATAGTAGATCCACTCATTTTGAAAAATCCTTTCATGAGCTTATAGTTCAATAACTACTACATATGGAAAAAATAATAAACTTGTAATTTTTCTCATCCCTTGGTCACTACAAGCCTCCAAAGTTGATGGACCAGTGCATTTTGCCCAAAACAGCAATTTCTTACGGTTGATTGCATATAAATAAGAGTGGAGATTTTTGTAGGACATGAGATAAAATTCCCCGTTAACTTCAATGGGTTGGTGACTAGAACATATGGTTGCTTTTACCTCACTAATTTTTTTTTGAGCAAAAAAAATAGGTACAAAAAATTTGCATTTTTGCCATTCTGCGGACCTATCATCAAAGTTTCTATAGTCACGCTCAATACAAATACTATATACATGTTTCTTTAGTTCCCTTTGGGCCTCTTGATTCAAAAGGAGCCATAGAGCATGTCAAAAGGATAATGGGTCTCATACAATTGGAACCTTGGGGGTGATAAAGTGTTAAATACAGCAAACATGAAAAAACTGGGTTTAGCATTATGACCTCTAGAAACCCATAGAAACTACTCAATATCTAGCCAAGTTTGTAGTCTATGATTAGATATGGTCACTACCTACAAAATACACACAATTGGCCTAAGAAACTAGAAATGTTGAGAAAGTTATACTTGCTACTCTAAAATGTATCGTATTCTTCAGCAATCAAAAAACTCAACCATCATCATATACTATGCTATATAGCATATTAGGTCCCTCAAAACTCAAGGAAGATTAGCTTTATGTTATACATTACACTTACACAATCAAAATTGAATTTGGATATCAAGAAAGCCACCAAAAAAATAATAAAAGTGCTAATTTTGGCCAAAAAACAAGATTATGTAATTCTTGTAAATTGGTCATAACTTTCAATTTTAACACTTACCTCTCCCTACAAGCATCAAAACATGTTGAGAACTATGAAGGCCTAACCTCTAGCCATCTAAACCTCACAAACATGAAGTTTAGAGTGGTATAGTTGCCAAAAATTGAAAAAAAAAGCCAAAAACAGGACCCGTTTTTTCACACAGTTTAGGTTCAAAAATGTTGTGCAAGAGTAAGGTTAATGGTGAGATCGATACTCAGAAAGAAATGCTAAGTTTTTTTCAGCTCATAAGGAAACTTTGTGGATATATAGCACCTAGAAATTCATTTTCATACTCTTCAAATAATTCAAGCAAAATGGTCACTTAACAGGACACAAAAGTGTCCAAGGACATAAAAGTGTCCTGTTACCATTCTAGTGTTAATGTGCTTCAGCTCAACATTGTGTTCAAAAGCTTGGATATGAACATCTGGATCATCTTTCTTACCTCCTTTGAAAACTAAAAATGATAATTTCAATGAGGTATTGACAATAGTTTCTCTAGTACTTCTGGCTTTTGAAGTATGACGATGGTGTTTGGATTGCAATTGATGATAATGATCAATATCTGAGTCTCACACTAAGTACCAGTACTAGTATCTATTATTGGCTTCTTATTTGTTATGCGGTGAGTTCCCTTTGTGACCCTACTTTTGGTGTGCTTGTTTGCGGACGTTGACCCCTGAGGCCTGGTTCAGCATCGCTCCCAGTCTCCTATTTTGTGTCAGAGCCTTGCTTCGTGATTCTTCATGAACAGTACTGACCCGCTCTGCTTTGCCAACGAAACTTGGTCTTGCTGGCTTTTGACCACACGTAACTCTAGGTATGGCATGACTACAACTTAGAACACCAATGGGGAGAGAGTTCATTGGTCAAAGAGCACTTCAGATCTAGACATCGTGATTGCCAAAATGGAATGATCTGGTCTCTTTAGATAGCTATTCAATTGTTGGAGTTCAAATTTAGTTGTGTGAGTTTAGAGAATTCAGATGGTGCATATCAAATCAGACAACTACAATCAAAGTACTAAACTGGAATAGAGAACTAAACTAAGACAAAGTACTGAATTGAAAAGAGTATAGAACTAGAAAGATTGAATAGTGGAACACTGGATCAGATAATGTATATTCATATTACTATGCATAATACAAAAAGCACAAGCTAAGCATTAAAGTACAAATGGATCCAAGCCGAAAACGTTCCAAGGATTAATACAAGAACTTGAGAGAGATAAGTACAGAGGCTAACAACAGTGCATGACAACCAACCCGCAACCAACCAACCAACCCTTAGAATGTGTTTTGGGTCCTATTTATGGGATCGTGTAGAGTTACTACAATAACTACTGTAGTTACTACCCGTCGGATACTTCTTGAAGTTACCACTCATAATTCCTAAGGAACTGTTCCCACCGTTGGTAATTCCTAAGGAACTATTCTCCCCTAATACATCTACACTATTGGTCAAATACACCATTTACTTGAGTGCATGAAGAATAGATTCACACTATCCAAGCCAATGCCCATCTAATGTGCCGTAACTTTCGTTCAAACTAAGGCCATTTTGTATCGATATTTTTTGAAATCAGGGAATTCCGAGGGAGTTTTAATAATCCCATCCGTTCTTGCATTCGTTACTCCCAAGTCCATAAGTCTCACTAAATTTGGGATTCAAAATATGTGTTGTATACGAGGTGCTAAAGGAAAATGTCAAAGCACCTTATAATGGATTCGTTCGCTTGTTTCATTATAACAAGATGTTTTACATTTTGGACATACGTTTTCATTTTTGTGTTCCTCTCTGTACAGAATACAATCATTGGGATATGCTTCTATGGTGTTGTAATCGGTTCCAAGCTTGCTCAATATCATTTTCACTTCATCTCTTGATGTAGAAAGGACATTGTTTGAGGGTAGGAACTTTTCAGATAGTAGCTTGCAACATTGTGAGCAAAAACCATGTAAAGATTAAGTATTAAAACATTTTTAAAATATAATATAAATTTTAAAATTTTGATAGATGATCCACAAGTGCACATTTCTTGTATACACTTTTACATACATTGCAAGAAAACATACTCACAAAACCTCAAGCTTTATGTAGAGAATAAGGCGATGAAATGGGGAGCATAGGGTAGGGGAATGAGAAGGGAGAGCGTGGTAGAGCACATGGCGGATAGGTGGGAGTTGATGGCGAAGACTCGCACGAGGGTTACGGCCATCATCCTTCATTTAGTTTTGCTTCATCTTCCATAGCCCAAGGGTGTAGAGGTCATGCTTAAGACGAGCATGGTGATTGCGGTGATGGTGATGGTGTGGGTGTGTGTGTCTGCACTAGGCACACACAGTGCATAGTGTACTCTTTGGTGATGGTGTGTGTGTATTTAGTGTGATGGTGACCCCTCTTTATATAGGGGAGGAGGGGGGAGAAATTCTAGAATTTAGAAATGAAGAAATCATTATCTACATAGGCCATGTGACTGTGGGCCCCACTTGTCTGGCTGTGTGTATATGTGCCAGAACAGCAGTCTCATGAGAGAGAGACTAAGAGAGAGAGATATGGGTGAATGGAAAATGAGAGGTGACATGGAGAATAAAGTAATTACAAGAGGGGAGAGAGGGGAGTGTGTTCAGAGGTGAATCTGTGTGCAGATGTGTGTGAACACAAGAAAAATCAGGTAACCACTGGGTGGGGATGGGTCTGTGGGCACCTTTTTCAGTGAAACTGAGTGTGTGTGAGTGTGGGGGAGGTTATTTAGCTACAAGACAAGAGACATGGCGCCCTTTAGAGAGAGAGGGGGGGTATTTGGGTCATGGGATATGATAGGAGAGAGAAACGGGGGGTGGGGTATACTATTTTGGAAGATAGCATAAGTTGCATGTGAGTTAGGGTGCATTATTGGTGAGTTAGAATGCATTATTGGTGAGAGGTGGGGTAGCTTGAGGGGAGAGAGAAAGGAGAAAGGACAAGGGGAAGAGAGAGGGGGTTGACCTTTTGAGTGGAGGAGAGGAAAAGGGACACACAGTGGGGCAACAATGAAGAAAAAGGAGGCAAGGTGGGGATGGGCTGCCCCGCAGGCATGAGGTGGCCTATTTTACCTTTCTCATATATTTACATAATCATACTTTATTTTTTTTCTTACTTTTTCCAATGCCTTTTATCACTCCCTCCCTAAGAGGGGGTTTTCATGGGGTGGGGACGAGAGAAGAGGGGTATGGGAGCTTGGCTTGTGAAAAGCCCCCATCATTAGCCCTCCCCTTTTGGCTAGAGGCATTCATGCCTCTAGCTCATATGTTTCTTCTTCCGCTTAGCTGTAGGATCCGATATCGAGTTTCCTTCTGAACTATCCATTCCATTTGGCCATTGGTGAGATTTCTGGGATATTCGTTAATCTGTAACAGGTCCGGGTGATAGCTTGTTTCTTGGAATAGTGTCGGTTGATTAAAGGGGAAGCCCATGGCTTCCAGAACTTTGTGCCAGTGTCCTCCTGGATCCCAAGTGAAAAATAGGATCATTGTCTGCAGTGTCCGAACAATAAAATTTGCATGCCAAATTGGACCAAATTTGTAACCACCAGTAGCGAGAGGGGAAATGAGCATCTTGGCTCCTGCAAAGACAGAACCGAATATTATGATTCCCAAGAGTGTACCAAGAATCCACCATATATGGCCGCCTTGTTGGTGTGGTGAGCTCAAGTTGTCTTCAGAGTCCTGCTTACTGCCATGACTAGAAAAAATTGCAAGCATATCATGCTTCTTTTGGGTGTGCTCAAACATGTCGGCTTCCTTTATTGATGCTAATAGCAAGCCACCTACCTTGCGGCTTAAATACAAGTGTAATTCACTTACCTTTCTCCAAAGAGAGGATGCACTATTTGTAAAAAATTGTACCAAATTGCGAATGAGGTCTTCATTCTTGCATTCTATAAGGCTTTTGTCTATCCATGGCTCCTTTGCTCTTATCTCCATGCTGATCTTATCTCTATATGTTAGAGCAACTAGCCATAGCCATAGGTCTGATGCATCCCATGCAAACACAATGTTGTGTTGTGGAGGAGTTTGGAACATCCTTAAAAGGTTGGCAGCATATTGATCATCAAACTTACTCTGAACACCCTCACATAAACTGGAGGCATTACCCATCTCCAAGTTTATAACACCCTTCAGTAGACTAGAGGCATTACCCATCTCTAAGTCTATAACACTACACAATAAATTCTTGCTCGGCTGCCAAGCCTCTGGAGCAATATCCAACTCCAAACCTTCAGTCATACTCACCTCTTCGTTATGGTCCTCATGTGAAACTGCCTCGATGCAAGATTCCTTTAGCTTGATACACTGTCCTGGGTCCATGCTGGTGCACAAGCTTCCATTTTCAAAGCCCTCCCCTTTGCTTGATATGTTGTCCATCTTCTGCAAAGCCTTGCTAACAGGCTGGTTTTCCTCTTCTCTTGTATCTTTCATGCCCTTTGCATTCCTCTTACTCTGACGAGGCCTAATCAACACTTTACACCTTCTTACGCTTACTGCCCAATGCTGTCGATTGATCGCTTTCGTGCCTATTTCATTCAAGGTTAAAGATGTACTCACATTTGTAACACAATTTTCTTGACTTACCTCCCCCACCTGGGTAGCATCTTTTGATTCTTTAACCTCTTGTTCCACTGCTTGAGTTATTTGAATAAACTTCTTACTTGATCCTTCTTCTGTTACACTCATTTTGACCTCTTCTGCAAGACCAATGATACTTGGTGTGCGGGTACGAATTGGTGGTGGGCGTAGGATGATTGTAAGTGGTGATTGTGGTGGTGGTTGCATTGGTGACTGGCGTCGAATTGGTGTGGCCAGCTGTGGTTGCACCACTGGTGGTGTGATTTGAACAGGTGAGATTGGTTGCCTGAGTGGCGGAGGTCTTGCTCTTGGTGGAGAGATCTGATTCTGTCTCCCCCCTCTATTGAAATTATGCCTCCTCGGGTGTGGGCAGTAGTACATTTCATGGCCATCTTCCCTGTAGTTGTAACAGTGGTACTCTGGGTTCTGCCTTCGTTGTCCTCTTCCTTGTTCTGGGTTCTTGCCAGGTGTATGCCCTTGCTGCACCAGATGCACAGATAAACTCTCTAGTTGGGTGGTGATACGACTCAGCAGGTCTTGCTCTTCTGATGCCTCCTGCGGTTGGACTCTATGATTGGCTATTGCAGTCACTGGGCTTGGTTGTATCGAGCTTGTTTCCTCTGACTCGTTTACTCTTGCTTGCATGCGTAGCTTCTTGTCTTTAAGGCGGGCTACTTCGACTGCCAACTCATATGTTGCAGGAAACCTTCCCTTCACCTTCTCTCTAAGAGACGACCATAGACCAGCAATGAAACGGTCCTTCTTTAGGAAATTAGGCGCTCCTTCACCTTCCTCCAGTGAGGCAACCCATCTCTCCCATAAGTCCACAAATTTGGACTCGTAGGTGGCATACTCCAGCAGGCCTCCCTGCTTTAATTATGTCAGTAATTGACATAGCCTCTCCGAGGTTGTGCCTCCACCAAACCTCTTTACAAAAGTAGCCATTAACACATCCCATGCATTCTTGGTGGCCTGGGGCAATACATTATACCAGGACTTGGCCTCTACTCTCATCAGTAGAGGAAAAATTCTAAGTCGTGAAGCATCGTCATCTTTGTTGGAGACGATACAAGCAATGTCGAAATCATCCAAAAAGTCAGTGGTGAGATCCTCTCCCTTCTTTCCACTGAACGTGGGGAAAGAAACACTTGCCATGGTAGTGACTCAGGAAATTACAAACCTTGTTTCCTTTTTTTTTTCTTTTTACATTACATTAACAGTGCGGCTCATAGCAGCTTTTTACAAGGGTGGGTGGATAGGTTAAAACAAGATAAAGATAGAAACATTAAAGGAATGATGGTAATCTAATATGGGGAGAATGATAGGGTTCGGGGAATTGAGGATTTCTCCTAGTACCGCCGCACCGAATAGGTGTACGATCTTCTGTTGGTAGAAGACTTTCCTATCTACATAGATATTCACATGCATATGCTGCAAGAATCTGAACGGGAATACCGTTGGCCCGTTTTCCATCATGCACAGAGGATGAAATACTTACTTATACTCTTATCGTGCCAGTGTTGATGAGTCGGCACATCCACAAGAGGTCGTCGCCTTTCATGGGCTCTACCTTTCCTTCGTTGCTCAGCACGTACGGGGTGATGGCGACGCGTCTGACCACTCCCAGCCTCTTGGCTAACAACAATTGCAGGTAATTTCTGTAGTCGACGTGTTGCATGAATTCTACTCCATTCAGTTGCAACTCGTCCCCAGCCCACTGGGTTTCTCCCGTGGTAGAGAGCTTCTTCAAGATAAGTTGTACCGGGAGAGGAGGAAGATCCTCCACTCTCTTTCCAAAACAGCGAGAGCAGTAGCCGAACCACTCTTCTCTAGGACATGGGAATCTTCTTACCACTTCTTCTTCCGGATTGTCGAAGTGGATTGGTAGCACTCGCATGCGTCGTGCAAACCGGTAGGCGACCTTTCGCCGCTTAGCTTCGGATGACTTCCTCTTTGGCAAACTAGGTACAACCCGGCTTTCTGAGCTTGAAGCACTTGCTTGGCCAGATGCTTCTCCCTTCGGGGTCATGTGTTTCCAGACTGGCTTATCTTCTCGTTGCCTTTGGCTCGAGCAGCCCCTTTAGGCCACTTTGGAGTTATAACTTTGACTATAGGTTCTTTAGGGAAAAGAGGTCTCACCGTTTGCTTCCCTTCCTTGATGTGAATGACTTCTTTGCGATGAATGTCAATGTAGATGACTTCAGCCCTTTCGCTGCCTTCGTTGCTGGCACTCATTGACAGTGTGCCTTGGTTGACAACAGTGATGGCACTTCACCGACCTCCCACCTGATGCTCTCAATTTATAGTTAGAACGAGCGACACGAGATGGAGAATTTACCTCTTGAATGCTGACGACACTGCAGCCTGGCAGTAGCACCTCAATGAAGGCGGCTAGTGCCTCCTTCGTGTCTTCTTCTTCCGTCCTCCAGTTAAAAAATTCCTTCAGCCATTCGTCCATGATTGATAGTGGGCGTCACTTTCAGCATTGTAAACTGAAGGGTCTTAGAAAGACCTCCTCCATGGGGGCACAAAATGACGGGAGCAAAGCGAACCCCGAACCTCGACGGCCTCTAAAACACTGGGGACTGAACGGCGCCTCGAGCCTGTCATGGTAAAGCAAACAGGGGGCACCACCTAGCTTCAGCGGCTAGGACGCAAACAACACACCACCATAACAAAGTTTTCATCCAAGAGAGATGGATGCTTGGGAGCAATGATGAAGAGGAAAGGGAATGAGATCAACTGAGAGAGTGAGAGAGAGAGAGAGAGAGAGAGAGAGAGAGAGAGAGAGAGAGAGAGAGAGAGAGAGAGAGAGAGAGAGTGAGGGAGGGGGTATAGCGGCTTAGTACTTAGGCACCACAAAAGGATGGCGAATCCGCACACCCTTCACACATACACAAGATCACTCCAAACACAAGACTAAGTGACGATTCCGCACACCTCACTTGGGAAAAAACATTGCAAGAAAACATACTCACAAAACCTCAAGCTTTATGTAGAGAATAAGGCGATGAAATGGGGAGCATAGGGTAGGGGAATGAGAAGGGAGAGCGTGGTAGAGCACATGGCGGATAGGTGGGAGTTGATGGCGAAGACTCGCACGAGGGTTACGGCCATCATCCTTCATTTAGTTTTGCTTCATCTTCCATAGCCCAAGGGTGTAGAGGTCATGCTTAAGACGAGCATGGTGATTGCGGTGATGGTGATGGTGTGGGTGTGTGTGTCTGCACTAGGCACACACAGTGCATAGTGTACTCTTTGGTGATGGTGTGTGTGTATTTAGTGTGATGGTGACCCCTCTTTATATAGGGGAGGAGGGGGGAGAAATTCTAGAATTTAGAAATGAAGAAATCATTATCTACATAGGCCATGTGACTGTGGGCCCCACTTGTCTGGCTGTGTGTATATGTGCCAGAACAGCAGTCTCATGAGAGAGAGACTAAGAGAGAGAGATATGGGT
The DNA here is from genome assembly GCF_014529385.1 of Adiantum capillus-veneris. Lineage (NCBI taxonomy): Eukaryota > Viridiplantae > Streptophyta > Polypodiopsida > Polypodiales > Pteridaceae > Adiantum > Adiantum capillus-veneris. Next base: position 93,075,685 of record NC_140953.1, on the reverse strand, counting down.
GAATGGAAAATGAGAGGTGACATGGAGAATAAAGTAATTACAAGAGGGGAGAGAGGGGAGTGTGTTCAGAGGTGAATCTGTGTGCAGATGTGTGTGAACACAAGAAAAATCAGGTAACCACTGGGTGGGGATGGGTCTGTGGGCACCTTTTTCAGTGAAACTGAGTGTGTGTGAGTGTGGGGGAGGTTATTTAGCTACAAGACAAGAGACATGGCGCCCTTTAGAGAGAGAGGGGGGGTATTTGGGTCATGGGATATGATAGGAGAGAGAAAGGGGGGGTGGGGTATACTATTTTGGAAGATAGCATAAGTTGCATGTGAGTTAGGGTGCATTATTGGTGAGTTAGAATGCATTATTGGTGAGAGGTGGGGTAGCTTGAGGGGAGAGAGAAAGGAGAAAGGACAAGGGGAAGAGAGAGGGGGTTGACCTTTTGAGTGGAGGAGAGGAAAAGGGACACACAGTGGGGCAACAATGAAGAAAAAGGAGGCAAGGTGGGGATGGGCTGCCCCGCAGGCATGAGGTGGCCTATTTTACCTTTCTCATATATTTACATAATCATACTTTATTTTTTTTCTTACTTTTTCCAATGCCTTTTATCACTCCCTCCCTAAGAGGGGGTTTTCATGGGGTGGGGACGAGAGAAGAGGGGTATGGGAGCTTGGCTTGTGAAAAGCCCCCATCATTAGCCCTCCCCTTTTGGCTAGAGGCATTCATGCCTCTAGCTCATATGTTTCTTCTTCCGCTTAGTTGTAGGATCCGATATCGAGTTTCCTTCTGAACTATCCATTCCATTTGGCCATTGGAGAGATTTCTGGGATATTCGTTAATCTGTAACAGGTCCGGGTGATAGCTTGTTTCTTGGAATAGTGTCGGTTGATTAAAGGGGAAGCCCATGGCTTCCAGAACTTTGTGCCAGTGTCCTCCTGGATCCTAAGTGAAAAATAGGATCATTGTCTGCAGTGTCCGAACAATAAAATTTGCATGCCAAATTGGACCAAATTTGTAACCACCAGTAGCGAGAGGGGAAATGAGCATCTTGGCCCCCGCAAAGACAGAACCGAATATTATGATTCCCAAGAGTGTACCAAGAATCCACCATATATGGCCGCCTTGTTGGTGTGGTGAGCTCAAGTTGTCTTCAGAGTCCTGCTTACTGCCATGACTAGAAAAAATTGTAAGCATATCATGCTTCTTTTGGGTGTGCTCAAACATGTCGGCTTCCTTTATTGATGCTAATAGCAAGCCACCTACCTTGCGGCTTAAATACAAGCGTAATTCACTTACCTTTCTCCAAAGAGAGGATGCACTATTTGTAAAAAATTGTACCAAATTGCGAATGAGGTCTTCATTCTTGCATTCTATAAGGCTTTTGTCTATCCATGGCTCCTTTGCTCTTATCTCCATGCTGATCTTATCTCTATATGTTAGAGCAACTAGCCATAGCCATAGGTCTGATGCATCCCATGCAAACACAATGTTGTGTTGTGGAGGAGTTTGGAACATCCTTAAAAGGTTGGCAGCATATTGATCATCAAACTTACTCTGAACACCCTCACATAAACTGGAGGCATTACCCATCTCCAAGTTTATAACACCCTTCAGTAGACTAGAGGCATTACCCATCTCTAAGTCTATAACACTACACAATAAATTCTTGCTCGGCTGCCAAGCCTCTGGAGCAATATCCAACTCCAAACCTTCAGTCATACTCACCTCTTCGTTATGGTCCTCATGTGAAACTGCCTCGATGCAAGATTCCTTTAGCTTGATACACTGTCCTGGGTCCATGCTGGTGCACAAGCTTCCATTTTCAAAGCCCTCCCCTTTGCTTGATATGTTGTCCATCTTCTGCAAAGCCTTGCTAACAGGCTGGTTTTCCTCTTCTCTTGTATCTTTCATGCCCTTTGCATTCCTCTTACTCTGACGAGGCCTAATCAACACTTTACACCTTCTTACGCTTACTGCCCAATGCTGTCGATTGATCGCTTTCGTGCCTATTTCATTCAAGGTTAAAGATGTACTCACATTTGTAACACAATTTTCTTGACTTACCTCCCCCACCTGGGTAGCATCTTTTGATTCTTTAACCTCTTGTTCCACTGCTTGAGTTATTTGAATAAACTTCTTACTTGATCCTTCTTCTGTTACACTCATTTTGACCTCTTCTGCAAGACCAATGATACTTGGTGTGCGGGTACGAATTGGTGGTGGGCGTAGGATGATTGTAAGTGGTGATTGTGGTGGTGGTTGCATTGGTGACTGGCGTCGAATTGGTGTGGCCAGCTGTGGTTGCACCACTGGTGGTGTGATTTGAACAGGTGAGATTGGTTGCCTGAGTGGCGGAGGTCTTGCTCTTGGTGGAGAGATCTGATTCTGTCTCCCCCCTCTATTGAAATTATGCCTCCTCGGGTGTGGGCAGTAGTACATTTCATGGCCATCTTCCCTGTAGTTGTAACAGTGGTACTCTGGGTTCTGCCTTCGTTGTCCTCTTCCTTGTTCTGGGTTCTTGCCAGGTGTATGCCCTTGCTGCACCAGATGCACAGATAAACTCTCTAGTTGGGTGGTGATACGACTCAGCAGGTCTTGCTCTTCTGATGCCTCCTGCGGTTGGACTCTATGATTGGCTATTGCAGTCACTGGGCTTGGTTGTATCGAGCTTGTTTCCTCTGACTCGTTTACTCTTGCTTGCATGCGTAGCTTCTTGTCTTTAAGGCGGGCTACTTCGACTGCCAACTCATATGTTGCAGGAAACCTTCCCTTCACCTTCTCTCTAAGAGACGACCATAGACCAGCAATGAAACGGTCCTTCTTTAGGAAATTAGGCGCTCCTTCACCTTCCTCCAGTGAGGCAACCCATCTCTCCCATAAGTCCACAAATTTGGACTCGTAGGTGGCATACTCCAGCAGGCCTCCCTGCTTTAATTATGTCAGTAATTGACATAGCCTCTCCGAGGTTGTGCCTCCACCAAACCTCTTTACAAAAGTAGCCATTAACACATCCCATGCATTCTTGGTGGCCTGGGGCAATACATTATACCAGGACTTGGCCTCTACTCTCATCAGTAGAGGAAAAATTCTAAGTCGTGAAGCATCGTCATCTTTGTTGGAGACGATACAAGCAATGTCGAAATCATCCAAAAAGTCAGTGGTGAGATCCTCTCCCTTCTTTCCACTGAACGTGGGGAAAGAAACACTTGCCATGGTAGTGACTCAGGAAATTACAAACCTTTTTTCCTTTTTTTTTTCTTTTTACATTACATTAACAGTGCGGCTCATAGCAGCTTTTTACAAGGGTGGGTGGATAGGTTAAAACAAGATAAAGATAGAAACATTAAAGGAATGATGGTAATCTAATATGGGGAGAATGATAGGGTTCGGGGAATTGAGGATTTCTCCTAGTACCGCCGCACCGAATAGGTGTACGATCTTCTGTTGGTAGAAGACTTTCCTATCTACATAGATATTCACATGCATATGCTGCAAGAATCTGAACGGGAATACCGTTGGCCCGTTTTCCATCATGCACAGAGGATGAAATACTTACTTATACTCTTATCGTGCCAGTGTTGATGAGTCGGCACATCCACAAGAGGTCGTCGCCTTTCATGGGCTCTACCTTTCCTTCGTTGCTCAGCACGTATGGGGTGATGGCGACGCGTCTGACCACTCCCAGCCTCTTGGCTAACAACAATTGCAGGTAATTTCTGTAGTCGGCGTGTTGCATGAATTCTACTCCATTCAGTTGCAACTCGTCCCCAGCCCACTGGGTTTCTCCCGTGGTAGAGAGCTTCTTCAAGATAAGTTGTACCGGGAGAGGAGGAAGATCCTCCACTCTCTTTCCAAAACAGCGAGAGCAGTAGCCGAACCACTCTTCTCTAGGACATGGGAATCTTCTTACCACTTCTTCTTCCGGATTGTCGAAGTGGATTGGTAGCACTCGCATGCGTCGTGCAAACCGGTAGGCGACCTTTCGCCGCTTAGCTTCGGATGACTTCCTCTTTGGCAAACTAGGTACAACCCGGCTTTCTGAGCTTGAAGCACTTGCTTGGCCAGATGCTTCTCCCTTCGGGGTCATGTGTTTCCAGACTGGCTTATCTTCTCGTTGCCTTTGGCTCGAGCAGCCCCTTTAGGCCACTTTGGAGTTATAACTTTGACTATAGGTTCTTTAGGGAAAAGAGGTCTCACCGTTTGCTTCCCTTCCTTGATGTGAATGACTTCTTTGCGATGAATGTCAATGTAGATGACTTCAGCCCTTTCGCTGCCTTCGTTGCTGGCACTCATTGACAGTGTGCCTTGGTTGACAACAGTGATGGCACTTCACCGACCTCCCACCTGATGCTCTCAATTTATAGTTAGAACGAGCGACACGAGATGGAGAATTTACCTCTTGAATGCTGACGACACTGCAGCCTGGCAGTAGCACCTCAATGAAGGCGGCTAGTGCCTCCTTCGTGTCTTCTTCTTCCGTCCTCCAGTTAAAAAATTCCTTCAGCCATTCGTCCATGATTGATAGTGGGCGTCACTTTCAGCATTGTAAACTGAAGGGTCTTAGAAAGACCTCCTCCATGGGGGCACAAAATGACGGGAGCAAAGCGAACCCCGAACCTCGACGGCCTCTAAAACATTGGGGACTGAATGGCGCGCCTCGAGCCTGTCATGGTAAAGCAAACAGGGGGCACCACCTAGCTTTAGCGGCTAGGACGCAAACAACACACCACCATAACAAAGTTTTCATCCAAGAGAGATGGATGCTTGGGAGCAATGATGAAGAGGAAAGGGAATGAGATCAACTGAGAGAGAGAGAGAGAGAGAGAGAGAGAGAGAGAGAGAGAGAGAGAGAGAGAGAGAGAGAGTGAGGGAGGGGGTATAGCGGCTTAGTACTTAGGCACCACAAAAGGATGGCGAATCCGCACACCCTTCACACATACACAAGATCACTCCAAACACAAGACTAGGTGACGATTCCGCACACCTCACTTGGGAAAAAACATTGCAAGAAAACATACTCACAAAACCTCAAGCTTTATGTAGAGAATAAGGCGATGAAATGGGGAGCATAGGGTAGGGGAATGAGAAGGGAGAGCGTGGTAGAGCACATGGCGGATAGGTGGGAGTTGATGGCGAAGACTCGCACGAGGGTTACGGCCATCATCCTTCATTTAGTTTTGCTTCATCTTCCATAGCCCAAGGGTGTAGAGGTCATGCTTAAGACGAGCATGGTGATTGCGGTGATGGTGATGGTGTGGGTGTGTGTGTCTGCACTAGGCACACACAGTGCATAGTGTACTCTTTGGTGATGGTGTGTGTGTATTTAGTGTGATGGTGACCCCTCTTTATATAGGGGAGGAGGGGGGAGAAATTCTAGAATTTAGAAATGAAGAAATCATTATCTACATAGGCCATGTGACTGTGGGCCCCACTTGTCTGGCTGTGTGTATATGTGCCAGAACAGCAGTCTCATGAGAGAGAGACTAAGAGAGAGAGATATGGGTGAATGGAAAATGAGAGGTGACATGGAGAATAAAGTAATTACAAGAGGGGAGAGAGGGGAGTGTGTTCAGAGGTGAATCTGTGTGCAGATGTGTGTGAACACAAGAAAAATCAGGTAACCACTGGGTGGGGATGGGTCTGTGGGCACCTTTTTCAGTGAAACTGAGTGTGTGTGAGTGTGGGGGAGGTTATTTAGCTACAAGACAAGAGACATGGCGCCCTTTAGAGAGAGAGGGGGGGTATTTGGGTCATGGGATATGATAGGAGAGAGAAAGGGGGGGTGGGGTATACTATTTTGGAAGATAGCATAAGTTGCATGTGAGTTAGGGTGCATTATTGGTGAGTTAGAATGCATTATTGGTGAGAGGTGGGGTAGCTTGAGGGGAGAGAGAAAGGAGAAAGGACAAGGGGAAGAGAGAGGGGGTTGACCTTTTGAGTGGAGGAGAGGAAAAGGGACACACAGTGGGGCAACAATGAAGAAAAATGAGGCAAGGTGGGGATGGGCTGCCCTGCAGGCATGAGGTGGCCTATTTTACCTTTCTCATATATTTACATAATCATACTTTATTTTTTTTCTTCCTTTTTCCAATGCCTTTTATCACTCCCTCCCTAAGAGGGGGTTTTCATGGGGTGGGGACGAGAGAAGAGGGGTATGTGAGCTTGGCTTGTGAAAAGCCCCCATCACTAGGTTTCCCACAAGGAGTATCCAAAGCCTATTGGTTGATCCTTAGAGAGGTCCAATGAGGATTTAGCATTTATCAAGCCCTCTCTTTCAAAGAGGAAAGGAGAACACTTTTCCAAAGACTACTCTACTGCTTGACTTGACCTAGGATTGTGATTGGCTAGGCTTGAGAGAGCCAATGAGAACAAATTATGAGCTAGAATGCGGGGTTGACCCAAGAAACTCAGGGACTACCAATTGTATACACCTATAGGTCCTGGTACTCATGTAGTTCCTACCCCTCCCATTGTTTCAACAACCTATGCTCCACAACCACAACACCCAAGCTCTTATTTCAATGGGACCATACCGGCTAGTAGTAGCATGTCACATTCGACGCCTGCTATACCTAGGGCCACACATATGAACTTTGGGGCACCACATGGCACAACACCGTACCAAACTTGGAACCCAAGGTCCTCCTCTGTGCCAAGCCCAATGTCAATACCTACTCCACATGCAGTCTCTGGAGCGCCTTCACCCGTGGTGCCTGCTCACTTAGGTGACTTGGCAACATTTTCTCAAGCTATCAATCAATCTATTTTTGCTGAGAATATGCATAACAGGTCTGATAGAGAGTCTAGAAGTAAGGCAGTACAAATAGCCAAGCTCACACAAAAATTTAGTGGAGACAGGGATGTGAGAAAGCATATCGAAGTGTTTGAACAAATATGCGATTCTCTAGGAGAACACAATGACTTGCATAGGAGTAATTCTTTAAGCCTAACCTTAAGTGGGAAGGCAGGGGTTTGGTATAGAACCCTAAGCGTGGAAGAAAAAATGATTTACCCTACTCTTAGGAGACTGTCCTTAAAAGAATACATACGAGAGGGAGTGCTCTGGGGTGTAGCCTCTCAGCTCCAGAAAGCCCAATGAGAGGAAGGAGAGTTGGTAAGAGACTTTATTAGTTCTTGAAGCATTTGAATTCTCGTTGTAATCCAAATGAGCGCTTCAATAATAATCAATTTCTTGATAGATTCCTTAGGGGATTATGACATGAGGATATCTACAATGGCCTAGTCATTATAGGTATCACCACTTGGGAAGCAGTCACCACCAATGCGATCCAATTAGAGGATAATTTAATGTTTCAAGGAGAAAGAGTGTCTGTTGAGTCTAGATCTACTAGCTTGCAAGCATCGGGGCATCAACCAATGATTCTCAAGCCTATTGCTAAGGAGACAAAGATATCTAAGATGACTTTAACAAATCTCACCAAGGCCATTCAAGAGACTCTTAGAGACAATCGTGCTTTGCAAAACAATCATATGTATCCAAGAAGGGAGCAACAATGGTGCTCAATATTCTATGGTCCACGTAGTACTAGTGAATGCCCTACTTTTAGAGTAAAATTCAATGGGAATTGCAATGCCTGTGGGATGTATGATCATCAAGCTAAGGATTTCATATTATTTAAGCGCGCGATGGCCAATAGACCAACCTTGGCATAAACAGACACACCTCAAGTGCCTGCATTGATGCCGGCCCCACCTCTTGAACAAACGTCACAACACATGGTCCCTAGGGCCCAAAATGTTGTTCAAACAACACCCTTACCACCTCTAGTGCTAGGACCGCAACCACCACATCCAAGAATCACGTCTGTGAATCAAGTGTGTTGTGAGTCATTTATTGCTTGTTTGGAAGGCTGTGAGGAAGATATAGACCCTAATATTGCCTATGGGATTGATGCTCTTGAAGAAAGTTCACAATACTACATGGAGGACTATTGGGGACAAGCCAAACATGTCTATCAAGTAGATTCTCTTGCTACAAGAGGCCAAAATATCAATTACACTACCAAGAGACCACCCCTCCAATGCTATGAGTGTGTAGGTCCACATCGTGTGGCCGAGTGTCCTATTAGGCTACAAAAGAACGCCACACTAATGCAAACCAATCAAGTGAATATGTCTACAATGCCAATACTCATGTGTAATTGATGTGGCATAGATCATTTGATTGCCCAATGTCCAAATAATCCAAATGCGCCAACGATCACACCATTAAACTTGATTGAGGCTACCGAGGAGCCATCACAAAGTACACCTATGGTACTAGTAAACGTACTCACACGATCGATTCTCTAGAAACAAAATTATATTCTTGGAGAAAGAGACACGGCATCAATTTCCCAATCTCAGAAGAAGAAGAAAACACGAAGAAAGAGATCGCCAAAAACCCAAAAGATGCCGTTTAACATTGCCAAATTGATGGATTCATGGATTCAGACGTTGAAACCACCATTATCTCCAAGCTATATGGAGACCCTGAGCTATTCTTAGATCTTTGAGCTTTCCTCAATGGAGAACTGAAGGTCGGGCTACACAATTTGCACAAATGGATGGAGCTAGGGAGATGCCAATAGAGGAGGAACACTTAGATCCACAACCCAACCTAGATGAGAACCTTGTTGTAGAAATACCTATTAACAAGTTGGGACAATACTTTGAGTGCAATGAATCCAATGCAACCATACCAATCACTACCAAGGGATTAACTGTGAAGGGGATCCTTGATGGTGGCACTGGGGTTAGCATTGTGACTAAAAATTGATGGGAAACTATGGTAAGACCTCACCTTGGGACCACAACCATAGTAGTGAAGATGGCCAATGGGTCTATTGTTAAACCTATTGGGATGCTAGAAGATCTCAAGATCAAGATCTTTAGACATAAAATAAGAAATACCTTCATTGTATGGATTTATCGAAGCACACTATGGCATCTGAGATGATCTTAGGACGTCCTTTCATGAGGGAAGAAAAAATGGTGCATGATTGGTCTAAAAACCATGTCTACTTGCATTTCCAAGATTCTGTCATTTGAGTGGATCTTGTAAGTGGTCGAGCATATCCTCTAGGAAGCAGCTTTATAATTGATCATAGATCTGACATCAGAGTTCACTCGGCCCCATTGCAGTATTGTTACACATGTAAAGTGGACACTGATGTTGGGGAAGATTCTCCTTATATGGATGTACTACCTGGGATGATTAAGTCTGACAATGTGGATTGAGTCCACTTAGCAACAACCATAGAAACTTGGGGAAACAGGGGGATGACCTGGGTAACACCTAAGGGGAATGAAATGACACCACTCGTACCCTTAAATATTCTAGAATCAATGCATATAGCTTCTAATGACCTACATGATGAAGGTTTGACTGTCATTGGAACCAGTAGCATCTCACAAGACTATAGCCCACACAATTTGGGGTCAGAATCATCAATTGAAATTTACTTTGAGGAGAAGAATTTGAGTTAAATCTTAGTGCAAATGTGGGGACAAACCATTCAGAGCCTAGTGGTACCCTAGATGACAATCTATCCAAGCGAGCAAAAGACACAAGTAGAAATTCATCTAGTGACTCTTCACTAGAGATCAGCTGTAATTGAAAATTAGACAAGAAGAGCAAGAGATATAAGAGGCGATGATATTGAACGACTGTGCGTGCTAGAATAAATGAAAAGAAAGCCTCCAAAGAATAGGCAGAGATTAAAAAGATCTAAGCAAGAGTCGAGGCTCGAGAAAGACAACAACATCTTAGACGCCAACGAGAGACTAATCTGGGAATCACAGAAGCGTTGTTTGAAGACACTGATGATGATTCATTGAAATTTGAGCCACCTCTATGATATCCAGTTGAACTAAATAGCCTCTATGGGAGAGTACTATATAACACATTATTGGATACAGGAGCTCAACATAATTTGTTATCCTATGGAGTTTAGTGTCAGCTAGGAAAACCACCCCTATCCACAACCACTATCCAAGTCAAGGGTGTCAATAAGAAGAAGACCACTGTTCTTGGAATCCTACACACTCCTGTTATTTATGACAATGGAATCGTGGTTCAAAGCTCTTTGGTCATGCCTATTGGTACTATGGAGGGTAATATAAACGTGGGGTGCAAATGGATGTTTGCAGTCATTGTAATATCGATTGGGAGACCGGGAGTATCATGATGCAGAAACCAACTCATGGCCCTACGGCTCAAGGAACAACACATGAAATCTCACCTCTTCATAACACAAAAAACAGCAAAATATTACCAATCCAAAAAGTCACAACATCCTTGCCACTAGCACAACCCTCTAAAGCTTCAACTTCCATGGCTACGACAGACAGTGCTACATCAAAGGCTCCACGTGATCTGATCAAGGGTACATATCAATGTGTCCCCAAAGTATTGTTATCGGACCCCCCTATGGTTCAAGTTAATTCACAAAATAAACCTTGAAGGAAGGCCTCTACTCAGATTAAGAAGGTGAAAACGAAATCATGTTGGATTCCCAAACAACTATTAGAAGCTCAAGGCTACTATGATGGAAATGATCGAATTTGGATACCTAAACGTAAATCGTGTCCTTCCCTATCCACTACAAAACCATGTGAGTCAAACCTTGTGATTTGGCTTAGCTCAGGAAAGGGGGAGTTTCATGAAGCTTCTAGCTCCTCATGTAATGCATCCATAGAGGTAAAAGCTTCTACACAACCTCCACCTACCATAGGTAGCCTCCATGAAGCTACAAAAGATTTGACACCTCCCGTTGTTCAATTATTACCGGATGCACTACTTCAAGTTCATCCATGGGAGAGTACCTTACCACCCTTACAACTTGATGAGGCACCCCAAGGTAATAGAGAACTATTGGCTAAAATCCTCACCTATTATCAATTGGAATAACTGACTATGACGACAACCAAAAAAAACAAGAGAGAGAAAAGAAAAAGAAAATAGCACAAACTTCCTTGTATTTTATGTTGATCACACTTAAATGGTATAAGTGACAAGATTAGTAGTCTTTAGACCCTGATGAGCATTCCTAGGGTTAACTACTCTTTAGTCGGCATTTTTTAATTAACGTTGGTCAATCTAGTACTTATTTTAGCCCTAGCTCTTGTGTACTTCTCTTAGAGTCAACCTAATAGACCTTAACTCAATTGCATTTTATTCAGGTACTACTCTTGTTCTAGTTGGCAATGTTACAATTCATGAATTCTTTTTTTCTTTTCCTAGAATTTCATGTACACATCTAACTTATCGCACGCCTGCACATGCTACTTTTGAGCTTTCAATGTTGTTTTTCTTCTGCTACACAAGTACTTCTATCATGGATCCCGATGCTACACTGTTATATTACAAGGGAGGGCGGAATCTACATCAGAAAGGGGACATGTTAACCACCGGCGTCCACTTCTAGTAGTCATGGGCCGGTCGGGCTTGTCGGTCCAATAGGAAAAGGGTAAGAGTGTTCGCCAATGAGAGGCACACTCTAACTGGAACATTCAAGGGTTAGTTGACTAAGCATGGGTGCCCAAGTGTGAATGGGCGAGCTCATATAAAAGTCACCTAAACCTAAAAATCACTCATTCTCTCATTTGTGCAATTGAAGAGTGCTCTTGCTCCATCTCCATCTTCTTCTTCATCTCCTTGTGTCATAATAATCAATATCTAATTCTCCTAAATGATTTTCTCATATTAAACTGATCATTTAATGTGGGGAAGTGCCAGGGGAGAAAAAGTTAGAATATTGGTTAAGCTAGCAGACTGGCCACAGTAGGGATCCAAAGGAGGGAAAATAGGGATCCAAAGGGGGGGCCATCTGCAAAAGAGCCATGTGCAACAATGGGCTAAAAATACCCTAAGGTTCAGCCCATTAAGACTTCCAAAATGCTAAGGTTCCAAAATTCAAAGGTTGTGTCCAAAGGTCAACCCTAGGGAAATTGGATGCTTTGTGTGTGACCAAAAAAGTCTTTGCATATCCCTACATAGGAGGGGGCGAGCCTTGGGAGTAGGGGATGAGAGAGAAAGTCACACACACACACACACACACACAGGCTCCCTTTACACAAAGGGAATTAGGGAAACATGTTAGCTCCCTAGCCCAGATGCCCACAAGGTGTGCCCAATTTCTATTGGATGGCCTTGGAGGTGGACCAATGAGATTTAGGCTAGAGTAAATCTAGTTTAATTAATTTAAAAACACTTAATAAAAGAGCCAATGAAAGTAAAGTCTCCTAGAAGACTATTGGACAGTCTCCCAAGGGGTCCAATGAGCATTCAGGAGCCCAATGGCTTGCCTGATTCCTATTGGCAAGGAGGCAAAGGGGTACAATGAGAGTTTATTTTAATTATTAAATTACCTAAAGCTCTCACAAAAGGGGAAAGGGGGACACATGTCTGCAGGCTATCACTTATGCTGCTTAATAGCCATTGGCTTGACTTGGGGAGGTCCAATGGGGGAAAACCAAGAGCAAATAGCAAGAGGGCTCACCCAAGAGAGAGAGGGGGCTGATTTTTGCAAGGCATTATCACACACACACTCACACAATCTCATGTGTGAATAAAGAAAGACTATCTCTTCCCAAGCTTTACTGGAGAGCTCATCACCTACTCCAAGCTTGTGAGATAGAAGCCTACATCAACACACTCTTGGCATGTGGATGCAAATCCAACCAAGATCCAAGCTTCAATGCATGCTCATCTCCTCTACCAAGCTAATTACTAAGCTAAGCTATGCTAATACGAGTGATTATGTGAGGAGATGTACATCTTTCTCGTAAGATACTCCTTCTTCCTCTCAATCTACTCTCATACCCTGCTAGCTCTCACCATCTTCGAAGGTGTGTGAGGTCTTGGGTCTGAGAACGGGGATAATTAAAGTTGTGTTTGATAAGTGTTTTTTTTAGTGCATGAATCTTTCATCTTCATTGCACTAGCTTGTTTTGAAGGAACACAAAGAATTGTATTGTACAATGTCTCTCTTGATGGGAGAAACCATAATACAAAGCCTTTTAGAGGGGGGACCGGCTCCATGAAAATCCGGTCCTCAATTGTTGTCAATAGCTTAATTTCTCTCTCTTTTGAAAGTATTGTTCATGCTATCTAACTAGGTGTTGTGATTTTTGTTGCTCCCTCCACCCAAGCACTCTTGTAATTGTCATTAGGAATCTATTCTAATGAAATGCCCACTATGTTCATGCTAATTTCCGCTACACATAAGTTTTTAGACCATTAAATGTTACATTGGTATCAGAGCACAAGGTTTCTCTTTTCTTGCTGAAGAAGGGAGGTCCTCAAGCTAGCTATAAATGGTTGGTATTATTAATTGCTTGTGAGTAAGTAGAATAGGGATTTTTCAGCCTTGCAGTGCGTCTGCCTTCGTGCAGTTAACGGGGCATCACCGTCGAGAGCTATGGTCTTAATAGTGAAGTCCTACGGGGCTTGCCTACGGCTTAACCACTATTGAGCTATTAGAAGCTTGACAGGAGCCGATGCTGTTTTGGTGTCGAAAGACCCTCTCTTATATTCCTTGCAATTAATGGTATTCGAGCCGCGGGTACAGTAGCTTGAGTGCTTTTTCTAAAGGGGTAAAGAGGAGTAGCAACTAGGGCTTGAAGTGGCAAAGTACACCTAAAAGTTGTTAGAATGGCTGACAATAGTAAAGAGAGTGAAATTAATGTTGATAACTTTGATTTTGCTAATGAGCAAGCTACTAATGATGCTCCGATGCTTGTTAACTATCTTGTTTCTAGGCTTCAACAAGCCATGGTCAATCCATCTCTCCAAATCGAAGTGCAACGGCAGCTCCGTGCTCACGGGATTCTCCAAGCTCATCACCATGATGAGAGAACACCTAGGAAGCCTCCTTGTGAGACTCCCAAAAGAGGTCTCTCTCCGATTCGGGCAGAAGAAGAGAATCCATACGAAGGGCTCAAGAATTTACTTCTTGATGATGCATCTCCTTCCCAAAGGAGAACTCAAGAGCCTCCATTGAAGGAACGAGAAAGCAGTGAGTCTCCCGCCACCTCGGCGGAGATGGCTCCACGAAGACGGCGGGTTAAACGCTCTCCATCACCACCAAAGCGGAGAAGACCATCACACTCTTATCCACGCCATAATTCAAAGAGGGATGATAAAAAGCAAGAGAAGAAAAAGGCGAGAAAGAGGAAACCCTCTTCTCCATGTTCTTCATCCTCTTCCTCTTATGAAAGTGATGGTGAAGACAATGAAGATCAAGACAAGAAAAAGGCGTGAAAGAGGTCACCCTCTTCTCCACCTTCTTCAAATTCTTCACCTTCTGAAGAAAGTGATGGTGCAACCTTTGAACCATCAAAAAGAAGAGGCCATAGGAAATCCTATGTTGCATGGAAGAGGTCGTCTAAGTTGAAGAAACTCAAAGAGGGAGGGAAGAGCATCTCTTTCCTTACCTATGATGGTACCTTTGGTGCTACGGACAAAGTCTTAGCCTTTATCCAGCAATTTGATGCGGCGTTTGGAGATGAGGGCTTCACGGAGTCCTCTAAGCTACGCCATGTAGCTATGCACTTTCAAAAGTCCTCCAGACAATGGTGGTCTAGCCTATGAGCCAACGGTGAAGCTCCACGAACATGGAAAGCTTTAAGAGCTTCCATTATGAAGCAATTTTTGGCCACCGATGCCAAAGACAAAGTACTCACCGAATGGCGAAGTTTAAAGCTCTCTCCCAATGAATCCATCCACAAATATGTAGACAAGTTTTGGGACCTACAACTCAAAGCCACTGTCTTCAAAAAGTTGGATTTTGGAGAGCAAAAGCAACAATTTTGTGCGTGCTTAACCGAAGAAATGGCGGAGTATGTCAACTCCCAAAGTCCACGTACCATATCGGCGGTAATACACCATACTATGGTGGCCTCACGAATCAATTTCCAAACGGGGGCTAAAAGAAATAATAAGCCTCCAGAAAACAAGGGTTCCGATGAGCCTAAGGGGAAGGACAATGTCCAAAAGTCTCCTAAGGGCAACTCTAGCAAAGCTCAAGACAAGGGAGTTTACAAAGGTAAGAACAAACTCTCTCCTGAACAGCTTGAGCGTTATCGCAAGGATAACCGGTGCTTCAAGTGCGGTGAACAAGGGCATGCGTACCGCGCTTGTCCCCAAAAGAACAACCGCCAAGATCCTCCTAGAGATTCCTTGGTTGAAATCCAAGAGGAGGAGACTCATCAAACTCACCACAAAGGATCTCCTCTATGCCATGCTTGGGGAAAGGTAAGAGAACATGATGATTTTATTCTCTTTGACCCTGGTTCTACTCACAATTTTATATCTATAGAGTTGGCCACCAAGCTAGGCATACAAGCTTACTAGATGGGAGATGTCCTACCCGCAGACAGTGCCAAAAGAAGCTTCAGCCAATCCCTTAATCGGGAAAGTGAGGCTTCATGTCCAAGGCTATGTGGACAAAGAAGAATTCTTTATCTCTCCTCTCAAGCATGAGGATGTAATCCTAGGGGCACCATGGTTTGACCGCCTGGATGCCAATGTTAAATTTCTTGAAAGGAGAATCTCTTTTAAGTTTAGGGAAAAAGACATGTATATAGATGCTAAGGAAATGGGTAACACTATTCCCATTGTATATACACCAGCTTTCAACAAGTCAATAAAGAGCTCTATTTCCGTGTACATGATTGTTGTTAAAGATTCTGAAAATGAACCTAATGCTTTAGCAAAAGAAAATAAAAGCAACCAAAAGGAATTAGAGTTATCCAATTTTCTCAAGGGGTTTCAAGATGTTTTTATCAACGACATCCCTTGTGAGATACCTCCTAAACGAGGTAATGATGACCATGCAATTGAACTTCTTCCAGGAAGTTCACCGCCTAACAAACCTCCTTATAGACTTTCTCAAGCTCAACAAGAGGAGATTATGCGACAAGTGCATGAGTTAATCGAGAAGGGCATGGTTAGGCCTAGCTCATCTCCATTTTGCTCACCTGTGCTATTAGTGCAAAAGAAAGACGGCACATATCGTATGTGTGTCGACTATAGAGCACTAAATAGGATCACTATCAAGAATAGGTTTCCCGTTCCACGGGTAGAAGACCTATTTGATAAGCTACAAGGATCAACCTACTTCAGTAGGATTGACCTAAAAAGTGGCTATCATCAAATAAGGATAGTTGATCAAGACATTGTAAAGACCGCATTTCGCACCACATTTGGTCTTTACGAATACATTGTCATGCCTTTTGGCTTGACCAATGCACCAGCCACATTCAACCGCTTGATGGAGAAGCTGTTCAGGCCTCATCGAACCTTCACTGGAGTGTTCTTTGATGATATTATCATCTACTCTAATTCATTAGACGAACACAAGCAACACCTCCCGGTAATATTTCAAGTTTTAAGAGAGAATAAACTTTATGTTAATCAAAAGAAAAGTGAATTTTTCTTGCAAGAGATTCAGTATTTAGGTCACATTATCTCTCAACATGGCATCCAATGGATCCATCAAAGTTAGAGGTTATAAAAGGATGGCCTAAACCAAGGAATATTCATGAACTAAGAAGCTTTATAGGTATGTGTGCATACTATAGACGCTTCATAGAAAAGTTCTCACAAATTGCGGGACCATTACATGACCTGACAAAGAAAAGCGTTAGGTATACATGGTCTGCTAAGGAGAACAATGCTTTCAAAAATCTTATCTCTCAACCTGTGCTTACACTACCGGATCTCTCAAAACCATTTGAGGTCCAATGTGATGCTTGTGGTGATTGCCTTGGAGCTGTTTTGCTCCAAGAAGGGCACGCCATAGGCTATGAGATTCGAAGGCTTGACTCTGTTGAGCAAGCTCTAGGCATATATGAAAAGGAACTCCTTGCAGTTCTACATGCCTTAGACTCATGGAAGCACTATTTATTGGGGACTCCTTTCATTCTACGAACGGATCACCAAAGTCTTAAGTACTTCATGACGCAGACCAAGCTCTCCGACAAATAAATGAGGTGGGCAAATTTCATTTTCATTTTGCTCACATTGCTGGCAAGAATAATCAAGTAGCTGATGTACTCTCAAGACGGCCGAGAATGAATGTGGTTTCCATAGCAACTCACAATGATCTATCTTCAATGATAGACGAGTATGCTATTGATCCCAATTTTAGAGATGTGATTTTAGCCCTTGCATTAGGGAAGAAAGAAGAACCATTTACTTTACAAGATGGTTATCTTCTCTATGGCAATAGACTATATGTTACTAACTCACTACGTGAGAAAGTAATGTATGAATCTCATGCTCCACCTTATGTGGGGCATAGGGGGATTCAGTCTACCTTAAAGGGAATTGAAACATATTTCTATTGGCCTACCATGAAAGTGAACATACAAGAGTATGTTTCTAAATGTGTGGTATGCCAAAAGACAAAATTTGATATAGGGAAGCAACTTGGATTGCTTCAACCCTTGCCAATCCCTAATTCACCATGGGAGAGCATATCCATGGATTTTATCTTTGGATTGCCTAAGTCTATCCATGGGAATACAGGAATATGGACGATAGTAGATAGGTTCAGTAAACAAGATCATTTCATACTTGTCAAAAAGACTATCAAAGCCCATCAAATGGCAACCCTCTTCATTTCACAAATTTTCAAGTACCATGGCTTGCCAATGTCCATAGTGTCGGATAGAGATCCTAGAATGACCAGTAATTTCTGGAAGGGTCTCTTTGAGAATTTAGGGACAAGGCTAAATTTCTCTTCGCCCAATCATCCACAAACGGATGGCCAAAGTGAAATAGCTAACCTAACCATTCTCGATCTACTAAAATCCTATGTAACGGAAGTAGATCAAAGATCCCAATGGGAGAAGTATTTACCCTTAGTGGAGTATGCTTACAATAACACTGTACATACTTCCACGGGAAAAGCACCTTTCAAGGTGATTGAGGGAAGATCAAAAAGTCCCTTGCTACTTAAAGTACATGGGAAGATCTTTGCTGCAGATGAGTATAGCTGAGACCTACAAGAATCTTTTCAAAAGATTAAGGATGCTATCTCTATCTCACAACAAAGGCAAAAGGCTGCTGCTGACAAGCACATAAGAGCCCAAGCCTTTAAACAAAACGATTGGGTCTTGTTAAAGTTTCCCAAGGCTCGATTAAGGCACACGACAGGCAGGAATCCTACGGGCCACCAAAAGTACTATGCTAAACTAGCAAAAAGGTACTATGGTCCCTTCCAGATTCTTAGGCCAATCAATGAGATGGCCTATCAACTCAAGTTGCCCAATCATTGGCTCATACACAATGCTTTCCATGTGAGCCTATTAAAGCCTTACAACGGAGAGCCACCTTAAGAACCAACTATTGAAGACCCAGCGGAGATTGAGGACCAAGAAGAGGTGCTGCAGCCTGAGTCCATTCTTCGACATGAAGACAAGGTACTAAGAGGCGGTAAGACTATCCGACGATATCTTATTAAGTTTAAGAATTATCCTTTTGAAGATGCTAGATGGATGCAAGGCATATAATTAAAGGATAACCTAAACCTTGTCAATGCTTACAATGCTTCCCAAGAGTAAGCAAATGTACAAAATGTTAAAAATGAACAAATTTTATAAGACTCTCTTTTTCTTTATTGTGCACAAAAATGAAGTAGTATGCATGCTTAGATCAAGTTTGTGGAGACGACGTCTCCCAAACACCAAGTAGAGCTTGTCACTCTACTATGGAAGACTGATAGGACTAATGTGCAGACATGCTTGCGGCAGCCTCAGGCTCTCAAGCGCCAAATGGACTAGTCATCCATTGTGGAATGATGTCGTAGGGTAACATAGGGATCCTTTACCCGCTAAGAAAAGGACTCATGAATATGCTTTATCTTCTCTACACCATAGTCGAGGACCACTATGATTTCAAGAGAGAGGTAATGTCATAATAATCAATATCTAATTCTCCTAAATGATTTTCTCATATTAAACTGATCATTTAATGTGGGGAAGTGCCAGGGGAGAAAAAGCTAGAATATTGGTTAAGCTAGCAGACTGGCCATAGTAGGGATCCAAAGGAGGGAAAATAGGGATCCAAAGGGGGGGCCATCTGCAAAAGAGCCATGTGCAACAATGGGCTAAAAAGACCCTAAGGTTCAGCCCATTAAGACTTCCAAAATGCTAAGGTTCCAAAATTCAAAGGTTGTGTCCAAAGGTCAACCGTAGGGAAATTGGATGCTTTGTGTGTGACCAAAAAAGTCTTTGCATATCCCTACATAGGAGGGGGCGAGCCTTGGGAGTAGGGGATGAGAGAGAAAGTCACACACACACACACACACACACACACACACACACACACAGGCTCCCTTTACACAAAGGGAATTAGGGACACATGTCAGCTCCCTAGCCCAGATGCCCACAAGGTGTGCCCAATTTCTATTGGATGGCCTTGGAGGTGGACCAATGAGATTAGTCTAGAGTAAATCTAGTTTAATCAATTTCTAAACACTTAATAAAAGATCCAATGAAAATTAAGTCTCCTAGAAGACTATTGGACAGTCTCCCAAGGGATCCAATGAGCATTCAGGAGCCCAATGGCTTGCATGATTCCTATTGGCCAGGAGGAAAAGGGGTCCAATGAGATTTTAGTTTAACTATTAAATTACCTAAAGCTCTCACAAAAGGGGAAGGGGGACACATGTCTGAAGGCTATCACTTATGTTGCTTAATAGCCATTGGCTTGACTTGGGGAGGTCCAATGGGGGAAAAGCAAGAGCAAACAGCAAGAGGGCTCGCCCAAGAGAGAGAGGGGGCTGATTTTTGCAAGGCATTATCACACACACACTCACACAATCTCATGTGTAAAGAAAGAGAAGACTATCTCTTCCCAAGCTTTAATGGAGAGCGCATCACCTACTCCAAGCTTGTGAGATAGAAGCCTACATCAACACACTCTTGGCATGTGGATGAAAATCCAACCAAGAGCCAAGCTTCAATGCATGCTCATCTCCTCTACCAAGCTAATTACTAGCTAAGATATGCTAATATGAGTGATTGTGTGAGGAGATGTACATCTTTCTCGTAAGATACTCCTTCTTCCTCTCAATCTACTCTCATACCCTGCTAGCTCTCACCATCTTCGAAGGTGTGTGAGGTCTTGGGTCTGAGAACGGGGATAATTAAAGTTGTGTTTGCTAAGTGTTTTGCTTAGTGCATGAAGCTTTCATCTTCATTGCACTAGCTAGTTTTGAAGGAACACAAAGAATTGTATTGATGGGAGAAACCATAATACAAAGCCTTTTGGAGGGGGGACCCCAGCTCCATGCAAGTCCCCAGCTCCATGCAAATCCGGTGCTCAACTGTTGTCAATACCTTAATTTCTCTCTCTTTTGAAAGTATTGTTCATGCTATCTAACTAGGTGTTATGCTTTTTGTTGCACCCTCCACCCAAGAACTCTTGTAATTGTCATTAGGAATCTATTCTAATGAAATGCCCACTATGTTCATGCTAATTTCCGCTACACATTAGTTTTTAGACCATTAAATGTTACACCTTGTGTATGTGTGTGTATGCATGAGAGAGAGAGAGAGAGAGAGAGAGAGAGAGAGAGAGAGAGAGAGAGAGAGAGAGAGAGAGAGAGAGAGAGAGAGTGATTGAGCATTAAGACGGCACGGCGGTGGCGAGGCGGTTGAGTGCGGCACGGTGCTAGCTCTCTCTTCTTTGTGGCGAGGAATCCTCCACAAAGCGAGCATAGGGCGGTGACTGACACACCCTTGATCTCTTGAGCTTGCTAGATTAGTCTGGTTGTGTGCTTGCAGCCATTTGTGGCTCACACACAGTGTACAGCAAGTCCCTTGCTTTGACAGGTGCGATAGACACGCACATGAAGTTTTTTTTTTTGGCATGAAAAGATCATGTCTTAACAGCCATGTGTGTGGACTCCGATTGACTGTAGTGGATACTCCAATTGTGGGAGTTGGTTCAGTGTGAATATGATTTGTGGTTAAGAGCTGGGATCCCACATCGATTATGGTTGATAAATTTTATGGTGGAAGCCGATGTGGCCCTTGGTTTTTTTTGGATATGGTTATACTGCCAAAATTTTTGCAGCCATGTTATGTTCTAAAGTGGTTGTGCAGGATTGGTTGTGCCTCACTTGAGTTGGGTGGAATTATCACCCATGTGATGTGATTGGATTATGGTTTATGGTTTTGGGATTAGATCATGAAGTGATTTGGATGGTTTATGGTAGACATGTAAGGGTAGAGACCGTGTACATTCTAACTGCTTGGAAAAGATTGTTTGTGCATATGGAAGGTGCCATTGTGATTGGACTCACGTGTTATGTTCTTCATGGTGGTGTCGCTACAAGACAAGGATCACCTACATTGATTAGCCTTAGATAAAAGGGTCGTTGACGTGGGTATTTTTTTTGGATCAGGGGTGTTGCCTAGGTCTTCTACTTTTTGTTAGTCTCATCTACACGGTTAGTGCGTCTGGGATTGAATGACCTACACGACTAATGCATCGAGGATTTTGACTTGGGTTTGCCTAAACACCCGATGTTGGGCATCGAAGCGGTGTGGTGCCTAAATTGGTATGGTTGGTGCTGATACCCTAGCACCTACTAGTATTTGGGATCCGTTTAGAGCTCGCATTCATGGAGGGAGGCAAAGTGGCCTCAGCTTATGTCTGGCTCAGGTAGGTTGGAGGTGTTCTGGTGCACTCTAGGCAAAGTGAAATTTTCTTTGTCCATAGTAGAGGGGAAGTGGATGGGTGGAACAATTGATCCCTACAGAGGGTCCACTGCTTTGCTAGTTATTTTGTCATATTCTTTTTGATGTTATAGTATACCAAGATTTTTGTCATTGTATTAATACATGGTTTCTTGTTTCATTTAGATGGAGCATTTAAAGATTCTTTGTTTTCATTCTCTCGTGTCTCTGTGCACTCTATTTTACCCTCCGCTATATTCTCTCTCTCTCTCTCTCTCTCTCTCTCTCTCTCTCTCTCTCTTCCCGCAATGTGGTGTACACATATATTCACCCTGCACAATGTTATATTTTCCTTGAGTGCGCTTTCATTCATAACACCCATTCAGGGATAGCACTAGTTGCTAGGTGCATTTGGATGCAGTCCGGCTCATGGCATAAACTCCATGCTTGGTCGAGCACTGAGAGCTCCTCCCCTATGTAAACGCTTTCGCAACTCTGATGTATATTGAAAATTGTATAAAGGTGTAAATTGTATATTTTGTGCATAGACCCCTGGGGAGGGGTATATCTCACCTTGTATGAGAGATGATAGTTAAGGTCATGGGAATAGCCTAAAGCGTGATACTAGTCCGGTTAGTTATGCATCGTGTATGCATTCATGCATGCTGTTCGGAAAAGGATATTATATTCAGGTTGCATCCATAAGTGGCATTGATTGGTGGTACCTGTTTGACTTGTCTTCTTGAATTAAAGTATTTGGTTTGAGTTATAGTGAACTAGTCTAAGTGTTCAACAACGGCGTTGTAATTTCTTTGAATGTTTGTTTTTTAGTAACAAATGGCTCCCAGATTGACGTCTGAATGCTTTAGCCATAGGAATGACGTTTTGGTCATAGTGTTCATTAATATGGAAACAGGATACAAGGGAACTCTTTTACTTAGAAATTGGGACCAAAGTCTTTGGCCGGCATGCCAGGAAGCACAACTTGTTGGAAGAGTGTTCATCGTAGTTACCTTACCCGTCACCAAGAATCCTTTCTTCAATTCTTTATTTACAATGACAATAGTCCAAGAGATTGGTTAGCTAACCTTAGGCTACTTCAACTCAGAATGTGGTTAGGCCTAGAAGACACATTCTACTACTTGGCAATGCGCTCCCAAATGTTAAGGATTACCGAAGTTGCTAAGAAGTTTGAAGCTCTTGTAGTTGTAAAAGGAAAAGGAAAAAGTTGCGTGGGAGGTCTAAGAGAATACCCTGTCATGAGAGGTAAGAGAATATTTAGAGAGTTGGCTCCGAGACATCCATAATATTGTAACAAAATTATAAAAATCAAATTTTGGTAAATAAAAAGGACTTAGACTCAATTTTGATTCACATGTGTACTAATTTTTCTCTCTCTTTGTCTTATTTTTAGATGGATTTTCTTAATTGTCTAGATGAACTCCCAAGTGATTTTGCACAAAGGTCTTTTTCAATTACGCGATCGGATTCAAATTGTATTGAGAAGTTGAAGCGGATTGAGCTTCAAAGGGGACTAGAGACTACCTTGTTTCGAACATTTATGTAGCAAGGAAATTGTATGTGAAGCCCAATTTGAACATCGAACACAAGTGGCTGATAGGTTTATGACCAATACACAACTTTGGGTCAAGAAAAAGATACAAGAAGGCGACGTCAAAGTATAGGGATATGTTATTTTCCTTAACCTGCCTTTGATTTTGGACATACCGAATTGAAAGATCATCTTAGTAAGAAGACCCTCATGCTAAACCAAAGATACAGCTTCCATGGAAAGGTCATAATTAGAGTTTGAGGGAAGTCAAA
This sequence comes from Adiantum capillus-veneris, assembly GCF_014529385.1. Classification (NCBI taxonomy): domain Eukaryota; kingdom Viridiplantae; phylum Streptophyta; class Polypodiopsida; order Polypodiales; family Pteridaceae; genus Adiantum; species Adiantum capillus-veneris. Next base: position 93,052,177 of record NC_140953.1, on the reverse strand, counting down.
TGGCGGCAACCGATTCTATTATGTACCCCAAGATTGGTTCAATAGAGCCTATGGACCCATTCTGAAATACAATCCTCACAATGACAATATTACCTTTGGTGGGGCGAACCGTACTCCGAGGAAGAAAAACCGAGCGACACATTTCTCCAAGAGAAAGTTCTCAAAAACTCGATACAAAATGCATATTTACTCAAGCTACATATTTGATGACAAAATGCAACTATCTTTTTTTAAGCTAGCAGTGAAGCCAACCTTGGTGGCAAAAAACTCGCCCAGGCTGAAGATTTTGTTATTTATTTAAGTGAAACGAGCACTATATGCAAACTGGAATAAATATCAATTCATCATTGATTGAACCAACCAGATTCTCAAGGGAACAATATCATGTTGAAACTCTATCCCCTCCTAGCCCGTGTAATAGCTCTACTTTCGTTAGTGCGTCCTGATGCATAAACTCATGAGTTGTAGATTCTAAGTCGAGGACATGAAAGAACACAAAATACATGTGTTTGCATGGCACATACGTGAGGTGTTGGCTATCTCTTTTTAAAAATTCCTCACAAGTACATCAAGGAAAGTTTGCAATGGTCACTGCATAAGTCGTACCTTTTGAGCTGAACCATCAGTGCTAATGTGGAAAACATGCGATGCATTTGGCACCAATATTACCTCCCTCACCAACTTTGCTTGCATGCGTCTTCCCAATTCAATCCAATCATTTACCTCCTTGGTTAGTTTTGACCTCCATCTCACTTGTTTTCCATCTCTAAACTTTGCACGAAAAGAACTAGGTTGCATCCCATTATGCCTTGAAGAGTGGCTTCCCGTAGGTGTGCATGCATTGCCACCTTGCAAAACAAATCCATTCCTTTGAAGCATCTCAACCTCCGAAGGCAAAAGGAAAGTTCCTCATCCATAGTCCATGTTTCAGGGGCAGGTCCAGGAGGTTCAATAATCATGTCATCGATATTCCAAGCATGACTGTTGCTACTATTAGAAAACTAGACAAATCCCTCAACAACCCCTCCTAGTTTAGGGCCTGCAGCTAGATATCTCCTCCTTCCCCAAAAACAGGCAGTGCTGGAACTCAAGTTTTGATTTTGCTTGAAGTTTCATTTATAAATCTACCACAACGTGTTGTCTCACCAAGAAAAACACCAAAACATGTCATTTTCTTGCCAGGCTCTATTTGCTGAATTTCCCAAACTGTCCTTGGTAGATTTTGCTATGGCCACATCTTTGATGTTGCAAAAGAGGCCGACTTGTTTCGTGCTCCACAATTTATTGGTGTGGTAACTATAACAAACTTGGGTCTATGGCTATCCTCCTCGGGAGTTTCATCACGGTCAATAAAGATAGGTCTAGTTTTGTGCACACTCTTTTCCCTTATTAAATCTCTATTCATCTTCGAGCTTTGAATTTGCATTTCAAGAACTGTCGATGATGTTTCATCTACTAGTTTTCTAATAGAGCCACTCCTAGATTGATTGCTCACAAATCTTGCAGCAAGATTTTCCATGATTGGTCGTGTAGATGTCTATACACCCTTCAAGTAAGCATTGTAACGCACACTTTGTAAAACTATCAAAGACAAATTTGCACACGTGGCTTCATAAAGACCTATGTTTGATTTGTAACCAATTGAAGCTCACATACCTGCATGTTTCACCTCCGATAGATTTTTTTTGAAATGAAAGCTCCCATTTCATCTTGTGCAATAAATCTGTCCCCCCAATGAGACACTCTAACATCCCACTATGATAGCCAAGTTTCCAGAGCAAGATTCTCTCCTACAATTGCATGTCCTACTCTCTAGAACTTTCTGAGCTCCTCCATACATACTTTTGCCAAGTGTTCAGATGTGCATGCATCCATGTACGACACAATAGTTTATGCTCTTCCTAAAAAGATGGGCGTACACACTTCAGAATGTGCCTAATCATGCTTTGTTCCGAGTGAAAAGCACAAGATCTCTCCCTGTTCAGCATCCTTTTCTGAGCTCCACCAAAGTAAACAGTGCGTACTGCAATCCAATTTACATTGGCCTCATCTGGCATGAACCCTCTAAATTCAAGTTTATCATAACCTTTATCAACCACAACTTTATTGAGCATGTTCCAAAACTCTATTTGAGCGTGTTTGTTCTCCACAGTGAACTCACATATTGCCAAAGTCAACAGTTCTCTAATGTATGGGTCATAAACATGTGTTGATGTTGTAGGCTGACCTTCCACACGATACACATGATCAAAGTGCAACCAAAGGTCTTGTAAGTCTCCTCCCGGGTGCATGCGGTTCACAAGGTCAACACCACTTCCGCCCATAGTAGAGATCTTAAACACATGTGGCTATTGCCCTAGTCCTAGTTGTCCTCGAAAGAGAACACTATGAATAAAATGATACCTTAACTTGGCTTTTAGACTCAAGATGGACTCAAGGCCAGCAGATGTAATGTCATTTCCTCTTTTAGCAGTCTCCAAGCTCTTTGTACTTGACGCTTATCCGACAAAGGTGTGACATCATTGAGAAAGCTAGAGAACTCTTGATCACCCATCGGAGTATCAACATCACATGTTTGCAAGATAAGGTTATGTATAATAAGTTCTTTAGCAGTAGCTCTTTCTAGTTGTTTTGTAGTTGTCATGAGATCAAAGGTCATTCTCTGCAACAGAGCATCTGATATTGCTTGTTCCGCACTTCTTCTCTTCCCTTCAGCAAAAACAGGATGTTTATGAAAACCAAGGTGTATAGCACATCTAGACATGCTAGTCTTTTCAACAGGACAAGTTCCGATGCACTCAGGCATTTGACGACAATGAACAAAAACTAATTCTCCATTATCTACATCCAAAATACCCTTACGAGGAGCACATGATAGTCTCCCCCGCCAATGAGACTCATTGTATGTTTTTCTATGCTAAAAATAAGGAAAATCCACATTTGGGCATCGCAAATGGCCACTACAACGACTAAAGAAAACCATCCCCTTGAACAAATCACTACTACATGTTACTTATTCTGTGTAAGCATGCCCATCATATCTCTGCTCCATTCCATACATGGCTGACAATTGTTTTTATGGAGGGAGTTCAAAAGCAATGTAGCCATCATATAATGTTGGCATTTCCAAAACACTCTCAAGCTTTTGTACAAATGACAATGAAACATTTAGATTTATTTGCAATGGAAGTACTCGAATGACAACAAGCACACTTTTAATACTTCAATGACTTTCATGTATATCTCCATCATCAACAATGATTGGTGACAACTTTGAACCTGCAAAGGGAGAAGCTTGATGACTATCGACTTGAATCTTGTAGAACTGTGACAGCTTGTGGTCTAGCATGTAGATGAACTTGTTTGCTTCATTGCAATCACGTCAAGATTAATCTATTCACCAAGCAATGTCAATGTTTGTAGAGAGAAATCAGAGTCTCCCATTTCAAAATGATCTTTCAAGGCTTGTATTGTGATGGTTTGATATTGACTGTCGAAGAAAAGAAGTAACTCCTGTCCCTAGGAAGGGCCGAAGATGATGACTCATTTCCCCAGACCTGTTTCTTGCAGAGAAAGCTACGACACAAAAAATGAGAGAAAATCTTTTTAATGAATAAGGAATATTCTTGAAAAGGGCAACATAACAACATGATGTAAATCCTCCATCAAGGCCAGACAAATTTTTAAGAGTCCAAAGAGTTAAACTCGGCAAGTTTGAAACAAGGTAAAGCCTAAGCATGTCCTCTGTCATTTTCATAATAATATCTACATATACATATGTTTGAATATTAAAATATATGTTTATTGTGTGTTCATATGTTTTTTCACACAATCTTGACTCTTGTTGGACAAGTGGAAACGGGCATTATCAAGCCTGACAAAGATGGTTGTTACCCCCGAGGGATTCACTCTATATAAAAATGGGACGCCACCTGCGAGCGGACAACTTTGATAAAACCCCTATAGACAACTCATATTAGGGAATATGACCCCCCTTTCTACGCTTATACAATATTCAATGAAGAAAACTATCATACCCCTATCTTACATATAAAATGTAGGTCTCACATGATCTAATCGAGTAAAACTAGTCAAATAGTGTATAGTATATAATGGTTGGCAATGTACCAAGGAACCACTTATGTTGATAACTAGATGTACCCTTAGTGCGTCTTAGTTTGACTTTCAAACTATGTGCCCGATCAGCCTGCACTTTGGCTACTTGTCCAATTCTGACCCATCCAAAGCTAGTGTAAATCAACCCTTGACGTGATTCAAATTTGATCTATGACCATCTTGATGCAAAATTCGATGTGTGACCTAATAAAAAACTTCCCCTAAATTCATCCGATTCTAGTGCACGTAAATGTGATATCCCCCTCCCTTATTTTTAGTCTTGGGAGATAAATTATTAAGGGCCTACCCCTGACTTATGAAATTATGTAACTTGTAAAGAAAAACCCCTCCCCTACACTTACGTGGTGTGGTAAGTTTCCATGGTGAATTCACCAGGTTGTTACCTTTGCTTCAACTAGTATTATTTGTGTTGTTGCAGTTGTTATTACGTTGTAGGCTAATATTGAAGCTTCTGGAAATTGTTGTAGCTGATGCTCCTTGGTATGAACACAACTTGTGGAGACAATAGCAGCTCAATATGATTGATTTTTATGGCCTTATTGCTATGCTCTAATTTTCTTGCAGCAATTATCTACCTTCCTAATCTCAAAGAGGGTGAGCTCTGACATTTAGATTCTTACCCGTTTTAAGGATAATGGATGCCACAATGATGAAGCCCACTGACAACAGAGATGCCATCATTTACATGAATGACATTGTTATGCTGTAGGTGCTCATTGCTAGCTGCTCTCACAATGGCATAGTCAGAATCCCTCTCATCGAGAGTAGCTACTGACGCTCTCCTTTGACTTCTCTACTTAGCTAGTATGCCACCTGCAGATTCCTTGTCCTTCTCCTTATACATTTCCAAGTAATTCACACAAATGGTATCCACATCCTCAATGTTGGTGTCTTTCAAGGCCGCAGCATGTCTCTGCAACTTTAATGTAGAACTTGTAGGATTTGACATCACAACATGCACATCTTTAAGACTGCTAGTTTTACTCTTGACCCCAATATTGGTCTCCTCCTAATTAGGATCCACATGAATTCTTGAACTTCTTCCTCTATTGTAAAGCTGGGCTATGCAGTTCCACAATAGCCAGATCCCTCTGAGTACCAGTGCTGGCTTTGCTTACTGATTTCTTTTAGGGAGATAGTTGATGAAGGTACCCTTATATCTGACATAGTGCAATCTATACCCTTATATCTGACATAGTGCAATCTATACCCATGTTTCTGGCTATTCTATCAATCCACCAGTGGACTCCGTGTCTAAGAGCACCTGGTCCCTTTCTATTATATGAGTATGTGCCCAGTTTTTTTGTTCAAAACTATACCGTGTCGACGTGGTATAGTTTCGGGTAGAAAATCGGTCATTCTTCCCCTAGATGTTGTCAAGATGGCAACATAAGAGGACTTCAAAAATTGCACCAAGATGATTAGTTGTTTCCTCTCTTTACATGTTAATGGGAGTATTCAAGACAGTAATTAGGTGTCTCACATTGGCTTATTATGTGCAAGCATTGTGCGCTGAATATAATTGCTGGAAACTAGCCAAGGCTTCTCTTTGAATGATAAACTAGTCATGACAACTGATTAGCATCTTTATTGCCCCAAACCATACTGCATCGACGCAGTATAGTTTGGACCAGAAAACTATTGAATTTATGACTTGCCAATTGTTAAATTAGTAGAATAATTGGTCAAATATCTTTACAAAATCAAAGTTTTTTTGTATGCAGTACTTTTTCTTCTAGAGTCGGTTCTAGAAGACGTGGTCAAGGTGCATCTACACCATTACCAATGTGCAGTGACCAGGTTAGTTTGGTTGCAGAGACACAGCTTCATGATGACAGTGATAGCCAGGATCTAGGTTTGGGATCTTTGCATGAGATAGATCAAGAGGAAGCAACAGTAGAAGCCTCACTACAAATAGTACCTTTTGAAATGAGACCAGAGATCCAACCAGGTGTTATTGATGATGACGATAGCTCACTACATTTAGATAGAGGCGAGGATATCCTATCAAAAACCAAAATTTTCAGATGCTTTGAGTGTCCTCCGGTGCCATTATGTCGTCTCATTCTGCATGCCAAAGTTTGAACTTGAGATTAAATGTGAGTGGTTTAAAGTCAGCATTTGCTAGAGAAGGATACATCAAGGAGAAGGGCACATTTAGTGTATCCTTGACCACATGCCAAAAAGAGGAAGCTTATCTGATAGGTACTTTTTGTTGGCTACTCTTGCTTTTTGCTTCAAAAAAAAATTGCAACAGTTTTTGTTCTAATTATATTAGTTTTGTTTTCTACTTAAGATGCTATTATGGAGGATTGGGATCCTATATGGAGATAAATTAATATGGAGTATGAAGAAGAGCTTGCTGCTCAACCAGAATTTGAATCTCTTTGTTAACACATGTTTTTGTTGTGGGAAGGAAATCACAAAACTGTGGCGTGGCAGGCTGCCATCAAAGAAATGTACTCCACCAACAAAGATAAGCATTGCCGTGTTTTCTGCACTATTATTGATGCTACAAAGGTGTCGGAGATAGCTTTGATGACAAGTTTGCAAAGAATGAATTTGTGAGTTCATAGCTTAATTTTGAAAAAAATTATCTGCTTATAATTCTATTGTACACAAACTCAAATTTTGTGTGGATTTCTCTAGTATGAACATACGTGCTTTGGTGTGTCCTCTCACTTGAGAGATGAGCTTGTGAACTGTGGCAACATATGTGCAGCTGATCATCAAGGTTATCTTCATGCATTGCCCAAAGTAGATCAGAAACTCATTTTTGAGAAACTTCGTAGAAGAGGCACGAAAGGAGAAGAACCATGGTATCCATTGACCAAGAGATATCTAGCACGTCTATTGCTTGATGTAAGTACTTTTTGATATTTAAAATTTTATTTTCATAAAGTATTTTATATTTGGCTTTTTTAAGTATAGATAGATGTCATTTTTATGGTCTTTTTAAATATATACAAAAAGGTTCAAATGTCCAAAGAGCTTAATAGTAGATTGGATAGCAAGAAAGATATCCTCTCTCCGGATGATCTTAAGAAGGAAGAGAAATGCATAATTGGTGAGTTGTACGGCAAATATGGAGATCGTGTTGGAAAGGCATGTTTCTTATTTGTTTTATAAGTTTTTGCATAGTTTTAAACTCTACGTTTTAGATTCTGAATATAGTAGACCCTCGCGTTGGAGAAGAGTAGTAAACTAAAGTGCTGAGTTTAAAATGGGATAATGACAGTTGGGATACACTAGAAAAACTAAACCTCATAGCATTAAATGATGCAAAGATAGAGAATAAAGTTCTTTGGCTATCTTTGTTGGAGGCTAGCAAGATTACTCGAGCCTCATGTGGTTTGTCCAAATGTGACTACGAATTTCATAGGTGAGTCCAAAGAGTTAACATTTTTGCCTCTTGTAATTTTTTAGTGATCATTTGCATTAAAATCTGTGTCAAACACGTGTGTGTATAGTTGGCTCAAGAGAGAGGGGTCCATTCAAAGAGTCCTTGATGGTGCTACTGCGCTCTTGATAGACTATGTTGATGTGTCGGGAGGAATCATTATTCCACCAGACTCCACGCTAGATCTTTACTACGGGAAGATTGTTGTGGAGGCAAGGAAATTTCCATTCCCTATTGAGGTGTCCCTATAGAGCAAAAATAGTGAGGTAAAGTTACAAACACTAAAAAAGCCTGACTATTATTGTATGGCATCTCAGAGGCTTCTCTACAAGTGGAGCTCATTACTATTAAACTTTTGCAACATTGTTTAGCAAGCATTTGGTTCTTTTCTTACTTTTGCTTGCTAAACGTTCTATAGATATTTCTATCATTTACTTGGAATGCAGCATATTGTGGCCATTCCTCTGCTAGCACGATCATGGGCTCAGCTTGATAGCGCAGAGGGATGCATGTATGCTTCAACTATGCATAGTCGTCCACAATGGGAACTAGATCATTGCCCATGGTGGATAGACATGGAGCAGGGATATGTTATTGTGTGTGAGAGAGAGATACACTCTGCATAGATGAGAGAATATTGCATGAGAAACAATGACATAGCACCTGACACGCATGGAGTAGATCCTCAGGAGACTCGACAAAATGCTAGATCCAGTCATATTAGTGAGTATTTTATAAAAGACTTTTATGAATTTGGATGACTAAGGGTGTGGTTTGTGTTTAAATAGTATCTATGAGACTGGGGTTGTGTATATGAAACAGTATCACTTCCCAAGGATAAGGGAAAGCAGCATGACATGGGGCATGAGCCTGGCATGGCAGGTGCTAGCTTAAAATTTCTCTCTTGTATGTCTATATTATATAGCAAACAATATTACAGTTGTCCTTGCTTGACAGCTATTGGTGCCACACAAACCTTGTAGCGTTCATTGCGATTTGTTTCTCGCAGTGAGGACCCTATTCTACATGCATCCACCAGTCATAGATGCTTAGCTCTAGCCAGAGGTTACATTTCTAGTGCTGGCCTGGTTTGTTTGGGTGTGCAACCATCGACTTGGATGCCGCTTCATGGGCATATGGCAAGAGTACGATCTACAGATTTTATTTACAGGAGGGTGGTCGACTCGTTCCTTGGGCAATAGACTTTATTTTTCTAGATTTGCCTTTTGGAGGAGTTTTGTACTCTTCTCCATTGCAACCACCATGGGATGCATTCATTGAGGAGCATGTGAGAGCTGCTATCCATTTGACACATAGTACATCGGAAGATTCTGAATAGTTGGTTGTCTAGGGTGCTATTGCACATGACAAAAAAAATTGCTTGTAGTTTGTGTATTAATTGTTGTGTTTTTGGTATTTGTCTAACACATTGTGTTTTTTTGCTACTGGTGACAACCTATTTTGGATAGAGAAGGTGTGTAGAGCATCTGACTTACTTATTCATTGAAGTGTGGTAGTTATGCATCACTCTCCTTACAGATATGTTGAGATATGGGCGGAGGTCGTCATGAGGTTGTGGCTCTAGTATATGATTTATGTATGAATTTAAGGTTAAATAATACTATTCTTGATATTTTATGGTTTTGTTTTTGCAATGCGACAGTTCGATGTTGTTCTTCATTCACACGCGTGGAGTTCTTCCACTTGTTTACATTGCTAAGAGTACACCCTTTTTTCATATTGTAGGTATGACTCCTATAGATAGCATCATGCGGCACTACATGCCATAGAGCATATGTGATGATGGATTCCGGTCTACCTTGGTGTGGGTCTATGCAACATTGTTCTTCATTTATTTCTTCCTTGGTTGATCTCCTTTGTTGGCCTAGGGCCATATGCTTAGAGTTTGGTTGTGGGACTGCTCTAGTTCTTCATGCACGTTTATGCTCTAGTCGTGCATGTGCATCCTTGGATAGTGATGCGGCTTTGATTTTGACGTACGAGTTGCCTATACTTTTCAGTCTCAGTCTAGTGGGTGAGAGAGATGGGAGGCATCAACATCTGCAGATGTGGTGGATGAGGGAGACATACCATTGGGTGGAAACCCGTTTGATGACTTGTGAGCATTTTATCTTGTCACGGATTCTTATGCACATGGACATAATCATACTACATACATGTGTTTTTCTAATTTTTATCTCTTGACATACATTTGGGTTCTAGGAGACTAGTATATTTACCTACCATGGTATGACATCATAGTACGTTGTTGATGTAGTTATGTGTATTTTTTTGGTCATTTCTATTGAGTTGATCTTTGATGAATTAATTTTTGTTTCATTGAACTGCCTTGCCGGTATACATCGAGGCACAAGCAAGAAGGATGGTGCGAGATCCAAGATACAATATGTGTCCTCTGCACAATCCACATAAAAGACATGTCTTATTTGATGATGAGTGTGATTCGTCATCATAAAAGTTTGTTGAAATGACGTTTTCTTATGTTCGTTGTAGAATTCTTGTACTGTCCTTATTTTTGAAAATTTTCACAAGAGAAACTTACACAGAAAAAATAGTAGGAAAAAGTGACTAATTTGTCAAAATGGACAGCACCATTGCGTCCAGAGCGGCCAAAAATCCCAGTCTTCAATATCAAAGGCGCTCAAATCCAACATCGGATGAGCAGTTTATGGGCAAAACAGGCTCCAAAAACAGCAAAAACTGAGTTGCAACTATTCCTCCTCTTCTCTCCACACTTTGCTGGTTTTTTTCTCAGGTTTTTTAGTGTCCACACTTCACTTTATCCCTTGGGCACCTTTGGCCTTTTGATTGACCTCAAACGGACCCCGAACATACCAAAACTGGCCATGCAGTGCATTTTTGTCACCCTTCTACATCCATCCGCACACTTGGCACTCAACTTTTTCCAATAATGCATCCCGCAACCACGTAAAGTGGCCCCCAAATATAGTCCTCATGATGACCTTTCTGCATAATCATCACAAGAAAACACCCATGTTGTGTCCTCGCTTACCCACGTGCAAGTATTGACCCCACTTACCCACGTGCAAGTATTTACCCTCGCTTACCCATGTGCAAGTATTGACCCCATTCGACCTCCTGATGCCACTAGATTCCATCTGATGCATTTTCTTACCTCATGTTTTCGGCCCACGGATAGCTTCCTTGAGAATTTTCACGCGCTAACAACTCCTCATTATTATAGAAAAAACACACTGGTATTGGTGATAGTGAAAATCGATGTACTATGTACATGTTGTCCTACCTGTACACATGTGGGCCCCACGTAACCACCTGGCTCTGGAAAATGGGCAATTCTTTATTTGATGCACCATGCATGGGTATGTACATATGCGCAATCACTTATTCCAAAAAACTCCTAACACCGCAATGCCACTTAGCACCACTGCAACAATTGCAGTGCCTTGCATAACCACCACCCTAGCGCTCGAAGCACCCGAGAGGACCGATTGCCATAGCTTCACGGGGAAGGAGTGCTCTTTCTCCATGCTTGGCTGCTTTGTGAGAGGGTCACAAGCTATACAAATACCTCCCCCCCCCCCCCCCCCCCCCTTACTTGAACCCCTATGTGGGTTTAGTCCTCCTCCCATCCATCCTTCCACATGGCGCCTTGAGATCACCTAGCCTCTTAGCTTCACAAACTTCACCAACATATTCTATAAAAAAAACCCTTTTTCTATCAACTTCAATCAGCTGCAGTTTGGTTTCCACCGGTCCAATGATCCAGTCGAAAACTCAAATTGAAAGCTGTCAACCCAGAATTGAATCCATCGAGTACTCCATGCATTTTGACTTCCTCGACCTCAAATAACACGACCCAAAATGCCAAAAAATCACATGATGCCCTCATGTCGGCAATTGTCACCATTTAAAACTCAAATATCTTATTGCTCTAGACTCAGTTGGATAAACTGCCACTTTCTACGGACTACATACACCGTATATTTTTCATAAAAACCTTGGCAATGCTGTAAAACCTTCAAATGGCCCATTAACCGGGGTGGCCAACCTGGCACATAACTGGCTCTCCGATGCAACTTCAATTGACAATAATTTGACAATTAGAACTTTGATTGTCATTTTCAAAAGACTGACGTTTTTGAGATATTGACTACTTTAGGCCCATGCACTCACTTCATCTCTAATCGTTTATCTGCAGTTTCCCAATCTGGTATAGATCTGCAAACTGCTCAAACTTGAAACTGCCATAACTTCCTCATCGTAGCTCCAATCGATACGCTTGTGGAGCACTTTAAGTACTGCTATTCAAATCCATAAAATCCTATTTATAATCACTTCAAAAATAATATCTCTAGCATTAATTAGATAGTTTTTGGCCCTTTAAATCCATACCTCACTTACATCTAGCATTAGGTTATCTTTTTATCAAGCCCTTATCACTGATAAATAAACCTGTAGCCTTCAAAGAATCTTAATCTTCATCCCTCTCCTCACTTTCCCTCCATGGAAGTGGAGTTGCATAACATCCACTCCACTCTGAACCTACACAGCCTCTGATCTATGCCAACTGCACTTAATCACCATCATCAAACACATCGTCCGATGCATACATAGCATTATCTTCTAGAGGTTGATATGAATTGAGATCTTCAAGAACAATTTTGACTTATTGAATCTTCAAGAGCTTGATCCTTTTTCTTGCAATAGGAACCTTGAGCAGAGGGCCATCAAGTTCACATAATTTATATGTTGCATTATAAAAAACATGAAGCACCATATATGGTCCAAACCATCATTTTACCATTTTTTGCATAGAAATATATTGATTATCTAAGATACTATCATAAACAAGTACCCAATCCCCATCTTTAATGGCATGAGATTGTAGTCTGTGCGTTCCATTGAATGTTTCTTTATTCTTCAACCTTGCCACCTTAAGCTTTCCTTTAGCTTGCTCGATATCTTCTTGGTGCCTTCCAATTTGGAGAATGCATAAGGCAAGAAAGTCCTCTTTAGTCATACCCTCTTCCATGGCATTATGTTTCAAGACATAACGGCTTCGTGTGTATGCATAAAGGGTGTTTTCCCATACATAAACTCAAATGGCCTAAATTTTATAACAGAATTGTGTGTAGTACAATCAGCCCCGAAAGAAAATGGTAAGAGTTTAGGCCAATTACCAATATGCCCTTGGCATTCCTTTGCTGAAGCTTTAACAATTATAGGCACATTCTCTCTCACACTTTTCCCACTACCCTCTAAATTGAACGATGTAGCGAGAGATAGTTTAATGCCCATAAAGCAAAAAACTATCAAGCTTCATCTGCATCCAACTCTATACTATCATCAGTAATTTTGCCAACACAATCATACCCAAAAATAACATATTCAAGAAAGAACTTGTAGCTTTCGTACACAAAGCTCTTCCTTCAACCTAGTTATTAAGATCTTTCCTGCCAAGAACTATATACCTCATTTTCCGCACACCTGCTAGCATTGTAATCAAGTCCACCTACCACTTGTAGTGCATAACCAGTGGATAGGTGGGATACAATCCATCTTTATGTCGCACATTAGAATAATATTGGCATATTAAGCATGTCTCCACAAATTGAGCCACATCCTTATACATACCTTTTTGCCAGTATCGGTCCTTGATCTTAACAAGGGTTGCCCATACTCCTCTCTGTTGATCACATAAGCTTTTATGAAACTATTTTATCACATGTTGTTGAGTTTCTTTGTCGCACACAACCCACTACGGTACCCCTCCTATACGCTTTGGCTGCTTTCATAGATGACAGTCCCTAAGAAAGTAGCCATAGGCCTTTCTATTGATCCTTCTAAAATCCTGATCACTCCATCCTTCTTGCTTAGTAAGAGTGCTAAGGTAGGAGCCTATCAAAAGACACTCTCCCTTGTAGAATTCTTCAAAAATACCTTAAAAACATGAGCAATAATACCACAAATTGCATGTCAGTAAGAAAAGTGTAAAACTGTGGTAAGCATCTGTTATTCATCTTCTAGCTCTCAATAACATATCTGCAACACGGTTATCTCGATTTGTAATATGACAAAGTTCAAGGTCAAGAGACTTAATATAAGCTATCCACCATAGCATGGCAATGTTGAGAATAGAGAAGTTCTCAACCATCCCTATTAGTGGCAAGAAATCTATCTCTACCATCACGATTGAAGCTCCAATAAAATATTATTTATCAAACCTTAGAGCAGTAGCAACACCCCAAATTTCTCTGTTAACATGTGGGTAACCTTGTTGATGAGCATTCAACACCATATCTCCAAACCAAACTACATACCTATGTCCTTCTACATCATCCTGACCTATAACCCACCCAATGTTTGACGGGCTAGTGTCAACTGCTAAGATTATTGGCCTACTGTATTTGTAATTAGCCTTCCTCAAGGTGAGAGACTCAAGAAGCATCTTCTTCAGTCTCCTGGTAGCCTTTGTGTGAAATTCTTCCCAAAAAAACCTTTTGCCTTTCCTTAGCAACTGATAAAGGACCTCTACAACATGAGAAAAATGTGCTGACCAAATAAGGTAGAATACACATGCTCCTAGAAATCGACAAACTTTAGTAACTAATGAGCATGTTTCTTTCATCTTTTGGATAGCGTCAGCTTTAGATAGATTTGGACTTCTACCCTCCCGAGTGCACATTTTCCCCACAATAAAAACCTCTTTAGCACCAAAAGTTTATTTTTCCCCCAAAAGTATTAAGTTAACTTCTTGAAGCCTAAATAGAATAACATCACAACCAGCAATATGTTGAGCAACAAATCATTAGCACCCCCTCTAATCTTTCATCTCATCTTTGGACCCTTCTTCAAATCTTCAATAGATCATCAATGAAATGCATATTAACATGAGGGACACATACCTTATTCATGTTGTCCATCATACAGGCTACATAATTTTTAGCACCCTATGGTAGAGTGCACATCCTTGCCAAAACAAGAGGAGTGCCCATCATCGTGAGCTCCCTACTCTCAAAAGCTAAATGAAATTGATCGTATTTGGAGTAAAGATCACCCATAGAGTAAATAGATCTGCCTACAAAGGGATTGACAAATTTATCCACAATTGGGCTTGTATCCATATTGCGGATTGCTACCTTATTAAGTGGTTGCATATCCTGAATGAACCTTAAAGTACCATTTTTCTTTGGAATAGTGAACCATCGATTAGAGTATGGTGCACATGATGGATCCAAAATGCCCATTTGTATCTTGTCATTAAGCAAATCAATTAGCTTTGGAAAGTAGGCTTAAGGAATTGGAATTGGATGTAATCTCCATGGCATGTGAGAAATAGTGAATACTATCATAGGTGCAACAACACGTGGATCCACAAACCCAATCTCACTTGGATCAATTGAAAAAGCTTTGTCGTGTTTTTTGAGCATACCTTGAAAGCATTTGATCTCCTCTTCATTGAGGAAATTATTCTCTAATCCCTAGTTGCTCCAATGTCTCCTTGGTAAACTTATGTTCAATGTTCTTGGGATTTTTGAGTATAGGATGTCGAGAGGCTTCTTTGATCACCTCATCACTTTCTTATGGTAGAGGTGTAGCCACTGGTCTTACTTTATTTGCAACAGTCTTGTACTTTGTCTCTACTTGTGTGTCAAATGCTTTACCCAAATCATCTTGAATATACATAAGTGTCTCATATATGTCCAACTCTTCATACATGTCCATTGAGTGGACCTTAACAATTTTAGTTCCACTTTGTAACATGTATTCCATGATCTCCTCAAGCTCTGACATAGTATCTTCATAAGATACCTCTTCAAAGATCCCTAGAATCACATCATTTGGTTCAAGCACATCACATCTATGCAATTCACTTTGGATAGTTGAAACATATTGCTTCTCCCATTTTGGCAAATCATTGAATTTTCTGTAAGATATTGAAACTTCATATGTTAACCCCAAAAATCCTAAAGAGAAAGTTTCTCTTTGTAAGAAATTCTCCTCACTTGTACCACCATAGTCCCACTTAATAGTGGCACCTCGAGAATATCCTATGAAAACATGTGTTCTTAAACTCATTACGTATCTTTAGTAATGAATGATCTCATAAACTATATTTGTTCCTAGCATGGTCAACACATACTGTCAAAAATTGAAATTCTTTCTTACCATCTTGAATCAGAACCCTCACATAGGCCGAGCCATCATCTAGCACCTTTGTCTTCATACGTATATCCATAATGTAGGGTTGTCCCAAAATCAATGAATAGGAGGACTGTTCCTATACAAATTTTTTTTGCTCATCATATACATCCCTAATAGTTACCTTAACATTTGCACATGCACCATAGAGATCACCTAGAAGCATGTTGGCAGCTCGAATCCGCCAATCATGATCCACATCAATAAGCCGCTAATATCCCAACCTTCAAATTGCTGTAATTTTTTTGTGATTGTATATCACGCTCTACAAACCCGATCTTGCAAATTATGCTATTGTTGGGAAGTCTATTGTTATAGCATAGAAGCCACAAACTATTGCATCATTTGTTGCATGGATGCCTCTTGCGGTGTAGACATATTTCTCCACAAAAATTTTCCACCCCAGGTCAATTTTGCATCATGTTCACCAAGTTGTTGGAGGATTAAGTGTTTGAAGGTAAGGCGGTGTGGGACGCATGTCTAACCTTACCATCCTATCTTATTGCAGTATTAGGGAGAACCACGATTAATTTGTCAAACCATGGGATGAAGCTGAATCGACTAGTGCATAGAGGCTACAAGAGGTTGTAAATCTCTCGGAAAACAACTAACAACTCGCATGTAACTCAAGCGACACTCAAGTGACTGAAATCACCAAAAGCCAATCGCTCATGGCAAGCATATCATATCCATTACAGTATCAAATGACATCCAAACATAACGAAACTTCTAGGACAAGTTTATAAAACCTAAGCACACATGCCTATGGTCTCAAACCCCACTTTAGGTCAGGTTCCAAAATCGTGATTATTAATAGCAGTGGATTTTTGACCTAGTCGTTTTTGACCCAGAATGCATCTAAATGCTCAGCAATGACCCAGAACAGCAGTGGATTTTTGACCTAGTCGTTTTTGACCTAGAATGAATCTAAATTCTCAGCAATGATGCCCCGATACCTTGCCTATGCTAAGTTTTTTGATTTAAAAGTGTAAATTCCTAGTTATGATAAAATTAGGCCACGGGTCGGCGATGCCAAAAGCTACAAAATACTGTGAATGGCTTACGTCAATGCGTAGAGCTCTTACTTATGGTTGCAATGCAACAAACGCATTCACAATGTGACAACCAGAGAGGGAGTAAGAAGCGCAAGAAGGAGAGAAGTGAGCGCTGTTAGCTCACGCTGTGTATTTCTTATCCAAAAACTTACAAAAATTGGCTTTTATACCTTAGCCAAGGTTTTTGGGTGGTCAAAACTAATAATTAGGAGTTCTACCAAAATTGATAATTGACTGGCTGATACAATCTGGAAGCTTGTAGCCCCGGCTCATTAATTACAAAGTTTACCAAGAAAATAGGAGTAACAATATTCCCAATTTATCAAAATAATAATTGTTTTACAAGGAGAACTCCAAAAAATGGTGTCTACGTAGGCTTGCTACTAGCATTCCCCCCCTCCTCGCCTGTGTTGTCCTTTGACACAACTTTATGGGCTGAAGTAGTCTTCGGGTTGACGGCGGGCGAGGCGATCTTTAAGTGCTTCCAATGCCTTTTGTTAGCTGGTTCTTCATTCTTTGTCAGCCACTTGTAGAAATTGTATGGTGACTTGATTCTTCATTTCCACCGCTGAGTAGCCTACAACCCTGGATGTGAGTTTGCTTATCACCGGTGCAAATATCTTCTTCGCCAGGTGAAGAATCCAGTGTAGAATGCTTCCTCAAAGGCTAGCATATTATGCGAGGGCAGGAACATGCATCTGGCATAGAATCCATAAAGGATTTCTTCTAAAGGTTGCACACTCAGATCGTAACATAAGCCTTTGTTTCCTTCCAAGAATGAGAGCCATGGGGCTCCTGTCTACTCAGAATCATTGAAAACTTATATGCATGTGAGTAGCATCTTGCAGATCTTATATAACATTGCACAAGAGAGATCTGGTAGACTCTTGAAGAATGACATGGCACCCGTTAGGGTTTTCACCATGTATTCCTCTATCGCTTGGCCTCTCTCTGGAGCTAGAAGCCTGGGGAAGTTGAGCCAAGTTGGCCTCTTCTTCTACAATGCTTCATGCGCTTGCCATGTCCTTACTCGGGGTACAGAGCAGAAGGTTGGATCTCTTTGTAAGGTTGCACGTGCTCTTGTGAAAAGAATCAGGTATCTCATATTCTTGTTCATCCAGCTTAACCGCCACTTTGGGTGGTCTTTATCTGCGCCATCTTCTTTTATATCCTTGTTTACCTTTCTTTTACCTGTAAAAGTTCTACTTTGATGAGAGGATACAGCAGGGATATTTGGTGCCATTGAGCGTTGATTTGATTGGGAGTGAGTTGAGTGACGTTGACAGAGTGTAAAACTCTCAACTCCCAATCCATAGTGGCCTTCCACTGCTCATCCACCTCTAAGGTGATCTTCTCCTTCAGTGCGTCTTCTTCAGCTTTTGATAGCTAGACCATTGGCACTGTATCTGCATCTTTGATGTGAATCTGAAAATCTTCATCACCACTCAGATCTGCTGTGGACTGCGTTTCAAACTCAGCAAACGAGACCGAGGGAATGTCTATTTGTGGTGGCTCTGAAGTGCCTGTCTCTTCCGGAATGTCTGGCTTTCCATCTCTGAGGAGCTGATTTATCCGCTTAAGTTCTGATATCTCCTTTAGGAGCTCCTCCTCTCTTTGAACCCGCATCAGTGCCAGGTCTCTACGCTGTGACTGTTCAAGCTTTAATTCCAATTCTAAGTCCTTGTTTTTCTTTTCAAGTGCCTTGTACACTTCATTAGTTTCCTTGATCGAGGCCACGGCTGGGTTTTCTCTGATTTGCCGTAATAAAATGGTATGATCATTGATTCTCTGTTCAGAATATTGCAGGCAAGCATTGGCAACATCTAACTACACCTGATTTTTTTGAGTTGAGCGAGAGGTCGTAAGAAGTTCATTTATGACTTCTGTCAGCTGCTCGTCTTTTACCTTGCAAGCATCAGATAATTTGGTGAGGAGGTCACCCAAGTCCTACATTTATTTTTGTTGTTTATGCGTGACTATCTGATGCTGTTCAGCTTCTACCTTCAGTTGTTGCACTTTCCTTTGGAGATCAGTGATGATAATCATCCTGTCTTCGAGCTCTCCCTGAAGAGCGTCGATCACCATTTCTAATTACTTGGCCTTTCTGCTGCAGTTCAAAGCTGCTCAATGGAGTCTCTCCGTCATTTCCTGCATCTGGCATACATATTCATTCACCTATATTATAACTTCATCATTTGACTGCCACTCCTCCTATCTTGCCAGCTAGGATTTTTCTGCAGCCTCATGTGTTGCTTCTTGCTGCGTCATAATCGCTTATGGTTCTTGTGTGGAGGTAGATGGTCTGTCTTTGTTGGACGGATAAGCCATGACGGACGTCAGCACAGTGAGAACTCACCTAACAAGATTTGTCAGCTAAGGACGAGGAAGATCGACCCGCAGGCGCGTGGAAGCAAGCATAGGGTGTCAACCTACACTCGACCGACTCCTAACGAATTCCTACAGAGGTCTCTACCCAATGTCTAAGTCACAGCCTTCAAGAGTGCATAAGAGGAAACTTCCTACAACGCTTTCTAGAGCCGACACCCATCAAACAATCTCGAAACACAACAGAACTTGAAGGAGACCCTACTAACACCAATAGGTCGCTCTCCCTAAGGTCTATGAACCAAAACCCCAACCCAAACACACGGTGCAAAATCATGTAGGATGTCTGGCCAAAATTTGCATGTTTTCGTTTTCAAAATCTAAAGTGCCTAATGTGTAGCTCTACTCAATGTGAATGTGTGGATATGCTACAATGCAAAATCGGACAACGTATGCTCACCGAATCACCAGATGAAGCTCGTAGATGGAGCTCGCAAAACCGGACCGTATGCGTGCAATGTAGGTATCGGCGCGTAGCTCTTGTCGGGGGCAACACGTTGCACTTCTCCGCACTCGATTCCGACCACCGATGCACACGTAGCGTCAAGATGAAGCTCACACTCTCTCTTGTACACAGTACGCTCACTCATAGACTTCAAAACTTTTTAAAAATGACAAAAGGTTTTTCATTAAGGTCAAAAAGTGGTATAAATACCTTACAATTCTCAAACCCTAAAGTTCCAAATCAACCATCTACTCAATCTAACTGTCAAAACTGGGATACAATCTGGAAACTTCTATAGCCCCAATATTTACAAGGTGAAATGTCGAGTTTTCTCAATAAATGAATAATTACAAAAAATGATAATCTGTCGAGTAGTCAGTTTCCGTAGGGTGTGTCCAGCTTCTAACACTCCCCCCCTCCTTGCTCATGTCGTCCCCGACATGGCTGTTGAGCTGCTTCTTCATCTTTTGGTGTCGCGC
This sequence comes from Adiantum capillus-veneris, assembly GCF_014529385.1. Lineage (NCBI taxonomy): Eukaryota > Viridiplantae > Streptophyta > Polypodiopsida > Polypodiales > Pteridaceae > Adiantum > Adiantum capillus-veneris. The sequence continues at coordinate 93,032,071 of NC_140953.1, read as the reverse complement.
ATCTTGAGCAGCGACTCATATCTGGCATGTAAATCCAGCAGTGTTGGGCCGAATATATCAGTGTTGATGGTGAAGAAGCCAGTGTAGAACGCTTCTTCAAAGGCCCGGAGGTGATAGAATGGCAGAAACATTATCCTTTGATACAATGCATGTATCACCTCCTTGGAAGGCTGACCAGACAGATCATATGCACATCTGTAAGTATCTTGAAAGAAGAAGATATTGTCTGTCACCTGGCCCGGTTTGAACGTCTCGAAGACTACCAAAAGGGTTTTGTAGATCTTCCTCATCATTATGCAAGAAAGGTCAGGCGAGCCAGTGAACAATTTGATGGCGCCCGTTTGGGTTTTCACCATGTATTGAACACTTATTCTCTCGCCTGCCTTCAAGCCTGGCAGCTTTGGATAGTTTTGCCAAGTGGGTTGGCTTCTTTGTAGTATCTCCTGGGCCTTCCACCTCCGTATCCTTGGTAGAGGGCAGAAGCTTAGGTTATCTCTGATGATTTTGGGTGCCTCTACCAAATGGATTAGGTACTCTGGATACTTCATCGGCCATGCCTTTCTCCACCTGGGCTAGGAGTCGACTATCAACTTGGCCCCTTCAGGCTGGGATATATCTACTGTGTAGAGTGGCATGGTTGGCTCTTCTCTAATCCTCTTGTTGATGGTGGAGGCTTAGTACTTTAGCAAAGGATATGGGAGAGAGGGTTGTAGCCATTCACGCCGGAGGTTGCTAGCGTCGATCTTCTGAATGGTCATGGATTTGAAAAACCCTCTGCTCCCATTCCAAGGCTTCCTTGGCCGTTTCTTTGATTTCTGCCTCTATAGCCTTGCACAGCTTCTCTTCCTCTTCTTGTGTCAGATCTTGTGGCTCTTGAGAGGTTCTTACTAGGATTTCCTCTTACATGGGTGTGTCCACAGGATCTGCTACCTTCTCTAGGTCTATGCCTTCCATGGCTACCGGCCCTGTGCCTGCCTGGTCTTCTGCGTGTTGTCCTCTCAACTCGTCTATCTGCTTTAGGAGTGTTTGTTTCTCTGCATCAGCTTCTTCTCCTAGGTTCACGAGGAGGTCGTTCAACTCGGCGTTTATCTTCTCCGCCTCCTCGAGCTTTCTCTTGATAATTTCTAGCTCATCTTGCATTGCTTTCTGCTCTTCTTCCATGCGTGTTTGCATAACCACCGACCCTTCCGCCATCATCAACCTTTGCTTTTTCTCTAAAGTCAACTCTTTATGAAGCTCTTTCATCTGTTCTTCATAGATCTAGATTTCTGTAGTGGTGTGAGTTGAGCTAGTAGCCCTGACTCTGGTAGGAGATGCCCGTAGTGGCTGGATGGTTTGATCTTTAACTTTAAGCTGATCCTTGAGCTCAAGGACCTCATCCTAGCTAGCCTCCTGGTCTATTTCTGCCTTTTCTTTGGCATTTTGCATGGCCTCAACTTCCTTGGACTCCTCATCAAGTTGTAGGGTTAGGTTATCCCTTTCCCTCTCTGCATCTGTCAATGACTTGTTGAGTTGTCTATACTCCTCTTCGGCTCCTTGCAATCTTTGAGCTGCTGCCTGATTTTCTCTTTCATTTCCTGGCATCTTTGCAATGCCTTTGCCAGACTGGCTTACAACTCTGCTTCTCTCTCTATCTGCCTTTGGCTTTGTTTTTGTAAAGTGTCAACTTCCAGCTTTATATGCACTTCAGTGGCTTTGAGAGTTGCCATTTCACTTTCTGAGGCCATTGACTATTCTCTTAGCCTGGTTAGCTTTGTCATCACCACATCCCAATCATTGGTGGGCGGGTGCAGGTCCACTGTATCAGTGGCCATCTCCTTTATCTCTACTAACCATAGGCTTTGCATTTGCTCTTTGGGCCCCATGCTTGCCAAGTCAAATGCGACTGTGGCAGCCTCTTCTTTTGTATATTCGGCAGCTAGCAGGTCTAGAAATGTGTTGTATGATTCATTTGGCTATGGTTACTCACTTTTAGCCTTAGCATCTTCCTTTGGTTCTTGCTCCTAGCTTTGTTCTTGCTTGGACTCTTCTTGGTCTTCTGGTTTGTCTTGCTCCTCTTTCTCTTCTTGTGGAGGGCTATGAGGAAGGTGGTGAGGGTGGTGGGCTGGACTCAGGGCTGGCCGGTGGAGTTGTCGGCTTTTTCTTGAAATCTCTGTCCGCCTTTGTATTCCTTTCTCTCTCTTGGCCTTCCTGCTCTTCTAGCAGTTTCTGTCAGACTTGCTCCACTTCCTCTTCTGTAAAGGGTACATGTGGGATATTCTCTGCTGTGGCATAAATAATCTCAAAATTCTTAATGTAATCATCGAATCTGTCTCTGTGCACCCTTCGGGATGATCCCAACATTGCTTCTAGAGACGGCTCCCATAGCTCGTCTAAATCTCCTTTGAGGGATCTTTCTGCCCTGAAGCTTTCCATCAGCCGCCCTAGACGTGCCACTTTCTATGATTTCGTCTCTTTTACTAGCACTTCGGCAGATTATTTCTTTCCCTTCTTCAGCTCTGGCTACTCTTCTTGCATGGTTTCTAACCGGCGTTTCAAACGAGTTTCCACCCTTGGTGCTTTGGGCTATTCTTCTTCCTTATCTTCCTTGAGCCTCAGCCAGTCGTTTTGTTAGGGAGGGTCGGGTCATCTTCCCTTGGCGTGCAATGCCCCATAAATCACCTTCATGATTAGCTCACCCGGCACGATGTATGTGGGGTTCTTGTTGCCCATCTTCACCAGATTATGATGTACATAAGCTGCATAATTGATGATCTTCGGCTTGCTTTTCTGCATTGCCCAGGTGAATGTTGTAGCAATTGCTGCAGGCGGCATCCTGTACTTTTGTGGCCGCTTTGTACACATATGGAAATATTGATTGTACAGCTAACTCATGATTGCCACTTTGGGGTTGGCAATATCTTCAAAGGTATAGTTGTCTTTCTTTTCAGTGTACACCTTTACTTCATCTCTTCTTTTGGTTACACTATCCCCCTTGTTGGAGAGGTCTAGTGCAGTTTCCACTACTCTTTTTGTGATTAGAATCTCAGTGCCTGGCTTGCCTTGCAGATCTATAACTCGGGCCACTCCATCTTCTTTTATTGTTGTCAAAAATTCCCATACTCTTTTTATGTCAATACTTGCCGGCACCGCTTCAAAGTAATTGTGGAGATGAATCTTCTCCAGATACTCTGCCATCTTGCTTTTGACAAACTCATTGAGTTCCCGCGCTAGCATTGGTAGCTCTATCACGTTTCCTTCGGTGTCTTTGAACACGCCTTGGTAAATATTTAGATCATTGGACTCTAGCAAATCTTCTCGGATCCATGTGCTTGTTGGCTTTAGAGTTCCTTCTGGTATGATGAAGGGCTCTACCTCTTCTAGGTAATCTTTTATGGTCATCCTTTTCTTCTTCGCCGGTGACTTTGCGGCTGCCATAGATCCTGTTGCACTTAGTAGTCCGAAGTTAGCGTTTTTTCCATATAGCTAAGAAACTGAGTTTTAACTATCCAAATGACTTGAAAATTGAAAATAAAGCTTAAAAGGAACTTGTGAAACTGTGCATGTGCTCACAGTGCAATTCTGGCCAAAAAACTTTAGTTAGACATCCTACGCGTAAGATGTCTTTTTCATCAGATTTGGGTGATACTTGATATGCTGGTGGTCCTTGGCCTGTACAACATGGCTATGTGCTTGGATTTGGATTTGGACATCAAAAAAGTGGATTTTTGGGTTGATTCAGGCTTTAGGTCACAAATTGAGTAGAAAGTCCACAACAGGTAGAAAGTGATGTCCAAATGGGTTGAAAATTGATATATGGGCTCATTGCACTGTGGTATTGGCTCCCATGATGTCACTCTTTGCACAGAAAGTCAAAAACATGCTTGAGACATACTATGCGTAGGATGTCTATTTCATCAAAATGGCTTGGGATTTGTTATGTGGGTTGTCCTTAGCATGTGGAACATGGCCATGATCTTGGATTTTGATTTGGACAAGATTTGATGTTGTTAAGACCCTGGGTAGTGTTTTTGGGCTCAAAAAGTGTATCTTGAAGGTGTTGGGGGTCAAAAATGATTAGAATGGCTTCAAACTTGGTATATGAGCTCTTGAAGATGATAAGAAAAGATCTGGAATGTGAAAATACCCCTTGTAGGCCAAAAATGTCAAATAGACATCCAACACGTAGGATGTCTACTTCATCAATTTTTGCAGGTAACCACACAGATTGGTTGGTTATGTGTTTGTGAATGTGTTGTGCAAATTTCATGTGATTTGGACAAGTTTTGGTAGGTCTATGGCCCATTATTGCCTCTATGCCCTAACTTTGCGTTTTTTCATGCATATGAGGTCAATGTTGGTCCAAATGGGATGAAACTTGGTGGCTAGCAAGTAAAGGCTATTCAAAAAATGTGTGTGATGAAGAATGTTGGGTTTTGTGCCCAAAAATTCCCTTGAGACATCCTACGCATAGGATGTCTCCTGATGATTTTTTCATGGCACCTGTCACTAGTGCCTGCCCTTAGTCCCCCTGAGTCCCTTTTAAGCCTAATTTCAACAAAAAAGTCAAATGGATAGAAAGTAACTCCTTGCGTGGATTTCAGAGCCTCCGAGCCGTCTTCTGACTTTTGGAGTGCTTTTTGGCAATGAAATTTCTTGATATTGGTCTACATAGCTTCCCGATCCCTTGGGGATCCTTGCCGTATGGTTTTCGTCGACTTTGGCTTCATAGGAGCTCCATTTGGCAATTTCTCGCTCTAGAAGAACCTGTGGTTGCGTTTACAAGTCTTCGATGATTTGTGGTGGTCTACCACAATAGGACTTGATTGTTGATGGTTTAGGAAAGCCGCTCGTGAAGTTTGGTGGCAAACGGACATACGGTTTGGCCGCGAGAGCTATTTGACGCTTTGTGTGTCTGATGCTGTTTCTGAAGTTTAGTGACGCTTCGGGTCACCTTTTGGTCATGTGGGCTACATAGACTTGTCGAGCATGTTGAGATTCTCCTACCCATGAATTGTGGTAGCATTTGGACGCCTTTCCGTCGATTTCCCATTTGGTGGCCTCTTGCGGGATTCTAGGAATTAGGGTTTTTGCTGATGATTTTCTACTGCCTTTGGACATCCAAGACTGGTCTCCTATGCTAGGGTAAGATGCCAATGAAGTCTCGTTGCTTTTGGGTTAGCCGTTAGGTGGCCACTTCTACTTGTAGGTCTCTACTGCCCGCTTTATGTGTGAACCCTATGCTAGTTTTCACGACAAAACAACGAACATGTGCGAAAAGCTCAAGGTGGTGAGCCTACCTCTCATGTCTGAAGCCCGTCGGGTAGTCGTGCACGTCGTAGAAGCTGTTGGAAGTTCCGCTCGCTCTAGGTGGCAGAAGCTCTCTCTCAAAGGACAATAGTGAAAATGAGGTGAAAATTTATTATAATGGAGGTCCCCGAACCACTTCTCATGAAATTTTTCATGTGCTCCCAACTTCTTGCGAGATGCGGTTAGGCTCAAAAATTTCTTGATTTGGACTCCATTTTCCCTGTTTACCAGAAATTTGGCATTTCGGTCAAAATCTGGCCAAAACACGCTTTCCGCTCCAGTCTCATAATTGCACCCCCACTGTACCATAGGTTGTCCTATAGTCATTGATCATCCCCATATTTTTTGTTTTTCATTACGACTGTTTTTCACCTGCTTTTTGTATTTTTGAAGTTTTTCTGCCGAAAATTAGCAAACTTAAAAGGAAAATAGCAAATCAAACCCAGAAATCCCCAACAATCAAAATAAATCAAAAACATCACCGCAAAACATTATATACACTCACATGCAATTTTTATGGCCGGATTTCTCCGTTTTACCAATATTTTGCCCGAAAAATGGCTATTTCTACTTATATACACACACCTAGGGACTTGATTCGGCGTTTGGCCCCATATACCTATAGATACATGTTGTATAAGGGCATATGTACTGGGGTTAGTCCAAAAAATTTCACAATCAAACAACAAACCTTAAAAATAGTCGAAAATCATGCCCTTTTTTGCTCTTCCTGTTATTGGTTCCGCATTTGAGAATGCCTCCCCCCCTCCTAGCCTGAGTCCTCCTGGACGACAAGGTATTGCCTCGGAGTATGTGCCGTGCATAGGTTGAAAAATTTGTGCTAATGCTTGGCCGATTAATGTGGCCCTATTTTATGCATACTCGGTCAATGCAAAAAAAAATTAATGTTGTGCAAGAGAAGGGTATAAGCAAGATGCTTATTGGCATTTGCTGTCGAGGTTTCTTGTTTTCTTTGCAAGTAATAGTTGTAACTCTACTTCTCTCTGTTTAATTGTCTTTCTTGCAAAAGGCAGTCGCTTTGCCGCTACTGTTGATATGGCCGTAGTTGTCTCTTTGGAGAGGATTGGCTTGGCCGGAATGGCCGTAGACCGTATCTCTTTTGCTTTCCATTGGTAGCTTGTTTTTGCCGGTTTTTGTAGATTTTTTTCTACTTCCTTTGTTGCCACTATTTTGTTGCTTATTGGCATCCACATGAGTTGGTTTTCTGGTTGCAAATGCAGCTGTCTGCCTTCCGGCGTTGCTTGTACTGAAGGGAGTTCCTTTTGCTTTTGTTTCGGTATCCAAATGCGAGTAACATTTGGGTTATTTCTGAGCATTTTCTTTGGGATCCATATCTGTTTTATGCCCTTGGTTTTTGGTTGAACTATTTGCTTCGATTGAATTCTTCCGTTGTATTGTTTTTGGTCTGCCATGTCATTTCTATCCTTTCGCATCCATATTTTTTTCCTTTGTTTTGGTAACCTAGATCTTTGCACTGCGATCGATGACTTCGTATGTATGTAGTTAGCATGGTTGGCTTTTACCTGTTTGTTAGCCTTGGGTATCATGTTGTTCTTTGGTGGCACTCTTGCTTTTGGCTCTTTTTCCAGTGATTGCATTGCTGGCAGTTGATTATTCTGGTATTGCTGAGCAAAGGCTATTACCTGTTGTTCTTGTGCATGCTGAATTTTGATTACATTCGCATTCCAATCTATCTGCACATTGTACTCTTTTTGCCACGGTTGTCCCAACAACATTGGGTGTTGTGTGCTTTCATCCTCAACTACATAAAATTTGTGTGGGTAAATATATTGATGTACTTGTACATGCAATATAGTCCAGCCCAATGTTTTCAGAGAATGTGATGTACTACTTTCTAGCACTTGTGGAGTAGGATGAAGTTGACTTGTGGGCATGAGCTGTTTGTATAGTCTGTAAGAGATCAAATTTGCTTGAGCTCTAGAATCAAGAAATGCCGCCGATTCAACTTGATTGCTACCCACTTTGGCTGCAATTATTGGATCCACTGTGTCTTTATCAAACATCGTCAATCAAATGGCAGTGTTCGCAATGGTGCTCCACCGTGTTGTTGTTGTCGCAGAAGTCTTTGTTTTGCAATGCGTTCTTTTGCTTCTGCTTGAGCTTCTTTTCGTACTCTCTGTTTCTCTTTCCTTCGTTTTTTTCCTTCATAAATTTGTTGAAGCATATCCTGTGTTAGTGGTAAATGATATTTCTTCAATCGACATCCACTAATCCAGTTTGGCATTTCTTCACCTGCTAATGTAGCAAGCTTGACAGCTCCGCTTTGTGATAGATCACTAATCACAAAGGGTCCCATCCCTCGCTTTTTAAGTTTCTTGGTGTGTTGCTTCAAAGTATAAACAAGTACATAATCACCTGTTTTGAACTCTTTCGTGCGCACATGCTTATCAATAAACTCTTTTTGTCTTCTCTTTTTAGCATAGATCAAAGCTACAACTCTCAAGCGGAGTTCATCTAGATTTTTAAGGTCATCTATTCTTGAAGAGAGCTCATGCCCTGTCCATTCTAAGAATTTCTCTACTCGTAGAGTTGGAATTAAAAACTCTATGGGTAATATAGCATTTAGGCCAAACAACATGTTGTACGGTGTCGTTCCTATCGATGTTTTGTAAGCTACCCTGTATGCCCATAGTGTTGAGTGTAGTTGCTGATCCCAATTTTTTCTTGACTCTGACACAATTTTAGTGAGAACCGTGCATAGTGTTTTATTTGTGGCCTCAGCTTGTCCATTTTCCTGTGGATGGTATGGATCAGATTTCATATGTATGAACATGAATTCCTCTAGCAGATATTCAATGACTTCATTAAAAAAATGTGTTCCACGATCACTGACAATTTCTATTGGTAAACCGTATCGTACAAAAACATTCTCATACAAAAATTGTGCAGTGGTCCGTGCATCTGCTGTTTGCATTGCCTTGGCTTCCGTCCATTTTGTGAGATAGTCCGTAGCCACAATGATACATTGGGTATGGGTGCGATATGTTGGGGGTGAAATAGGTCCCACAAAATCAATACGCATTTTGCAAATGCCCTTGCTCCCATCATTGGCCATAGTGGCATCTCATCTCTCTTTATCGGCACCTTGGTGTGCTGACATGCGTCACAACGCTTTACAAACTCTTCAGCATCCATGTGCAATGTAGGCCACCATATTCCTGCGGTTAAGACAATTTTTGTTGTCTTATCGCCCAAAAAATGTCCTCCACTTATTCCGCTATGTGCATGTTCTAGAATCAACAGGTATTCACTTTGACTTTCACAGATTCTAAGTTGATTTTCCTTTCCTCGCTTATAGAGTTGGTTCCCAATTAACTGAAAGTCGCGATCCTCCAGCTCTATAGCCCTTTTCCGTGCTCTTGTTATGTTTTCAGGAAACGTCCTGGTGGTTAAGAAATCAATGATATATTGAATCCATGCATGTGCAATGTTTACCTGAAACGATGTCGCGTGATCCACTGGTCGTTTGGCACTACATATAGTACAATTGGTAACATAAGAATGTGTGTCCGCATACATAGTTGGCCAATAAACCCCTAACTGTTTCAGTCTCTGGTGTGTTTTCACTGTTGAACAATGAAATGCACAATCCTGGACATGTGCTTCTTCAAGGTAACACTCAAATTCTTCCGGATTTATACATAATCGTAGAATTTGTTCTGATCCTAGATGATACAGCCGTCCTGTAATCAACTGGAAGTTTTTTGTTTGTTGAATTGTTTGTTTTTTGGATCTGTATTCCGTATTATCAAACCTACTTCCAAAAGAAAGAATGCTAACAATTTTCTGAGACCATTTGGGTATCATTTCAATATTGAAAAGATAAGCATCTGGTATGTCATCATCTACTCCTTCAGGAGCTTCCCCGTTGTGTATCCTTGAAAGATGATCCGTTCGTAGATGGGTTTTACCCTTTTTGACCACCACTGTGAAATCAAACTCTAGAAATATAATAAAACAGCGTACAATTCTCCATGTATTGCATGGTTTATTTACTAGATACAAAAGAGCTTGATGATTTGTGAAGAACACAAATTTGTTTGCGAGCAAATAATTCCGAAATTTGTTTACAGCATAAATCATTCCTAACCCCTCTCTTTCGGTAGTTGTGTAGTTCTTTTCCACACTATTTAACTGTCGGCTTGCATAACAAACTGGAAAATCCATTCTTTCGTCTCCAGGTTCAGCCAGAATACTCCCGATTGCATATGCAGAAGCATCAATGTGAACATGGAATATCTTTTTCCAATCTGGTGCTTTAAGTACAGGTACTGATACAAGGTTTTCCTTTAGCTTTTGGAATGAAGTTTTACACTCCTCAGTCCAATCAAAATTGACTAGCAAACGATACAGAGGTTGTGCAATGACTGCATACATATATATGAATCTTCGATAATATCCGCAGTGTCCCATGAAGGATTGCACTTGTTTCACATTAGTAGGCCTGGGTAGGTCTACTATGACTTTGAATTTATCTAGGTTAGTCGTTATGCCATTTCTTGATACAATGTGTCCTAAGATGTGGCCTTGCCTAACCATAAAAATACACTTTTTCGGATTAAGACAAATTCGATGTCCTGCATTTTTCAAATATCTTTTGCAAATGGTCAATATGTTCCTCTCATAGAAGAGAGTGTACACAAAGATCATCCATGTATATTTCTAAGAATATTCTCAGGTATTCTTTGAATGCGTGCGTCATTAACCTTGGGAAGGTAGCTGGGGCATTAGTTAAGCCAAATGGCATAACTCGATACGCATATATTCCCCATTCTGTGGCAAACGCTGTTTTGTGTTGATCCTCTATTGCAATTGCCAGTTGGTTGTATCTTGAAAACCCATCCAGAAATGAATAAGCCCGTTTCTCGGCCACCCTCTCAAGTACATGTTCTGTGATTGGCAAGGGATAATTATCCCTTATGGTGGCTGCATTTACTTTTTTGAGGTTTACACACACTCGCAATTTTCCGTTCTTTTTGGGGACTACCACAATGGGTGACACCCAATCAGTATGTTCGATTTCATAGGTGAATTCAGCTTCCATCAGCTTGTCAATCTCCTCTTTGATTCGTTTAGCAAATGTGTCATTATATGTATAAGGACCTTGTTTGCTAGGTTTTGCATCCGATTTCAAAGGAATTGTATGTTGGCATATCGATGGATCAACTCCTTTGAGGTCTTTATAGGACCATGCAAACACATCTTTATACTTCTTGAGAATTTGTGTTAGCCGTTCTTCTTCTTCAGACTCTAAATCGGTTGCGATATAGACCAGCTGAGGATTTTCACCTGGTTCCATGAGGTCTATCCTTTTTGCATTTTCTGGTCCATCGTAAGATTCCTGGTTGGTTCTTTCCCTGACTGGTGGTGTCATGATGAATTTTTTGTCCTGGATGGTAAATTTCCGATAGTGTGATGGTACATTCATGTTTCCCTTCTTTGACTCCCCTTTACCATCACTATATTCTTCAGTAGTCCATATCTCTCATAAATACCGTTTCAGTTCTTGGTATTTATGTTTACGCTCCATTTTGGTCCACTCTTGGTCTTTCATTGTTTCTTTTTTTTATTTTTGAGATTTTGTTTCTGTTTTAGCTTTTCGTACTTGTTTTATTTCGTCTCGTGTTCTTTCCCTTCAAACTTTTGAGAATCTTCCTGATATTTGATCTTTTATACAATCCTCTGCTTTTACAAGCATCAAATAGTGAGTTTTACCTTTTATCCTGGGTATCAGGTTCTCTCTCGCTTTGTTTTCTGGTCGTTTTCTCCTATAGCGTTCTTGGCATTTAGGGTGCTGATTAGCAAAATCATAAAACTTGATATTCTCTGTTTTCCCTCCACGCTCACTTGAGTTGTTTGAACACTCATTATCTGCATCATTATTTATTTTCGGATGTTCAGAGGAGCTATAAAACTCTTCTTGTTCTGGTGGTTCTATCGTCTCCTCTCCTCCCGGTATAATGCTTACCATGTAGTAGGGTAGCACATCATAGCCATCCTTATCGCAAAATTTTGTTGTTGGACTATCTGTAAATGTACAGACATCCAATGTTGCTAGTATGTGTTCCCCTTCTAGAGGTTCCAAGGCATCTTTAGGGAAAGGTTCCGAAATATACTCCTTGTCCTCAATCGCTCTTTCTAAGATGCATTCTTCTCTTCTTAAGCTTCCACAATGTGAAGCTCCGCACATCCATAGCTCTTTTTGTTGCCCTAACCATGCTGGGAGTTCTGATCTTGCTAATGTAGCTCAATCAAATTCTTCCACTGGTGTCTGGTTCACATCCTTGTAACTATGGTCTTTCAGGTGTATTTTAGTTGTTGTCTCGCCATGTCTGAGGTATATGTGGTCGTAACCCCAATCTTGGACCATCTTCGATTGTCGCATGAATGGTCTTCCCAAGATGATCTCATGATTGTTCTTTTTGTCAAAATCGACTATTGCAAATGTATGCTCATACTCGATTCCGCACGAAGTGGCAATAACTTTTTCTAAGAGTCCTAGGGGCTTCTCCATGAACCCATCTGCCAATTGCAATTTCATTCTGGCAGCTCTAAAAGCTGATTTTCCCCATTTTTTTGAGATTTCCTTGGTGGCGATAGCAACTCCCGCTCCACTGTCAAGAATAGCTTTGAAAACTACTCCTTGGAATTCTACTAATAGCATGGTGTTTCCATATTCTCCCTCGCATACTCTCCAACCTTGTTTAATGGTATTGTCCTAGTGTTTAGTTGAGGCCTGTCCAATTCTCTGATCCCTTCATGAAGCTTCGAGGTGGGGTCTTTCACTCCAAATTTTTCTAGGAATTTACCTACTGTGGTCCACATGTTTGGTCGTAACCTTAGGAGTTCGGCTAATGTGATTGTGCATGCCACCGGGGTGGACAATAACTCAATCAATCCTTGTGAATCCATCACTGTGTTAGAAGAAAGTCTTTGAGATGGGTTGCTCTCACTTCAGACTTGGATTCATACTCTCCTAGGTAAGAGGGTAGAGTTTTCAACGAGTTTGGTTGGCTATGCCCCGAACTAATTGATCCCTGGTCTCCCCCTTGTGAATGGATATCAAAGTTCATTTGCGACCTTGCTTCAAATTCTTCAATAGGAGGTAAGATCTCATTCTTCTCTTTTCTCGTGCTATTCATGTGGTTACTCACCCTGTTAGCCTCGTTGGCCTCATGATTTGCTTCCACAGATCATCTAGACCGTTACAGTCCTTACCCTAGTGTGAATGTTTTAGGCTGGAACCCGTCACTTGCCTTATCTGTTGTATTTGGCACTATGATAAGCTCTCCTTTGGACTCATAGGCATTCGTGAGTCTTTCCTTTGTTTCTACTTGTTCCTCTAAAGTTGGTTGGATAGGGGTTGGAGCTAGTACTTCATGCCAATTTGCAGGTTTACCAAGCGGGTTTTTCATCAATGATTGAGCTATTTCAATCATCTTTCTACACATTTCCAACCTTTGTTTTTCTATTTCAACATATGGATAAGTCATCCATATTTTCTCCTGGGTTTGGTTCTTTTTGAGTCTGACATCATAAGCTTTTAGAAGTGCATCCAACTGCTCATTTACCTTGTCTGCCAGTACTGATCCTCCTAATCTTGCACTTTTGGGGTCTGCTATTTCCTTGGGTGCTATGGTTGAAGTGGTGTGTGAGCTTAAGCTAGCTAGATCCTCTAACGGCTCTAATCTATCCTTTGTATGTTTTAACTCCTCGGATAGAGCTGTTTGCTCTCGTTCTTTCCTGGCTTTCATACGCGCCTTTCTAGCTTTCCAAGTGCTTCTCTGATTTTTCGTTTCTGAACTTGGGGCATCGGTTTTTGGCTCTTGAATTATGGGTTTGTTCGTCATTCTTTGAGCTTGGGCTCGTGTCACCGCTTGAATAGGTATGATTGTTTCATTTTCTAACCCTCCACTGAAAGGTACTGTTTCTAGCATGTTCAAGGTAGTTTTTGCTCCTTTGCTTGGGTTTTTAGGGCAATTAGGAATCAAATGAGTAATTCCACACTCGGTGCAATATGCGTTGACTCTAATGATTTCATCATGAGGACAGTCTCTTAGCCAATGGTCTCCACCATACTTGTAGCAGGGTCCCTTGGATTGCTGAGGTGCTCCTTGAGCTCCTCTTTGTTGGTATGTATGTCTCTGTCCGAACAACAATGTTCGTTCATCTAAGCTTTATCTTCCTTCTCTTGCTGTGTGTGCAGCTGGTGGTCCTTTACTTCCTATCATGCTCCATGGTTCTGGTGTTGAGGGTTCTTCCGGTGGATAATTTGCCGCATATCCATTGGGATCTTCATAATATGCATGCATAGTCACCAAAGCCTTCTCCTCTGATTCCGTTACGGTTGGTGTGTATCTTATACCACGACTGGTCGCAATCTTGGTAGGGGTGGTTGTTGCCCCAACACTGGTTGTGGTCTTTCTACAACTACAGGTCCTGGTAGGTTGCCTGCTTGATACCTAGGAATTGGTGTAACTTGAGGAGAAGCTACCTGAGCTTGGGGAGCATAAGGTCTCTCTCTCACATATCCCTTGTTATAATACCATTCCTCTATCCCATGGTTTGTCCATTTTTGTTCAATAGCACACCACTTGGACTGTTTAGCCTGGGGTTTGGCGTACAAGTTAATCTCTTTTAGCACTTCCTACAAGCTGCTCTTGGTTTACAACTACTTCTCCTTTCGGTGCTGTCTTAGAAGACTTGCTTCCACTTTGTTGTGAAGATGAATCGTCGTCAAGGTCCTTGAACACCCCCTCTTTGTAAACCGCACAATTGTCCACAAGGTAAAGAGCCTCCTTGGTCAACTCATTCAACGTCGTGCTCCTCTTCAATTGTAAGTCCTTCTGGAGATCTGCATTCCTTAGTCGTTGGATGAATATAAGCATAAGTCTGGACTGAGTTGGCAGTTCTTCCACATGGGCTTCTTAGTCTTAGGGCTGCCTTTTATATAGATTCCCCATCTTTCTGTTTGAATTTATGGATTTGTGAGACGGTATTATGAGCTATCCCCCTTTGTGAGAATTCCTCGATAAACTCGTCAAACACTTCCTCCATAGCCTCAAAGTCTACACGCTCTACAGAGTCAAACCAAGTAGCAGCGTCATCCTCTAGGGTTAGTCCAAACCCTGCAAATTGGGTAGGGAAGTCTAACACCTCTTCAACTCTAATTACACACACAAAGGCTGCTACATGATCTCTTGGATCTCTGTTTCCTATGTATTTCTTGTTTACCCATTTTTGCACTTGAGAAGGTCTAATTCTACGATGGTCTACAAACCTCATCATTGGATCTCCACGTCCTAATCGATATACCTCCTCCGGTCTTATGTAGTAGGCTGGTTCCTCTCCCAATAGTGCTCCCAAGCCATAATTTCTAACAGTTCTTGCCAGAGATGGTTCATCTCTTTGAACTCGTTCTATGGGTGGTCTTCCAGGCTCTGTTGACCCTTGAGTCTTTGTCTTACTCTCTCCTTGATACCTTGAATAGAGTGGTGGTTTTTGAAAATCCCTTAGCCCTCGTGTGGCTTGATAACCATCTCGGTTTCGGTCTTGTTCCAATGTTGCACTCTGTCGAAGCCATGCTTGCAATGATGGCTGAGTTGCTGGTTGGTTTTGATTGTTGAATGTCTGCGGTTGGGTAGAATGTGAGGTAGCATCATATTCTTCTGAAAAGGGATTTGTCGACTTGCTAGGGGTGTAGGTGGCTCTTGGCACTTTGTCTGGGGCATATGTTGATGCTCCTGGAACTGTTGCCTTTTCTACCTCCTCTGGGAGAATACGTTGGTATTCTCGTCCCGTACCTATCAACAAAAACTATATCCTTCCCCATATCACTTTCATAAGAGAATAAGTAAAGAACCTTGTCTTTGCTTAATTCAGTTAAGTATGGTTCTTTGCAGCAAAAGTAAGCGACTATTCCCTCACTCTCATGCTTGTAGATTCCCACGTTCTCATTATAAGTTGAAACCCTGGTTGTTTTCTTATCATACATAAAAATTGCTCCAGGTCAATCAATGTTTGGTGGTGGTTCTTGAGCTTCTGAAATTATTTTCCCTTTCGCCACTTTATCTCCATATCTGTTGTAATCTTCAGGGTTACTAACTACAGATAGTGGTTCCCCTTTTCGTCTTGGAATCTATCTCCATCATCATAGACTCAAATTATCTCTAATCTCTGAGCCGGTCTCTCTTCAATACAAATGCACTTGCGTCCTCAATAATCAGAATAGACTAGGGCTCCCCTCGAGTTTGTTCCTTCTAAGGAGATCACAGTGAGCTTGGAATCATTCAAAGGATTTAGGGAGGTGCTTTCTCCTGGCATTGGTCCATCATAGGTGAAACCTCCTAGCTATTGACTACCCATCATGAAGAAAGATTTGTCTGTCTGACGAAGTGTCAGTATCACTACCATCCTCAATAATCAGTGTTAGGGGATCTAGCCTTGCTTGAGTTACACTCTCCTCGGTGGACACTAAGCTACCTTGGTCACCTGCCACCTTCTGGTCTCTAAAAATGTATCTTCCTGATCTTAAATTCATCAAACTTATCAATGCAGTTTATCACAAATCCAACCACTCACCTGGCAAAGGATCAGTCTCCGCACAACTTCTTGCTTTGCTCTGCTGAATATACCTGTACACAAGCGTTTAATTTCGGCAATCGAATCAAAGCATTTAATTGCTAGAGGTTATCTTAGAAATGATTGGTATAACTGGAGAGTTAATCTCAACCACTATTGTATTTTATACACTGCTGATGTTCTGGATTAGGTCTGCTAATTTGGAACTGTACTTCCCTCAGATGTTGATCAACTTGCGTGAAATATTCTAAATTTAGTCTTTGCTCCGTCAAATGGACAAACAAGGTCCAAATTCACTTCTGAAAGAAGTTCTAGAACCCTTAAGAGAAATGGAACCTCACTGTCTAAGCCCAATCAAATTTTCTCTTCAGTAGGCCCCATTAGAAATCCTACGCGTAGGATGTCTTCTGCTCTGTTTTTCCTGGATTTTTGCACTATGGATTCCCCTTGATATGCTAAGTCCACAACTGTTTTTACTTTTTGATTTGGACACCTATAAGTTGGTCGATGGATTAGAAGTCTATTCCGACAGCCTGTTGCTGGTCTTGATCAGTCTAATTAACTCCAATTTGGACCAAAATTCACTAGGAGGCTTGCCTCAGGCTATACAACACCTTGCTATGCCCACAGTCAGTATTTGCCTTCAATTTCTTGCTTTAGACATCCTACGTGTAGGATGTCTTTTTGCCTAGAATGGATTCAAATTCAAAGCACAAGCCCCCCTTGATATGCTGATCACTTTGGTATGCTCAAAATTAGGTTTGGAGTGCAAAATCACACAGAAGACATCCTACGCGTAGGATGTCTTTTTGGCCTGTTTGACCCCAGACTTGACCCATAGCTTTCCCTTGATGTCAGAAACCCAAAGGTATGCTTAGATTTTGGTTTGGATTTCAAAAGTCCCCAATTTTAGCTGTTCTTGCCTTTTTCAGTCAAAAGTGCTAAAGTCTACTTCTCACCTAATTTTCTCACCCAAATGAGATGAAACCCCTCTCAATCACTCACAATATCATGCAGATCATGCTCATGCAGCCATCCTATGGTTTTGGTCTTAAAATAATGCTTGGGCACAATTTGGGCTTAAAATAATACTTGGGCACAATTTGGGTAGGATCTCTGGCAATTTCAGTTTATCTGGCCTTATCCTGTCAAGATATGGTCAAATTTCCACTTTCCAGGTGAAAATAGGGTAAACCCCACCTTCTAAACACACTGGTCAACTCAAAATTCCAAAACTCCCACCAGATTAGCCTATAGACATCCTACGCGTAGGATGTCTCCTCGCTTAAAATTAATTTTTTTCCTGATAGAAATGCTCCTGATGCTCTGCAGCTCTATCAGAAACACTCACAATAACTTTTGAACTTCACTTCAGCTTTCAAACACATATTTGCGTCTTTTACACCCTTGTGATGAATTTACCAAGCAAGTATACATGCATGAAGTCCTCTAGATCCTGAATCATGATGTCCTACTTACTCTACTCCTACTCATCATGTGAAATGGTGATAATGGTGTTTTGGTTGCTCTCTAGCCTCTCCGGGCTCTCAAGCTCTCCTCTCACCGCTTCTACCACTCCAACTCCTACTCAAGAACTCAACTAATACCTAAAACTATCTCAGTCTACCTAAATCTACCTAAGTTGAAGGATCTAGGCCAGACACACACTTCCTAGACTCCCTCTAAGACCTAGAGAGTCCTCCACCCTCTGGTCCTATCTAAATGTAAAACGAGACTCTTGACAAGCCAAAAATTTGTATCCTCAAGGACTAGTCTCGGTCACCTACCTAAGGTTTTCGTCCCCGGCAACGGCGCCAATGCTGGACAGATACGCCACGACGGACGTCAGCACAACGAGAACTCACCTAACAAGATTTGTGAGCTAAGGACGAAGCTCGACCCTCAGGAGCGTGGAAGCAAGCATAGGGTGTCAACCTACACTCGACCGACTCCTAACTAATTCCTACAGAGGTCTCTACCCAATTTCTAAGTCACAGCCTTCAAGAGTGCATAAGAGGAAACTTCCTACAACGCTTTTTCTAGAGCCGACACCCATCAAAACAATCTCGAAACACCACAGAACTTGAAGGAGACCCTACTAACACCAATAGGTCGCTCTCCCTAAGGTCTATGAACCAAAACCCCAACCGAAAACACCCGGTGCAAAATCACGTAGGATGTCTGGCCAAAATTTGCAGGTCTTCATCTCCGAAATCCAAAGT
Source organism: Adiantum capillus-veneris (assembly GCF_014529385.1). Lineage (NCBI taxonomy): Eukaryota > Viridiplantae > Streptophyta > Polypodiopsida > Polypodiales > Pteridaceae > Adiantum > Adiantum capillus-veneris. The sequence goes on along the minus strand of NC_140953.1, from coordinate 93,013,937 downwards.
GCCTAATGTGTAGCTCTACTCAATGTGAACGTGTGGATATGTTGCAATGCAAAATCGGACAAAGTATGCTCACCGAATCACCAGATGATTCTCGTAGATGGAGCTCGCAAAACCAGACAGTATGCGCGCAATGTAGGTATCGGCGCGTAGCTCTCATCGGGGGCAACACGTTGCACTTCTCCGCACTCGATTCCGACCACCGATGCACACGTAGTGTCAAGATGAAGCTCACACTCTCTCTCGTACACAGTATGCTCACTCACAGACTTCAAAACTTTTTAAAAATGACAAAAGGTTTTTCATTAAGGTCAAAAAGTGGTATAAATACCTTACAATTCTCAAACCCTAAAGTTCCAAATCAACCATCTACGCAATCTAACTGTCAAAACTAGGATACAACCTAGAAACTTCTGTAAGCCCCAATATTTACAAGGTGAAATGTCGAGTTTTCTCAATAAATGAATAATTACAAAAAATGATAATCTGCCGAGTAGTCAGTTTCTGTAGGGTGTGTCCAGCTTCTAACAGTCTTCTTCTTGGCCATCCTAAGGCTTTGATGCCTTGGATGAGTAGAAGTAGATGGTGTGGTCTCAACCCTTACTGTCTCTTCAGGTGCTAGCCTTTCTGCCTTTTGTGGCTCAGGCTCCATCTCATGTGTAGTGGTAGACTCTTTTTTTGTATCTGCTGCTTTATCAGTTTCTTCCTCCGGATTTTGAGTCTCTTCTGCTACCTGCTCCGGTTTTGGCTCGGCTGTTTTTTCCTTATGTCTGTCGGTGTGGTCAGCTTTTTGTGTAGATTATGTTCGTTGGGTGGACTCAGAATCATTCTCTTTTTCAGTCTCTGCTTATTCATTGGTACCTTTCCCTGGTGCTGATGATGGTTGGTTAGGTATGGGATGGTCTTGTTGTTCCGAAGGCGGTGAGGTGGGTCTGGGAGATCCTTGGCTTTTCTCTTGTGTAGCCATTTCCTCAGCTTTCTTTGCCGCTTCTTCTGCCTCTTTCAGCTGTAGGGATTCTGCCTCTTGGTATATTATTTCTAAATAATATGTTGTATCATCTGTCTCTTTTCTTGTATGATGCTTTGTTCGAAGTCCTTTCAGTCCTGTGGGTACCCACTTTTCTGGGTCCTTTCCTTATGCTTGCCTACTACACTGGTAAGCCTATTTTTTTCTTTCAAACGAGCTTGTTTTTGAGTTGGCTCCTCTTGGTGGGCAGCCACAGATTTCCTCTTCATCTCTTCCCTCCGAGATCTCTTTTCTTCATTGTCAGAGCTCTTGCTGCTATGCCGCTCTAGTGAGTTGTCAGCTGATTCATCATCTGATTTTTGTGACCTTTTACCTGACCTTGTAGCTCATGGAGAGGGTTGAGCTGCCAAGATCCATGTATACTGATTAGGGGTAGGCGGTAGGTTGTCGGCCATGCCGATGGCATGATAGGCTATTCTAGTCAACACTTCTGGCGCGCCCAAGTATGCGATTTTGCCCTCCTTCTTGGTGCCCGTCAAGGTTGTCAAGACATACTGCGCGTGGTCCACAGGCTGCCTTGTTGTTGACTTAAGAACCTGAGTGAAGGTGGTGGCCATGGCTTGATTTGGTGTAGTATACCTTGGTGGCCTTTTTTCCAGAAAATGAAAGTAATGATGGTACAAACGGGCTAGCTATTCCACTTGTTTGTGGATAAGATCGGTGAATGTAGCCATGGCTATCTCCTTGGTAAATGTGCCTACGGTTTTCTTGTCTCTTGCCCGCATGGTCATTCCTTCAGTGGGCAATCTGAGTGCCTCTGCCACTATCTCTTTGGTGATTACCACCTTGACCTTGTTCCCTTGGGTGTAGGATATTTGTGTGGTTCCGTCCTCTTTGATGGTGGATAGAAGCTTGTAAGCTTTCTGAAAGTCCGCTTCTCAAGGCTCTTGTTCGTAGAAATGCCTGAGCCCTAACCTGTGGTTAGCCTCTTTGGTTTCTGGCTTGGCAGCTACATCATAGACCTCTTTAGACAGGAGTTGCAACTCCACCTGATGCCCTTCTTCACTCTTGAACCTACCAGTGAAGACCGTAGTGTAGTGCTCTTCCAGCTGTTCTTTAGAAAGGTAGGATGCCTTTGCCTCTTTGACTGACTCGGGGTCCAGTTGATACATAGGCACTTCTTGTAGTTTCTCTTTTTGGTTTAGCTTCTTCTTGGCCCTCTCCGCTGTTTGCATTGCTCCTGTTCAGTGAATAGAGTGCAAAGTTAGCAGATTTATTGGATTTTTCTCTGGAATGTTCTTTTAGATTGAAATGCTGATAATCTGGTCCAAATTGCTTCAAATCAATTTTTGAACAAGCAAAGATGCATAAAATCATGCAAGGAACAAAACTGTATGATCAAAACAAAAATTTGCAACCAAAGTAAATAATCGCGATTATTTTTAGCTGAGGACAATTTTCAACTTTTTGCAAACTTGGCGTTATAAGCTTGAGGTATATACCCAATACATGCTCAGTGAATTATGGGCTCATTTGGATGCACAGGTTGAAAATGGTACCAGATTTTGGCTTTAGGTCTCTGAAACAGTGGATATAAAGGTAATTTTAGATTTTGAACTCCAAATTGATTCAAAGTTGGCTAGTGGGATTATCACAACATGTACTTTGGATGTATGATGGCCAATTATCAAAATTCTCCAATTTTGACCAAAAAGTAAATAATCGCGATCATTAACTTTTCTTCCAAAATTGACACTTTTTGGTACAAATTGGTTCTAGGCATGGTATAGACCTTGGGTATGAGATATGAGGTGATTTGGATCAAGAAAAGTTGTTCATAACCCAAATTTTGGCTTGTAAAGAATTCTTTGCGTTTTTTGGCAATTTTACAAGTAATGGGGGGTTATTTTGACTCATACTTGATTTTTGGCATGTAATAGGTGTGTACACATGATAGGTAGATGATTTGACAATTTCCAAGCAAAACTGATGCAAAAGTAAATAATCGCGATATTAACTTCAATGACAAAACTTTGCAAAACCCCCAAAGTTTGACCTAGACATGTTTCATACACCTATTACAAGTCCTAAATTAAATTTGGTCAAGTTTGGTCATGCCGGCATCACTTTGTGCTTTGTTGACTCTTAAATCACCGTTTTTTGTGATTACTCTGTCTGTTGGGTTGGTCGGTCAACTTTGGGGCTTTGGACTTGTCCGTAACATAGTCGTGAAGCTACCTGTCCAATTTTGGCTCATTTGGAGTCAGTTTGCCCTCATATGTCGAATCTGACGCTTTGTAACCTTCGAGCCCTTTTCTATTTTTCGAGGGCGTTGCTTGATGGATTTCAGCAAACCAATCATATACATTGTACATGGACCTCATTAGCAAGCCATCTATGGAGTCAGGTCGAAATTTGGCATTTGCCAAAAACACGTAGTCGTTCCGGAGTACGCCACCTAGGAGGGGTGGAAGGGCACTAAGTACTAAGTAATTCAGGGCAATGTGGAAAAAGTTCCATGTTAACGTGTGATTTTTTGCAAAATTACCTAATAATTTCCTTATAAGTCATATTCAAGGGAAAATTCATTGATAATATCTTTCCGATGAGTGTAAATAGTGTATATACTATCAGAAAATCATTAAAAATAGTCATTTTTTGGGTATTTTTTATCATTTTTGTTGAGAGGGAGGTTTAAAATAGAGAAATTCAACAAAAAACAATAAAGCTGTGTTTTTCAAGGGATTTTCTTAATTATTGTATTTTTACTTTACTTTTTTTAGAGCATTTTGCTATTTTCTTTGATTTTTTCAAATAAACATGTCAAACTTAATAATAAATAGCAGGGAAGCTCAAATGGAAAAATGAAAGACACGATGGTGATCAGAAGAAAAAGGCGGACAAGCACAAAATTTTTCAATGAAATCAGAAGCCGGAAGTGGGAAGCGTAAATTAGGTGGCCATGCTTACTTTTGCAAAATTCTTGCAGAATGAGCTACAGGAGTCCGATTAGAGAAATTTTTGAGTCTAACATAGATTTCACGGCCTAGTAGGACGAACAGGGAAATCTGGGGAAATTTGGTTTGGCAAGTCCAGGTATAGATATCCATGGTAAGCTAAAACCACCTCATTTCCACCTGGAGCCTTTGCAGAGAGAGATTTCGAACCCATATGCTGTGCAAGAGCTGGATCTTGAGTAATTAATAAGGGTTTTCGATATCGAGGTTTGCTGTTGATGTCTTCCAAAGAGAAAATCTTGTATCTTTTGTGCTCTTTGTTTGATTGTACCATCAAGGTGTTTAGCACACTGATTTCTTGAGCTGTTGGTAGCACTTTCGATTGTTGTCAAGCTTTTTCTCTCCATTGGTAATTCGGTCGACTTGGTGCTGCATGGTGTGGTGGAGTCTGCTGAGACTTAACTCGCCACTGCTTGATTGGTTTCGTGGTTTATCGAGAAGTTAAGTGCTCCTTTTTCTTCCAAACCCTTTTCATGTTAGGTTCCTTGCTCGGAGATACTCGAATCAGTGTTCGAATCCATGGAACCTTCTTTTGTTTCTTCGGTGAAGTTATAGGCACCCAGAGCTAAATCGGTTTATCCTTAAGCTGTGTTGTTGGTACCCAAATCTACCTAACTCCTTGCATGCTACATGTAGCATTTGATTGTCGAGGGGATGGAGAAGATTGGCTTCGTGGATTGGTATGTTGATTGCTTCTTGACCATTCCTCCTTGCTTGGTGCAATTGGAACAATGAGTTGCCCACCTTTAGGTGATAGATTTAGTTGATTCATATCCCAATCTAGTACTGCTTTGTATGTACGCATCCAGGGAATTCCAAGAATCGTCGTCTCATTCATGTGTTCATATGGCAAGCATACGAATTGATGAGGATATGAACATCCATGTACTACCATGTTCAAGTTGACTACTCCCAATGTTGGAGTTGGATTCTTGTTGCCCCCTTTGATTGTGCTATTCATGTTGTCAATGCTTGACTTGTTACCTTCTTGTATGTGGAATAACTGACTGCATTCACTCTAGCTCCTGTGTCTACCAAAGCATTGGTGCTATGATTGTTGAGCTGTACTTTGATGCGCAGATCCATTCCATCTAACCAGTTGTCATCTGTTGAAATTGCATCTTTAGGTAATTCCCATTGTCGATCATCTATTTTCAAAGTGTTGATGAGAATCGGTATCTGTTGATTCTTGAGAGTAGCTTTACGCTTGAGTACCCGAAGTCTAGGTTCCTCTTGGGCTTCATCAATAACCTGTTGTCACTTGATCTTCCTTTGTTTGGTTGCATGCATTCTCTCTAGCAATTCATTTGTTAGTGGAAAATTGTATTTCTTTAAACGACATCCACTAATCCAATTAGCCATTGGTTCACCATCTAGGGTGGACAATTTTACTTCTCCACTTGGAGATACATCGTCAATGATAAATGGTCCGTTTCCCTTTTTTTTAACCTTGGGAATGTGTTGCTTATGGGAATAGATTAGAACTAAGTCCCCTTTTTTGAAGATTTTTGTGATTAAGTGGGAATCAAAAAACTGTTTTTGTTTCCGCTTTTGTGCATAGATATGAGCTACAGCAGCTAGCCTTTGCTCGTCTAGCTTTTCCAAATCTTCAAGTCTTTCTAACAATTTATGTCGAGTCCACTCAAGATTCTGTGCTACCCTTAATGTCGGCAATAAAAATTCTATTGGCAGTATGGCATCAAGACCATAAACAAGGTCAAAGGGTGTAGCATTTAGAGCTGTTTTGAATAAAACTTGATAAGCCCATAGAGCAACATGGAGATTCATTTCCCAGTCTGTCCTTCCTGAACTAACCACTTTGGTTAGTACCGAGATAAGAATTTTATTCATATGCTCAGCTTGTCCGTTTGCTTGTGGGTGATAGGGATTTGATTTATTATGGATGACCATAAACTCATTAAGCAAATACTCTATTACCTCATTGAGGAAATGAGTTCCCCGATCACTGAAAATCTATATTGGCAGTCCATATCTCGTGAATATATACTCATATAAGAATGCAGCAGTGGTTCTGGCATCATTCTTTTGAGTCGCTTTAGCCTTGGCTCAGTTGGTCAAATAGTCCGTAGCTACAATGATATATTGAGCTTGGGTTCTATAAGCAGGTGGTTGTATCGGTCCAACAAAATCTATACCCCATTTTGCGAAGGCTCTAGCCTCCATCATTGGTCTTAGGGGCATGGTGCCTACTCGTGTTGGCATTTTTACTCGTTGACAAGCATCACACCTTCGAACATATTCTTTGGCATCTGCAAAAAGTGTTGGCCACCATATGCCTTCCATCAAGATTGCTCTTGCTGTGGACTCACTAGAAAAGTGACCTCTAGCTAATCCATCATGTGCTTTTTCTATAATTGGAATGTACTCATTTTCATTTGCACAAAGACGCAAATGTTGATCTTTACCTCTCCGATACAATTGGTTCCCAATAAGAGCATATTGCTTCAGTTTCAATTGCTCTTTGACAGCGTTTACTCATATCCTCAGGAAATGTTTGGCTCGATAAGTAAGTAACCAAATAATTACTCCACCTAGGAACAAGTGACATTTGAAACAATGTTACATGAGGAATTGGTGATTGTTTTTGACATTGAGGGCAATATTTTACAAAAAAATCTTACATCTCTCCTCATAGTTGGCAATATACTCCAAGTCTCAAAATTCGTTGCATAGTTTGGTCTTCCGCAAAGTGAAGTCCTACTATGGTAACATGTGCTTGACTTAGGTATTGCTCTTCTTCTTCAGGGTTAATGCATAACATCAATACCCCGTCCCGATTTCTTAAGTTATATAGCCTTCCCGCTAGTAATTGGATACATAGCCGATTGCTCGATTAAATCAATTGTGATAGGAAGTGGTATTTGTGAATCCACTTGAGCTATTGTTATCAATGACACAATGTTTTCCGACCATCTAGGTATCATTTCCACGGAGAACAAATAGGCATCTGGTAAATCATCGTCTACCCCTTTAGGTAATTCCCCTGAAACAATCCTTGACAAATGATCTGCTCGTTGATGTGTAGTGCCTTTTTTTACAACCACAGTGAAATCAAATTGGAGAAGAATGATTAACCATCTCACTATTCTCCATGTGCTACATGGCTTGTTGACCAAATATAACAAAGCTTGGTGGTCCACAAAGAACAAAAACTTGCTGGCTAATAGGTAATGTCTATATTTTTTAATGGCATAGATCATTCCTAGACCTTCTTTTTGGTGGTGGTGTAATTCTTTTCTACCTTGTTCAATTGTCGGCTCGCATAAGAAATAGGAAAGCAAATTTCCCGATCTCCTGGTTGGGCTAGTATAGAATCAATAGCAAAGTTTGAAGCATCTACATGTACGTGGAATACCTTATCCCAATCTGGTGCTTTCAATATTGGAGCTAAGGTGAGAGCTTTCTTAACACTAGAATGGTAACAGGACACTTTTATGTCCTTGGACACTTTTGTGTCCTGTTAAGTGACCATTTTGCTTGAATTATTTGAAGAGTATGAGAATGGATTTCTGGGTGCTATATATCCACAAAGTTGCCTTATGAGCTGAAAAAAACTTAGCATTTTTTTTGGAGTATCGATCTCACCATTAACCTTACTCTTGCACAACATTTTTGAACCTAAAATGTGTGAAAAAACGGGTCCTGTTTTTGGCTTTTTTTCAATTTTTGGCAACTATACCACTCAAAACTTCATGTTTGTGAGGTTTAGATGGCTAGAGGTTAGGCCTTCATAGTTCTCAACATGTTTTGATGCTTGTAGGGAGAGCTAAGTGTTAAAATTGAAAGTTATGACCAATTTACAAGAATTGCATAATCCTGTTTTTTTGGCCAAAATTAGCACTTTTATGATTTTTTTAGGGGCTTTCTTGATATCCAAATTCAATTTTGATTGTGTAAGTGTAATATATAACATAAATCTAATATTCCTTGAGTTTTGGGGGACCTAATATGCTATATAGCATAGTATATGATGATGGTTGAGTTTTTTGATTGCTCAAGAATACGATACATTTTAGAGTAGCAAGTATAACTTTCTCAATATTGCTAGTTTCTTAGGACAATTGTGTGTATTTTGTAGGTAGTAACCATATCTAATCATAGACTACAAACTTGGCTAGATATTGAGTAGTTTCTATGGGTTTCTAGAGGTCATAATACTAAACCCAGTTTTTTCATGTTTGCTATATTTAGCACTTTATCATTGCCCCCAAGGCTCCGATTGTAAGAGATCCATTATCCTTTTGACATGCTCCATGGATCCTTTTGAATCCAAAGGCCCAAAGGGAACTAAGAAAACATGTATATAGTATCTGTATTGAGCGTGACTATAGAAACTTTGATGATAGGTCCGCAGAATGGCAAAAATGCAACTTTTTTGTACCTATTTTTTTTGCCCAAAAAAACATTAGTGAGGTAAAATCAACCATATTGTTTGGTCACCAACCCATTGAAGTTGTAACATTTAATGGCCTAAAATCTTATGTGTAGCGGAAATTAGCATGAACATAGTGGGCATTTCATTAGAATAGATTCCTAATGAGAATTACAAGAGTGCTTGGGTTAAGAAAGAGCAACAAAAAAGCATAACACCTAGTTAGATAGCATCGACAATACTTTCAAAAGAGAGAGAAATTAAGCTATTGACAACAGTTGAGGACCGGATTTGCATGGAGCCGGTCCCCCCTCCAAAAGGCTTTGTATTATGGTTTCTCCCATCAAGAGAGACATTGTACAATACAATTCTTTGTGTTCCTTCAAGACTAGCTAGTGCAATGAAGATGGAAGCTTCATACACCAAGCAAAACACTTAATCAAACACAACTTGAATTATCCCCGTTCTCAGACCCAAGACCTCACACACCTTCGAAGATGGTGAGAGCTAGCAGGGTATGAGAGTAGATTGAGAGGAAAAAGGAGTATCTTACGAGAAAGATGTACATCTCCTCACATAATCACTCATATTAGCATAGCTTAGCTTAGTAATTAGCTTGGTAGAGGAGATGAGCATGCATTGAAGCTTGGCTCATGGTTGGATTTGCATCCACATGCCAAGAGAGTGTTGATGTAGGCTTCTATCTCACAAGCTTGGAGTAGGTGATGAGCTCTCCATTAAAGCTTGGGAGGAGATAGAGTATTCTTCCTTCACACATGGTCAAGTGTGAGTGTGTGTGTGTCAATGCCAAGCAAAAATCAGCCCTCTCTCTCTCTTGGGCGAGCCCTAGCTGCTAATTAGGTCTGGCTTTTGCCTCATTGGACCTCCCCAGGTCAAGCCAATAGGAATTAAACAGCATAAGTGATAGCCTTCAGACATGTGTCCCCCTTTCCCCTTTTGTGAGAGCTTTAGATAATTAAATAATTAAACAAAACTCTCATTGGACCCCTTTGTCTCCTGGCCAATAGGAATCAGGCAAGCCATGAGGCTTCTGAATGCTCATTGGACCCTTTGGGAGACTACCCAATAGTCTTCTAGGAGACTTATTTCTCATTGGTTTCTTTTATTAAATGTTTTTAACTTAATTAAACTACATTTACTCTAGCTTAATTCTCATTGGTCCACGTCAAGGGTCTTCCAATAGGAACTGGGCACACCTTGTGGGCATCTGGCCTAGGAAGCTGACATGTGTCCCTCATTCCCTTTGTGTAAAGGGAGCCTGTGTGTGTGTGTGTGGCTTTCTCTCTCATCCCCTAGCTTTGGGGCTCGCCCCCTCCCATGTAGGGATGTGCAAAGACTTTTAGGGCACACACAAAGCATCCAATTTTCCCTAGGGTTGACCTTTGGACTCAACCTTTGAATTTTGGAACCTTAGCATTTTGGAAGTCTTAATGGGCTGAACCTTAGGGTCTTTTTGGCCCATTGTTTCACATGGCTCTTTTGCAGATGGCCCCCCCTTTGGATCCCTATTTTCCCTCCTTTGGATCCCTACTGTGGCCGGTCTGCTAGCTTAACCAATATTCTAGCTTTTTCTCCCTTGGCACTTCCCCACATTAAATGATCAGTTTAATATGAGAAAATCATTTAGGAGAATTAGATATTGATTATTATGACATTACCTCTCTCTTGAAATCATAGTCGTCCTCGACTATGGTGTAGAGAAGATAAAGCATATGCATGAGTCCTTTTCTTTAGCGGGTAGAGGATCCCTATGTTACCCTACGACATCATTCCATAATGGATGACTAGTCCATTTGGCGCTTGAGAGCCTGAGGCTGCCGCAAGCATGTCTGCACATTAGTCCTATCAGTCTTCCATAGTAGAGTGACAAGCTCTACTTGGTGTTCGGGAGGCGTCGTCTCCGCAAACTTGATCTAAGCATGCATAGTATTTCATTTTTGTGCACAAATAAAGATAAAGAGAGTCTTATAAGACAAAAATTTTGTTCATTTTTAACATTTTGTACATTTGCTTACTCTTGGGAAGCATTGTAAGCATTGACAAGGCTTAGGTTATCCTTTAATTGTATGCCTTGCATCCATCTAGCATCTTCAAAAGGATAATTCTTAAACTTAATAAGATATCGGCGGATAGTCTTACCGTCTCTTAATACCTTGTCTTCATGTTGGAGAATGGACTCGGGCTGCAGCACCTCCTCGTGGTCCTCGATCTCCGGTGGGTCTTCAATAGTTGGTTCTTGAGGTGGCTCTCCTTTGTAAGGCTTTAATAGGCTCACATGAAAAGCATTGTGTATGAGCCAATGATTGGGCAACTTAAGTTGATAGGCCATCTCATTGATTGGCCTAAGAATCTGGAAGGGACCATAATACCTTTTTGCTAGTTTAGCATAGTACTTTTGGTGGCCCGTAGGATTCTTGCCCGTCGTGTGCCTTAATCGAGCCTTGGGAAACTTTAACAAGACCCAATCGTTTTCTTTAAAGGCTTGGGCTCTTCTGTGCTTGTCAGCAGCAACCTTTTGCCTTTGCTGTGAGATAGAGATAGCATCCTTAATCTTTTGGAAAGATTCTTGTAGGTCTCGGCTATACTCATATGCAGCGAAGATCTTCCCATGTACCTTAAGTAGCAAGGGACTTTTTGATCTTCCCTCAATTACCTCGAAAGGTGCTTTTCCTGTGGAAGTATGTACAGTGTTATTGTAAGCATACTCTACTAAGGGTAAGTACTTCTCCCATTGGGATCTTTGATCTACTTCCGTTACATAGGCTTTTAGTAGATCAAAAATGGTTACGTTAGCTATTTCACTTTGGCCATCAGTTTGTGGATGATAGGCCGAAGAGAAGTTTAGCCTTGTTCCTAAATTCTCAAAGAGACCCTTCCAGAAATTACTGGTCATTCTAGGATCTCTATCCGACACTATGGACATTGGCAAGCCATGGTACTTGAAAATTTGTGAAATGAAGAGGGTTGCCATTTGATGGGCTTTGATAGTCTTTTTGACAGGTATAAAATGAGCTTGTTTACTGAACCTGTCTACTATCGTCCATATTCCCGTATTCCCATGGATAGACTTAGGCAATCCAAAGATAAAATCCATGGATATGCTCTCCCAAGGTGAATTAGGGATTGGCAAGGGTTGAAGCAATCCAAGTTGCTTCCTTCTATCAAATTTTGTCTTTTGACATACCACACATTTGGAAACATACTCGTGTATGTTCACTTTCATGGTAGGCCAATAGAAATATGTTTCAATTCCCTTTAGGGTAGATTGAATCCCTCTATGCCCCGCATATGGGGGAGCATGAGATTCATACATTACTTTCTCACGTAGTGAGTTAGTAACGCATAGTCTATTGCCATAGAGAAGATAACCATCTTGTAAAGTAAATGGTTCTTCTTTCTTCCCTAATGCAAGGGCTGAAATCACATCTCTAAAATCGGGATCAATAGCATACTCATCTATCATTGAAGATAGATCATTGTGAGTTGCTATGGAAACCGCATTCACTCTCGGTCGTCTTGAGAGTGCATCGGCTACTTGATTATGCTTGCCAGCAATGTGAGGAATATGAAAATGAAATTGCGAAAGGAAATTTGCCCACCTCATTTGTTTGTCGGAAAGCTTGGTCTGCGTCATGAAGTACTTAAGACTTTGGTGATCCGTTCGCAGAATGAAAGGAGTCCCTAATAAATAGTCCTTCCATGAGTCTAAGGCATGTAGAACTGCAAGGAGTTCTTTTTCGTATATGCCTAGAGCTTGCTCAACAGGGTCGAGCCTTCGACTCTCATAGCCTATGGCGTGCCCTTCTTGGAGCAGAACAGCCCCAAGGCAATCACCACAAGCATCACATTGGACCTCAAATGGTTTTGAGAGATCCGGTAGTGTAAGCACAGGTTGAGAGATAAGCTTTTCTTTAAGCTTTTCGAAAGCATTGTTCTCCTTAGCAGACCACGTATACCTAACATTTTTCTTTGTTAGGTCATGTAATGGTCCCGCAATTCGTGAGAACTTTTCTATGAAGCGTCTATAGTATGCACACATACCTATAAAGCTTCTTAGTTCATGAAGATTCCTTGGTTTAGGCCATCCTTTTATTACCTCTAACTTGGATGGATCCATTTGGATTCCATCTTGAGAGATAATGTGACCTAAATATTGAATCTCTTGCAAGAAAAATTCACTTTTCTTTCGATTAACATAAAGTTTATTCTCTCTTAAAACTTGAAATATTACCTGGAGGTGTTGCTTGTGTTCCTCCAATGAATTAGAGTAGATGATAATATCATCAAAGAACACTCCAGTGAAGGTTCGATGAGGCCTGAACAGCTTCTCCATCAAGCGGTTGAATGTGGCTGGTGCATTAGTCAAGCCAAAAGGCATGACAATGTATTCGTAAAGACCAAATGTAGTACGAAATGCGGTCTTTACAATGTCTTGATCAACTATCCTTATTTGATGATAGCCACTTTTTAGGTCAATCCTACTGAAGTAGGTCGATCCTTGTAGCTTATCAAATAGGTCTTCTACCCTTGGAACGGGAAACCTATTCTTGATAGTGATCCTATTTAGTGCTCTATAGTCGACACACATACGATATGTGCCGTCTTTCTTTTGCACTAATAGCATAGGTGAGCAAAATGGAGATGAGCTAGGCCTAACCATGCCCTTCTCAACTAACTCATGCACTTGCCGCATAATCTCCTCTTGTTGAGCTTGAGAAACTCTATAAGGAGGTTTGTTAGGCGGTGAACTTCCTGGAAGAAGTTCAATTGCATGGTCGTCATTACCTCGTTTAGGAGGTAGCTCACAAGGGATGTCGTCAATAAAAACATCTTGAAACCCCTTGAGAAAATTGGATAACTCTAATTCCTTTTGGTTGCTTTTATTTTCTTTTGCTAAAGCATTAGGTTCATTTTGAGAATCTTTAACAAAAATCATGTACACGGAAATAGAGCTCTTTATTGACTTGTTGAAAGCTGGTGTATGTACAATGGGGATGGTGTTACCCATCTCCTTAGCATCTATATACATGTCCTTTTCCCTGAACTTAAAGGAGATTCTCCTTTCAGGAAATTTAACATCGGCAGCCAGGCGGTCAAACCATGGTGCCCCTAGGATTACATCCTCATGCTTGAGAGGAGAGATAAAGAAGTCCTCTTTGTCCACATAGCCTTGGACATGAAGCCTCAATTTCCCGATTAAGGGAGTGACTGAAGCTTCTTGCCCCTTGAAGGCACTGTCTGCGAGTAGGATATCTCCCATCTCGTAGGATTGTATGCCTAGCTTGGTGGCTAACTCCATAGATATGAAATTGTGAGTAGAACCAGGGTCAAAGAGAATAAAAGCATCATGTTCTCTTACCTTTCCCCAAGCATGGCATAGAGGAGATCCTTTGTGGTGAGTTTCGTGAATCTCCTCCTCTTGGATTTCAACCAAAGAAGCTCTAGGAGGATCTTGGCGGTTGTTCTTTTGGGGACAAGCGCGGTACGTATGCCCTTGTTCGCCGCACTTGAAACACCGGTTATCTTTACGATAACGCTCAAGCTCTTCAGGAGAGAGTTTATTCTTTCCTTTGTAAACTCCCTTCTCTTTAGCTTTGTTGGAAGTGCCCTTAGGAGACTTTTGGACATTGTCCTTCCCCTTAGGCTCATTGGAACCCTTGTTTTCCGGGGGCTTATTATTTCTTTTACCCCCCGTTTGGAAATTGATTCGCGAGGACACCATAGTATGGTGTATTACCGCCGATATGGTACGTGGCCTTTGGGAGTTGACATACTCCGCCATTTCTTCGGTTAAGCCCGCACAAAATTGTTGCTTTTGCTCTCCAAAATCCAACTTTTTGAAGACAGTGGCTTTGAGTTGTAGGTCCCAAAACTTGTCTACATATTTGTGGATAGATTCATTGGGAGAGAGCTTTAAGCTTCGCCATTCGGTGAGTACTTTGTCTTTGGCATCGGTAGCCAAAAACTGCTTCATAATGGAAGCTCTTAAAGCCTTCCATGTTCGTGGAGCTTCACCGTTGGCTCATAGGCTAGACCACCATTGTCTGGCGGACTTTTGAAAGTGCATAGCTACATGGCGTAGCTTAGAGGACTCCGTGAAGCCCTCATCTCCAAACGCCGCATCGAATTGCTGGATAAAGGCCAAAACTTTGTCTGTAGCACCGAAGGTGCCATCATAGGTAAGGAAAGAGATGCTCTTCCCTCCCTCTTTGAATTTCTTCAGCTTGGACGACCTCTTCCATGCGGCATAGGATTTCCTATGGCCTCTTCTTTTTGATGGTTCAAAAGTTGCACCATCACTTTCTTCAGAAGATGAAGAATTTGAAGAAGGTGGAGAAGAGGGTGACCTCTTTCTCGCCTTTTTCTTGTCTTGATCTTTGTCGTCTTCACCATAGCTTTCATAAGAGGAAGAGGATGAAGAAGATGGAGAAGAGGGTGTCCTCTTTCTCGCCTTTTTCTTCTCTTGCTTTTTATCATCCCTCTTTGAATTATGGCGTGGAGAAGAGTGTGATGGTCTTCTCCGCTTTGGTGGTGATGAAGAGCGTTTAGCCCGCCGTCTTCGTGGAGCCATCTCCGCCGAGGTGGCGGGAGACTCGCTTCTTTCTCGTTCCTTCGGTGGAGGCTCTTGAGTTCTCCTTTGGGAAGGAGATGCATCATCAAGAAGTAAGTTCTTGAGCCCTTCATATGGATTCTCTTCTTCTTCCCGAATCGGAGAGAGACCTCTTTTGGTAGTCTCACAAGGAGGATTCCTAGGTGTTCTCTCGTCATGGTGATGAGCTTGGAGAATCCCGTGAGCACGGAGCTGCCGTTGCACTTCACTTTGGAGAGATGGATTGCCCATGGCTTGTTGAAGCCTAGAAACAAGATAGTTAACAAGCATTGAAGCATCATTAGTAGCTTGCTCATGAGCAAAATCAAAGTTATCAACATTAATTTCACTCTCTTTACTATTGTCAGCCATTCTAACAACTTTTAGGTGTAAACTTTTTAGGTGTACTTTGGCACTTCAAGCCCTAGTTGCTACTCCTCTTTACCCCTTTAGAAAAAGCACTCAAGCTACTGTACCCGCGGCTCGAATACCATTAATTGCAAGGAATAGAAGAGAGGGTCTTTCTACACCAAAACAGCACCGGCTCCTGTTTGGCTTCTAATAGCTCAATAGTGGTTAAGCCGTAGGCAAGCCCCGTAGGACTCCACTATTAAGACCATAGCTCTCGACGGTGATGCCCCGTTAACTGCACAAAGGTAGGCGCACTGCAAGGCCGAAAAATCCCTATTCTACTTACTCACAGGCAATTAATAATACCAACCATTTGTAGCTAGCTTGAGGACCTCCCTTCTTGAGCAAGAAAAGAGAAACCTTGAGCTCTGATACCAATGTAACATTTAATGGCCTAAAATCTTATGTGTAGCGGAAATTAGCATGAACATAGTGGGCATTTCATTAGAATAGATTCCTAATGAGAATTACAAGAGTGCTTGGGTTAAGAGAGAGCAACAAAAAAGCATAACACCTAGTTAGATAGCATCGACAATACTTTCAAAAGAGAGAGAAATTAAGCTATTGACAACAGTTGAGGACCGGATTTGCATGGAGCCGGTCCCCCCTCCAAAAGGCTTTGTATTATGGTTTCTCCCATCAAGAGAGACATTGTACAATACAATTCTTTGTGTTCCTTCAAGACTAGCTAGTGCAATGAAGATGGAAGCTTCATACACCAAGCAAAACACTTAATCAAACACAACTTGAATTATCCCCGTTCTCAGACCCAAGACCTCACACACCTTCGAAGATGGTGAGAGCTAGCAGGGTATGAGAGTAGATTGAGAGGAAAAAGGAGTATCTTACGAGAAAGATGTACATCTCCTCACATAATCACTCATATTAGCATAGCTTAGCTTAGTAATTAGCTTGGTAGAGGAGATGAGCATGCATTGAAGCTTGGCTCTTGGTTGGATTTGCATCCACATGCCAAGAGAGTGTTGATGTAGGCTTCTATCTCACAAGCTTGGAGTAGGTGATGAGCTCTCCATTAAAGCTTGGGAGGAGATAGAGTATTCTTCCTTCACACATGGTCAAGTGTGAGTGTGTGTGTGTCAATGCCAAGCAAAAATCAGCCCTCTCTCTCTCTTGGGCGAGCCCTAGCTGCTAATTAGGTCTGGCTTTTGCCTCATTGGACCTCCCCAGGTCAAGCCAATAGGAATTAAACAGCATAAGTGATAGCCTTCAGACATGTGTCCCCCTTTCCCCTTTTGTGAGAGCTTTAGATAATTAAATAATTAAACAAAACTCTCATTGGACCCCTTTGTCTCCTGGCCAATAGGAATCAGGCAAGCCATGAGGCTTCTGAATGCTCATTGGACCCTTTGGGAGACTGCCCAATAGTCTTCTAGGAGACTTATTTCTCATTGGTTTCTTTTATTAAATGTTTTTAACTTAATTAAACTACATTTACTCTAGCTTAATTCTCATTGTTCCACTTCAAGGGTCTTCCAATAGGAACTGGGCACACCTTGTGGGCATCTGGCCTAGGAAGCTGACATGTGTCCCTCATTCCCTTTGTGTAAAGGGAGCCTGTGTGTGTGTGTGTGGCTTTCTCTCTCATCCCCTAGCTTTGGGGCTCGCCCCCTCCCATGTAGGGATGTGCAAAGACTTTTAGGGCACACACAAAGCATCCAATTTTCCCTAGGGTTGACCTTTGGACTCAACCTTTGAATTTTGGAACCTTAGCATTTTGGAAGTCTTAATGGGCTGAACCTTAGGGTCTTTTTGGCCCATTGTTTCACATGGCTCTTTTGCAGATGGCCCCCCATTTGGATCCCTATTTTCCCTCCTTTGGATCCCTACTGTGGCCGGTCTGCTAGCTTAACCAATATTCTAGCTTTTTCTCCCTTGGCACTTCCCCACATTAAATGATCAGTTTAATATGAGAAAATCATTTAGGAGAATTAGATATTGATTATTATGACAGAAGTTAACGGTGCATTTTATCTCATGTCCTACAAAAATCCCCACTCTTATTTATATGCAATGAACTGTAAGAAATTGCTATTTTGGACAAAATGCACTGGTCCATCAACTTTGGAGGCTTGTAGTGAACAAGGGATAAGAAAAATTACAAGTTTCTCATTTTTTCCATATGTAGTAGTTATTGAACTATAAGCTCATGAAAGGATTTTTCAAAATGAGTGGATCTAATATGGTTTTGGAAATTTTTCCCAAAACTCTGAAAGGACACTTTTATGTCCTGTTAGGTTACCATTCTAGTGTTAAGCTTCATGAAGGATTCTTCACATGCCACGGTCCATTCAAAGTGCGTAATCAAGCTATACATGGGTTTTGCAATTATAGCACACATGTAGATGAACCATCGGTAATATCCACAATGTCCCATGAAGGCTTGTATCCCCTTGACTGTTGTTGGTCTAGGCAAATCATCAATGACATGAATCTTCTCAATATCAGTAGCTATGCCATTTTTAGACACTGTATGTCCAAGAATTTTCCCTTGTCTTCCATGAATGTGCACTTTTCAGGATTTAAGCAAATCCTATAAAGTCTACATTTCTCGAATACCTTTTTGAGGTGTTCAAAATGATCAGCCCGAATTGACCAATGTACGCATAGATCATCCATGTATACTTCTAAGAATTTCCGAAGATACTCTTTGAAAGCATGGCTTATCAACCTCTGAAATGTGGCCGGAGCATTAGTTAACCCAAACGGCATAACCCGATAGGCAAATATACCCCATTCTGCTCTTTTGGGTCAACCAAAAGTTGATTGTATCCCAAAAAGCCGTCTAAGAAGTTGTAAGCTTCTTTTTCTACCACTCGTTCTAAAACATGCTCAGTTGTCGGAAGAGGAAAGTTGTCTCTAATGGTAGATGCATTCACCTTTTTGAGATTAACACACACTCATAATTTCCCATTCTTCTTAGGTACTAACACAATTGGATACACCCAATCTTTATGTTCAATTTTGTAAATGAATTCAGCTTCCTTTAGTTTTTCAATCTCTTCTTTGGTCTTCCTAGCAAATGTTTCGTTATAAGTGTATGGTCTCTATCTACTTTGTTTTGCATCATCTCTCATGGATATAGTATGTTGACAGATTTCTAGATCAACACCCTGGAGATCCTTGTAAGACCAAGCGAAGATATCTCGGTATTCCTTTAACAAGCTCAACAAAAGCTTTTCTTCTTCTTCTGTTAGGTCACTCACAATGTAAGCAGGTATAGACTCTTTTCCTGGTTGAACCAAGTCTTCCCTTTTAGTGTTTTCAGGACCTTCATAAGATTCGCCTTGTTTTTGTAGTTCCTTAACAGGTTGTTCAATTATGATTTTCTGATCTTGGAGAGTATACTTTTTGTAATGGGATGGAACATGCATTACATCCTTACCATCCTCTTCCGTGGTTTCCATTTTGGTTGTGTATATCTCCTTTAGAGCTTTTTTCTACTCTTGATATTTCTTTTTTCATTCGACTCTGGTCATGAGTGGTTTCTTATTCTGTGATTTTTCTTGAGTACCCTTCCTTGTTTTTCTCGATGTCTGAGACATTTCTAATTTTTTTTTTGAAGGATATCAGCCATTTATTTTGTCCTTGATACAATCATTAGCATCTATCTGCATCAGGAATTGTGTTTTACTGGAGACTGATGGCATAGGTCATGTTTTCACGATATTGGTGTCTCTCTTTCGTCCATACCATTTTTTGCTAAAAGCATGCTTTGGTGGTACAAAAAGGATTGTCCTTGACAGCACCTTTGACAAATCTTTGAGCTACAATTTCTACATGTCACATGAGAAACTACCTATCATACTGTATATCAGTGGATAGATCTTCAAAAGGAGAATCTAAAAATACAAGGTCCGAAAAGTTTTGACCTAAACTACAAAAATTTTACCAATTACCACTTTTTCATTGGTAGAAGTAAAATAGGTCCTTTTTTTGTACCACCAAACCATGCTTTCACCCTTTTGTCTTCTTGATTCCTGGTTTGGAAAGTCAAAAAACTTTTCCTCCCCTCCCCTTAAGAGTAACTGAGCTCTCGTATGCTCTTTTTCTGAACCCGAATCTTCTGAGGTAGCTGAGTGTTCATCTAACTCATGAGTTGCATTGTAATAGAGATCAGAAAAGACTTTTTGAGCTTTTATCAAGTCCTTGGGTTCCTCATCTTTGTTTTCAATGTTGAGGACTGACATCATTTGGATGGTAATTATGTCGTAGCCATCCTCATTGCAAAATTGAGTAGGCATAGAGGTATTAACATATACATCCATTGTCGCTAAAATTTGAGTCCACTCAAATGGTTCAAATAAATGCTCTAGAAAGGGTTCAGGTATGTAGGCTTTGTCTGTACATTCCCTTTCTAGGATACATTCCTCTCGTCTTAAGATTTCATTTTCCGAAGCTCCGCACATCCAAATAGAAGTGTCTTTGTTTAGCCAGGATGGAAGTTTACTTTCAGCTGAAGAGACTGAATCAAACTCTTGGATGGGTGTTTTCAAGACATCTCTATAAGTGTGATCTTTTAGATTGACTCTTGTTATTGATCCCACCTGCTTCAAGTACAGATAGTTGTTTCCCCAATCTTGGATAAGTTGTACCTGTCGCATGAAAGGTCTTCCCAATATGATTTTATAGTTGAGTTTTTTTCCAAATTCTATTATGGCAAAAGTGTGTTGATATTCAATTCCACAAGAATTGACTATCACTTTTCCAAGTAGCCATAGTGGTCTCTCAATGTGTCCGTCAGCCAAATGCAATTTCATTCGCGTTTGTCTAATGGCTGGCTGTCCCCATGATTCCCATACTGCTTTAGTGGCTATGGCTATGCCAGCTCCACTATCCAGTATTGTCATGGTTTCAATGTCATTATATTTCACTGGGAGGGTGGTGTTTCCTTCTTCCCCTTCATAATATTCTCTGACCTTGCTCATAGGAACTGGTTGAATCTCTTTGTTTTCCATTTTATTTTTTAATTTTCCCAAATTCTTAGAGATTAACCCCGTTATCCCCACCTTCTCTACGGTTTTCTATAAATCGTTCCACAAGTATGGTTTGAGTTTCAACAGTTCTCCCAAAGTAAGAGTGCATTGGATGGGTGTAGACATGATTGAATGAATGTTGTCTACTTCTAGGGTCTGTTTGGCTCTTCTTACTTGAGTGGTCTTGCAAACGATGGATTCATCTTCATTATCTCCCAAGTAAGAAGGTAATGTTTTTAATGGCAGTGGTATAGATATTCCTAAAACTTCCGATCCGCAATCCCTATACAAGGATTGTAAATCCATGTTCATATCAGATGGTAGGTTATCCAACCAGAATTCCTCTATAGGAGCCGACTTTAAAGTTAGGCTCCCATCATTGATCTCTCTCACCTTTTCCCATAAGTGTCCTAGCCAGTCTTCCTCTACAAATGGAATTCCGTCTAAGACATCTTCGCTGTCCGGCACTACAAGCTCTGGTTCATTTGTTTCAAGGTGGGGTTCTGCCACCACATCGAATTTTGCTTTTGTTTCTTCTACTGCAAGCTCTTCAGGTTTTACAATACTTTCAAGATTGGGTTTTTGTTTATCCAGCATTTCTTGCGTGATTCTTACCAAATTTTGATAAGCCTCCAGCTTTGCTACTTCCATGTCTGCAGATGGATAGTTTTTCCATTTGTTTTCCATGTTTTGGCCTGCTTTAAGTCCTGCTTGGTAGGCTTCCAAGCCAGCATTAATAGGCTCAAAAATTTTATCAACCAGAATGGATCCTCCAAATTTCACGGTTGTTTCCTTGAATTCACTGTTAGTTTCTTTCAACTTGTCTTGGGCTAGCATTTTTGCTTTCTCTACCCGTTGTTTTTGTTTTCTCATCTCATATCTTTTGCTTTTGCTCCTTTTGATTCTTTGATAAGAAAATTTCATATTCTCTGAATCATCAAAGGAGGTGTGTTTCTTTTTCTTTTCTTGGGCTCTAGTGATTACCTTGATTAGAACAATCGGTTCACTCTCTGATGAGCTACTAGGCATCACTTGGACTACGTTTACAACAGTTTTTCCCTTGTTTAAAGGATTCTCAGGAAAATCTTCCGGAAAGTGTCCTCCATTTTTGCAACATTGTATGCAATAGGCTTCAATTGGTTTAAGGTTTTTGTCAGGCTCTAGACATTCATTCTTCTAATGGTCATCGGCACCACAATTATGACAGTTTCCTATTCTAGGCGGCTTCATAGGTCTTCCCATGGGAGGTCTGACACCTTGATTAGCTACATAATACATTGGTGTGAGCTCTGGTGGAGCATAAGTAATGGTTTATTCCATTGGTGGTGGATGTGGACTATACCAATCTCCTTCTACCATTACTGTAGATGGACTAGGCTCTACATAGGGTGTAATAGGCACTAATGCTTGTTCATCTATGACTCCTTCCGAGTGCATGTACTTTACATGCACTGCATTATGTCCTAGATACGGACGTTTTTGTCCCAACACAGGTTGAGTCTTTCCATACCCATTGGTGGTCTTTGAGCTTGGGCCATATTAGGCTGATATTTGTACATGGGTTGTCCCTGGGGCCTCATGGGCACGTACTGAACATTCCCATTATACTTTGGTCTAAAGTAGCACTCCTGGGTCTCATGGTTGGTCCATTTACCCTCGATTGCACACCATTTTTGTGGTCTTATTGGTTGTCCCTGTGAAGGTATCGCTTGCTTGGTCCTCTCATAGGTGCTTTTTGCATATTGTTCATCATGTTGTTCATCCTTTTGAGCATATCTTCTATGGCTGAGAGTGGTGCCGCAGCAACTGTTCCCACTTGTGCTGGTTTTTGTGGATGCTGTTTTCTTGCTTTGGTTATCCTTAGGGACATCTGAAGATCTCGCAATTGTCTCCTAGGTCAATCCCATCAGACACACACACTTCTAGGGTTGTATGCTTTTAACTATAGAGTATAGCATGAAGTTCTTTGTTTAGCAGTTCCTCCAGAAACAAAGATACAAGTCATTCTTCTACAGGTATCTCCATCTCTGGGCATTTGGAAATGTATTGCTTCATTCTAGTTGCACAATCCCTAGCAGACTCACCATGTTTCTGTTTAAAGTTGTAGATTTGAGCTATCGTATTATGTTTAATCCCCGTTTTGGAACAAGCAACTACAGATCTTTGAGATAATGTGTTCAAGTCCATGATTGACCTTGGTGGAATGTTTTGGAACCATGTCAAAGCTTTTCCTTCTAATGTCATTCCAAACCCCTCAAATTGAGTATGAAAATCGAATATACGCTCTGCTCTTAGCACTTGCTTAAAGCTTGCTAAGTGGTCATATGGATCCCTTGATCCACTTTTTTTTGATCAGCTAGTCTGACATGTCTATTTGGTTCAACTCCCGGTCTTCTGGGGGTTGGTCCTGTTTCGAGTCCTTCAAACCAGTCTGTTGGAAATAGTGACTCATGTAGCCCTGGATTGGCCTTAGTGTCACCCGCTTTTCTACGTGATGAGGTGGTTTCTACTTTCTTCACATTACTCTGAGATGATCTCTTACGTTGTTCATCCCTTGGAATTGTTTCTGGTCCTTGCCCCAATATCCAATCCTGTATGGAATACCCTTGGTATTTGGTTTCTTCTACCTCCTCAGGAGCAATCATAAAAAACTTGTTGTTATAACAATCCCTAAACAGGTAGGTTGGTAGGTCTGTTGATCCCTTATCTTTGATTTTGAAGATATAGATGATCTTCATGGTGGCCGTTAATTGTCTTGGTTTGGCATGAGAAGTCCACAAAAGATCTTTTATGTTTCTATCTTCCCAACAATAGACTCCGATCCTAGGATTATCCGTACTAAGCCGTTTCAAAGGCTTCAAGTCTACTTGATCATATCCCTCGAATTCCAAAGTTGGTGGTCCTTCTTTTGCTAACATATCTGAGATTATAGTGCTTACTTCTAACCCCCATTTGTCTATCATTTCAGGGTTTTCGACCCGTAAATACTGAGTTCCGTTTTGATCCATGTACATTTGTCCTTGTTTGTTTGCCCTAACCTCTTCTTCAAACTCAATACCATGGTCATCAATGGGAATAGCATACTCCTCATTAGGGTCCAAGTAAAATTGGGCTCCATGACGGTTAGTCTTGTAAAAAGATAGTATATGCCTATAGCGCATTGTCATTCCGGTTTTCGAGTGAGTCGAGTAAGAAGACATTTCAGATGTTGAATCTGAAAAAGTGTCTGAGACTTATTCAGGAATTGTGTGCAAGGAATTGCCTTGATGCACGCTTTCTTCGGTTGATACCCTACTGGAGGTTTCTCTGAGTAGACCCTGATTTCCTAATATACGACCAGATCTAAGGTTCATATAGACTTCTGAAGCCTTGGATAGAGTACTCACCTTTGGATTGACTTGTCGTCAGTTTCCACTCAATTCAATTGCAACTTTCTGTCAAGCCACTGATTCCTCGTCTGCTGCCTGATTTTGTACAAAATTAATCAAGTTAGCTATTCTTCTATAAAGATAGTAGAGCTCTTGAGAACTCTCGTGATTGGTCTATGTGTATCACTTCAAATCGTGCTATGGGAGTCAAAATTTGACTTTCATATTCGACTTTAGCAAAATCAAAGGTCTAATCTGCAACCTGTAAACTGAGTGTATCTGTACCAATTTTGATCCGATTGAACCCAAAATTGCCTTGTGGCCTTATATTATGTTGGTCTATCATTGTATGAGTTCAAAAGTCCAAAATGATGTCTCTGGATAGCAGAAGTAAATAATCGCGATTATTTACTTTGGTCAACTTTTTGCACCTTTTTGATAGGTTGGGCAAGTATATAACTTGTTAGAGTCTTTGGGAAAATTTCAACAAGTTTGGACGAATTCTGATCAAGTTTATCAATCGTTTGGTGTCTCCAGACTCTGATTTTGAGAATCTGGCTTAAGTCTCACTTTTGGGATCCAAATTTCACCAAAATTGATTTGTGATGTCTACTTGATGTGCTTGACCTTGTGATATACTCAAATTTGCAAAATCGTCAAGTTTTGAAGCAGATGTAAATAATCGTGATTATTTACTTCTGACAATTTTTTACAAATTTTTGTCCCAACTTTGACACAGATCTGTTAAGCACCTTAAGTTAAGGTCACTAGCCAATCTCCACCCAGTTTGGACAACTTTTGGTCAAATGGTCATCAATTATCTGTCCACACAGACTAACTTTGCAATTTTAGTCACCAATTTCACTCCAGTGGTCCAAATCTTACCAAATTTGGTTTGTGGGCTTATTACAACATGGTGAAGCTAGTGGTATGCAAACTTGGTCAAAAAAGTTAAAACATAGGGCAGATGTAAATAATCACGATTATTTACTTCTGATAAATTTTTACAAATTTTTGATCAACTGACCATATACACATGTTTATCACATCAACATAAGCCTATGAATCAAATTTTACCAAGTTTGGACAAATTTTTCCCAAATTTATACTCAAGATTCGAAAAATTAGTACAAACTTTAGTTTTTACCCTATTTTTTGCCAATTTAGTGATCCAAATCTATTGGGCCTTTACAAAAGTTGTTTATACACATGCAATGAGTCAATGGCATGAACCGTGGCCAATTTATAACAGAAAGTTAATAATCACGATTATTAACTTTAGGCTTGAAATAAGTACTTTTTTGCAATTTTCTCAAAGACAGTCTTTTTATGATGTTTTTTAAGCCTATAAATCAAGTCAAAACTTAATTTGGCCTAAAATGTCAAGAAAAAGTAAATAATCTGAGTTTTGGTCAACTTCTTGAAATTTTTACCTTGAAGTGTCTTTGAGCTTACCCACTGCTTCGGACAACTCTTAGGCTTACTCTCCAGTCGGATTGAGTGAATTCGAGTCTTTTCAAGCTATTTCTATCCGTAGACCTGAAATTTTGCAACTTTACATAAACAACTCACAGATGATTCGTTTGGAGTAAGCAATGTTTTGAAATCCACCTCGGATCCTACTTACCCTACTCCTAGATTCTCATGCAATGGGGTTTGTGGAAAGTGTCCACAAACACTCGTTTTCTTGTGTTTTTAATGTTTTTCAGAGTCTTGATTTTAAAACTTGTCTCGTCTACATATCATTGCCCAAATCCTAATCTAAATCTACAATCCTACAGTCCTAAAGGTACTCAGCAAGTACGATTACTTCCAAGCTACATCTACACAGCAAAAGACGACAATCTTAAGCTATGCGGTTTTTAAACGAGAGTTTTGAACTCTAGGCAAACCTAGAGGAAGTTAAAGGACAACTACACAAGATGCTCGTGTTTTTCCCTAGTTTAGGTCTCTTCGATCCCCAACAGCGGCGCCAAATGTGGGATGCATGTCTAACCTCACCATCCTATCTTAGTGCAGTATTAGCGAGAACCACGATTAATTTGTCAAACCATGGGATGAAGCTGATTCGACTAGTGCATAGAGGCTACTAGAGTTTGTCAACCTCTTGGGAAACAACTAACAACTTGCATCTAACTCAAGCGACACACAAGTGACTGAAATCACCAAAAGCCAATCGCTCATCGGCAAGCATATCACATCTGTTACAGCATCAAATGACATCCAAACATAACAAAACTTCTAGGACAAGTTTATAAGACCTAAGCACACATGCCTATGGCCTCAAATCCCACTTTAGGTGAAGTTGCAAAATTGCGATTATTAACAGCAGTGGATTGTTGACCTAGTCATTTTCGACCCAGAATGCATATAAATGCTTAGCAATGATGCCCCAATACCCCGCCTATGCTAATTTTTTGATTTAAAAGTGTAAATTCCTAGTTATGATGAAATTAGACCGCGGGTCGGCGATGCCAAAAGCTACAAAATACTATGAATGGCTTACGTCAATGCGTAGAGCTCTTACCTACGGTTGCAATGCAACAAACACATTTGCAATGTGACAACCGGAGAGGTAGTAGGAAGCACGAGAAGGAGAGAAGTGAGCGCCGTTAGCTCACGCTGTGTATTTCTTATCCAAAAGCTTACAAAAATTGGCTTTTATACCTTAGCCAAGGTTTTTGAATGGTCAAAACTAATAATCTGGAGTTCTACCAAAGCTGGGAATTGATTGGCTGTGACAATTTGGAAGCTTGTAGCCCCGGCTCATTAATTACAAAGTTTACCAAGAAAATACGAGTTACAATATTCTCGATTTATCAAAATAATAATTGTTTTACAAGGAGAACTCCGAAAAATGGTGTCCGCGTTAGCTTGCTCCTAATAGGCGGGTCAATGCCAGGCTACTAGCTATGGGAAAATAGAGGAGAAGAAGAAGCACCATATCATACAATAGGCTACTAGCTACTTTGAAATGAAATAAAGTATGAAATAATTAGATTTGTTTACCCAAGCGGCATTGTTAACGGCACTGGAATGTAAATTAGCTTTAGATTAGGTAGTTTTAGGTCTCTTACAACGGGTTAATCTAACTTAATATTGATAATAGAGAAACAACTTAAGAAACTATGTAGAAGAGGTAGAAGTAGATCGTGAGCGCAAGGTGATCTCAATGGCGGTAAGGAAGTTCCCCTTTCTCTACCACTCTAATGGACTTCAAGAACTCTCTTTCCCCTCTTCTTCTTGCTCCCAAATTCGCTATGTGATTGTCTTCCAAAAAAGAAAACTCTAAACTCTCAAAAATGACCAAAAATTAGGTTTTATAGAGCCCATTGTCTACTTTCAGTAATTGATGAGCACCGGACGCTTGTCTCGTTGAATTAGAAGCTTTTTCATGTAAATGTGCCTCTTTTAGGCTCGGTCAAATCCACTCTATTTCTCATTGCCTTTGTACACCACGGCAAGGGCCCCCTGCTGGCACTAGCAATATCGCTTGTGCTAATGGGGCTCACCTCAATAAAAGATATTGCAGAGTGGGACTTCAACTGACAATAACTTGGCAAGTAGAATTGTGATTGTCATTCACACTCATACTTGAGATGACGAGCACTTTAGGCCCATGCAATTACTTTGTCCCTGATCCTTCATCTATAGTTTCCCAATCCGGTATAATTCTACAAACCGCTCAAACTTCAAATTGTCATAACTTCTGGACTGTAGCTTCAATCAACGAGTCATAAAGAAAGCCTATGGAGCACTTCAAGTACTGCTATTCCCAATCCATAATATCTCATTTACAATCACTTTTAACATACTCTTTTCTAGCATTAAAGAGACAATTTTTTGGCCCTTTAAAGCTATAACTGGCATACATCTAGCATTTGGCTAGATTGTTATCAATCTTGATTGCTAATTAATAAACACATAGCCTTCAAAAAAAAAAAAACATCTCTTTGCTCTTTTTCCCTCCATGGAAGCGACGTTGCACGACACCGTTTGCATTTTTGAAGTCCGTTTGTGTTTGTGAGATCCGTTTGTATTTTTCTACCATTTGTCAGTAGCTATAACTACCTCACATTCTCTAGCCATGCCCGATCCCCATACACCTCAATCTAGAGGTGCACAAAGATCAAGACCACCGGGTAATAATCTTGTCTTTATTGGTCAATGCCTATATTCAAGGGCTCAACATAAGTACACACCTACATCTACATGACAATGCATGTACATCTAGTACAAACCCTAATTGAGTACATACGGATTAATTAAATGGAACAATCTAAAACATACCACCATTTCCAAAGTTCCTTTGCGTTTTTGGAATCGGTTTGCGTTTCTGAAGTCTATTTCACTACTAGCATGCTTTGGTGCTAGGGACTCTTCCTAGCACCACTTAAGCGTCCAACACCGACAAAACGTTGTATAAGCGACAAAACGTTGCATCACTTATGCGAATCCCACCACTGCTTATGCGACATAAATAATAATCATTTAATTGTATTTTTTAAACCAAATACTCAGACATTGTTATTGCTTTCTTAAATGGTGACATATTTGAGGAAGTTTATGTAACGCGGCCTCGCGGTTTTGTCATAAAAGGATAAGAGGACAAAGTGTGCATATGTAAGAAGGCTTTGTATGGGCTGAAGCAATCTCCTCGTGCTTGGTATGAGAAAGCTGACACTCATTTGGCCAAATGAGGCTTTCGTAACAGTCCAACAGAAAGCACATTGTATGTAAAGCGTGTGGGTGATGTACTTCTCATTGTGGTTCTTTATGTTGATGATTTTTTGATCATTGGACCAAATGAGAGACATATTGCTGAATTTAAGGCTGATTTGAATGCTACTTCAAGATGAAAGATTTGGGGCTGTTGCATCATTACTTGGGTATACAGTCTAAGTAGTGTCATGGTGGTATTGCCTTGTGCAAGAAAAGTTACACAGAGACATTGCTATGTAAGTTTGAACTTGAGGATTGCAAACCTATTGCCACTCCCATGGAAACAGGTTTGAAGTCTATATGATACTGGCAATCCTGTTGATGTCACTCTTTACCAAACTGCTGTTGGCTACCTCATTTATGTATGCAACACGAGGCGGATATTTAATTTGCAATCTCACAGGTCAGCAGATTTATGCATAGCCCAAGGTCTGAGCATTGGTAGGCTATCAAGAGGATTTTTTGCTACCTTAGTGACACTTTACATCTTGGCTTGTTTTATCCCAAGGGGGGATCATTGCTGCCAGACTTACATGCTTTTTTGGACTCAGATTGGGTTGGTTGTTTTGACATGCGAGTGTCCACAAGTGGTTTTTGTTTCATGCTTGGAAGTTCATGTATATCATGGTTGAGATAGAAGCAACCTACTGTGGCCACTTCGAGTTGTGAGGCTGAGTACAAGGCAGTCTTCACAGCTACGGTTGAGTGTGTATGTTCAGGTGCCTTATGGTTGATTTGGGTGTTGGACAAGACACTGCCAACACTATCTACACTGACAGTCAGAACGCGTTGGCAGTTGTGAGGAACCCAATTTTTCATGCTCGCGAAAAGCACATTGAGGTGCATTACCACTATGTCAGGGAGAGGCTCTCAGCTGGAGTGATCATCTTGGCTTATGTGCCAACACAGGACAACCTTGCAGATATTTTCACAAAGGCATTGTCTCGTGAGAAGCTTGAAGCTTTCCACAAAGGTTTGGGCTTACTCCTTTTTGTGGATTGATCATGTCCTCAAGGCATGGCACTTCCCTTTACTCATGTGCTAGCTCTCGTTCACCGCATCCCTCGAGGGGGGATTTGTTACCATATACACGTCGTAGTGATGTGTGTGAACACACTACCTAACCATCGAGGCATTTTTCCCTCTTTAGGAGGTTTTTCCCCCCCAGCATTGTATATATGCCTATCACTCTAGGGTTATCTATCTCTCCATTGCACACTAAGTAAAACACTCTATATTGTGTGCCTTGACCTTCCTTCGTCTTCTCCAAGCTGTGTGCAAGTTTCTCTACAACCCTAATTCCAATACAACCTGAGCCCAAGACTCGTTGGTGGCAGTCACTTTACATCTTGATAGAGTCAATCACTCAAACTACCTCTATGTACACAGGTCTCTCTCTCTCTCTCTCTCTCTCTCTCTCTCTCTCTCTCTCACACACACACACACACACACACACACACACACACACACACACACACACACACACACACACACACACACACACACACACACACACACACACACACACACACACACACACACACACACACACACACACACACACACACACACACACACACACACATCCACAATTGCTACAAGCAATATGCTCTATCAAGGATGCTATTGATGTGACCATAGGGATCTTTCTAGTGTCCCTGATCCTCTACTATACTCTACTCTGCCGCCATGAGCTCCTTGCCTCAGACCTTTTGAAGCCTGCATGCCCTTTTGTACGGATCAAATGCAGTACCGATATGATCTTGGGACGTCCCCTGCAACAGAAATCATGATCACCAAGTGTCTCAAAGTGAATTCAAAGATGGAGGCTCATATGTTATTGAGTTCAATCCAAGCACAACCCCCCCGCAAGTTTTTGTGCCTAGTACATACACATGACATAGCTAGAGATTGAGAGGGGGCTATATTTGTCCATGGGAGCGAAGTAGGAACTGCTAAGATTGTCCATGTGTTGACAAGTCAGTGGCGCTAGGAATCAAGCGTTTCTCCATACAAAGCATGATCCATAAGCATCATTCAAGTCTTGATGGACTGACAAAGCAGCGTATTGTGGTAGGGTCAAAAACACCAATATTATACTGTACAACGAGTAGAGAATCTAGCACTTTACAACACATATTAGGGTAAACATTGAAATCATTAGGAAGATCCATTTTCAATAATGGATGGCATTTATGTTTGGCGCTCAAAGGCTAGGCAAAATCCTTGCATCGCCATAACCTATCCCCTTGTCTCTTATTGAATATCTGATATCATTTGAAGTTCATGTTTTTATAATGTTTAGAATCGATTGCAATTTAACAAACATTGTGTATGTAAATCATTTTGAAAAATAAAAATAGAGAAACGTGTTATGAATTTGAAATTATGTCAATGGAGGTCAAACACCAATTTTCAGGATATCCTCTCTTTTTTGGAGAGCATGGTGAGGATGTTGAGTTGTTTTTAGTACTTTTTAGAATGTTCTCTCTGTCTAAGGAAGTTAGAAGAAGCTATGAGGAGGTTTTGGATCACTTTAAGTGATATTTTTTCAACCCCCAAAACAATCAAAAACTATGGCAAGACATTGTTTCTCACAAGCAAAAAGACCTGAATGACTACTACACCTACAAGCAAGAGTTTTTACATCTTTGGCTATATGGGTAAGAAATATTGCTAACCTTGGGGATGATGTGGAGTTTTTAACTAAGGAGATATTCATAGCGGCTCTATTTCCCACTCTCAAGGTAAAAGAAGAGGTGGGTACACTTGCCACCTTTGATGCCGTTGAAACTAGGATTGCCTTGAAGTATAGGAAATTAAAGTACATTTAAGGACTCCGAGAGCTTCCAAAAGAGGGTCCCAGATGTAAAGAGACAACCCAAAAATCAATTTCTAAGGAGATGTCTGAGGTAAGTGTTGAGGTAATTGAGAAATTGAACAACTCCTTAAGAAACTTGTCAATTCACCTTGCACAAGTTGTAGGTCCCAAGGGACAAACAAAGAAAGTTGAGAAACGAGAGCCATAACCACATCAATTATTGTGGTGTTGGAATTGTGGGGAGTCCAGGCATGGAATTTATAAGTTTTTATGGTCATGTGGGCAACTGAAAAGGCTTAGCTTGAACTATCTAGTGTTGAATGAAGGAGAAGGTATGAGTGTATGAGTCAACAACCCATGCTTTTGCAAAGGCCAAATGTAGTGAGACCTCAACCATGAAGAGGAGTGGAAATAGTTTCACCATTGCTAGAGCCAAATGTGCATATACTAGAGGTAACCAAGTTAAATGAAGTTAACATGGAGGCAAATGGCATCAAGCGTGGCCGTTGAAAAAGGAAGGATAAAGAAGGAGTCACACCACAAAGTGACCATGGTGAGGAAAGAAGATGAACGAGACTAAGGGAAGCCAAGAGAACTCAATG
Source organism: Adiantum capillus-veneris (assembly GCF_014529385.1). Classification (NCBI taxonomy): domain Eukaryota; kingdom Viridiplantae; phylum Streptophyta; class Polypodiopsida; order Polypodiales; family Pteridaceae; genus Adiantum; species Adiantum capillus-veneris. Next base: position 92,982,035 of record NC_140953.1, on the reverse strand, counting down.
CTATCTCAACCTCCAAGAATTTCCTCTTGGACATGGTATGGCGCGATATAGCCTTTTACAAGACGTGAGAGGTAAGGGTCCTGACATCTCAAGCCTCAATTTCTTGCATTTTGTTCACAAGTTAGGAGGGAGTTAACAAAGGCAGTTAGCTCTAGGAATGAATGAGGATATTACACCTATGCTAGATTGTTACATCAAAGGAAAGTTGGTTAGGAAAGGTCTAGTGGTTGGTGGTGCACAAATTTGCATTATGACAGAGAGCCTCATGCAAAAAAGACTACGCATGCACATCCATGAGATGCCTGAAATCAAAGTCAAAATAACAAACAGTAGCAAAGCTAGGTACATAGGCATTTGTAAAAAAAAAATTGTAGAGTCCCTTGGCATTAAGAAGGCGGTTGATCTTTATGTTATGTCTACCAAGGGGGATGTCTATCCATTTATCATAGGAAGACTATGGCTAATGAAAATGTGAGCTTTGTAGGATTGGAAAAGTGGAAAGTTGATTAGTAGGAATGACAATTATAAGAAGGTTGTCTTTGACATGAAGGAGCAATGTCAAGAGGAGATCCATGAACAATCACCTCAAAGTGAAATGGAGGAAGAGCGGAGCGATAACACCCGACAAGAAGAAAGTAGCCACAATGTTACTGAAGAGGAGTCTTCCATTGAATTCATGGGGGTAAGGTTTAGCACTAGATTGGTAACATGACACTTTTATGTCCTTGAAACTTTTGTGTCCTCTTAACTCAACAACTTCCTAGAATTATTTCTTGAGATACCAAGGAGGTTATAAAGTTATATGTATCCACAAAGCTAGCCTATGACCTGAAAAAACTTGAAATTTTTTTGGGCTTTTGATTCCACATTTAGAGTTGAGTTTGAATAACATTTTCAAACCTAACTCAAGCCAAAAAAATGTGTGCTATTTTTGGCCAATTTTCATGAAATTAGCATTAGATCACCCTAAAACACGGCTTAGTAACCTCTAAAGTGCTACATAGGTAGCATAGGTAGCTCTAAAGGTGTTCTTGTGCTTGTATAAAGTGAAAATACTATATGTTGAAAACTATAATCCATTTATGAAAAAATCTCTATACTGATTTTCTAGTAAAATTTACATTTTGATTAATATTTTGGAAGTGTCTTTGTAATCAAATGGCATTTTTAAGTGTAATACCCTAAATAATAAACAACACAAAAGTAGTATTGATTTTCCATCTTCCTAGGATCAGACTCATTTTGAGTTAATATTATGTTGTCTATAATTGCTAAATTTTACTCAAAAAATGTTATATTTTTCAAGCTTAGATCCAAATATAAGTGTACCATTCCAATTTGGCACCAACTTGGTATATTTAAATGCCATACGGAAGGCCATAATATGAAAGCCAATTTTTTTATTGGTGAAATTTTTGTACTTCATAGGTTTGTTCCAAATTTTTTGAGAAAGACATGTTTTGATGCTTTTTGTTCTTGAACATGAAAGTAAAGAATCAAATTGTGTAGATTGGAATCATTTAAACAGATAATGATGGGTGTACACATAGAAACATTGATGATAAGTTAGCATAATTGTTAACCCTCACGGCACACGGACACCCTATCACCTACGACGGACGTGTATTATGTATTTGGTAGAGTCAGGTACCGGGCTTGTCGGACCAATAGGGAAAGGTAGAGTGATCTCCGATGAGAGGCGCACTCTAACTGGGACATTCAAGGGATTAGTTGGCTAAGCATGGGCGCCCAAGTGTGAATGGGGTGAGCTCCTATAAAAGCCAACTAAACCTAATTTTTACTCATTCTCTCACTTGTGCAATTGAAGAGTGCTCTTGCTCCATCTCCATCTTCTTCTTCTTCACCTCCTTGTGTGTGTGTGTGTGTGAGAGAGAGAGAGAGAGGGAGAGTGTGTGTGCGATCGAGCATTACGAAGGCACGACGGCCGCGAAGCGGTTGAGCGCGGCACGACTGCAGCTTCTTCTTCATCGCGGCGAGGAATCCACCACGAAGGCGAGCGTAGAGCGGTGAGTGACACACCCTTTGTTTCCTTGAGCTTGCTAGTTTAGGCTTGTTGTGTGCTTGGAGCCGTTTGTGGCTCGCACACGGTGTATTGGCAAGTCCCTTGCTTCGACAGTGCGGCAAGGAGCGCACATTTTTGGCGCCGCTGCCGGGGATATGCCCTACACTAAGCTCGGTTAGCACTTTACGCTTCCTTGTGGTGCAATTTCTATCATAGGAAAGGCAGGGAAGGAGTGTGTGGAGATTTCTGTTTTTTGCATTTTCTGTCAAGTTTCAATTTCTGCTATTGTCTGTGCTTTTTCAATTTTCTGCATTTCTTGCGTTTTTTTCAATTTCCTACAATTTCTGCATTTTCAATTTCGGCGGTTTCAATTTCTGCAATTTTCTGCATTTTCTGCATTTCTGCGTTTTTTCAATTTCCTGCATTTCTACATATCTGCGTTTTTTCAATTTTTGCGTTTTCTGAAATTTCTGCATATCTGCGTTTTCAATTTCTGTATTTTCTGCACCCAAAAAAATATATATATATATATATATTTTTTCTCCAAAAAAAAAAAAAAAACGCGAGCGAGCGGGCGGCTAAATTTTTCGAAAATAAAAAACGTGACTCTTAAAACGGACGGGTTGGTTTGTATAAAAGATAGATCGGGATCGGTTCCCCAAGCCCAAGCCCAAGCCCAGGCCTTAGTCCTCAGTCTTATGATATATACTAAACTCACTCTTATATATATACCCTACTCCCTCAAGAGGGAATGAGAGGATGTGGGACAAGTCCTCCACTCTCCTCCTTTCTCTTCCCACTTGCACCCTTAGACTTTCTAGTTTGGGCCTAGTTCCCTACTGGAAATTGACAGTTTTAAGGATTCCGAGGGCATAGAGTGACCAAATGGAGGGTTGTAAAGCACGGCACGACCCTCTGACCGATACGCTCGTTTCGAGCTATCACACGGCCCATTCCACGACACGCTCTAAAAAATCTAGCAAAAAAACAAACAAAAAACACGCTAAAAACTAGTCACAAGACCTCCTAGAGCAGCTTTTTGACACCTTAGGGTATCAAAAGCACATGCACTTACGCTCTGGGCGGGTGCTAGAACACGAGCATATTGAGGGTGCCTCTGTTCATACGGACACCCATTACCCATCCACGATAAGCTCTAGACCCTCAGCGGGGACACAAGGTAGCACCACCCAAGACCCTAAAATAGCCGCTAGTGATTCCTCCTCCGACTCAGAAATCATGGAAGCATACCCTACCCAAAACACTGAGAGAGAAGGCCATGAACCTCCCGAAGCTCCACAGCCTAGTACTAGTATGTTTAGCCGTTTCATGGAAACATTAGGTAGAGCTACTCGCTCGGAACCTGATGCAAATGAAGCACACGAAGGGGGTGGGGAAGTGGAATCTCCTTTCACATCGCACGTGGACCCCACACCCCCAAAGAGTGTCCATGTGGATATCCTACCAACTTCTTACCAAGAAGGCCCTGTTGAGCTGCCTCCTTCAGAAGTTCCCTCTAGAGTACCGTTGGTGACAAGTAAAACCACGGGGAGCAACATTGCTTCTACCTCACAAGAAACCGTTAACACGTCGACTCTAGAAGGATTGTTCATTAATGATCATTGGGCATACGATCTCCCCACTGAGGTGTTGACGGATCTACACTCTGGCCACGCCTACCATGTAGGATGGATAGAGATTGTACAATCCACCTCTAGTGCCACGAGCATCGAAGATCAACAAAAAATGATCTGTAATGTTATCCATGGCATTATTCAATCAGAAAGGCAAAACCGAGGGGTAAATATACTCTCAACTGGCCCCATGAGATTTCTGGATACGAGCAAGGCTCAACAGCCTACTCTATCACAAATGGAGACTCCTCTAATGAGCCCCATGGACCCATCTTACGTCATTTCACCTGGGGTCTCTATGCAATCTGAGCCTCCGAGCGAAAACTTTAGCTTCCCTAACTTGGCTCAACCCTCTATTAAGAAAAACCCAGTGCTCACTCCAGGGATAAGCCTGACAGAGAATGTACCGATGACATCTACGGTTAGCGCAGTGCCACTACCTAGTGTCGTAGTACCTAATATGGGGCCTCGGCCATATGTGCCTCTAGCCCCTTATGCACACATGGCCCCCACACCTCCAATTGTACCACTTGCTTATGCTCCTCGAGTGCCGCTCCCTAGCTCTTATCCGAGTGGACCTATGCCCGGTTATGTTCCATATCCTGCATCATCCACACATATGCCAAGACCGGCACCCATCCCTCTCCCACATATGATTCCAAGAGTACCTCCACCGGCCCTGCCTCCTCACATAGGTGACTTGGCAGCGTTTGCTCAAACCATAGGTCGATCTATCGCGGAAAATATGCGTCACGCATCTGATAGAGAGCCTAGAAGTAAGGCAGTACAAATTGCCAAACTCATGCAAAAATTCAATGGGGACGAAGATGCTAGAAAACACATTGAAGTGTTTGAACAAGTATGTGATTCCTTAGGGGAACGCAACGAACTACATAAGTGCAATGCCTTAAGCTTGACATTAAGTGGGAAGGCTGGAGATTGGTATAGGACCCTAAGGGTGGACGAGAAAACAATCTACCCTACCCTTCGAAGGTTGTTTCTAAAGGAGTACATACGAGAAGGTGTGCTTTGGGGTGTAGCATCTCAGCTACAGAAGGCCGAACGTAAGGAAGGAGAGTCAGTAAGGGACTTCATTAGTCGTCTAAAGCACTTAAAATCTCGTTGCCCTGTAAATGAGCGCTTCAACAATAACCAACTGCTTGATCGGTTCATTCGAGGGTTGAGGAATGAAGGAATCTATAATGGACTAGTGATTAGAGGTATCACAACCTGGGAAGATGTCACTGCCAATGCAATCCAATTAGAGGACAACTTGATGATAGCAGGCATGAGGGTGTCTACCGACACGAGATCCACTAGCTCACAAGCCATTGAGTATGAACCCATGACTGCAAAGTCCATTGCCAATGAGCCAAAGGTATTTGAGACATTCTTGACAGACCTCACCAAGGCAATCCAAGAGTCTCTTAAGGATAATCGACCCCCTCAAAATAGTCACATGTATCCAAGAAGGGAGCAACAATGGTGTTCCATTTGCTTAGGTCCACATAGCACTAGTGAGTGCCCTACGTTTAGAGTAAAATTTAATGGAACTTGCAACGCATGTGGTAGGTATGGTCACCAAGCTAAGGATTGTTTAATGATCAAACGTATGATGGCAAATAGACCACCTGTAGCCTGGACGGATGCACCTCGAGCTCCTGTATTGATGCCTACTCCACCTGTTGAGCAACTACCGCAACACATGGTCCCTAGACCTCAAAATGTTGTACAAGCGACACCGCTACCACCTCCTGTGCTAGGACCGCAGCCCCCGCATCCAAGAGTCGCCCCTATGAACCAAGTGGGTTGCGAGCCATCTAATGCTTATGCAGATGGTTGTGAGGAGGAAATAGACACTAGTATTGCCTATGGACTTGATACATTGGAAGAGTGTCCTATATACTACATGGAAGATTGTTGGGGGCAAGTCAAGCCGGTTTATCAAGCTGCTGCTCTCGCATCCAGAGGTCAAAATATCAACACCCAGGCTAGGAGGCCACCTCTTCAATGCTACGAGTGTGGTGGACCACATCGAGCAGCGGAGTGCCCTATTAGGCTGCAAAAGAATGCTGCACAGATGCAAATGAATCAAGGGAGCACGTCTGCAATGCCAATACTCACATGTAATCGTTGTGGCATAGATCACTTGATTGCCCAATTCCCCTATAACCCAAATGTGCCTAAAATCACACCCCTAAATTTGGTCGAAATTGCTAGTGTGACATCACCAATACCACCCGTCGCACCCGCTTATGCGATTACACGGTCCATGCTTCAAGGGCCAGGACATATCCTCGAAGAGAGAGATACCGCGTCAATTATCCAAGCAAAGAAAAAGAAGACACGAAGGAAGAAGTCGCAGAATACGAAAAATTCAAAGCCAAGTTCCAAAACAAACATAGGAACAGGAGATGACCCCGTGTATATGAATGACCTCGAGGATGATTTAGATTCAGTCGAGACAATGGAGACTAGAACCAATACCACAAAGGGAAAGACCGACAAAGAAAACCGTAACATGGAACCAAATGAAAACCGAATAAGAGAAAACCATAAAGAGCCTCTGAAAACACCACAAGTGTTTCCAAATCCAATCCAAGACCCCCAAGATAAACCGCAGGGGCAAAAAGGGAAGAATCGTAAAAAGAAGATTGGGACGTACCCAAACCCAGTAGACGAGATTGAGCAGGTGAAACATCTAAGAGGTTTAGTGGAGGAGACTCAAAGGAAACTAGAACCAGAACCCATGCAGGTCAAAATTCATGACACAGTGTTTCCCACGCAAGTTCATCCACCCCACATGAACCATAGACCGTTAGCCATATCTAGTATCATCCAAGAAGGGAGTGAGGACGGGACATCAAAAAGTGAGCATACACCCTTCTTGTTGGAAAGGATGTTTAATGAAGGAATACCTGATCCCATTGAGGAATATGAGATTCCATCCTCACCAGTTCCTAGTCAAGGACCTACACCCTGCAAAACGCCAATGAATGTTGCCAAACTAGTGGACTTCATGTCTTCTGAGGTCCGAACCACGATCATAGCAAAGCTGTATGGAGATCCTGAGTTATTCCTTGCACTTCGAGCATTCCTTAACGGAGAGCTACGAACGGGATTACCGCAGTTTGCGCAACCAAATAGGCCTGACTCGATTATGATTGATGAGGAAAATCATGTGCAATCACTTGACTTAGATGGACACGAGTCTGTGATTGAGGTACCCATTAACGAATTAGGGCAGTATTTTGAAGGCGACGAGTCTAATGCGACCCTACCCATCACTACCAAGGGATTAACTATAAAGGGAATTCTTGATGGTGGTGCGGGAGTTAGCATCGTTACAAAAGATTGTTGGGAATCCATGGGAAAACCCCGCCTCAGTGTTACTAACATTGTGGTAAAGATGGCAAATGGTACCATAGCCAAACCTATGGGGATGCTCAAGGATCTTAAGATCAAAGTTCTAGGACACAAGGTACGACATACGTTCATTGTAATGGATTTCTCTAAACACCTTATGTCATATGAAATGATTTTAGGATGACCATTCATGAGGGAAGCACAAATGGTTCACGATTGGTCTAAAAATCATGTCTATTTGCAATTCCAAGACTCTATCCTTAGAGTGGATTTGGTGACTGGTAAGGTACACCCCTTAGGGAGTAAAACCATTATTGATCATCGCTCTGACACCACAGTTCACTCGGCCCCACTACAATATTGTTACACTTGTAAGAAGGATACAGACATTGGCCAAGATTCTCCTTATATGGATATCCTACCTGGGATGACTGAGTCGGACAATGTGGATTGGGTACACCTAGCTGCAACCATAGATACCTGGGGAAATAGAGGAACCACTTGGGTCACACCAGAGGGGGAAGAGGTACCACAAATTGCACCTCTTAACATGATAAGTGCCATACATGCATCTTCTAAGGGCAAGGCAATTGTGGACCAATCTGATAGTGACACCGATAGCTCAATAGAAGACTTTGACCAACACGACTTGGACACTGACTCCCAGAGTGAAACGGATTCTGAATCTCATGAATTAGAGAGTGGAGCAAGTTCAGAGTCAAAACATTCGGAAGGACCGAGCACATCAACCGATGATAGCTCCTCCGAGAGTGAAGAGGACACCAACGAGGACTCCTTTAGTGAGCCAGATCTAAATGCAAATCAAAAGCAGGTCTCAAATAAGAAAAAGAAAAACCTTAAGAGGCGTCGATATCGAGCCAATGTACGTGCTAGGATAAACAAGAAGAGATCCTCAGCAGAATGGCTCAGTTATATAGGAGCATGTGATGCTCATCGAAAATTGGTAGACAATTGGGGTGAATATCTCCAAAATGTTATGTGGTGTAGACCACGACCCCATGACATAGCCCAATTAGAGATCATAGACAAGCCAAAGTTGAGCCGCACTGCAAGGAGGCGTCAAAACCAAGAGTTAGCTCGACAACACAAGAAAGCAGAAATGGAAGCACAAACCAACGCACAACCAGAATCCACAGACTTGCATCCTGCACCAGAACATTTCAAATCTTACACCACAGGGGAAGCAAAGGTTGTGTACACAAAAGCCCAAAGAATACCTATCGATGGGAATAATGGAATCTATGATGGTCCGGCAATAGTTAAAGAAATAGAATTAGCTGACCCCAGTGAAGAATCAAAACCTGTTTTTATTGCCCAAGACCTCACAGAAGTTGAAGAGGCGGTCCTCAAAGAGATTCTCAAGGAATTCAAGGACGTATTCGCTTGGACATACCATGATATGAAAGGTGTTCCGCCTTCTGTGGTCCAACATACAATCCCTATGATTAGCACTGCGAAGCCCGTACAACAAAGACCCTACCCGATGAATCCTAAGTACGCAAAGATCATTCAAGAAGAACTAGAAAAGCTTATCAAATGTGGGTTCATATATCCTATTGAACACTCTGAATGGGTGTCGCCAATAGTTATCGTGCCAAAAAAGAATGGGAAACTCAGGGTGTGCGTGGACCTCAAAAAAGTTAATGCAGCTACTAGAAGAGACCATTACCCCCTACCATATTCTGAACATGTACTCGAAAGAGTTGCAGGCAAGGAAGCTTATAGCTTTCTAGATGGGTACTCAGGCTACAACCAAATCACGATAGCGCTAGAGGACCAAGCTAAAACTGCCTTCATCACAGAATTTGGCGTGTTTGCATTTCGTGTGATGGCTTTTGGCTTAACAAATGCCCCTGCTACATTCCAACGATTAATAAACACTGCTTTTAAAGAATATTTGAGAGAGTTTTGTGAAGCTTTCTTAGACGACCTTTGTGTTTACTCTTCTTGGAAAGAACATCTATCATGTTTGCGGAAGGTGTTTGAAAAATGTAGGTTATATCGTATCTCATTGAACCCGTTCAAATGCCAATTTTGGGTCAAGCATGGAGTTATTTTAGGGCATATAGTATCCAAGAATGGTATCTCAACCGATGAGAGCAAAATTAAAGTGATTCTAGAGTTACCACCACCAACCAATTACAAGGGAGTTCAAAGGTTCATGGGACACGTGGGTTATTATCGACGGTTTATTTTATTTTTTGCTGAGATAGCACGTCCTTTGTACAAGCTTCTCATTGAATTTAAATGGACTGAAGAGTGTGACCAGGCCTATGAACAATTGAAGAAAACACTAGCAAGTGCTCCGATTTTAAGGACACCTAACTGGGATGTCATTTTCCATGTGCATATTGATGCATCAAACTTTGCTATTGGGTGTGTTCTCACTCAACCAGGAGAACATAAATTGGACTATCCCATTAGCTTTGCAAGCCGTCAATTGAACGATGCTGAAAGGAACTACACCACTACAGAGCAAGAAGGTTTGGCAATGGTTTATGCAGTAAAGAAATTTCGCTACTACCTTCTGGCCAACAAGTTTGTATTTTATGTGGATCATCAAGCGTTGTTGTATCTGGTAAACAAGCCATGCTCCACAGGAAGAATCACACGATGGTTGTTAATTCTTCTGGAGTTTGATTTCACGATTGTAGTGAGACCCGGTAAAAGGCACGTCATGGCTGATCATTTGTCTCGCATACCCAATGGTGAAGCCCCTATAGGAGTTGATGATGAATTACCCGATACTTCCCTATTCATAGTTGAGACTATGCCTGAATGGAGTGAGAACATTGTTAACTTTTTAGTTAATGGTTTTCCACCCAAGGAACTTCGTAAGGATATCGCTCGAAGGCTAGTAAAAGAATGTGAACCCTATTGTTTGATTGCCGGAACCCTGTATAGATTAGGCAAGGACGATATTCTTAGGCGTTGTGCCCGCGAGGATGAATATTTGTATATCTTGCAAGAAGCACATATGGGCATAGCAGGAGGACATTTTTCAGGGGACCTGACTGCTAGAAAGGTGCTGCAATCAGGCTATTGGTGGCCAACTTTATTTAAGGATGCATCACTTTTTACAAAAGGGTGTGGTGAGTGCCAACGTTACAAGACCACACAGCGCAAGGACAGAATGCCCTTACATCCTATTAAAGTAACCCAACCATTTGAAAAATGGGGCTTAGACTTTGTAGGTCCAATTAGTCCCGCAGCTCGCAACACTCAATCTCGATATATTCTAGTTGCTACGGACTATGTAACAAAGTGGGCTGAAGCTAAGGCTTCACAAAAAGCTGACGCGAGGACAACAGCTAAGTTTCTTTTTGAGAACATTATCACAAGATTTGGTTGCCCTTTTGAAATTGTTAGTGATAATGGTACCCATTTTATAAATGAGGTAATAAGAGAGCTTACCACGACCTTTATGATATCCCACCATAAGTCTACACCTTATTACCCGCAAGCTAATGGACAAGCCGAGAGCACCAACAAGACTCTAATCTCTATTTTAACCAAGACGGTAGAAGCTCATCGCACTGATTGGGATTTGAAGTTGACATCTGCTCTATGGGCTTATCGTACTGCTTATAAAGTGGCTATTAATTGTACGCCATTCAAAATGGTATACGGCCAAGAAGCGGTTATGCCTTGGGAGTTTTTCATTCCTAGTCTTAGGGTAGCTTCGCAAGAAGGATGGAATGGTAACCCCTTAACCGAGCGTTTGTTTATCTTAGAAAAACTAGACGAAGAGAGACAGTTGGCTGTGCAAAATGCTCTTGTGGAAAAGGATAGGAGAAAGAAGTGGTTTGATCGCCATGTGAAGGACAAGGACATCAAAGTTGGTGATAAAGTCCTTATGTATGGAGTACGTAAAGAGAAGAAAAAGTTGAAATATGCTGGTAAAGGACCATATAGAGTATGTGAAATTACCCCACAAGGTACCCTTCGTGTGGAAACTCTTGATGGAGTTGAAACCATTGGATTCCTCAATGGGAGTAAATTCAAAAGATATTATGATCCTTTAAGCCAAGAAGAACTACGGGCCATTCATCAAAAAAAGGCCGCCAAAGCACAAACCGAGTTAAACAAGATACAAGCTCAAGCTGAGGCTAAGGAGCGACAACAACGTATAAGACAAAAACGAGAGGCTAACCTTGGGGTCACAAATGCATTCCACATGGAAATCGAAGAGGATGGGTTGGGACTCTGACACACCTCTACGATACCCCATTGAGTTAAATAGTGCCTATGGAAAAGTGCTATATAATGCCTTATTGGACACGGGTGCTAAATACAATCTGCTATCCTATGGGGTGTGGTGTCAGTTAGGGAAGCCACCTCTATCTGAGAGTATTATCCAAGTCAAGGGTGTCAACAAGAAAAAAACTACGGTTTTTGGAATCTGGCACACTTCTGTCAGTTATGACAATGGGGTGGTAGCTCAAGACTTTTTGTTCATGCCTACTAGAACTATGGAGGGTAATATAAACCTAGGCCGCACGTGGATGATAGACACCAAATGCACTATTGATTGGGGGACTAGGGGTGTTACAACGCAAAAACCAACTCTTAGCCCTACCACTCAAGCCATAGTCCCTGAGATATTGCCCAAGGAAATAAAACCCAAGACATTGCATGTCCAGGAGGTTGAACCATACGTCCCATAGCCCAACTCTCTAGAGCTTCAACTGATGTAGTTGAAAGAAAGCTTGAGACACACAAGAACCATCCTAATATAACAGAGAAAACATACAAGTGGGTCCCTAAAACCTCTGTAGTGAGCATGGTTGATGCAAAAAAACGGAAACCTAGTAAGAACCGTACCACTCACTCCAAGAAATGTAAAGAAACGCTGCGTTGGATTCCTAAACGACTATTGGAAGCCCAAGGATACTATGAAGGAAATGATCAAATCTGGGTGCCCAAACGTAAAGTGTACTCTTACCTGTCACCTGGCCCATGTAAACCCAATCCTGTGGCTCCAAAACAAATTGAAAATCGCGAAAAGGAAAAAATCATGCAATGTTACACACCTGTTCTAGAGCTAGTTTGGGTACCAAAGAAAGAACGATTTGTTCCACCTAGCTCAGGAACAGGGAAATCAAATGAAGCTTCTTGCTCTTCATGTAGTTCCTATATGCAAATAGAAGCTTCGACACAACCTCCACCTACCACTATACATATCCATCCAAGCACGAAAGAGTTTGCACCTTCCGGGGTAAGTTCACCACCTACAACAACGTTGCAAATAAAATCATGGGAGAGTACCTTACCACCCTTGCAACTTGACGAGGCACCTAGGGTAATAGAAAACTACTGGCAAAAATCCTCACCTATTACCAACTGGAACAATTGGTTTCAAAGGGTGACAAGCTCATTTCAAACGGTATGATCTACCCAAGGAAGGGGGGAGTGTTTGTGGACATCCATCATTCACTTGCTTCCCTCTCAACCTTTTTCCCTGACCTCTTAATCTCCGATCTTAGGGAATGTATATATATAGCCTTATACTCACAAAAAAACAAAAATAGTAAAGAGCAAGAGAGCCTAGCAATGAGAGAGCACCCTATCAGATCTTACATATAAGTCCAAATTCACCGTGTCAATTCAAGCAACACACAAAAACAACTCTTATGTTTTAAAGGCCTAACCAAATCTATCTGTCTTGTCAGAAATGGCTACTTCACCAGAGGCATGCACTTCTATTTTTGATGAAAGGTACCCCTTGTCTTTTCAACAAGTGTTCTACGTATTCTACCCTATACTTTCTTGCGAATGGGATTTGATAGAGAGCCTTGCATGTGAGAGAAATTTTGAGGAGTTAGAATGGCTGATACGTCTATGGCTAACTAGTGATCCCTACCCAGTAGCGAATGTGTCTCCAATGGCACATGCTTATTCTTTTGCACAAGATGAGTATCCACGCATCACGAGGTTCTTGATTAGCATGCTTGCACAAGAGGATGATGAAGAGGAACTAATAGAGACCGAGGAAGACTATGGCCTCACGGACAACGATTTTATTTATCTAGATGATGAGGATAGAGGCCTAGCCTTAGGGTGGCCACCCGGTTTATATAATATCCTCTTTCCTTGATTCTAAAAGGGGTGACAGATAGGTAGGTTAGGGGTCTAGATTGTGTTTTGAGTTTGTTTTTTAGGAGTTTTAATTTTTCCCACTGATGTGCCTCCTGGAGGTATTCCTTTTGTTTCCTAGTGTGTACAAGAGCGTGTTGCTATTGATAGGATTTGGACCTTCATGGAACCTTCAAATCAAGCGCGACCATCAACACAAACAGGTGTTTCTTGTCCATTAGCATTGCCCTTATCTTTTTGCATCTATGATTGTCTGCTTTAATTGTGATTGGTAGCATAATATTCAGCGCATTTGCTTAGTATCAAACATTTAATTCAATGTAATGTTTTGTCATAATCACTTGTTTAGGTTTAAAAATCAAGCAGTCCGACTAAGTTAGTTTGACCAAGCTAGGTATTAGAAATCTTCTCTTAATACCATGGGGAATGCCTTCCTAATAAGCAATGGTTACTTAGGTTCTTAATCCGATTTAGGCAGCATTGTATGAAATGTACTAGGGCTTTCTAGTGGGCTTAACACTAGTGACCTTTAGCTTAAGTATTATAAAGGGAGTTTACTAATGTGATGAGCCTGGGGAATGTAACAGTGTTATATGACCTCCCAAAGTTACAAAATTAAAATGCTGAAAATGAACAAACAAAAAATCAAAGTGCCACAATGTAAAATTTTAAGCATGAAGAGAAATCCCTGCTTAAATTGGTACTTCACTCACATGTATCGCCTATGGTACTAGAGCCCTAGAGGTTCCCAGTGTGGGCGCTTTTCCTTGAAAAGAAAAAAACCCAAGGCATACAAAATAAGCACACACATCATAATTGAATCAATGTGAAAAGACCTTGGGGGGTCAAAGAAAAAGTAATCAGTCAGGCGATGATTTCATGAGAAATTCCTTTTATGGTAGCTTAACTACAAAGTCTTCTAGATATAGCCTCTAGTCAGCCCTCGAACATGAATACTTGGCTCTCGCGATTAAACAACTTAATTGACCACAGAAAATTAAGAAGCTTACCCATGGTATTAATATTCGATCTCTAGTGCCTTTCGACCGTCAAATTAGCGACCCCAGACTTGTTTAATTTTTTGCCTTTACATCTGTTTATGCATTTGATTACATTGCAATTTAATGTTCCTTGCTAACAAATTGTTTGAAATTCTTTTACCAATCAATTTGTCTACCTAAAACTGCATATGCTTTTTAAGAGAATGCAATTACTGTGCCAATGTTGTTTGATTTTGCAGTGACTGAAGAAGGCTACGGACATTCATCTCAAATGCTCTTCCACCTCGACGAACCAGCTTCAACTCAATAGCTTCCGAGGACGGAATCTACATCAGGAAGGGGGGCATGTTAACCCTCACGGCACACGGACACCCTATCACCTACGACGGACATGTATTATGTATTTGGTAGAGTCAGGTACCGGGCTTGTCGGACCAATAGGGAAAGGTAGAGTGATCGCCGATGAGAGGCGCACTCTAACTGGGACATTCAAGGGATTAGTTGGCTAAGCATGGGCGCCCAAGTGTGAATGCGGTGAGCTCCTATAAAAGCCAACTAAACCTAATTTTTACTCATTCTCTCACTTGTGCAATTGAAGAGTGCTCTTGCTCCATCTCCATCTTCTTCTTCTTCACCTCCTTGTGTGTGTGTGTGTGTGTGAGAGAGAGAGAGAGAGAGGGAGAGTGTGTGTGCGATCGAGCATTACGAAGGCACGACGGCGGCGAAGCGGTTGAGCGCGGCACGACTGCAGCTTCTTCTTCATCGCGGCGAGGAATCCACCACGAAGGCGAGCGTAGAGTGGTGAGTGACACACCCTTTGTTTCCTTGAGCTTGCTAGTTTAGGCTTGTTGTGTGCTTGGAGCCGTTTGTGGCTCGCACACGGTGTATTGGCAAGTCCCTTGCTTCGACAGTGCGGCAAGGAGCGCACAATAATTAAAAAAAGACACCTTTGTTGTATTTAATTCTAAGTTTAGAAGAAAATATTTGGGCCTACAAAACCATAGACTTTGGTCAAGAATTCATTGATGTTTATAAAAAACATAGGCTCATTCTGTAGAGATTTTTTAAACTCATCTAAAACGGGTTTGACCTAGAAAATATATTATTTTTGGCACTCTTTTGGCTTTGAGAGCTCCCCATGACCATGCAGTCAAGAGTTGTGAGTGCTTCTTATTTTTTCCACATAAAGTGTGGTGTTGTCTTTGAGATAAAGTAAGAACATCTAGAAACACATACATATGATATGGGTACTTGATTGTTTTCCAAAACCTTGAAAGGAAAATTTTATGTCCTATTGAGTTACCAAACTTGCGCTAGGCCAAACAACCAAGAGACCTCCTGTCAAGGCTTGGAGGAGGTCGGGGCCCCCAAGAGGTATGCAAGATGAAGGGATGCTAGAAGGTACGCAAAAAAAACACTTATAAAGGAAGAAAGAGAGGAATTTAAATATGTGCTAAGGAGGTTTCCTAGGCTTTTTTCCAAAGACTACACAGACATACATGGAGTAGATGCTATTCAACACAAGGTTGAGTCAAAGCTTGAGGCCACACCTAAAGAACCATATCTACGAAGGTTAGGAGTCAGCAAGGAGTAGGCCCTACTCAAAGAGGTGAGAAATCTTCTAGCAACAGGTTTTATCTATCTGTTGGAGAAGTCAGATTGGGTCTCTCCAATTGTGGTCACTCCTAAAAGAATGGAAAATGGAGAGTACATGTTGGTTATAGGACACTCAATGAGGCAACCAAGAGAGATCACTTTACCCTTATAAAGATGTGAGAAAGATTCTAGCAACATGGTTTGTCTATCAAATGGAGAATTCAAAGTGGGTCTCTCCAACTATGGTCAAGTCTCCTAAATATAATGAAAAGTGGAGAGTATGTGTTAATCATAGGCCATTTAATGAGGCAAACAAGCAAGATAGCTAGCCATGGGAAGTACATTGTGTGTGATGGCTACTCAAGCTACTTCCAAATAGTTGCTGCATTAGAAGATCAATTGAAGAAAACCTTCATCAATCCTTGGGGCTACTTTACTTTTAGAGTCATGCCATTTGGCCTGACATATGCTCTAGTAACTTTCCAATGCTTCATAAACATGCTATTTTAAGCAATCTTGGAAAGTCCATTAGGGTGCTCATTGATGATATTTTCATTTATAGCTCAAAATTTTTGCACTTAAAGAAGGTAGAATAAGGTTGAATAAAGTCTACGACATGGAAGGTCAACTTAATCCCAAAAAATGTCACATGGGTGAGGATGAAGTGATATTTCTTGGTCACAAAGTTTCTTACAAAGGCATTGAGGTGGGTCCTTGCAAGGCAAAGACACCTATTGAGTTATCATCCCCAAAGAGTCTCAATGAGGTCATCTTATTCATTCAAAAGGTGAAGTACATGTCACACTTCATTCACTTAACCTTGGAGCTACTTCACCCCTTGCAAAAATTGACACAAGTGGAGTTTGCATGGTCTGATGAGTTTGAGAAATATTTTTGTAACTTTAAAGTTAGTTTGTGAGAACTACCCACACTCATGCCTCCTTGTTTGGAGTACACATTCTTTGTTAGCTTTAGTATTGCAAAGAAAACAATTGGTGTTATTTTGCTACATTAAGATCCCCATATTATCGTAACTCATCTACTTTGCTAGTAGGGTCATAAATTATTTGGAGAGAGGCTACACAATAGAAGAACTCACGATGCTTGCTCTCATTTTTGTGTTGCAAAAAATTTTCTCCTTTGGGTACTATCTCAAATGAATCTTAGTACTAGGATCTCAAAGTGGGTTATGGAATGCAAAAGTTCCAATAATCTTTCAAGGTAGAAGATATTGTGTGGGCACAATCGATAGGGATCCTCACTTATAGAGTGCATGAGAAGGAGATTGAAGTGTATGAAGTAAAGACCCTACCATTGCCACCACCTAAAAGTATCCCTAATGCCTTTATCTTTTTCTTTGATGGAGCCTTAATGGAGCTTTTTGCCGACCCACTTGTAAAGCAGGGGGGTTTTGGTGTTGCTCAACCCAAGTGGAGAGGTGTTCATGAAAGAGAAGGTCAATTTTCTAGGATCTACTAGCAACAATTATGCAGAGTACAACGTACTACTCCATGGCTTGAAGATGTGCATACCAAGGCATACCACATCTCATGGTAAAGGGGGATGTGATTCTCATTGGGTGAAGTAGATTCTAAGCATTTGTGCTTGCAAGAATGAAAGATTGAGGACAAAAGTTCATGTCATCCATAGGTTGTTTAATGAATTTGAAGAGGTACTACTGTATCATATTCCTAGGAAACAAGAAGAGGATGCTCATTTACTTACACAACAAGTAGTTTCATGTAATGAGAAATAAGTGCAGGTCATCATGGTGTTAGCAGTTGTCAAGCAACCAGGGAATGAAGTTATTGGCTCCAATTGTTGGCTACATTTTGGAGGGAAAATTTATACAAAGCTTCACAAAGGCTTAGAAGAGAAGACTCCTGAAGAAATCTCCTTCTAGAAAGCTCCCTTTATCAAAGAGAGAAGGATCAAGTGTGCAAAAGAGTACCAATATTCAAGGAAACTCCAACCATTCTAGAAGGTTTGCATGTGGTGGCCATTTTTTCCAAGAGTTAACTATGAAGAATAATTCGCTTGCGGGGTATGTTTGGCCAAGCTTGCATGTTGAAGTTGTCACAATTGCCACATAAATGGAAATAGAAGGTTGGTGCATGGTCCAAGGCAAATAGTGGTCACAAATGGACCCTTCAAAAAATAGGGCATTGATGCCATGGGTCCACTGCCTACAACAAAAAAACAGTAATTTCTACATTCTAGTGGTTGTAGATTCCATGACTAGGTTGATGGAGACTCAAAGCTTTGCAAGGGTAAATGGACAGTGAGCAGGTTTTTCTACACTCATATTTATTATATATTTGACACAACTTTGGAGATTGTTTTTGATAATAGTCCAGGGTCTAGGAAGGGTTTGCTCATAAAGGTTTGTGAAGAGCTTCACATTCTACATCATCGTCGTCACAACATACCCTACTATCCCCATCCAAATGGTTTGGTAGAGAAAGATAATGGACTCAAGAAGATGTGGAAAAACAAGACAAAGTTGTGGGAAAAAATCTTGGATGGGGCGTTGTGGGCATATCAAACCACATACCGAAAAGCCACAAGAGTTTATGCCATTTCACTTGGTCTATAGTCAAGAGGCTCTGCAACATATCAAGCTCAACATTCCAACAATGTGGCTCCATGAAAATGGGACAAAAGGTGATTAAAAAGCATGGATGGATTGACTTCTTACCTTAGTTGAACTTGAATGAAAAAGAGAAGCCGGCTATGAGTGCTAAAAGAGGAAAGCTACACAAACGAAGGAGAGGCTCAAATAAAAAGGTCAAGGACAAGGGTATCAAAGAAGGTGGGCTAGTGCTAAGGTATGACAATTGACTCGAAGTTACTATCCTCTCATGAATTTAGATGATAAGGATCATTCTAAGAAGTTGAATGGATATCAACTTAAGCCCTAATTGAGTCGCATTATATCAAAGGACTTACAAACGAATGACCAACAAGCTACATCTTCATGTAATTTTTGTTGCTTGAATAATGTTTTTTGTACCAATCATGAGGAGTATATAGAACCACACAAGAAATTTTCTAAAGGAAGCAATCAAAAGAGAAACATCACACCACTTTCACTAGAGAAGAAGATTTTTGATGGTACATGAATATACCATCATCTAGGGGGAGGGCTAATGCTAGCCATTTTTTTTACTATCCGTGTACGCCATGGTGAGTCACCTCGCCCAAGCATCACATAAACACTATGGCCATAATCACTTTTCACTGTACATAGAAGTGTGTGCATTAAGTACTTTATCCATATCTTCATCAAAAATGAAAAAGAATAAATTTTATTACGACCCTTTTTGCATATAAATACTTCCCTTTATATAGGGCCCAAATTTAAGGGTTTCCAAATGCTTCATATTTTGGTATTCATGTAAATACTTACATTGGGTGTGTATTACTAGACCTAAGTATGTCTTTACACCTTCTTTTTTTGTCCATAATATTTTTTTGTTTCCACTATGAATAAAACCCTTTATCTTCGCATCTCCATGTGCACCTTTGTGAAAAATCCAAAAATTACCTTTTACTATCCTAGTCACTTTTCCTAAATAATTTCATCGTATTTTTCTCTTCTACCCCAATAAGAAGATAAAAGAGGGCCCCTTCTTCTTTGATTTCTCAAATTTCACATTTTTTTCCTATAGATTTGTAAATATATTTTTGTCTAAATACCATCACTAGCCATAGTACTAGCTTGTTTTTTTCATCATGTGTATATATTATAAAAATACAAAACCTCCTCCATGTAAATGTTCATATACAATTCAAACCCTTAGATCATGCTATGGTGTGTGGGTAGCCCACCACTAGAGCCATACGGAAATTCCATAAATAGGGACCCACACCAAATACTTTGGAAGCGTAGAAAATACATGATTTTGCTGAATTTTTAGCTTCCCTTTCCAATCCAAATCTAAAAAGGTCATCAAAATAGAAAAGTCAACTCATGATCACAAGAGGAATCTCAAAACTTTTGAGAGTTTTTGCAGCTACTGGAAGTGAGATGAGGTATGAATTTTTTGGTGGACCCAAGTTTGGCTACTTTCTCTCAGAAGCCACCCCTACTCTCACCCCCCTTCACACATTCCACACACACACACACACACACTCATCCATCTCCATCCCTCACTCAAACTTGCACATTTCATGGAGTCTCTCTCACCCTCTTCACCCTTATCTACGTCTCATCTCCATAGCTTTTATTTGCACCTCTACACATAAACACCCTCTCTATTTCTCTTTCTATCTCTTTGTACGTTGCTAATTCCTCTTTTCCATTGCAAAAAGCCAAAAACAAATCAATGAATTATCCATGTTTAACATTTGCAAATTTGGGATTTTCATCCATGAAGACCCGCATATGCAAATCAACATTGGTGACGGCGTGAAGGATTAGAAGAAGAAGAAGATTGGTGGTTATTTTTTTGAAAATATACACAAAGGTGAGTTTAAGCTTATTCAACAACATCACAACATCACAATGGATTTTCCACCCTCATTATTTCTCTTTCTCCACTCTTTTCAATCCATTTATACATGTACAATTAACATTCTATCAATAAATTACTAGCACTAGTTCTTACCTATTAGCACAAATATCCATTGATAAAACCCTAAAAGGCACCTAACCTCAAGACATGTACATAGTAAAAGAACTCTCTCTCTCTCTCTCTCTCTCTCGGGTGAAAGCATGTTAACCTCTCATGCTTTTTCATGTCCCGGACAATGCTAACTAGCACAATTTTGACATATGCTAACTAGTACAATAACTTGAGCTACATCTCCAAGATCTATGACATATGATATTGACGGGAGCAAAGCATGCCCCGAACCCCGACGGCCTCTAAAACATCGGGGATCGAATGGCACGCCTCGAGCCTGTCATGGTAAAGCAAACAGGGGGCACCACCTAGCTTCAACGGCTAAGACGCAAACAACACACCACCATAACAAAGTTTTCATCCAAGAGAGATGGATGCTTGGGAGTAATGATGAAGAGGAAAGGGAATGAGATCAAGTAAGAGAGAGTGAGGGAGGGGGTATAGCGGCTTAGTACTTAGGCACCACAAAAGGATGGCGAATCCACACACCCTTCATACATACACAAGCTCACTCCAAACACAAGACTAGGTGGCGATTCCGCACACCTCACTTGGGAAAAAACATTGCAAGAAAACATACTCACAAAACCTCAAGCTTTATTTAGAGAATAAGGCGATGAAATGGGGAGCATAGGGTAGGGGAATGAGAAGGGAGAGCATGGTAGAGAACATGGCGGATAGGTGGGAGTTGATGGCGAAGACTCGCACGAGGGTTATGGCCATCATCCTTCATTTAGTTTCCCTTCATCTTCCATAGCCCAAGGGTGTAGAGGTCACGCTCAAGACGAGCATGGTGATTGCGGTGATGGTGATGGTGTGGGTGTGTGTGTGTGCACTAGGCACACATAGTGCATAGTGTACTCTTTGGTGATGGTGTGTGTGTCTTTAGTGTGATGGTGACCCCTCTTTATATAGGGGAGGAGGGGGGAGAAATTATAGAATTTAGAAATGAAAAAATCATTATCTACATAGGCCATGTGATTGTGGGCCCCACTTGTTTGGCTGTGTGTATATGTGCCAGAATAGCAGTCTCATGAGAGAGAGACTAATAGAGAGAGATGGGTTGATGAAAAAAAAGTGAGAGGTGACATGGAGAATAAAGTAATTACAAGAGGGGAGAGAGGGGAGTGTGTTCACAGGTGAATCTGTGTGTAGATGTGTGTGAACACAAGAAAAATCAGGTAACCACCGGGTGGGGATGGGTCTGTGGGCACCTTTTTCGGTGAAACTGAGTGTGTGTGAGTGTGGGGGAGGTTATTTAGCTACAAGACAAGAGACATGGCGCCCTTTAGAGAGAGAGGGGGGTATTTGGGTCATGGGATATGATAGGAGAGAGAAAGAGGGGGTGGGGTATACTATTTTGGAAGATAGGGTAAGTTGCATGTGAGTTAGGGTGCATTATTGGTGAGTTATAATGCATTATTGGTGAGAGGTGGGGTAGCTTGAGGGGAGAGAGAAAGGAGAAAGGACAAGGGGAAGAGAGAGGGGGTTGACCTTTTGAGTGGAGGAGAGGAAAAGGGACACCCGGTGGGGCAACAGTGAAGAAAAAGGAGGCAAGGTGGGGATGGGCTACCCCGCAGGCATGAGGTGGCCTATTTTACCTTTCTTATATATTTACATAATCATACTTTATTTTTTTCTTACTTTTTTCCAATGCCTTTTATCACTCCCTCCCTAAGAGGGGGTTTTCATGGGGTGGGGACGAGAGAGGAGGGGTATGGGAGCTTGGCTTGTGAAAAGCCCCCATCATTAGCCCTCCCCTTTTGGCTAGAGGCATTCATGTCTCTAGCTCATCTGTTTGATCATTATCGTCGGAGGTGGCGGCTGATGATGTGTCCTCATCTGGAATGTCAATTGGTGGAGCCTGGTCAAATCGAAGAAAATAAGGTTTAACTCGCCAACCAGTTACCCTGGTTTTATGAAGTTTTCCATCAGCGTCCATAAGCTGGTAGCTTCTATTGGCATACTTTTTCCTGATGATGAAAGGGACTTCCCATCGGAGTAGGAGTTTCTTATCCTTGCGCGTGTCGAAGCGATTGTCGTAGCGGAGCACCAACATTCCTTTCTTCAATTCTTTTTTCTGGAGATGCTCGTTAAAGCTAAGCCGTCTATGCTCTGCTTGTGCTGCATAATAAGTTATTGCTTCTTCTCTGTCCAGCTACAGTCTTTCCAAGTTGATGATGTGATCTCTCAAATGCATGTTGGGTTGTTGAAGTTGGCTTGCCATTACTCTGAGACTTTGTAGTTGCACTTCAATGGGCAAGATTGCTTCCTTACCAAATACTAGATGATGCGGTGTGAATCCCAAGGATGTACGAAATGAAGTTCTGTAGGCCCATAAAGCTGGTAGTAGATACTTATCCCAGTCTCCGGGATGATTGTTTACCTGCTTGGTAATAATTTTAGAAACCATTCCATTTACCTTTTCAACTAGGCCATTACATTGAGGGTAATATGGTGAAGAGTGACTCCTTGTAATGTCCACTTTCTGCATTAATTCTCCTACCAAGTCTGCTCTGAAACCTGGCCCGACGCTGGCCAACAAGCAGCAATCTTGCAACCCAATAGATGTGTTCGCAGACGCTTTGGTCAAGCAGCATATGTGAGGCCACAAGATGTAGCCTCTGACAGCTCGGGGGATGATCATGCAGAGCACATTCCCAACGAGGCAAAGTTTGAGCCCGAGATTGATGAAATGATTGAGACGATCATGGATTCAGAAAGGCTTATCTATGATGATATGAAAAGTGAAGCCGATACGCCATTGTATAATGGAGCACGTATGTCTAGATTGAAAGCACTCCTGGTTCTTCTCAACATGCAGGAAAAGTTTGGATGGAGTGACACTAGCGTCACAACGCTTTTCAGGTGATCTATTACAATTAGTTTACTTTAATAAAACTCTAAATGTATAATGATCTGATAGATGTTTACACGAGTGTATCGTATTTTTATGTTGTGTAGATTGCTTAAAGAGCACATACTACCAGCTGACAATGTGATGCCAGATTCCCGAGATGAAGCAAGAAAGATTTTGCGAAACTTGGGGATGGATTACAATTCTATCCACGCTTGTCCTAATGACTGCATTCTTTTTAGAGGGGAATACATAGACATGGAGAAGTGTCCGAAATGTGATTCCGAAAGCTATCGAGTAGATCTCCACGGGACAAAAATTCCACAAAAGGTTTTGCGACATTTTCCTCTGCTTCCTCGCATCAAGCATTTCTTCGAATGTAAGTCCATGGCCGCCCTAGAATCATGGCATGAGGAGAATAAATCTTCGGATGGTGTGCTACGAATTCCTGCAGATTGCGCAGCCTGGAAACATATAGATGGAACATGGTCGGATTTTTCCAGGGAAGCTCGAAATTTGTGCTTAGTCCTGGCTATGGATGGCGTAAATCCATTTGGTCAAAGATCAACATCTTACAGTGTATGGCCCGTTGTCATTGTCAACTACAACATTCCCCCGTGGTTGACTATGAAGAAGGGGCACCTATGGCTAAGCTTGATTGTGCCAGGGCGATATAAAGTGGGGAATATGGATGTGTATCTTCGTCCACTATTGGAAGAGCTACAACAATTGTGGATTGGCATAGAGGTGGTGGATATGAGCCGACACATAGGACGACGGAATGCTTTGATCAGAGGCATTCTAATGTGGACCATGCATGACTATCCCGGGCTAACAGAATGCTCAGGTGATCTATTGACACTCCTCACTCAGACACTGTAAATCTTGTTTTTTCCCATAGTTGATCTATTATCATGTGTATACATGCAGGGCTTCAAACAAGCGGATACAGAGCATGTGTCACATGTGGACCTAGACTGAATGCACGTAGGGCGCCCTCACTGAAGAAGCAAATCTACGAAGGTCATCTAGCGTATCTTCCAGAGAATCATGTGTTACGCGACGGCTTTTTGGGAAGAGAGCCACCAAGGATGTCTGCACAAGCATGGTTAGAGCAGAAGGAGATGCGCGATGACGGATTGCCTCCAGGGATGAAGAGACTATCTCTATGGTAGGAGTTACCATACTGGCCCCGACTAATGATCAATCACTTGCTCGATCCAATGCACATATTCAAGAATGTGGGTAATCTACTATGGGACCATCTGACCGGTAAGAAAGATACTTTGGGAGCCAGAGTTGACCTTAGAAATGTGGATCGTATGGAGCAATATTGGCCGCAAACAGCGTCTGATGGATCGATAAAACTCCCTAAAGCACCATGGATTTTCACAAGAGCCCAAGAACGCAAAGTAAAAGAGTGTTGAGATGTCGAGCTCTACACCTTGAGCTGGCATCCACTACGGGTCTTGGACGCTTACGGCATTTACTCACTGGCGTGTTAGGTGACCGACACGGAGGATCTCTGCCAGTGATTCTACAGCTGGACTACACTTATAGTGCCAGCCTAGTACGCTTCTAGCGAGTTCACACTCAGTGACCGCATGTACATATGTGCTACTTTTCAGCTTTAGCACTTAGTCATTTTGTACTCTCTTTTCTGTGAAGAAGAAGAAGAAGCTTTCCATCTCTGTGTGCTTTGTGCTTGTCTTGTGTAGCTCTCTTGCATCCTCATTCTTTACATGGTATCAGAGCCTGGTGCAGGCAAGAGAGGCTAAGAGAGCAAGAGCATCACAATCCCTTCGTTCGCAATCCACGACCAGTTTTTCGCACAAGTTTCTGAACAGGTCTCCAAAGTGCAGTATACAGAGATTTAGTGTACAAGTACAGTGGTTGTGAAACGCTTGATTGTGGACACTCGTTGAGTGTAGAAAGCGTTACAGGAACCACGATAGCAGGTTCAGCAGATTTGCAGGTTTTTGCAGATTGCAGCTATTTTGTCTTGGTGCTTCAAGATGTCTGACGGTTTCAGTCAGATTGTTACTGAGAAGCTTGAGAAAAATAACTACCCTGCATGGAAGTTCAGAATAACAAATTTCCTAAAAGGAAAAGGTTATTGGGACTATGTAGAAGGAGACAATGAAAAGGAACCAGAGATTCCCGAGGCAAATGCTACAGCAGAACAAAGGAAAGCTTTGAGGGACTGGCAACAAGGCCAGAGCAAAGTTATGTATTGGCTTTCTATGAGCATCACAGATGGCATGATGGGCTATCTACAGGATGCTGAAACCCCCGCCATTGCATGGAAAAACTTAGGCAGAGTGTTGGAGGTGAACACCAAGGCCAGGAAGCTTCAACTAAAGTCGGAGCTAAATCAGGTTAAGAGGAACAACCTCTCCATCAATGATTATGCTTTGAAGATCAAGAGTATCATTGAGGCTCTTGGATCTATTAAAGTCTCAGTGGAAGACGATGACATTGTCCGTGCATGCTTGGATGGTCTAGGAGATGAGTATGTACATTTTAGGTCTTCCATGAATACAAGAGACGACATCCCCGTGTTCCAAGATTTGATTTCTATGCTTATTCTTGAGGAGAAGAACCTTGACACATCTTCTTCTCATGGCAGAAATAATTCTGAACAGGCCTTCTATTCTAACTCCAACAGAGGTAGAGGTAGAGGTCGTGGTCGAGGCCCAAGGGGTTGCAGGGGCCAATTTCTGGAAGGTCAATCAAATCAAAACAATACAGGTGGCAGGGGAAACCAGTCTCAAGGCATGGGGAGTCAAAGAGGTCGTGGTGCAGGATCAAGCAGGCAGCAACATACTCCAGATAGTAGAGAATGTTGGACTTGTGGTGAAAGAGGTCACATGTCACGTGACTGTCCAAAGGGAAAACCAAGTAGAAAGAGAGAATAGGGCAACTATGCATCTACTAGCAGAGATGCAGATGACAGCAAAAACGAGCGCATGTTTGTTATGCAGCATGTAATGAATACAATGACTGCAGAGAATTCCACCCAAGATGATGTTTGGTATGTGGATTCAGGTGCCTCTAATCACATGACGTCTCGTGGAGAGTGGTTTAGAGATATGCGCAAACCAGATGTGTCAGGCTATGTGCAGACCAGAGATGACACAGCTCACCCCATTGCTCATGTAGGGGACATACCTCTAAATACGAAGAGTGGGAAATCAAAGTACTTAGCAGATGTACTTCATGTCCCAAACATTACAAAGAATCTTGTTTCTGTTGGACAAATGGTTGAGCAGGGTTTGCAGGTTCGCTTCAATCCAAATGGCTGTTATGTAGAAGATTTCCAGAATGGCTGTAAGCTGATCACAGAGGGCAAATGTGTGGGCAGAATGTTTACGTTGAATGTAGACATGCCTGAGGTAAAAGCTGCATTATTTGCACAGGGCACAGGTGTTGTGGCTGATGTTGACATTTGGCACAAATGCATTGGCCATGTCAATGAGCAGAGATTGCGCAGCATGCAATCAAAACAGATTGTAAAAGGTTTGCCCAAATTCAAGGTGGATGGTATGCATAAAGTGTGTGCAGCATGCCAGTTTGGAAAACAGTCAAAGGGCTCATTTCCACATGAGCGCAATGTATGTAAAAAGCCACTTGAGGTGGTGCACACAGATGTTTGGGGTCCAACCGATACTGCAAGTATACATGGTTGCAGGTACTATGTCTCTTTCATTGATGACCATACAAGGAAAGTATGGGTCTACTTCATGCGTAACAAAAGTGAAGTGTTTGGGCACTTTCAAGACTTCAAAGTCATGATTGAGAAGGAGACAGATATGCAAATCAAGACATTGAGGTCAGATGGAGGGGGAGAGTACTTCTCCAATGATTTTTCAGATTTTCTGCGAATGCATGGTATACACAGGCAGTTTACATGCAGATATACTCCACAGCAGAATGGGGTCGCAGAAAGGAAAAACAGGCACATTGCAGAGGTTGCACGTGCATTGATGAATGAGAAGAACATGCCTCATCATTTCTGGGCTGAAGCTGTAAATACAGCTGTGTACATTATGAACAGGACACCTACAGCTGCGGTGCATGATGTAACACCTGAGGAAAAGTTTACAGGTACAAAGCCTGATTTGGCACACTTGAAAGTGTTTGGCTGCATAGCTTACGTGCATGTACCAGATGAGTTGCGTAGGAAATTGGATCCTAAAGCAGAGAAATGTATTCTTGTGGGATATTCCCTTGAACAAAAGGGGTACAGGTGCTACAATCCTACTACACGAGAATTACGAGTGAGCAGAGATGTAGTCTTTGATGAGATGAGCAGTTGGTACAGTAATGCACATGGCACTATTGGGGCTGATGTAAAAGATGATGTGGTTGTACAAAATGTGAGGCCACAGTCACGGGTTTTGAGTGGACCACAAGAGTCCTCTTCTCGTGGCTCTGTTGAGAAACCATGGAATGGTAGACTACGTACGCAGGTTACTCCACCAACAGGTACAGGGAATGTATCACGAAAAGGAAATGAAAAGGTTGATGAACCTCCCTTTATGGCTGATGCATCATCAGGTTTTTCACATGTAGACATGGATTCAGATGGTTCTGAACAAAGTCTTGATGAGGAATTTGGAATTCCGGCTGTCAGGACACCTGGTGTAAGGAAAGTACAAGAAGATGCTAGAGGGCAAAGGAGTGACCCAGGACCGCGCAGATCTAATAGAGTCAGAAATCCAGTTCAGAAATTGACTTATGATGGGTATCTAGCGCATCACCAAGCCTACATGGCTAAGGTGATACAGGATGTGGAGCCCACATGTTTTGAGGATGCAGTTGGAAATGTGCATTGGGATGATGCAATGAATGAAGAGATGGCTGCATTGGAAGCAAATGACACATGGGAGTTGGTGCCATTGCCAAGTGGCAAGAAAGCTATTGGCTGTAAATGGGTGTATAAAACCAAGCATAAGGCTGATGGTAACATTGAGCGTCACAAGGCAAGGCTGGTCGCAAAGGGTTATGCACAAACGTATGACATAGACTATGAGGAGACCTTTGCTCCAGTGGCAAAGATGACGACTGTGAGAGCTGTCATAGCAGTGGCTGCATCTAGAGGATGGATTATGCATCAAATGGATGTAAAGAATGCCTTCTTGAATGGTGAGTTGCAAGAGGAAGTGTATATGGATCAGCCACCTGGTTATGTCGATCCAGGTTACCCAGATTATGTATGCAGACTTCTCAAAGCTTTGTATGGTTTGAAGCAGGGCTCTAGAGCATAGTATGACAGGATTGCCAAGTATCTTGTCAGTATTGGTTTTAGGAGAGCTCATGCTGATCATTCACTCTATGTACGTGAGAGTGATGTGGGGATTGTGGTCATTACCATATATGTAGATGACCTTATTATTGTTGGTGACAATGCTATGGAGATTGACCATGTGAAGGGTCTTCTCAAACAGGAGTTTGAAATGAAAGATTTAGGCGAGTTGCGCTACTTTCTTGGCATTGAGGTGATCAGGACTCCAGAGGGTGTATGGCTATCACAGAGACAGTATGCTTTGGACATGTTGTCAAAGTATGGTATGGCTGATTGTAAGCCAATTTCTATTCCCTTGGATGTGAATGCAAAGCTGAGTGCAGAGAAGGGTGATGTTGTTGAGGATGTCAACATGTACAGGAAGATTGTGGGTAGTCTAATCTACTTGACTATCACGAGGCCAGACTTGAGCTACACAGTAGGCTTGGAGAGTCAGTTCATGCAGCTTCCGAGGAAGCCACATTTGGATGGAGTACGATGCACACTTAGGGATGTGCAAGGTACTCTTGACTACGCATTGTTCTATGCAGCAGATGCACCATTAGCATTGTATGGGTATACAGATGAAGATTGGGCAGGTAGCATTGTTGATAGGAGATCTACGAGTGGCTTCATGTTCTCTTTTGGGAGTGCTGCTGTTACTTGGAGCAGCAAAAAGCAGCCTACGGTTGCTTTATCGAGCACAGAGGCCGAGTACAGAGGTGCAGCAGTTGCGGCGTGCGAGGTAGCTTGGCTACGCACATTACTTGAGGACTTGGGAGTGCAGGTGGACCAGCAGATTTTCATCCATTGTGACAACCTCAGCAGCATGCAATTGTCTAGGAACCCAGTGTTCCATGCCAGGACCAAACACATAGAGGTCCATTACCACTACGTTCGAGAGCGAGTGTTGGCGGGCGACATCGACTTGGTCTACGTCAGCACAGAGGAGCAGATAGCGGATATCTTTACCAAGGCCCTCGGAGCTGAGAAGCTTCGACGTTTCCGGACTATGCTTGGACTCTGCAACATGTAGAGCTCGAGGGGGAGTGTTGAGATGTCGAGCTCTACACCTTGAGCTGGCATCCACTACGGGTCTTGGCCGCTTACAGCATTTACTCACTGGCGTGTTAGGTGACCGACACGGAGGATCTCTGCCAGTGATTCTACAGCTGGACTACACTTATAGTGCCAGCCTAGTACGCTTCTAGCAAGTTCACACTCAGTGACTGCATGTACATATGTGCTACTTTTCAGCTTTAGCACTTAGTCATTTTGTACTCTCTTTTCTGTGAAGAAGAAGAAGAAGCTTTCCATCTCTGTGTGCTTTGTGCTTGTCTTGTGTAGCTCTCTTGCATCCTCATTCTTTACAAAGAGAACAGTCGATCTTTGCGGACCCCTACTGGCGTAATGCACTCGCTCCGAACGTGTTTTACTAAAGAAGGAAAGCTTACCGGTTTGAAGTCACACGATTGGCATAACATGTGTCAGGTACGTTCATAGTGGAGTTTAATATCATTGCATAAAATGTGGACTTTAATATCATTGCTGCACATACTTTACAGTTTATTTTACTGGTTTCCATTGAGGGATGTTTGTCTCTCGACATCCGTAACACAATCTACAAACTTGCAAAGCTGGTGCAATGGATCTCACAAAAGGAGATCAACGTAGACTCCATACCATTCGCCAAACTAAATGCTGCGGAGCTTGTGTGCATGTTTGAGAAACATTTTTCTACTACCATGCTAACCATTCAGGTGCATCTTCTTGTTCACATAGTTGATGAGGTGGAAATAGCTGGCACAGTTCATTCCAGATGGATATTCTTCTTAGAACGTTTCATGAAAACGCTTAAGGGATATGTGCGTCAAAAGGCACGTCCGGAGGGTAGCATGGTAGAAGGTTGGTTGGTATCAGAGTCCCTAGTGTACATTGGAGAGTGGCTAGACGGATTTGATAAAGCCCGAGACACGCTATGGCGAACCATAGATGATGAGCGCATATCTGGGATTGTCATGTGCAATCTCGGTGTTGAGAAGAAGATGACGGAATATCTAGAGGCTAAAATCAATCGATTTTGCATGCTTCACAATCCAGTGATGCAAAAGTGGATTTCACAATATGAGGATGCAAAGCAAGAGCCACAAAGGGCACGAATCGAGTGGAGACGGGGAAGACGACCACCAATGCACTATCCGACGGTTCTGGAGAGCCTACCAACCTTCATGAGCTTAAGATGGTTGCACAACCAATTGAAAAGCGCACAACAATGCGGTGACGAAGTGACTGAGGAAGAGTGGGAGTACTCTCGGGGTTGCGCGACCAAGGTAAGTTTGCAATGTACGACTAGCTAGTGACTTTATTTCTAAACGTTTGAACGGCCACTCATAATCTTTGTTCGTTGTAGTATAAGTCATACACAGGAGCATGGTGTAAAGGTCGACATTTTAGGGTGGAACGAATCGACAAAAAGCGTTTTACTCAAGATTGTGGAATCATGGCAAAATTTGAACAGTCTAGTCGACGACGTTCCTCTGATGCAGATCCTGTGGTGGCGGAACTCACTTACTTCGGCACGCTGCAAGAGATTTTGAGGATCGATTACAGAGGATTTTTTGTCGACTTGTTGGACGTGTAATGGTTCAAGATAATCATGGAGGGTCACAACGCTACTGTGCGTAGAGGAGAGTCTGGTTTTCTTGAGGTGGATTCTACTAAGAAATGGACTGACCTAAGAGACACTTTCGTACTACCCGAGCATTGTGAACAAGTAAGTATGTAAATAGTTAACATCCCCCTTTTACAAGTTATGTGCTTGAAAGCTCTCATGTAAGTTATGTGGCTCTGGCAGGTAATATTTCATCCTACAAAGTCTACATCAAACTGGTGGTACGTCATAGAGGTAGCCCCTCGTAGTGCAAGGACGTATGAAGGCTACCATGTGCCAATCACAACAGCATCAATGGAGGAGATCAGAGAAGATGCTCAATCAGAAGCCGCTGCGGTGGTGCCAGACGAGCATCAAGATGCTACTACTCTATATGGGGTGCATGCAGAGGAGCTACAAAATGAAACAGAGGATATGTGTTTAAACGGAGAGCTCTATATAGATATAGGAAGTTATGCTGAGTTATGCGAGGATGAGAGAGAGATCTCTTAAAGCCACAAATATTGTATTTGAACAATTTTGCTCCGTGTTGTAAAAGCTCTGGCTCTCTAAGTACCTTCCATGGTGTATAACGCTCTTTTCTACTCGCGCTCACATCTTTTGATTGAAAATTCTGAGTTTTCGACTTACCTCTTCTATCACTCAATTCATTGCGTCATTGTATTTATATGCGTCATTACGTCATTCAATATTAAGTTTAAATATTTGTGTGTTTAATGCAGGTATGGATGATGAGGAGTTTCTTTCTTCTTTGTCACCGCAACAGAGACAGTGGTACGTGGAGCGTCATCGCTCTGGCGCATCATCGTGCGTTCCTACTCCATCCGCATCTCCCTCTATTTCGGAGCATTCGGCGCGCTCCGAAGCTTCGGCGTCGACGAGACGAGCTTCACACTCGTCTAGACACCGGCGCTCTAGTGGTGGCGGTGGCGGTTGTTGTGGGGATTCCGCCACCAATGCCTCCACACCGCCTCGTGTTCGACGAGGCTCTTTACCCTCCCCTTCTTTGCCAGCCCCCACACCAGCCACAGCATCGCCATCTACTCCAGGTTTTGCACGGCTGACTATTCCTAGCAGCTACACACCTCTACCTACTCCACCAGGAGCCACCCCACTCGACACTCCTCGCTTCGGGGCCCAGACGCCGGTGGAGACACCTGACGTCCGTATCCCCATCGACACGCCGCTAGAGACCCCTGCCGGGACACCCAGGTTCACGCGTCACCGGCCAGAGGGCTTGCCTTACTCCGTCGACTTCAACGGCGGCATCATCATGGATGATGACGGCAAGAAGGTGATCTCGCGCATGCGTGGTCTTTGCTCTCAGCTGTTTAGACACTACATACTAAACAAATGGAGTGAAGTACCAAGTGATTTAAAAAACAGAGTCATCAGCATACTTCATGATGAGTTTCCCGTTCCAACATGGGATCAGCGCTTCAATGAAGACCTGATGAAGATTCGAATGCGCGAATACTGCAAACACAAGCGTTCCGAAGTGAAAAAAGCAATCAAGCATGGGTGGAACAGGCCAGATTGGCTGGCCAAAGAAGATTGGAAGAATGCGAAGAAAGCAGCGCGCGAGAATCCCGACAAGTGGAAGCAACAAAAGGATGCAGCCAGAGCGCGAGTAGAGGCAGGGAGCTCGCACCACTTGGGGAGCGGTGGATGGGCCTCATTTGAGGCCGATTTTGTAAGTGTTTTCGCATTGCTCTTTATGTTCGATAGTTTAGGGTTTATGAGTTTTTAATTCTAACATAATGAATTCTTTGTATGTTTTGACAGTGGTCGATGACAGGACGTGATCCCACACCGTACGAGCGCGAGTACGCAGGCAGGAATGGATTAAACGCCCTGATGGACATTCTCAGTTCTTGCGGCGGCATGGTTAGTATTAGGGTTTACTATTTTCTATTTTTTGTATTGTTTATAAATGTCGTTATATGTTTATACTTACTGAAAGCTGTCTTATTGTCTTTTTTTGCAGAATCCGACAGATACGCCGCTTGGACGCGATGAGACGTCTGACTAGACGACGTCAGTTTAGCCGTAGCATTAGTTTAGGGTTTCTCATAGCTTATGTATCATGAGACGGATTTTATACATCTTTTTGAACCATGTATATTATTACATTTGTCACCGCAGTTCATTTTGCCAATCAATTCTTTATGCCTATGATGTTGTACAATTGTCATTATTACATTTGCCAATCAATTCATTTTGCCTATGATGTGTACAATTGTCAATTTTACGCTTGTCAATTTTGCAAACAATGCGTCTTGTGGGTGACTATTTTGGGTCTATTATCTACCCTTGCACTTTTTTAAAAAAGTGAATCAAGTACAATATGGTTGATGGGTGGCAGGGCATTCAATGCCCTGTCACCAAAAAAAAAAATCTCTCGGGCGTCGCTATAACCGTCGCTATTTATGGCTCTGGAGCGTCGCTACAGACTTCTGTGTAAATGTCGCTATGAGCGTCTCTATATAGCGACGGTTATAGTGACGCATATAGTGGCGCTCTCATAGCGACGCTATTAGCAACGGTTTTAGCGACGCCGGGGGTTATAAAAACCCATTGTATTTCTGTCGCTAACAGCGTCACAAGAGCACACAACCTCTTGTAGTGTTTTTTTAGAATTTTCTCTCTATTATTGCTAGATTTTCTCTTATTTTATTAATATTCTCTTAAATATTATAAGGAAGCTCTTGGAATCAAGCTATGGAAGGTGGCATGGAGACAATACTCATCATGATGTAGGCGATTAGGAGGAAATTGGCAAGGTACATGGAGCTCTTTCATTAGGGGAATGCCCCTAATTGAAGCTACTTTTTAATATCCCCTCTTGCTCATAATCTCTCCCCTAATAACTCTCTTGGCCTATAAAAGAAGGCCTCCTCTTTTGTAAAAAAAACACACAATCAAGCTCTAACACTCAAACTCTCACATGTACAACCTTGTGTATGCACCTCTACGCACGAATAATTCTACTATGGCATAGTATTGGCTATGATTGTTTGTTTTGGTGTGTGTGTGTGTTCTCAATGGCCAAGAGGTTTGAATTACCATGCACACACGAGTTTGTGAGATGTTGATAATGTGAAATTCCCCTCTTGAATGTTTGTATGGTGTTTATGAAGCCTATGTTAATGAAGCTCTAATGATCGCTTCCTCTCCCTCTCTCTCTCTCTTTCTCTCACATTCTCCTTGTGTTATGTGCCGACCCCCTTACCATGTGTCCTAACCACATTCCAATCTAGGTGGATTCTATATTTCATACCTCCCATGATGAGGCCATCGTGCATTGGTCTTGGAGTAGAGGCTAGCGGGGTTGTTTTGCATCTCCACATCTCAGTATAATTATTGGTGTTGGAGCTGGAACCTCCATCCAATACTTTTCTCTTCTTGATGGTGGATATAATAGATATTGGGCTGTTTGGATCATGTTTTGACACATCTCCAGCCTGTGTTTTTCCAACTCAATGTATGGGTATGTGATCCATCTTTGTTCCTGGGTCTTGTTATTTTTAATTCGTGCCTCATAATCTTTCAAAAGTGCGTCTAGAGGTTCATTTAATTTTTTAACTAGTACAAATCCTCCCGAACTTTCACTTTTTGGTTCCTAATTCTTCTTAAGCTCTGCCTCAGAGGTCTCCTTTCCCTTGGTGGATTCCCTTTCTAGTTTTCTCACTTTTTCCTTTGTTTGTTTCAGCTCTTCTACTAAGGAAGTTTGTGGTCCAATGAGAGTTTAAATGATAATTACCTAAAGCTCTCACAAAAGGGGAAAGGGGGACACATGTCACAAAGCTATCAATTATGCTTCTAATTTTGATTGGCTAAGCTTTGCATGAGCTAATGAGAGGCCAACATGAGTAATTTTCAAGAGGGTGGACCAAGAAGAGACACAAGGCTGCATTTTAGTCTAACACTTTGCTACACACACACACACACACACACACACACACACACACACAACTCATGTGTCGAACAAGAATTCCATCTCCTTCTCCAAGCATTGAGAAGTAGAGGCCTATGCCAACAACTCTTGGCTATGGAATACAAATCCAACCAAGGGCCAAGATTCAATGGCATGCTCATATCCTCTACCATGATATTTACTAAGCTAAGCTATGCTATTAGAGTGATTATGTGAGGAGAATACTTCTTTCTCGTAAGAATCTTCTTCCTCTCAATCTATCCTCATTCCCTGCTAACTTTCACCATTTTTGAAGGTGTGTGAGGTCTTAAGACTGAGGATATGGACACTAGGTGTTTTTTTCAAGCATAATTTGGTGCATGAAGCTCCCATCTTCATTGCGCTAACTAGTTTTGTCAAGGAACACAAAGATTGTATTGCACAAAAGTCTCCTTTGATGGGAGAAGCTATAATACAAAGCCTTTATGGAGGGGGGACCGAGACTCCATGTAAATCCGGTCCTCAACTGGTGTCAATTGTTCTATTTCTCTCTCTTTTCAAGTATTTTCAATGCCAAACTAGCTATTAGATGTAAATTGCTATGTTGATTTATCAAATTAAATACTCTCTCTATGCTCATTAGGAACTTGTTCTTAAAATGAAATGATCACTATGTTATCAATTTCCGCTACACACAAGTTACTAGTCCATTAAATGTTAAAAGATGCACTACATGTGCATCACACATCTTTACCTTCACCCTTTTAACACTAGCTAGTCTATGCCAGTGCCTTGTCATGCTTGATCTCAAATGTAAGAGTTGCCCATATGATATGTGGTCTTTCTTTTTTTCAATTCTTCTAAGAAGTTATAAGCTAGTTGTCCCTTCCCAAGATGAAAATCATCCATGCCTTTCTTACTTCTCTTGGATTTTACCTCTGAATGCTTACTACTTCCAAATTCTTCCATAGGAGCCTTGCATTTATCTAGATCCCTCCTTGGATGTTTCCTTGATCTTCCCTCTTTTAAAAGACCTTCACTCTTTTTTTTTTTTTGCCCTTTTTCTCTTATTTTCAAACACATTGACCTCATCATCTTATCTCCCTCATCAACCGCCTTTGAAATCCCTACATTAACTTGTGGAGGTGCTTGAAATTGATTTCTATCCATATTCTTGTGCATGCCCCTGGCCTTGGAGTGGTTTCATATTTCCATTAATACCTTAATTACCTAGATTCCCTTGTATGATAGATATATACCTCTTGAATCCTCCTTGGCTGAGTGTAATTATATGATATATATGATATATGCCCTCTCTCCTCATAGTTGAAGCATAGTACATTATCACGTCTATTCCTTTGAGGCCACTCTCCTTGAGGTTTCCTTACCTATTGTTGATTAGCTTGCATAGCTTGGTTGAGGTTTCCTATATTCTCCATCAATCTTTGGATGTCTTAGTGAAGGGTTTCATATCCTCTATTGTCCATTCTTGGAGCTTCCACATGGATTTCCCTTTCAACATGCATATCCAAAGGTGAAGGAAAACCACATTGTTCATTGGTGCACGAGCATCCCTTTGATGTACATTTGATTCTCTTTCCTTATTTTCCATCTCATCTCCTTACCTTTTTTGCCCATTGCTCTTTATAAACCTTCACTACCTCATTGTAGATCCCTATGTCTTTGAGCTCCACCTTCTCTTTGATGCTTTGATGCAAGAGAACCACAAACCTATCTTTCTTAAAGAATCAAGGGGAATTTGGTTTATTCAATTCCCTTTGTAATCCTTCTCCAACAAACTTCAAACATGTTTATGTATACATTACTATCCTCATATTCTTCTTGTTGTAACCTGCTTATCTCTCTCCCCAAATCCTCGAGATCATCATTATTCTCTAACTCTTCTCTCAAGTCTTGAGAAAGAAGATTCCAATTTCTCTTTCTCTCATCTTAATTTAATTTTCATACCATTCACACACTTCACTTTCAAGAAGTAAACTCATGAGATGTTGTTGCAACCAAAGCTGGTCAGTGCTAAGAGATGCAATGTGCAGTGCTATGGATGCTGACATGTGCAAGCTAAAGGGGTAAAGAAGGTACAAAGAGCCTGGGCAGGCAAGGGGCAGCTCAAGTGTATGTCTAATGAGTTTTTTTTTTGCCAGATGGATCTAGAAATGGGCTAAATTGGATGACACATGAGGGATGTTTGAGGTGCATGTTTTTTGATGGGGATGTAGTATTCAAGGTGTTCAACCGGTTGGTCCAGATGGCTTGTCGCATGAAAGATATCGGAGTTCAAAGTTAGAAGTCTTTGCAGATATCGGACGGGTACGGCATATAGGGACAAATGGACAGGGCCATTTTTAGCAGTTGAAAATATAGCACTCAGACTATGGGCCATGTTGGTCCTTTCAGATTAAGAATCAAGTCCTAGATGAATAAGTTATGGGAAGTTGAAAAATTGACAAGGGCTAGTTGTGGGCCGTCTTACCCGCATTGGAAGGTGTGCCACCAAAAGGTTTTTTGGGTTTCACCAAGTTTCAAAAATTAGTGTGCACCATGTGGAGTTGGTAGGAAGAGACATGTTGTCAATGGAATGCCTACCCAATTAGTTATGGCCCGGTGAAGTTTGGTCCAACTAGCGGTAGTACAATGTGTTTTTTGGTGTTGGGGTTTCCATCGATGCAATAGCTCCAGTGACCAATAACATTG
The DNA here is from genome assembly GCF_014529385.1 of Adiantum capillus-veneris. Classification (NCBI taxonomy): domain Eukaryota; kingdom Viridiplantae; phylum Streptophyta; class Polypodiopsida; order Polypodiales; family Pteridaceae; genus Adiantum; species Adiantum capillus-veneris. The sequence continues at coordinate 92,944,227 of NC_140953.1, read as the reverse complement.
TCAATACGAAGGGATGAGCTACCCGGCTAGGGCATGGAAACACTCACACGGTTAGTGAGCTAATCGTGGCAACACAAATGGCTAACTCTATAAGGTGAGATTCTCGGTCTATGGAGGAGCTAAGCCGCAATGAAGGGCAATCTCCATATCCACTTCTCTTCACCTCTAATCAACCCAAACACACACACTATGATTGCAAGACGCACACAACACTAATCCTATCATGCAACACACTAATCACAAGCACATACACATAGATCTATCGAGCACCACACTCCAATCAAAGCTACTTGCACACACAAGCAAAAGAGGGTGATCACACAAGAATAGAGAGGTATTAACCACTAATTAGTTAAGAATCATAGGCAATCATAAGAAGCATGAGAGAGGCATAGTTAGAGAGAATGAATCATTGATTAGTGCTAATCAAGTCTCATGAGCAAGGAGAAGCTCAAGGACTCCATAGCCACACACCTCAAGAGCTCTCACCAAAGAGTGCTCTCAACAAATGAGCTTGAGAACCCTAATTTATTTTACACATTGCCTTATGTACCTAGGGTAAAAATATGCAATGTCAGGCTGCCCAAGGCCTTTAGGGATCACCACTTACTGAATCTACAACCTAGGCACAGTAATTGACCTGTTCTTTACAACTTGGAACTCCCATTGGACCCGTAACACATTAAAATATTACAATGGCTTGAAATAATTCGAGAATTTACAATACATGACCATTTTGGGAAAACGTGAAAAATGTGTAACTCCATTTTTCACTACTTCTTCACTTTGATCTTCGATGTGCATCCGTACATCTTTGGTCTTTAGCAACTGCTGTTAACTGACGTTGACTCAGTTAACATTCCCCCCTTTCGATTTTAGTGTCCGTCCTCGAGCATTGTTGAAAAGTGTCCGTGGAGGTTGTGGAAGGTTTTCTGATTGGTTGTTGATGGGCTGATTGTCTTCATTTGTCATTGAATTTGTTGATGAGGTTCTTCATTTGTCGTTGGATTTGTTGATGAGGTTCAATTTGCTGCAGCATCTTCGTTGGTCCAAATATGTCTGTCGAAAGATGATGTTGCATTTGTCTGTTGTAATAGCATAATGATGAGGCTGATGTTTATTTATGAAAAGTATGTACAAGGAAAGTAAAATGATAAGGTTCTAAATTAGGGTCTAATTCTTGGATGACCAAAGGGGAAAAACCCAGTGGAAAAAAATTACCTTTGGGATACGCACATTATTGGGGTACTTATTAGCATTGGAAATGGGAAAAACCCAGTAGGAAAAAATTACCTTTGGGATACGCACATTATTGGGGTACTTATTAGCATTGGAAATATTAATAAAGTACTCAAGAGCTAATTTGTTGATAGATATGGAATTAAAAAGGCAACAAATATGAAATGGTAGCATGATGGAACATTGATTTGACTGTTATAGTCCACTCAAGGTGCATAGATAGAAGTAAAAAAGAGTGTCTAGTGCATATGTCCAATGGTGGGACATCCTATTTATGTATACACAAAAATGCATGGAGAACAATATGCTGTGCAAGAAGGACTTGGAGGGGTTCTTTAGAAAGATGGTGTAGCTATGAAAGCATATGACATGGCTTTGCAAGTTGGCACCCCTTTAAGAATGGTTTTCATTGTTGAGGATATGTTCTCTCATCTTACCGTGCACTGTGCATGAGTGTTGGACTCTACGACACTCCACCAATTGTAGGTTAATAGACTTTGACTCTTATGCTCATCTCATCCAGCATGAGCAACGTGACTTTAGATATGCTCAAGTCTTCCAACTTGAGCGCATAAGCCTAATAACTATGACTCTTAGCACAAAGTTTAATATGAATTGAAGCTTGGGGACTAACACTTTGCTCAATTTATGGCTCAACAACCTGACTCTGACTATGCCAAAGAGTGTTTTTTGCACCCTCGAGACTTGAGTTTTTACATTCTTGTGCTTACTACAAACATTTGTTCAGGTAAAAGTAAGCTTGAATCCTCAAAAAGAGGATTAGTGAAGGACCAAGCTGGCATTGAAGGTTTCTTTTGCCATACCTGTTTTATCATATTTGAATCTGCATTCGTGTTGGTTGGGTCGTCCTTCTTTAACTCTGAAGACTCCATTATCTGTTTGATTTTCCAAATAGGCCTATTGATAGGAGTCTTTGATGTTGTTGTAGGCCTTTGTTGATCGTTGACATTTGACTTTTGACTAGGAACATTGAAAGACTTAGGAATCCAAATCTCTTGATGACCTTTGTATCTCCATTGTTGACTTTGCTTCGCTCTAGGTCTTGTTGATTTCTTGAGATATTCATGCAGGTTTGGTGTAGTTGCAGTTGGCTTGTGGTTGATTGGTAGCCAAATCTTTGTATAGCCTGTGTAGAATCTTTGTCCAAGAGGAACATTCTTTGAGATCCGTCTTTTTTCTGTATCCTCTTGAGACTTGTGGTTGACTTTAGCATCTTTTGATGTTGTTCCATTGTATACCTGCTTCTTAGGTATCTTAGAATATTGTTGAGGTTGATAACTTGTGGGCCTTCCTTCTTGGGAGGGACTTGAAGTTACTTCATATGCTCTAACCTGAAGTTTTGGTACCGTTATCTGTCGGTTGGCTACCTCTTGGAAAAGAGAGTATTAGCATTTTATCTTCTTTGCAGGCCTTGTGTTGATCTAGCCACTGATGTCCAAGGATGACATCTGTAAGAATTTCCTTTGAAGGCTTCACCTGAAACTTTACATGCTCTTCATGATTTTGGATGTTAAGGGTAGAAACCATTTCTTTTTGACCTGTATGCATACCTAGAATTGGTTTGCTTTGAGTAATCTCGAGAATGCTCTGAATGTTGTCTGCAACCATATTGTACTTTGCTTCTTTATCCAGTAGAGCATTGCATCTGGCACTTGCTCCTCTTGTACTGTTGAGAAGTATAGCTATTCTCATTGTTGCTGGTTCTATTGAAGATCTCTGTCCTGCATTTTCTATGGTCTCATCTTGATCTAATTGTGTCTCTATGGAGGGTAGCTTGAGACTTTTTGTTGCAATTTGACTTACAAACAAGAGTTGATTCTGTTGGCAATGAGTGATTGAGCTTTGGACTTCCTGTTGCTTCCTGGTTTTCTGCAACCTTGTTCTTCTTAACTTCTGTCTTTGGTGGTATTCTTTGCTCAATAGCTATTGTGGTTGCTCTTTGCTCTCTTTGATCTGCACTTGCTATGCTTGATTTGCTTTAAGCTCTTTTGAAGTTCTGTTTGATGGAGATGAATCATCTTCAATAAGCTTTGCTTTGGCATCGGTCTCCATTTTAACCGTGCTTGAGGACTTTGTGCTGTCATCCGTGGGTGACCATTCTTGGTCTTCATTATTTGTTTTCTGTGATGACTCTGTCATGTATGAATTCTGTATGTCTAACATCTTCTGGGCCATTGGCATTCCCATTATGATGTCATCTATCATATCCTTTGCTGTGATCACATGGAATTGAGGTATGATGATTTTTGAACTTACTTCAATGGTGGTGGAGATGATCCCCAGCATTCTCCTCGTTTGTTTCCTGATATGCTCAAAAATTCAGGAGCATCTTCTAGCTATGGTTGTCCAAATCTTTTCCAAGTGCGAAAAGAGGTGAGGTTCTTGTCTAGCTGAAAATCTAGCTTTACTTGTCTTGACAGCTTTTCTTTGTTTTCTCCAACAATGTTTCACTTGATCTTCTCAAGATCTGTGTCTGAATTGACTTCTTTTGCTATGGAAACATTCTTTGGTTGAACTTTGTCTTTATTCTCTTTGCTTTGATCACCTGCTTCAATTGATGTCGATTCCATTGGCAGTAATATTGCACCCTTTTGCAATTGTTGAGCATTGTCCACCTACATCTGAGTAACCTTTGATCTTAATAGATCCACTGTACTTTCTAGAAGAATCTGTCTCTTCAGAGGAGATTTCGGTGGTGACCTTTGTGTAGCTTTTTGGACTTTAGCTCGCAATGACTGACTTTTTTGCCACCTGTTTTGGTAGCTTGAGGCTTTTCATCATCTTGAGATAGTCCTTGACTTCTGTAATACCATCGTTAGGGGTTTGTAGAAGGTCATGACCTTGCTGATATTTGTTACCATGTGCATCTTGATATGAATATGTGAGCTTGATCACATGTAACTGTTTGAACACTATTGGACTTGTCGTCTTTTGACTCTGACGTGTGGAGATTAGTTGAAACTTTTGTCCCTGACAATCTTCATATAATCATTTGTCTGTAGACTCTAATAGAATTTGGGTCAATTGGAAACTCCCAACAACCATATGATATTTCAATGGTTTTTTCTTTGAAGGGGTTTGTTGGCTAGAGGCTCTAGGGCTTCTACCTAGTGTAGCATTTCCTGGTAGTAGAGTTTATTTTGATGAATTTGCAGCTCCCCCCTTCCTAGGGTGATCACTATAGCCTGCTTTATTGTAAGAGTTCAAAATTGTTTGCCTCTGGTTCAGTCTCACCTTTTGGGACTGTGAAGGTACACTTTGGGTAGCATTGTTGACATTTGGCAACTGTAAACCTTCTACATGGTTTCCTATGTATTTTCTTGAAACATGACAAATTATTCCCCAAGTCAAGCTGTAGATAGCATTATCTTTGCCCTGATATTGTCTATCCCATGGGTCTCCTATGATATGAGCTTTTGTGGTTTCAAGACCCAAGGCATCATAGATGCTAGACTCTTGTCTATATCTACGACTATTTTGATCAAAGTATATGTTCCTTTGGTCACAACATCGAAGTTTGATTTTCGATGGAGGAGGGTTTGGCTCTAAACAGATTTCTGGGTTCACTTGGGTAATATCCTTCAGCTCTAGAGAGGATGGGCTATAATAGATTCTCTCCTTTGAAATGAACCATCCTTTTTTATCTATCACTAGACGTACTTCTATAAGCTGGTATGTGGGCTGTTCAAACATTGGTTGATCCTTTTTGTACAGTTTCCCTTTTTGTTCTACATAGTGTACATATGAATTATGTGTACCATACAAAGCTAACATCATTATGTTTGATGTGTCCTTTAGACTCATGAATGATTGCACACTTGTGTCAGCGGATGCAGAATCATTTGCAAACCTAATAGTCTTTTTAATCTTTGGTGATATCTCAACACCTTGACTAAATTCATGCAGGAATTTGTTGCTCAAAGAATCAATTTTAAGCTTTTCAGGTGCCTGTGCAATTTTATGCTCATTTTGAACTTGCAGTGTTTTTACTTGTGCTTCTAATGGTAATGCAGAATCATCCGATTGCATTAAAAAAGTAACAAGTTAAATGCACTTACATTGAGATTTGCATTTCCAATTTGCTCTGTGCCTTGCTTGGCAGTTGATATGTCCTTGTTGTCTAGATTTCTTGGACAATCCTCAGAAAAGTGTCCACCTTTTTGTCCACAATCTGAGCAATACCCCATGACTGGTGGTATTTCAATTGGTTTTGTCATATCAAGCTCTAGCTGAGAAGTTTCTGCGTCTATGTTGGCCAAGTTGTCGGCATCTTCTTTTAAAACATTGAGCATCAAGCTGTAGACTGCTCCATCTTGACCTTGGTACCGTCTTTGACTTGGTTCTCCAATTAAATTGGCTTCTATTGGTTGACTTGTTGGATCTTCCATTTCTAGTTCTCGATTATAGATATGACCACTGTAATCCATGTACAATGACCTTGATTGCATATGCACCAACTGTATGTTTTGTTAGATTGTGCAGATTTCTCGATAAACACTTGGGTTGAATTTTTGAACTTCTATCTGCAATTCATCTTTGAGCTTGCAATACCTGGCTCCACTGAAGTCTGTGAACATCTGGGAGTTTTCTGAATTTAGCTTTACTCCGATCAATAGGATCTTGGCTCTTGTGCTGCTTTTACTGCTCATAAGATACCTATGACCTTTTGAATCTGTGTATAAGACTTTATCCCCATTGTAGCCATATAGCTGTAAAATCTTCTCTGTTGCAGTTGTGTATGTGTTGCCACTGCTACTAGCATGCTCTGTTGTACTTGAACTCTTAGCTCGATTTGAGTCCATGTCGGCTTGTTCTGGGCCTTAAACAACTTACTCTGCGATTCGTCGATTTTCAGTTTGATTGTGACAAATTTAAAAACTTTCGGCCGCTCACGGCTTTGAGTTCGTCGTTTCGCTCACTTTTTTGGCTGACCTGATTCGTTTTGCTCGGTGTAATTTTTTCGGCTGTTTTTTTGCTTTTCTGACACTTTCTATCTCGTTCTGGTTTTTTCTATCTTTTTCTGGCACTTCCGACGACTTTCTTTTTATTTTTTCTAATTTTTTGTGAAATTTTGAATTTTCTAAAATTCTTAATCTTTTTATTATTTTTTACAATTTTTCTGCGAATTAGTGAATTTTTTGTGAAATTTTCAACTTTTTCGTGAATTTTGGAAATTTTAGTGATTTATTGTGTTTTTTCGACCAGTTTTTTATTTTTTTTGAATTTTTTATTTTTATGAATTTTTCATGATTTTCTTGAATTATTGGGATTTTTTCTGATTCAATTTTGACTTTTTATGAATTTTTTGAGTTCTTTATTAATTTTTTATTTTTTGTCTATTTTTTTATTTTTTTAGAATTTTCTAAGAAGTTTTTAATTTTTTATGAGTTTTTTAAAAATTTTGTGGATTTTTTTATGTTTTTTCTTTCTTAAATGATTTTATAATCCTTTTTTAAAATTTTATTGGATTTTTTTTTTCTTTTTATGTTTTTTTGATTTTTTAAATCTTTTATTTTTATGATGACTTTTAAACTCTTTTTTTGGGAATTTTTATTCTCTTTTTTATTGATTTTTTATAAAAAAATTGGTTTTGTTTATGAAAAAAAAACATTTACCTGTGGTGGTCATGTACCTCCTGGCTGCACTGATGGCGCGAAATTGAAGGCGTGCAGTCAGCGGGGAAAAGCATGAGTCGGCAACGCGTAACGGCTGCGAGGAGAGAGAGAAGAGAGAGAGAATCTCACGAGCTTGAGGGTCTCAACCTTGGCGGGGTATGTTCCCGCGGAACGAGATGAGGAAGAGAAATTTATAGTCGCGGCAAAATTTATCCAAGCAGGCCATAAAGATCTATCCGACTTGAGAATTTGATGCACTGCAAGGCACGGTATCGAGCTCAAACCGGCCTTTTTTTTTTTTTCAAATTTCCAAAATACCAGAATTTGACAGAAAATTAGCCGAAACTCCAAAAAATAGCCAGAAAATCCCAAAATTTGCCAAAAAAGTCCAAAAAATTCCTGGAAAATTCTAGGAATCTTAGAAAATTACCAACATCCACAATTGAATATTTTTGACACGCAAAAGCATACTAAAAATAGCTTATTTTTTGAAAAATGCCAATTTCAACAAAATTGTGCGCAGGGCCCCTGGAAATAGCAAAACGCTCAAAACTTGACCACGGAGGGATGCATAAATATGCACACACAAAGTAGCTCCTAAAGATTGCAAAATATCAAATTTTATGGAATTAATAAAAAATTAATGCAAAAATTAGCAAAAAATTTCCAAAAATTACAAAATTTATCCTAAAAATACCCAAAAATTTTCTATAGATTCTCCACACATTAAGGAATAGTGCAACCAAATCAAATTGCCAAAACACATCAATTCAATTGCCAACAATTTTATCAATAAAAGCAAGACTAGGCAATTAAACCGGCAAAATCAGGTCAAAATTTGACGCAATTAGAATGTGTAAATCACTGTTTTAAGCACAAAAATGCAGCATTTAATCATTACACACATCATGTATGCAATCAAAACATTGAATTAACCATGTAAATTAAACATTTTTTTACGCGCGCACACACACACACACACTAAAAGTTGGTAGTTTTTACCAATCTTTCGGTGCGCACACAAAAGGGTTAAATTTGTCGGATTTGCAATGTGACTTCACAAATCATTAGTTGGGCATGAGCATAACACAAAATCAATCATCAAAATTGAAAAATCATAACGCACACAAACATGGACAAAATAGTGCACACACACCTAAAATTATCATACACACACTCAATTAGAATGCACACACACGTGAAATTGACCATCCAAGCATGCAGTTAACTCAATTAGGCACCCAATTAGCAATCCTCATCAATTAGAAATTAAAACTTTCAAATTCATGCGCCACCAATTCTTAAAAATTTCGGCATTACAACGGCGTGAAAATGAATAATTGCAAAATTTTCAATCCATAACATCAACATAGCATAGCATTACATTGCATCATGGTGGGATTTCTACACAATTCTACACATCCTTAAATTATAGGGAGGTTGAGAATACCACCTTAATTACCTTTCCATTGAAGATCAATTGAATGGTCGAATGCTCCAATCCTTAATAGCAAATTAGTAAGTTTGCAAAAATTAGTCAAATAAGCAAGGGGTTAGTGTGAAATTAAAGTGTGTAAACACACAATTGGCAAGATACGGTGACACATTAGGGAATTATGAACACATTGCTTCATGAACACACATCCAAAATCCATAAAAAACATAAATACACAAGTGAAATTAGTGAGGGAACGCATTCGATTATGCCACAATTACACTAGCGTCGGCCATCGTCCCCGGCAACAACGCAAAATTTTGGGGGTTCCATCGATGCAATAGCTCCAATCACCAACAAAATTGTCAATATAGAGGGATGAGCTACACGACTAGGGCATGGAAACACTCACACGGTTAGTGAGCTAATCGTGGCAACACAAATGGTTAACTCTATGAGGTGAGCTTCTCGGCCTATGGAGGAGCTAAGCCGCAATGAAGGGAAATCTCCATATCCACTTCTCTTCACCTCTAATCAACCCAAACACACACACTACGATTGCAAGACGCACAAAAAACTAATCATATCATGCAACACACTAATCGCAAGCACACACACATAGATCTATCGAGCACCACACTCCAATCAAACCTACATGCACACAGAAGCAAAAGAGGACAATCACACAAGATTAGAGAGGGATTAGCCACTAATTAGTTAAGATCTAGCTAATCTAAGCATCATAGAAAATCATAAGAAGCATGAAAGAGGCATAGTGAGAGAGAATGAATCATTGATTAGTGTTAATCAAGTCTCATGAGCAAGGAGAAGCTCAAGGAATCCATAGCCACACACCTCAAGAGCTCTCACCAAAGAGTGCTCTCAACAAATGAGCTTGAGAACCCTAATTTCTTTTACACATTGCCTTATGTACCTAGGGTAAAAATATGTAATGTCCGACTGCCCAAGGTCTTTAGGGCTCACCACTTACTGAATCTGCAACCTAGGCACAGTAACTGACTTGTTCTTTACAACTTGGAACTCCCATTGGGCCCGTAACACATTAAAATATTACAATGGCTTGAAATAATTTGGGAATTTACAATACGTGACCATTTTGGGAAAACGTGAAAAATGTGTGTCTCCAATCTTCCTTGCTTCTTCACTTTGATCTTCGATGTGCATCTGTACGTCTTCGATCTTTAGCAGCTCCTGTTAACTCACATTGACTCAGTTAACATTTGGTCGCATCAAAAGGATGGCCCACAAAACAAAAATGTGGTAGGGATTGGTAGGCTGGGAGTTGGGGTTGTTGACTTCTAGTGGCATTTCACCTCTTAACCATCGAACCCCTGGGCACCAAAGTGCAAGGAGTGGAAGAAAAGATTTTTCTTTTAATGTTTTTGGTGGAAAATATGAGGGTTTTGGAGGGCTTGTTGAGTGGAGCTACCACATGGTCATGACAAAAAACCCATACACAAAAAAGAGGGCTAGTGGCTCATGGTTCATATGGTGGATCGTGATGCCCATTTGAAGCAGTGAGGTGAGAGAGAGGTTCCTCTCTTGCATGCAGGAATTTTTTGGCAACACCACTCGCCCAAGTAGGGTGATGACATGGCATGCTAGTAGGCGATGTTCCTACGGGCCTGTAGGGGGCGCTCACATGCGGCCCAACCTGGGGTTGTCACGCTGACTTGAAAATAAAAAAGGGACTCTTGTATTTCCTCACATACAAGTGAGAGTTGGAGACTTGACGATGTATCACCATCCTATCAAACATGCTAAAAAGGCAAGGCCAAGTGAATGTAATGTGGGTCAAATTCCAAATCAGCCCAACGAGCTGCAAGAGACAAAAAACCCTTTTACTTTTGTTCTTTGGGAAATGTAAGACTCTATATAACAGTATTTTTGGAAAATGAACGGGAGTTTTGAAGCCGTTGTTTAGAGAGCCAAGGCTTGGGGTCTTTTGGAGTGTGGAGAAGAGGAGGTGCACGAAGAGTGTACCCTACTCAGCACGATAAATCTTTTGTAAACGGATTTTTTAATGAGTGAGAAACTCGCCATTTCCCCCTTTTTTGTGTCGATTCCTTGCTCCTCTTTATCATTTTTGTTGTGCTTTGCTTGGTGTTGTCGGTGTTGGTGCGGTTGAGTGCAACCCCAAACCGCAGTTCGTGTGTGCAAAGAGAGAGAGAGAGAGAGAGAGAGAGAGAGAGAGAGAGAGAGAGAGAGAGAGAGAGAGAGAGAGAGAGAGAGAGAGAGAGAGTATTGTGTGTGTTAGGGGTGTGGAACAAGGTTTTTGTGGGTGTGGAATGTGCTTGAGATTTCTTGAGAAGTGTGAGTGTGAGATGATATGCCAAAATAGGTGTACGTAGGTGAGATTGTATGGACTTTAAAGGTGAATCCTAGTGGATTGGGGTGTTGTGTGTATCCTAGGCTATAGAGAGGCATTCTGCTGTGTTTTGGGTGTGTACACCCTTCACCCTTTCCGTCTTTTGGTGCCCCCACAGAGGAGCGCACTGATGGTTCTGATTGAAAGTGAAGACAATGTTTTGTCGATGACAAAAATGCAAGTGTTGAAGAGCAAGTTTTGTTGAGGATGGTGTAGTAAAAATCTCCAATGCAAAAACCTGGCTCGAAGACTATGGTTTGTTTCTATTGGAGAGCAGTGTCCAAGAGAAGATAGTGCAGTGCAAGTGTTCCTCCTTTGGATTTGTGATAAAGAGAAGTAGTGGTTCACCAGACTACCTAAACAATTGATGACTGATCATGAAGCGTTGAAAGAGTCCTTTTGAAGAAATTTTGTGCTGGATATGCAACTAGATAAGGTGAAGCAAAAACTCGACGAATTGAAGCAAGGTTGGAGGGTGATTCTAAAGCTTTTGAATGGGAACTTGAAGTCCTTTGGGGAAATCTTGTGAAGGTAACTACTGTTGAGAATTTTGATTTTTTGAAGTTGAGTAAGTTTTTGGACTTCTTGCATGAGGAAGTGCGAGACAAGGTAGAATTTGATGGCCCGGTGTCATATGAGGAAATGGTATCTCTAGCAAAAGAATAGACTACGAAGATATTGAAGAAACTATAAGTGAAATAGGGTTTGCCAAGTGCTATAATGCCAGAGCAGGTTAATGTGGTGGTGATCAAGCCAAGATTGGTGCAGATGGAGGTGCTTGTGTAAGAAGAACCAAGGTTTCTGTGGTTGCAAAAAGATAGGGTGTTTTCTATCCCAAGGATGCTAGCTAGAGAGGCTCCAATTGTAGAGGAAGAGTTAGTGGTTCCAAGTCAGGCAAAGGATGTACTATCGAGTGAAGGCATGGCTGTATAGACTCCTTTGAAGAGTGCTAGAGGTCAATGGGTGCATCTTGCAGATGAGGTCAAAGCAATAAACCTTGAGGAGATTCTTGATCTCAAGACAAAAGAATGAGGTTGATCCAAGTGATTGGAGCTCTATGGATGTTGATACAAGCGGGGAGACTAAGTTGTCTCAATCAAGGTATGAAGAGTTTGATCTCTTGCATGTACATGAAGATTCGGTGAACGCATGTGAGTAGGAAGCATTGCAATCCGTTATGTTTGGTGGAGACCAAATGAAGTAGTCTAAGCCTACATGTGATGGTATGCAGGTAAAGATGGTGTGCGGTGCCATGCTAATGGCCATGCTTGTGAAAGTGGTAGTGGAGTGTGCCATGTTGGTACAACAAGTGCGTAGTTTTTCTAGGAGGGATGGAGTGACCTTGATTATGGATGAAGACTAAGATGTTATGATAGAGAATGATTTTATCTCTTCCTTGATGGAGCATGATGCAGCGGTAGAAGAGGTGACTGAAGAGTAGATAATTTAGGCCGAAAAACATGTGGTAATAGTAGAGATTTAAGGGCCAATTGATGAAGGAGAGCTCGATGATTCTAGAGTTGAGTGCTTTGCAGGTGAAGAGGATAGAAATTGAAGTGTATATCTAATGAGGTTTTTTTGGCTAGATGAGTCCAAAAATGGGCTAAATGGAATAACAAGTAAAGGATGCTTGAGGTGCATGTTTTTTTCTTTGGGATATATTGCTCAAGGTGCTCAACGGGCTGGTCTAGATGGTTCATCAAACCGGTGTGAACGATATCGGAGTTCAAAGTTAGAAGGCTTTGCAAATCCTCGACAGGCACTACAAATGCGGACGGATGGACAAGGCCATTTTTAGTAGGTGAATGTGAAGTACTAAAGCTATGAGCCATGTCGGTTCTTTCAGATTAAGAACCGGGTCCAAGATGAGTAAGTTATGGGCAATTGAAAAATTGATGGGGGTTGGGAGGCATGCTACCAAAAGGTTTTGGGGTTCCACTAGGTTTCAGAACGTATTGTGCACCATGTGGAGTTGGAAGTAAGTGACACGTAGATGCCCGACCAATGAGTTATGGCCTAATGAAGTTTGGTCCAGCAAAAAATCTTTTTGTTTTTTGGTCACATCAAAAGGACGGCTCGGCAGACCAAAACATGGCAAGGAATGGTAAGCTCACAGTTGGGGTTGTTGGCATCTATTGGCATTTCACGGCTCGATCATCAGTCCCATGGGCACGAAAGTGCAAGCACTAGAAGATGGAGGAAAAAAAGAACTTTTTTTTTTATGTTTATGGTGGAAGTTTTGAGGGTTTTGGAAGGCTTGTTAAATGGAGCTTCCATGTGGCCATAACAAAAAACCCATAGGCAAAAATGAGGCCCGGTGGATCATGGTTCACATGGTGGATCATGAGGCCCATTTGAAGTAGCAAGGTGAGAGAGAGTGAGTCCTATAAAACTTGGTTGGCTATGGGAGTTTCCTCACGACGTTGCATGGGCAATGCCCCTGGTGAAAAGTGGTGCACATGGGATTTTGTTGGTGGTGTTGGTCACGCGAGTAGGGTGATGACATGGCATGCTAGTAGGTGGTGTTCCTACAGGTCTACAAAGGCATGCTCACATGCGGCTGAACCTTTTTATTGAGGTAAGAGTGTCAATTGGGGTCGTCGCGGTGTCGTTACAACCAAAAAGGGACCCTTAAGGCGCTTCACATACGAGTGAGAGTTGGAGACTTGCCTAGGTGTCACCATCCTATCAAATATGCTAAAAATGCAAGGCCAAATGGATGTAATGTGGGTCAAATGTCAAAATGAGCTCAACAAGCTGCACAAGCAAAAAAAAATCCTCTTTTTTTTGTTGTTTGGGAAATGTAAGTCTCCATAAAAGATTCTTTTTTTAAAAATGAACGGTCTTTTTGAAGTCAAGGCATTTTGAAGCCATCGTTTGGAGAGCCAAGGCTTGGGGACTGTTTGGAGTATGGAGAAGAGGAGGTGTAGGATGAGTGTGCCCTGCTCAACACGATGGTGCTTTTGTAAGCAGGTTTTTTGTGGAGTGAGAAGCTTGTCATTACCCCCTTTCTTTGTGTCGATTCCTCGCTCCCATTTTTTCGTTTTAGTTGTGCTTTTCTTGGTGTTTCCAATGTCAGTTCGGTTGAGTGAAACCACAAACCACAGCTCGTGTGTGCAGAGAGAGAGAGAGAGAGAGAGAGAGAGAGAGAGAGAGAGAGAGAGAGAGAGAGAGAGAGAGAGAGAGAGAGAGAGAGGATTGTGTGTGTTAGCGGTGTGCAAGTGTGCTTGAGCTTTCCCAAGAAGTGTGAGTGTGTGTTGGTGTGCCAAAACGGGTGTGTGTAGGTGAGATTGTATGGATTTTGAAGGTGAATCCTAGTGGATTGGGGTGCTATATCTATCGTGGGTTGTAGAGAGGCATTTGGTTGTGTTTTGAGTGTGTACCCCCTTCCCCCTTTCAAACGTACTTGGAATTCACCAATGCAACCAATTTGATACTCCATATGAACTTGTCCACATCGTCTCCTTTTCCACCTTTGAAGATTTTTTATCCATCTCCCAATGTAGGCCTTGAGTTGATTTTCAAATGGATGCCAATATGTAGATCAAGTTAGAAAAACTCTCTTCTTTTTCAATGGTGGGGGCAGCAGTTTATGTGAAGGATTGGGGGACTGGGGGATGAGGAGAATAGATTTCTCAAGAGAATATGTGTTGGCCTTTGCTCACAAATTGTTTTTTTGGGGGGGTGTCCCTATGTGTAGATTGTGTATATTGTGTGCGTTAAGGGACTGATTTTAAAACTCCTTATCTGTGAATTTTGGAGAATAAAATACACCCTTTTTCTATTCAATCCGTAAAATATTTTTCCAATTTCAATACCCTTCTATATGTGAAAATGTGTGAGAAAAATCCCTTTTGTTGCACTCATATGATAGTCACATAATTGTTAAGTTGCCCGCCTCTCCTCGCCCCCCCCCCCCTTCCCCCTCTTTCCCTTCATGAGAAATTTTGTCAACTTTAAACACACTCAACCTCGATTGCCTGACAAAATTCTACAACTCCTAGTATACTTAATTGCACTAAAGGAAGCAAAGGGATCAATAAAATCAAGGAAAAAAATTGAGTTAAAAAAATGGAAATCTCTACACTTTCATTAATAAAACTAAGGGCTTCAGTTCTTTTCAAATGCTCTCCCATGTTCTAGTGCATTATAGGCGTTCCAATATATACACATAGCTTGACCAAAACCCATTCAAATTAATCCCAATTTGAAAAACCACAAAGTTTAGCAAAAATACTAAAAATAAAAGATGGAAAAATTGGGGGAAACCTTGCCCTTCCACACATGTACAACAATACAAGCAAGGTATTGCAGCACATAGTCTATCATTGATGAGTTGCACCACATGGAGTTGCACACAACATAGCTACCATACCTCCAACCAAGATGAAGAGAGTATTACGAGATAGATATGGAGAGATCTTGAGATCTTGCAAGGACATACACAGACACACACACACACACGCACGCACGTACAAAGATGGAGATAAAACCTTCTACTTTTTCTTCTTCACTAACTCAAGATAAGAAGTCTACAAAACATGATGAGAGAGGTACAATAAAAGAGAAAAATAATACAAAGGTCTAGTGTGAACTATTAGTGAGTGATATAGATGGATAAGTGTACCATGCATTTGGGAGGTAGACCAAGTCGGTGTAGTGTAGTTGTAGTATCACTCATGAAGATATGCGTATCCGCCAATGCACTCCAACAATGATGACTATTTGTGACGGTCATCCACAATTAGTACATGTTGAGCTTAATATTTTAGCACAACACCCCCCCTTAAGCTCATGAAAATATTCTACACTCCAAGGGCCTTTGTAAACATATCTACAACCTGCACATCTGTCATCATGTACTCAAGTTTGATGCTGCTTGCCGATACCCTCTCTCTAATAAAGTGGTAATGCAACTCAATGTGCTTCATCCTTGCATGAAACAATGGGTTTTGAGTCACCTATATGTTTTTAAGGATGTCATTGGCCTCTATACCTGTACTCCAAAGTCCGAAAGAGCAACCTCGATCGTACTACTTCACATATTGCCAATTCCACACCCCGCTACTGTATCTTTGTACTCAATAAAGACACTATATGTTGCTTCTTGCTTCTCCATGTGATAGAGACACTCTCAAGTGAGAACATGAATCCGCTGGTAGGCCTGCAATCATATGTGCTATTGGCCAAATATGCATCAGTGTCACCATAGAGCTGCAACTCAATATTAATCCTATTGTAAGGTTTCCAATTTTTGAATCCTTAAAAATTTTACAAAGCTTGTAAAAATTAACTTGAAAATCATTGTCACAATGATTCAATCATGGCTGATATTGGTATTTTTGGAATCATAAGCAGAGCTTTACTATGGCTAGTAGTTTTCAAAATCAGAATTCGATAAAAACTGAAAAAGTTACGGGCCCAGGAAGATTACACTAGGAATTCAATTAATTAGTAAAAATTGGATGGTTTCAGTAATTATTATTAACAAAGACTTTTTTATCCTAAGGTTCTAGAACTAACTATATTCCAATTTTCATCATTAGAAATCAGTAAAATCAACCAAAATCGATTCTCGAAGATATGGGGGCAGTGTGTAGCTGGGGGGAGCCTGCCAGGGACTGAAATAGTAGCAGTTGGTGCCACCTTGAAGCTGGGGGCCTGCTTGGGGTGTCAAAACCTGCCAGGAATAGCCCGGGGCCCAGAAAAACTAGAAAAAGATCCCCTTTCCTTCATAAAAATTTAGACTCAGAGCCTTGACACACTCTCTCTCATCTAGAGAGACCGCTACGCAGAAATCACTAGAGATCAAGCTCTAGTTGATTAAATTAAACGATAATTAGCCTAATCCTTCTTAATTAGCAAGGCTCGATTAACCTATTTTCTCAATAAATTAAAGATTAATCCTATATATACTCAAAAATCCTCTCTTAATTAAGTATTCTCTTCTGATTGTTGTAATTAAACTTAGGGATATTAAGCTAATAATTATTATATCATATTAGGGCTGAAATTGTCCATATTAACCATAAATTAATGGGAATTATATTAATTAAATTTAGACTATGTTGAGATAATTATCACAGATGCAACTAAGCTAGGAAAAATATTTTTTGAGTGATTTTCATAATTAAATTAGCAAAATTACACTACTTTTTGAGAAAAATAAAGGGGAAAATAATCAAATTGATTCAAAATTCTTTGAGCTATTTTTCAGAGGTTAATTACATGTTAAGGAACCCATGAAAATTATGTTAACCTTATATTAGTAATTTTCTTAATTATTTTATCAGAATTACTATGTTTTTAGGATAAATTAAAAGAGGGAAATTAGCAAATTGATTCAAAATGCTTTGAGCTATTTATCAAAGATTAATTACATGTTAGGGGACCCATGATAAGTATGTTAACCTCAAATAATTAGTTTATCTTATTATCTTAGTAGAATTACTTTGTTTTTAAGACAAATTAAAAGGGAGAAAGTAGCAAATTGATTCAAAATGCTTTAAGCTATTTATCAGAGGTTGATTACATGCTAGAAAACCTGTGATATTATTTTAACTTCAGATGATTAATTTCTCTAATTATTTTAGTAAATTTGTTCTATTTTTGGGAAGAATTAAAAAAGGGAAAAATTATCCAATTCATTCAAAATTCTTTGAGTTATTTATTAAAGGTTAATTACATGTTAAGGAACCCATGATAATTATGTTAACCTCAGATAATTAATTTACCTAATTACTTTAGGAGAATTACTCTATTTTTATGACAAATTAAAAAGGGGAAAATTAATAAATTGATTCAAAATGCTTTGAGTTATTTATTAAAGGTTATTTACATATTAGGGAACCCATGATAATTATGTTAAGATTAGATAATTAATTTAACTAATTATTTTAGTAGAATTACTCTGTTTTTAGGACAAATTAAAAAGGGAAAATTAACAAACTAATCCAAAATGCTTTGAGTTATTTTTCACAGGTTAAGTACATCTTAGGAAACCTGTGATAATTATGTTACCCTCAGATAATTAGTCTATCTAATTATCTCATTAAAATTACATTATTTTTAGGGAAAAATAAAAGGGGGAAAATAGTAAAATAATCCAAAAACCTTGGATGTAATTATCAGAGGTAGAACACACCTTGAGGAATCCTTGATAAATACCCCAACCCCAAATAAATAGTTTAAATATCTATCTTCATTAACAAATAAATACTTGAGATCCAAAACCACTATTGAATGGTGGGAAAATTACCTCAGCATAAATGGTTGGTATAACAAATTACTATCAATAAAATTTTGCCTAGATTAGACCATAAGTATAGGAGGGAAAGGTTATAAATCAAATTTATGAAAATTCCTAAAGATAAAACATATCCAATTACAATTTAGGTGAGTAATCCATTAGCCGATAGAAATTTATAATTTACTAAGGTTTAAAAAATGGAATATAGACTAAGGATAAACCTAGGTAAAGGTCTTCCCTAATTAAATGGTAATTACGGGAAATTACTTATAGTATAAAGAAGCTACAGGAAAAATACCTCATCCAATTAACTATCAAGGATACCTACAAAAAATCTTTATTTTTGGGTAAAAAAGAGAAAAAAGAGATTATTCAATTAAACTTCTAATCGATTGAGTCTTTTTATAAGGCTGCCGACATGGCTCCAAAGAGAACCAGGGAAAATCCTCTTACCGAGGAAGAGGATGTTAGCAACAAAAGAAATAAAGCCACTAATGACCATGAGACTGGGCCTACATAGGCTGACGGAGGAGACTCTACGGGCTCCCGCCCAACAGCACATGGAAGAGCAGTCTGGCAGGTGGAATTCTATTTTGTTCACATAAAATCTTTTAACGTTCATTTTTAAGTTATCATTGCATACGTAAGGTAAGGAAGGATAAACTCGTTGTAAACGAAAGGTAACATCCACGAAACCAACGCGCAATGATTGTAAATAGGAAAGAAATGATTGGGTTATGACTGATTGACCTAAGAAAGAAATGTTTGACCATCCTTAAGACAACTTGTCTCAAGACACCTCTGATTCCTTGGAAATATTTTACTCCAAGTAATGAGTAATGATGGTGATACCGCCATGGATGAGTCGGTTTCCTCAGCGCGTGTAGAGTCTTTACCCTGTGCTTGTTTGTGTTTATGGATATTACTTAAGATTTCAAGTTTATCCTAGAGGAACCGCCCGGTTGTATGGGCAGCCGGTTGGCGTATGGGTGCCCGGACTTTGCGTGATGGCTTTTTCCACACCGGTTTTTATAAATAAGGAATGGGTGCCTTTTTTTCACCCCTATATAGGTGGTCTTGAGACAAGCCAGTACTGGTCAAAGATACTTCAGAATAACAGTACCTTGTCTTAAGTCTAAAGATGTTTGTTTGCTGAAAGAATGTCTTCAATACTGTTTTCAAAGGTTGCCTTAATGAAATTCAGTTGTGAAAGTTAAAAGGAATCTTTTTTTTAATTGTGAAAAGCATGTGGTAGTAATTAAACAACACAGAAATCATGTGTGAGTGCGGGGTGGTAAGTAGGGATTGACTAAGGTTGTCAATCATGGACGGGTGGACCTGATTAGTCAGGTAACTATCCATTCCCGCACACTAAAATGTTTAGAAACTTCTTCACTTGGAAGAGGAATCCACCAACGGCTAGGCCCTCACATATGTTAGGGGGAAAAAAGTGTTGGCTAAGGAAACCATAATCTAAATGACGAAGTTATAGGGCCGGAATATTTTTTTTTGAATGTTAGTCCCGTTTCCACTGTGAGACAGGACTAGTTCTCTCTCTAGGGCAATAAACCTAAACCATTGTCAATGGTAAGGGTGAATTCCCTGGAATTTTTCTTGTTTAAGGACTTTGACTTTAGTAGACCTAGAGACCTGTCAATGGTCCCATCCCATTTTTGGTGTTGGCGGGATGGGGACCTTACAAGTGGTATCAAAGCATGGCCTAATAAGATCCTAACCTTAGGAGGGAAAAAGTTGAAAAAATAAGGACAAGTTATATTGTGAGGACAAGGGTAACACCAGACACGGCCAAGGGTCAGGATGGACATGCACTCAAGGGGGTCCCTATACTTAGGAAGCCAAGGGCCTATATAGGGCATGGTTGGGTGGAGATTAGCATGTTCAGTCCCCATGCCCTTTCATTGTTATCATAGCTCAAGGAGGGAGCAACCATGGAGGAGGGGAAGAAGCATGGCCTTCTCTCTCTCTCTCTCTCTCTCTCTCTCTCTCTCTCTCTCTCTCTCTCTCTCTATCTATCTCGATCTCACTCATGAAGCATGCAACGAAGAAGCATGGAATTTTCTCTCGTTCTCTCTCTCCCTCGATTTCAGTAGTAGCAAGTCGTGTCATGCATGGTCTTGCATATCATGCAAGCCGTGGTGTTCACGGTAGGGGGACGAGGAACACTGGGTGCATAAGCTCTAGACAGGCGGGGACGACGAAGACAGGAGCCGTGTGAAAGCACCCCTAGCAGAGGGAAGCGAGGCAGATGGGCTCTATGGATTCGCCTTGCCCTGCTCTGTCTTGTTCAACACTACGACCGCCTCGGGTTCAGGCTCTGCAGCGCATGGTCATCGACTCTTTTCCTACGCAGGCAGTAGAGAACGCCATTGCTTAAGAGCTTTTTGGTTTTCACACAGAAACGCCTTAAGGCCATTGGCCTTGGGAAATTAAAAAAATAAATAAGGGAGGGTGTCCGCGGGCTCACCCCCCCCCCAATTTTCATCTCTTCGTTTATGCTTCACGACACCATAACAAGCCACCGTATGGGGACGGAGCAATATGGATCTTCAACATGCAGATTTTTTTTTGTAAACCTAAGAAATTCACAATAATTATCGAGTGTGAATTTCGATTGCAGCGGATTTCTCGAATGCAAGACAGTAGACGCACTGACGCCTTTCCCACAACACTCTGCAAGAGGCAAGAAACATGCAAGGCATGCAAAGTACATCGGTCATGAAAGCGACCAGCTTGTCATAGGATAGGAAGATTCATCCAAATGCCACTGCATAAATTTGACATGCAAGGGAGGTACGCATCTCAATACGGTTTACAATTTTTGTGTTTGACTAAAGTTTCAGGCAAAACATGCACGAATGGTTGTCGCGAGGTTGCTACCAATTGGTACTGTCATCCAATTGCATTCAGGAAAGTACAGGCCATGCCTACAATTGGTACGGTACAGATGTTGGCATGGCCGACTAATTTTTTTTCGTTTACGCTTTGTTTGTGCCATTACGGTAAATGTTTATATGCCTTGGGTACGGCATTTTGCTCGACAAAGCCACAAATTGGTGGGAATTACTTTCGGTATACCACCGTCATAAGCTGCACAATGGTGCTTCCATCATGTTTTCACAACGGAACAAGGCTCCAACAAGGCAAAGTTACATAGCGAGTACGGGCTAGGCAAGCATGGTCTCTGACTTAGGGGAAGCAAGGATTCCAGAAGGAGGGATCCATATCTACATATATGTCCAAGACAATATTTACGTCTATATCAAGGACAATGTCATCAAGACAAGTAGGTACACAGTATATATTTTGCAAGTTTTTTTGGTTTTTAGTATATGGGGCCAATTCAACAAGGTCGATTATCAGTAAATACTCGACAAGGTCGACTTTCTTTTGCTCTGTAAATTGGCAAGAATATCTGTTCGCTATGAGCATAGAAGTATTTATGTGAAGCACGGCTTTCATAATTGCTCCATTTTGTATTGAGACTTTGCACGTTTGGCATATGGTATGACCATACAAAATTGGGAAGAAATAGGCAATGTGGTTGCAGGTTAATTCATATTGCAAGTTATTTCATTATGTATCAAACAAGTGTATAGGATATATGATGGCGTCTGTGCAGATATGGCTATAAGCCATTTTGGAATGAGTTTTAACTTCCAAATTTCATGACAACTGGTTGCAGCAACAACAAACAGGTTAGCCAAGTTTAAGTTTTTCTTAGTTTTTTTCCTATTTAAACTTTACTTGGCAATTAATCACATTGTGCAAAGCAAAGTGCTTTGGCAATTTCATATGAAGCAAGGCTTCGGGGAACTAGCAAAATAGGGAATATCAAAATCCCTACCAGTCTACATTGTGCAAGGCACTCATGGTTTTGCTTCTCACGGTTGAGGCCATCACTCTCAGCAAGGGCTTACCATACTGGATGCAAGGCATGCTACTTAGGTGGATTCAATTCTACCGCCTCATAAATTACGCTTCCGCTATCAAACTTGCAACTTTGTAACGGAAAGACTAAAAAAAGGGATTTTTTATTATGATTGTTGTTTTCTATCAACACACAACGACACTAAAAGGAACCTAACTCTAGGACTTACTTTACGGGCAAAGTGCCGATGCTAAGTCGTCCTCATACAATCACGACCCCTGCATGGTAGGTGGGTTGGAATGAGTTTTCTATTTTTCTGTTACCTCTCTTGATGAGAGAGTCGTACCTAAAAACTGTGGAATGCTTATACGATCAGCTGCAATTTAGACATAAGATGCGTAAGAGCAAACAGCTTAAGGAAATTTCCTCACCCCAGCATGCTCATGCTCTCTCTCTCTTTCTCTCTCTCTTTACGGGAATAATGCAAATCGTCTAGGAAGCTTTTGATACATGTTCTGCTCGTGAGTCAGCCTGAGCCAAGGCGCTCTACCTCTCAGCTAAAACGTGCCTAAGATGATACTCAAATTAGTTTGCATCGGTTCGTTCACTGAACACTAATTTGCATAATGGCTATGAGCCACATTGGCTATGAGCCATTGTCAGGCCAAAGGTAAGACCTAACTATTGGCATTCTCTGGGTGATTGTTCTCAAGATCGAACAGATCCACCCGAGGAAGTACATATTGACGTCACTGGACAAGCAAGAGTCTTGTCATTACGAATGTCTAGGGTGTCATGTTTGCACTACATGTTTTCAGTGCGACACTCAAGTTGAGTTTTTGATAATCTTTAACTTACAGCAGCTCATCTCTAACCAAGGAAGTATCGATGCAGCAATCAATTGAGACAGCATGGCTGTCCGTACGAGCTACTCTTGGTCTCTCTCTCTATAGCGCTACGAGTATCTATGGACGCAATTGTTTTGGGGTAAGCCCCACGGGTGCTTACTAAATCACCCCATAGTCATGGAGGATCATAGTTGATCTATTCTCGTTATACTTTCAAGGAAAGAAGTCCGCACTGTACCACACGGTAGAAAACGAATTCACCTTCTCAAGTTGATTCCAATCATTTCGGTACACGGTTGACTATGTTGGTTACCATTACCTACTAATCGAGTAGTTTCTACAAAGGGTCTTACCAAAGGGTTTGACCACGTAGATTCTAATTTAAGGGTTTGGATTGCAAAGGCAACATCCAGGGTTTCTAGTGCAATGTTGCTTATTTTTTCACACGTGGACGACGTGTTCCTCTGTAATTGAATACGAGTAAGTGAACATTCAGTTCAATCTCCATGTACACATCTATTGATTTAGTGTTATTCCAGTTTTTAGTATGCATTGCTTGGTTTTTTCAAGTCGTTTAACTACGCTTGAATATTTTAGGGCCATGCCAAGGGCATGTCAAACAAAGTATTTTGGACCGTAGTGTCCAATGTACATTATGCTATTATGAATCCACTTGTAGGATTCAGTTTGGCACATGTTGTCACGTGGGATACAACATGGTCTAGGGACTCAAGGAGTTCGGCTTAGCCAGTGTGGAGCAATGAATGAGGGTCCCTCTCACTCTTGTCGTAGAGTGTTTAGAGTTACCTCCACACACAAGTACATCTTGTACTTAAAGGATGTTCTTTTTTACACATCCTCACATGAGGCATATTCCACATATGGAGAATATGAGTCTCTGGAATGACACTGACGCCACTATTTCCAATATGCAAAGTCCCTAGGTGCTGGTCAAATCTGTATTCTAGACCATTTTTAGCACGATGTATTAGGAGCATTTTCAGTGGCCAAAAATTGTCGGATACTTAGAATGAATTTTTCAGCTACAAGTATTGCTAAACAACATTACAGATGGTTGTTTATACATATAGCAACACTCCAAGTTTTTAATAAAAAAGTTTCTTTTTTTGTACCTAGAAGTAATCATTGTTTCACCTTCTATTATGGTTTAAACATTTCAACAAGGCTTGAAATTGATTACCACTGAAAGTATTTAATTTCTGTTTGGAACTATTTACATTTCTCTTTACTACGTGCTACGCACATCACATTTTCATAAGTATTGGCAAGGATAATCAGGGATATACAGCTTTGGATCTATTTTTGCTAAATGCATGCACACTAGCTGTTATGGGCCCTAGTGTTTAGAAAAGGCTGATTTGGAATGGCATGCATATTCCTCAAGTTGTTGCTTATGAATCATTTTTCACTCTAAGTGCAGTATCTCTATGAGATTACTTTTTAGGTCTACCAATCACCAATAGAGGTCATGGCTCGGTTTGGATGCTTGTAGACTTTTTCAAGTTAACCACGAGGGTTATTCATTCCATTGTTGATTTCTCAGCAATGTGGTACGATATTGTGATCCCCGTTTACTAGACATCTAGAACGACTGGCTATAAAGCATGAGGGAAACACACTTCAGTACTGTTACTTGTCCAAGGGGATATGTAGATTACAAAGTGTAATCTTGTGCTAAATGATATGCAAGTGCGTACGTTAGCACCACATGATCCAATTAGTAAGAATTTATCGCTCTACTTGGAGTTTGCTTATCATCAGTTTAAGCATGTTTGCGAGTAGGTGTAGTCTCTTCATGTTTAAATCAAGTTCTCAACCTTGAACACTAGTTATAGTGGGGTTATTTACTGGAACTTGGAAAACAAGTCAAGGACTTAAACTTGGCTGATGAGTTATGTCAGCAAGTTACTTTCATGGAAAGTAACAAGAGGTACTCTTTTTGGTACATCTTTGTAGCGATAAACTCGTTTACCACGCTCATGAGTGTTGTAAATGGAGTCTACACACTATGTTTGGATAGGAACTGGTACCATCAAATGGTTACAAATGGACAACAATGTAGAAAACCAAGATGTTACTCTTGGTTTCATTGAACCTCCTACTTAACCGGGTTCCGCTCAAAGGAACCATTGGATCCATGAGGGATATCCATCCAGCTTATCAAAAGTTTGTGATTTTCAACATCATGTTCGAGGCTGCTTGCAGCTCTAGTAACTTTGTACTTCACAAGAGCATCATGCAATTATTATATGTAATGTTTTCCCCTCCTCCTACATGGGGAATCAGCTGGTCACAGTTTGACGGAATTTTCCTGATTGATGTGGGACAGGTAGAAGGGTTGGCACTCAATCTAAAAAGACTCAAGTGGGAAGAAGCACTTCGGACCATCGAAGTTTTCTTTTTCAATGGGACTGAAGATCCAGATCAGACCATTATTACAGATGGGGTAGAAGTGTCACAAAATTAGTGGGTATATGATCAGGTAGCCAAAGTAATATACCTAGGTAGGATCAAGCCTATGAGGGTAGGCCCAAAATTTAGGGGACCAAAAGATGTTATATTTTTTGATCCCCTGTCAGACCCACCAGTGGTGAAGAGGATGTTGATTTAGAGAATTACACATTGTATATAGCATGAGTCCATCTTGTATATAGTATGAGTCCATCTTGTACATAGTATGAGTCCATTTGTACATAGTATGAGTTAGTGTTGTATTAACCTTTGTATATACCATGGTTTTATGACATGCTTGTGTAGTTTAATTGAGATGGTGATAATGATTGTTAGATTTCTATTTTCATTGTTTTAAAAGTATATAGCTTGCATGAAAAAACAAAAGTAGTGTAATCACTAAAAGATTTTCATTAATTACAAACGAAGGGAAATGCAAAAAGTCTCTATACTCCCACCTAGGAAAAGAAACTACTGTTAAAACAAGTTCAACTCCCAACTTTCAAGGGAGAAGGAACCAACTTAGAACGTGATGCTGAAGCCTAGCTCGACGCCATGGATGATTATTTCTTCGCAGCAAGAACTGCTTCAAAAAATCAGGCAATGTTAGGAATGTTTCGACTCACCGGAGATGCCAAACTCTGGTGGAAACAATACTGTAGAGATAACCCTTCCATTAGTCCCTCCTAGGAAAGAATGAAGCAGGCAATGAAAGAAAGATATCTTCCTCCAGCTCACCAAGCTATTAAAATGAATGAATTCTTCGCCTTGAAATAGTTAGGGCTTACTTTGGAAGAGTACTACACCAAATATGTGTCTTTACAACGTTACATGACCAATGACTATGGAACAACAGATTGCTCGTTTCTGTCAGGGTCTAAACAAACCTTTAAGTAACCGTTTGGAATCTATGAGACCCATCTCTATTCAAGATGCTCTTCTAAGAGCTAAACCACTTGTAGATGAAGGAAACCCCCCTGCAAGGAGCTATTACAACTACAATAACTTTAGAGGAAGAGCAAGGGGAAATTATAACCAAGGAAATCAACGAAGGGCAGTGTCAGCTGCAGCCACTATAGAGCAGACTTTTCCAAAAATCGGATGCTATGGATGCAATAGAATGGGACACTACAGAAGTCAATGCCGTGAGGGGAAAAATCCCCGAGTTGCTATCGGAACCACTACTCAGACTCAGATAGAACAAGGAAATAATCAAAGAGGTAGAGGAAATAGTGGACAAGGCAGAGTAAGAGGTAGAGGAGCCATATCTTATGCTGCAATAGGAGAGCCTACCTTGCTGGATGAGGAAGATGAAAGAGCTACTCTTTTGCCACCATTGATAACCCTGGAGCTCGGCAACAATATGCTATCATCCAAACCACTACAAACAGAGAAGGTGAAAAATTTGAACTACTTATAGATTGTGGTAGCACACAGTCTTTTCTCTCCCCTAAATGTTTAAGGAAACTTAAATTGAACCAATATCCCACCAAGAAATTAGTGGTAGAACTAGCAAATGGGAAAGAGGTTCTATCTCAATTTACATCTCGCGAAGTTGAGTTTAAACTAGGGGGAACCCTAACTTCATCTTACGTTCAGACTCTACCAGTAGGAATCTATGATTGTATTCTAAGAATGGATTGGTTAATAAAAAATCAAGCCCAAGTTCACTGAGCTCAAGGGAACTTAAAATCACTTAGGTGAAGAAACATTAGTACAAGGATCAAATGGGAAGCCTAAGGTTCATTTAGTTAAGGCTAGTCGACTTCTGAAGGGGTTACGCAAGGGGCACTGGATCTTTGTAGTAAAACTTAATAAGGTGGATGATTCAAGGGACAACACAACTCCAGAATGTCTTAAGGAATTTTCGGATATATTTCCGAAAGATCTCTCAAATTTACCTCCTCCAAGGGATATAGACCACAAAATAGAAACCTTTCTAGGTAGTAAACCAATTTCAAAAAGACCCTACAAAATGTCCCTCCCTGAAGCTATTGAAAAGAACAGCTTCGTCAGCTCATTGAACAGGAATTCATAAGACCAAGCATTTCACCTTGGGGAGCGCCTATTCTGAAGGATGGATCTTTACATCTCTGCATCGATTATAGGGGACTTAACCAGGTATCGGTAAAGAATAAGTACCCTATTCCTCGCATCGATGAATTGCTTGATAGATTACATGAAGCCAAGGTATTCACAAAAATTGATCTCATATCAGGTTACCATCAAATCCGGATTAAGGAGGCAGATATTTACAAAACTGCTTTCAACACCCTGTATGGGCATTATGAGTTCATCGTGATGTCTTTTGGTCTTACGAATGCTCCACTTTTAACCATCTCATGCAGGATATATTCAGAGAATATCTGGATGATTTTGTGTTGGTGTTTTTCGACGATATCCTAGTATATCCCAAGGATGAAAAAGAGCATGAAGGCCATGCACGTAAAGTACTTCATCTTCTACGCCAACATCAGTTATATGCCAAGATGAGTAAATGTGTGTTTTTCACACCCGAAGTTAGTTATCTTGGTTTTATAATAAACCTGAAGGAATTTTAGTAGACCCCGCAAAGATCAAAGATATAATAGACTGGCCACAACCCAAAACGGTCAGTGAGATTCGAGGATTTTTGGGCATTACAGGATGGTATAGAATCTTTGTCAAAGATTATGCAGTTATCACGCACCCTTGACGCAACTACTTAAAAAGACAGCCAAACTTACATGGGGAAAAGAACAGGAGGATTGTTTCATCAAACTAAAACAAAAAATCACATGAGTCCCTGTACTCAAACTTCCTGACTTCACTCGAGTTTGAAGTAGTAACAAATGCCAGTGGTCTTGCTATAGGAGGAGTTTTAAACCAAGAAGGAAGACCAGTCTCCTTTACTTCTCGAAAATTAAGAATCCACGAGCTGAATTATCCAACTCATCATCTGGAACTCCTAGCTGTCATCCATGCTCTAAAACTCTGGAGGCACTATCTTCTAGGAGGGAAGTTCCACTTAATCACCGATCATCAGAGTTTAAAATGAATTTTCTCACAAGCAATACTAAACATGAGGCAGGGAAGATGGATAGAACTCTTACAGGAATATGACTTATGACTTTGAAAGCCGTAAGGTTTTTCTTGGGGCTATTTCCACAGTCGACAATCCAATCCTAAACAAGGTTAAGGAAGCTTCCCTGGAAGATAAGGATTATCAAAAACTTCTACAGGTTATCAATCAGCAGGACCTAAAAGAGAAAGACAGAAAGACAGAATCAAGGATGATTCACTTGAGGATGGGCTTCTCTATTATAAGTATTGGCTTTACATTCCTAAGAATTCAGTATTAAAGGAGTTAATCCTTTATGAAGGACACAACGCTCCAGTTGCCGACCATCCTGGTTATGCAAAGACCCTTAATGCCATAAGGAAAAGCTATTTCTGGCTAGGAATGAAAGGAGATATACTTCGTTACCTCAGACAATGTCTTTCTTGTCAAAGGATTAAGGCTGAACGAGTAATGATGCCAGGGAAACTTCAACCTCCGGACATTCCTCAAATGAAGTGGGAACTCATTAGCATGGACTTTGTAACAGGCCTTCCCACTGTTCAAGGGGGTTACGACTCCATTATGGTGGTAGTGGATATGCTGACTAAAGTATCCCATTTGATGCATGTAAAAACAACATACACTGCATTAGACATAAGCAGTCTCTTTATCAAAGAGATCTTCAGATTACACAGACTTCCTAAGAGAATAGTCAGTGACAGAGATGCAAAATTCACTTCAAAATTTTGGAAAGCTTTATTTGAATCCTTAGGTACCCAGCTATGTTTCAGTACATCCTATCACCCTCAGACAGACGGCCAGACGGAAAGAGTGAATCAAGTTATTGAAGACATCCTTAGAGCCTATTGTTGTAGAGAACCCCGGAAATGGATCCAATTTCTTCCTCTGGTGGAATTCGCCTATAACTCATCCTTTCATAAAAGCATTGGGATGTCACCATTTAATGCTCTTTATGGGCATGAATGTATATCACCCCTAAAATTTTCTGACCCTACTACAAGAGTAGAAGCTTCAAAGTAAATGTTGGAGGAGATGGATGCCCAAACCAAAGCCATAAGACAAGACATTCAGGCATCCAAGGACCGCCAAAAACAATATACTGATCAAAGACGGTCTGATCGGTTTTTCAAACAAGGGGATGAAGTATTTCTTAGGGTACGGCCAAAGAGAAGCACTTTATCCTTGGGAAAATACAAAAAACTAAGCCCCAGATATTGTGGACCTTATGAAGTGATTAAAGTAATCAGTGATCAAGCTTACAAACTAAAACTACCCGAGCACCTCAAGGTCCATAATGTATTCCATATCAGTCTTCTAAAACCCTACATCCCAAATCCAAATCACACTCTAGATGAAGAACAGATTGTGATGCAGAATTAGGGAATTCTTGAACTCCAACCAGATTGTATTCTCGACACAAGGGAAAGGAGTCTACGAAACAGAGTTATCACAGAACATTTAGTAAAATGGAAAGACTACCCTACTGAAGATGCCACCTGGGAGCATGAAGTATCACTTCGCAAAGATTTTCTCTATTTCGGTTGAGATGAGGACATCTCAATTCCTTAAGTTGGGGTGATTGTAAGGTTTTCAGTTTCTGAAACCTTAAAAGTTGGGGTGATTTTAAGGTTTTCAGTTTTTGAAACCTTAAAATTTGTACAAAGCTTGTAAAAATTAACTTGAAAACCATTGTTGAATGATTGAATCATGGCTGATATTGGTATTTCTGGAATCATAAGCAGAGCTTTACTATGGCTAGTAATTTTCAGAATTAGAATCCGCTAAAAACTAGAAAAGTTACGGGCCTTGGAAGGTTACACTAGGAATTCAATTAATTTATAAAAATTGGACGGTTTCATTAATTATTATTAACAAAGACTTTCTTATCCTAAGGTTCTAGAATTAACTGATATTCCAATTTTCATCATTAGACCAATAAAATCAACCAAAATCGATTCTGGAAGATATGGGGGCAGTGTGGAGCTGGGGGGAACCTGCCAGGGACTGAAATAGTAGCAGTTGGTGCCACCTTGAAGCTCGGGGCCTGCTTGGGGTGTCAAAACCTGCCAAGAACAGCCTGGGGCCTAGAAAAACTATAAAAAGATCCCCTTTCCTTCATAAAAATTTAGACTCGGAGCCTTGACACACTCTCTATCATCTAGAGAGACCGCTACGCAGAAATCACTAGAGATCAAGCTCTAGTTGATTAAATTAAACGGTAATTAGCCTAATCCTTCTTAATTAGCAAGGCTAGATTAACCTATTTTCTTAATAAATTAAAGATTAATCCTTTGTATACTCAAAAATCCTCTCTTAATTAAATATTCTCTGCTGATTGTCGTAATTAAACTTAGGGATATTAAGCTAATTAATTATTATATAATATTAGAGCTGAAATTGTCCATATTAACCATAAATTAATGGGAATTACATTAATAAAGTTTAGATTATGTTGATATAATTATCAAAACTACATTGGACTGTCATTAAGCTAAGAAAATTATCTTATAGTTTTTTGAGTAATTGTCATAATTAAAGTAGCAAAATTACACTATTTTTAACAGAAAAATAAAGGGAAAATAATCAAATTAATTCAAAATGCTTTGAGCTAGAGGTTAATTACATGCTAGGTAACTGGTGATAATTATGTTAATCTCACATTTTTAACTTTCCTAATTATTTTAGCAAAATTACTTTGTTTTTAGGACAAATTAAAAGGGGGAAATTAGCAAATTGATTCAAAATACTGTGAGCTATCTATCAGAGGTTGATTACATGTTAGGGGACCTATTATAATTATTTTAAACTCAAATAATTAATTTACCTAATTATTTTAGCAGAATTACTCTTTTTTTAGGACAAATGAAGAGCGGAAAATTAGCAAATTGATTCAAAATGCTTTGCGCTAAATATTAGAGGTTAATTACATGTTAGGAAACCTGTGATATATTATGTTAACTTGAGATTATTAATTTTTCTAATTATTTTAGGAGAATTGCTCTATTTTTGGGACAAATTAAAATGGGGAAATTAGGAAATTGATTCAAAATGCTTTGAGTTCTTTATCAGAGGTTAATTATATGTTAGAAAACCCATGATAATTATGTTAACCTCAAATAAATAATTTACCTAATTACTTTAGTTGAATTAATCTATTTTAAGAACAAATTAAAAGTGGGAAATTAGCAAATTGATTTAAAATGCTTTGAGTTATTTATCAGAGGTTAATTACATGTTAGACAACCCATGATAATTATGAAAAGCTCAAATAATTAATTTAACTAATTATTTAAGCAAAATTACTGTATTCTAGGGACAAATTAAAAATGGGAAATTAACAAATTGATTCAAAATGCTTTAAGTTATTTTTCAAAGGTTAATTACACCTTATGAAACCCCTGGTAATTATGTTATCCTTAGATAATTAGTTTATCTAATTATCTCATTAAAATTACATTATTTTTAGGGAAAAATAAAAGGGAGAAAATATTAAATTAATCCAAAAACCTTTGATATAATTATCGAAGGTAGAACACACCTTGAGGAATCTGTGATAAATACTCCAGCCCCAGATAAATAGTTTAAATATCTATCTTCATTAAAAGTATCAGATTTTGCGTATAAAATAAAGAAAAGAAATTAGTATATGAATTTATCTAACTACCAAATAAATACCTGAGGTCCAAAACCACTATTTAAGGGTGGGAAAATTATCGCAACATAAATGGTTGGTATAACAAATTACTATCAGTAAAATTTTGCCTAAATTAAACCATAAGTATAGGAGGGAAAGGTCATAAATCAAATTTATGAAAATATCTAAAGATAGAACATATCCAATTACAATTTAGGGTGAGTAATCCATTAGTCGATAAAAATTTATAATTTACTAAGGTTTAAAAAATAGAATATAGACTAAGGATAAACCTAGTTAAAGGGCTTCCCTAATTAAATGGTAATTATGGAAAATTACTTATAGTATAAAGAAGCTACAAGAAGAATATCTCATCCAATTAACTATCAAGGATATCTACTTACTCCAAAAATCCTTATTTTTGGGTAAAAAGAGAAAAAAAGAGATTATTCAAGTAAACTTCTAATCGATTAAGTCTTTTTATAAGGCTGCCAACATGGCTCCAAAGAGAACCATGGGAAATCCTCTTACCGAGGAAGAGGATGTTAGCAACAAAAGAAATAAATCCACTAATGACCATGAGACTGGGACTAGCCATAGGCTGATGGAGGAAAGTCTACGGGCTCCTGCTCAACAGCACATGGACGAGCAGTTCCAGGTGGATTTCTATTTTGTTCACTTAAAATCTTTTAAATCTCATTTTTAAGTTAGCATTGCATACGCAAGGTTAGGAAGGATAAACTGGCTGTATACGGAAGGTAACTTCCACGAAACCAACGAGCAATGATTGTAAATAGGAAAGAAATGATTGGGTTATGACTGATTGACCTAGGAAAGAAATGATTGGGTTATGACTGATTGACCTAGGAAAGAAATGATTGGGTTATGACTGATTGACCTAGGAAAGAAATGTTTGACCATCCTTAAGACAGCTTGTCGCAAGACACCTCTGATTCCTTGGAAATATTTTACTCCAGGTAATGAGTAATGATGGCGATACCGCCATGGATGAGTCGGTTTCCTCAATGCGTGTGGAGTCTTTACCCAGTGCTTATTTGTGTTTATGGATATTATTTAAGATTTCAAGTTTATCCTAGAGGAACCGCCCGGTTGTATGGGCAGCTGGTTGGCGTATGGGCGCTCGGACTTTGGGTGATGGCTTTTTCCACCCCAGTTTTTATAAATAAGGAATGGGTGCCGTTTTTTCACCCCTGTATAGGTGGTCTTCACACAAGCCAGTACTGGTCATAGATACTTCAGAATGATAGTACCTTGTCTTAAGTCTAAAGATGTTTGTTTGCTGAAAGAATGTCTTCAATACTGTTTTCAAAGGTTGTCTTAATGAAATTCAGTTGTGAAAGTTAAAAGGAATCATTGTTTTAATTGTGAAAAGAATGTGGTAGTAATTAAACAACACAGAAATCATGTGTGAGTGCGGGGTGGTAAGTGGGGATTGAATAAGGTTGTCAATCATGGACGGGTGGACCTGATTAGTCAGGTAACTATCCATTCCCGCGCACTAAAACGTTTAGAAACTTCTTCACTTGGAAGAGGAATCCACCAACGGCTGTGCCCTCACATATGTTAGGGGGAAAAAAGCGTTGGCTAAGGAAACCATAATCTAAATGACGAAGTTACAAAGCCAGAATAAGTTTTTTTTATTTTAGCCCCGTTTCCACCGCGAGACAAGGCTAGGTCTCTTTCTACGGCTATAACCCTAAACCATTGTCAATGGTAAGGGTGAATTCCCTGGAATTTTTCTTGTTTAAGGACTCTGACTTTAGTAGGCCTAGAGACCTGTCAATGGTCCCATCCCATTTTTGGTGTCGGTGGGGTGGGGACCTTACACCTATAAAAGAGTGCATAATTTAGAGTAGCACTCACATAGCACAATGTGCCTCACACTACATCCAAGTGCTATGTGGTTGGAAGACAATTCCCATTACTTCAATTGATGACTCCTCACTTGTGTAAGACTCTTATTTATCATAAAATCTCTCATCATTGTCTTGATCCTCATATGTACTTGTCTCATAGCAAATGCTAGATTGTTTACTAAGCTTCATGTCATAAACAATCATTTTAACTTTTTGGAGAACAAGTTTACCAGTACGCCACTTTTGATCTGCATTCACCTCCACCAACCAAGGCCTTCCACTGAAGGATAAGAGAATAGCCCTCCCCCTTGGATGGCATAACATAAAATTCCAACCTTGCAAAAATATTTAAGACAATAATTTGAACATCCTTTATGATTCCAAGACATTTAACTTTGGAGTTGTTAGCCAAATTTGCATGACACTCTCATGATTCTGTAATATCCAAACCCAGTCTATGCATCATCCATTTAATGATTACACACACTTTTGCACCCCCATCTACATAAACATTTGACACCCTCTTTACTTTTACATATGCTTATACTACAGGATCTATATCTTTTGGGGTACTTGACTTTATGAACTTAACAACTTTATCTCCTCTCCTTTTGGGAATCCTTGTGCTAGCCAATTTGGGCCATTGACGACATATTGAGGAAGAAAGATGCATGAGTTGTGGCCAAGCCATGTTAGGTCATTCAGTTTTTAGCTCTTCCATTACATTATAGGGTTCAAGGTCCTTACCAAGAGGAAAGCCATCCATGCTGATGACTCTACGAGGTTGCCTTGACTTCTCCTTACTGTTACTCTCTACTTCATCATCTTTGACCTTCTTCTTTCCTTCCTTTGGCTTCATAGAGCTTTCATTTTCCATTGCTTCATCCTTTCCTTGATTTTTTGTTCTCCTAATTGTCAGCATGACATTGACTTCCTTTGGCTCTTCAAGCTTGATTATGTTGACCTTTTTCTCTTCCATCCTCTCTAGCATTGGTGGAACTGTAGCTATGGGTTGAGGAGGTGGATGGGCTCTTCTAAATATGGTTGGAGGTTGTTAAGCGGCATCAAATTGGACTATTTGTAGAGGTTTTTGAGGAGGGTACATGTCTCTAAGAATCCTTCTTGGATATGGAAAATGGCACATACCATGACCCGTTTCATTACAATTCCAACACCTTATCTCTTGAGTAACTTGTCCTCCCCTTGTTGATGCTTGCACTTTTGTAGACGATCCTCTTGAGAGTCACCACTTTTGGATACCATTCTAGCTTGTACATCATCTACACATTTGGGGCTCACTCCCTCTTCTCTATCTTTTACACATTTTGACTTGTGCTCATGGTAGGCTAGCTTTTTGAACTTAAGTGTGCCTATTTTTGTGCTTCTTCAAAATTTTGTGGAAATTTTGTCTTTGCCTTCTCTTTTAAGGTTGGAAACATACCTCTCACGAACCTGTCCTTCTTGAGGAAGTTTGGGGCTCCACCTTGGCCTTGTAAAGTGTTGACCGCTGGGTCAACAACACAACATAACTCAAGTTTCGTACCAAAGTTTTATCTTTTGCTAGTTATGAAATGCTGCGGATTATGGCTATAAACGTCATTTGTAGTGAGTAGTTTTTTCTAGTTTCAGAAGCCGGGGTGCAATGGCACTTCCAAATTGTAAATACAAAGCCATTTGACCCTTTCAACCCCATTTTTGGTTAAATCTAAGGTAGCCTTAGTATATAAGGTACCTAGGTCATTTTGTAAAAGGACTTTTATCATAATAAAAACTGAGCATTGCCGTCTACTGTGTGTGAGAGAGAAAGAGAGTGAGCGTGAGCTTTATCCTCTCACTACGCCCAGCTCGCTCAACACATTGGAGATATGACTGCACCATTGCTGTAGGCTCGAGGAGAGCTACGCGACAACGCCAAGCATTCCATGTGAGACGAAGCGCACATGCCTACGCATCTACGAGCTATTTGTGGCCTTAAGTGTATCAAACGATATCTGTTTTTTGCGTGCTAGTAGTCTATAAAATTGTGGTGACATAAGCTACGCATAGGTACTCATAAATTTCAGTTTCGAGCACTTTCAAAATTCAGCTCTGTCATCCTATGCGTTTTCCGCAGATGGGTTTAGAGTGAGGGTTTTGAGAGTAGAAGCTTAGGGACAAGTGTATCCTAGTGAGGGGATGGTATTCCTTAATTTTCGTGTGAATCTGGCATGATTAGGTGAGTTACCTTCCGTATGTGTGTATGTGGCTAGGTGGCGTAGTTGAGGGCAGTGAGGTTCTTGATTGTGGTTTAGTTGGCCTTCCAGAGTGTTGTATGTGTAGGATGGTCTCAGCCTGGCAAGCTTAAGAGATTTCCTCCGTGTGCCTATCATGTCATCTGTGTCCTCGATTGACATTATGTTGATCTAGGTAGTGTTTGCATGCACTTCATGGATGTGTGAGTTGCTCCCCATCCAACATTGGCGCCGCTACCGGGGACACAAGGACCTAAGTAGGTTTCCTACTAACACTCGTTGATGGTTGCTTGATTTAGTTTCGGCTAAAGAAAGCGTTTTTCTTAAGTGGATCTGGAAGAGGATATTCCGCGATCAAGTGGATAGCCAGGAAGCGTGTGTCTTGCCGAGGGTCTGCGACTAGATAGGTTTAGTTAGGATCTGTGGATTAGAATAGTTGTTGGTGGTCGAGTGATTTGTGAGGTGATAAAAGCGGTTACTAGTCCGTGTGTGGAAATGAAGCGTTTTTCTACTCATAGATGCAAAACCCCATATGATTTGTAGGAGTAGCTTTAGGTAAGTGATCGGATTCTGATCTAGAGCTATTCAGCACTGAATTATTTGCTAAAGTGCTTGATTGCATTTGAAATCACGGAAAAGTGTGCTTTTGAGGATAAAAATGCATTAAACAAGATTTTGTGGATATTTTTGTATGACTGACTGATGCTGTGCATATAAAAGAGCATTTGCAAGGGTTCTGTGAAGAAAACCTACAATTTTGTAAACATAGGCATCCTACGCGTAGGATGTCTCAAGGGGGTTCTGGAGACCAAATTTGAAAATTCTGACTGCACCAGTGGGTTCAAAGGGTAGGTTTCACTCTAGTAACATATTGACTTGGGTGTTTTTCCCTATTTTTGTTGACCAAAAACCAAAAGGGCGGAGTCAGAAAACGTAAAATTTCAGAAAAGGCTTAAATTGAGTGATTTTTGCATGTTTTTGCAATTATGAAGCATACTTGCACTTGCTAAGAGCATAAGGAAGCATCAGGGACACTTCAGTCTCAAAAAATCAGAAGTAGACATCCTACGCGTAGGATGTCTACAGGGTGATCTGGTGGAAATTTTGAAATTCTGAGTTGACTAGTGTGTTCAGAAGGTAGGTTTTACCCTATTTTCACTAGGAAAGTGGAAATTTGACCATATCTTGACAGGATAAGGCCAGATAGAGTGAAATTGCCAGACATCCTACCCAATTTGTGCCAAAGCATTATTTTGAGACCAAAACCATAATATGGCTGCATGAACATGTCTTGAATGATATATTGCGTGACAGAAAGGGGTTTCATCTCATTTGGGTGAAAAAATTGGGTTCAAAGCGGACTTTAGCACTTCTGACTGAAAAAAGGCAAGAACAGGTAAAATTTGGGACTTTTGAAATCCAAACCAAATTCTAAGCATACCAATGGGTTGCTGACATCAAGGGGAAGCTGTGGGACAAGTGTGGGGTCAAACAGGCCGAAAAGACATCCTAGGATCTCTTCTGTGTGATTTTGGACTCTAAACAAAATTCTAAGCACACCACTATGATCAACACATCAAGGGGAAGCTACAGTGCAAGTTTGAGGTGAAACAGAGCAAAACGACATCCTACGCGTAGGATGTCTCCAAGGTCATAAAGTGGTCAAAATTCTACTTTGGCCATATAGGGAGGTTCTAAGTGTCTCAAGGATTCCAGAACTTTTTTTCAAAAGTGAATTTGGACCTTGTTTGGCCTATTTACCAAGCAAAGAAAAGAATTGTCAGACATCCTACTCTTGGAGTGCACTAGAAGCTTATGTAGCCCAAATCTTGACCTATTGGCATCCAAATTCAATTTTGAGTATACCATTGGGTTGTTGAGCACTAGGAGAATCTTGGGATCAAGTTTGGACAAAATCTGAGCAGTTAGACATCCTACGCGTAGGATGTCTCCAACTTGATTTAGGGCTCCAAACCAACCTATGAGCACACCACTGTGATCAGCACATCAAGGAGAAGCTGGGGTGAAAATTTCAAGTCATTCTGAGCAAAAAGACATCCTACGCGTAGGATGTCTCAAGGCCATTTTTAGGTCCAAATGAAATTCTGAGCATACCATTGTGTTGCTGGACTTAAGGGGAGTCTGAGGACCAAATTTTGTTAAATTCTGAGCATATAGACATCCTACGCGTAGGATGTCTCTAGGCCAGTTGTAGGATGTCTCTAGGCCACTTTGAAAAAAACGTCGTTTGAGGCCTCAAAATACATCCGCAAGTTAGGGGTGTCTCAAAGCGACAATTTGCGAGAATTGTGACGAAACGGTTGCGGTTTTGGACATAGTTTTGACTTTTCCCTAACCAAAGAACTTGAACACAGTGGACTAAGTCTACTTGAACCAAGCAAAAGCTCTTAAGCCCAGAAATCATGTCTACCCTAGATTCAAACGCAGCTTACACAAGCTTGGAGATCCCGACGATAGAGGAATATCCTCCCACAATGGATCTTCCAAACTTGCAATTGATAAAGACCCATCTTGTTGAGAGAGTTTGGATGATTGGTCATGAGAGTGAAGAACTATATAGATACATTGGCGACAATGAGGTCAATCTTTATAGGTGCTCAGATCCATACCTAGAAGAGATAACGGATTACAAGCTCTTATATGTCTACACATACGAAGTTGACTGTCAATGGATATCTATAATTGTCGACAAGTATGGACGAGAATACAGAGTTGTAGAAAGCACAAATCCACAGACTGTACTAGAAAGAGGTGGATATTTGGTCAATGAAGGACCACAAATGCCTCCACTAAACACGAGAATTCCTATAGGAATTCGAAGAAGAGAGCCACCAGGATTCCCTTCAAGAGCGATAATGAGAGAAGGATTGGGAGAGTCTCTGGTTAGACTTGCAGAAAATCGACGAGTTAGACCATCCCAAGTCCAGAAATGGGTAAACAGAAAATACTCCGGAGATAAAGACCCGAGAGATCACGTAACGGTTTTTAGAAGAGTGATTAGAGCAGAGGAAGTTTTAGATTTTGCGACACAGTTTGTGGGATTTGGATTGACTCTAGAAGATGATGCAGCTACATGGTTCGACTCGGTGGAAAAATGGGATTTTGAGACCCTAGATGAGTTGTTTGAGGAGTTTATTGAAGAATTCTCGCCAAAAGGCATTGCTCACAACACGGTCTCGCAAATCCATAGATTCAAACAGAAAGAGAATGAATCAGTACGCAAAGCATCATTACGGCTCAAGAGATATGTTAAGCTTTGTCCGAGTGCAGAATTACCTACACAAGCACGACTAATGCTGATCTTTATCCAGGGAATGAGAGATGCGGGCCTTCAGAAGGATCTGCATATGATAAGGAGGATGACGCTAAACGAGTTGATCAAAGAAGCTCTTTATCTAGTGGATAATTGTGAGGCATACAAAGAAAAGGACTTAAAGAGTCAAGGAGATGACACATCCTCTCAGCACAGTGTTTCACAGATAAGTGAGTCCATTGCCAAGCCAACGGCACCTATTGATCAAGAAAAGCTTATCGACGACTTGGTCAAGAGGTTGATTCCTCTTGTAAGGTCTGATTCGGAAGAGCCGAAGTGGTGTGAAATTGAGAGAAAATGGATGAACCATACGAAGGAAGAGTACTATTATAGCATGGAAAATGCTAGGGAGAGGTATGTACAACCTATTCCAGAAGCACCTACTCCACCTAGATACATGACGGGGAATGCGCCAAGACCAGTAGGAGTTTTAAGGCCACAGCTTGTCTTAGGACAACAACCTCCGCTGCTGCCAGGTGCTAGAATGCAAGTAGACATGAGATACATGCCAATGATGGAAGCATCAAATAAACCAACGCCAGTACCAGCTACAATGTGGTATAGCAACCAAAGTGAGTATTACCCTTTGGAGCAACAAAATGTGAGAGAAACACATGGAGTGGTGAGGCTGGTACAACCTC
Source organism: Adiantum capillus-veneris (assembly GCF_014529385.1). Taxonomy (NCBI): domain Eukaryota; kingdom Viridiplantae; phylum Streptophyta; class Polypodiopsida; order Polypodiales; family Pteridaceae; genus Adiantum; species Adiantum capillus-veneris. The sequence continues at coordinate 92,904,292 of NC_140953.1, read as the reverse complement.
CACCTCATGGGTTTCAGTCAAAAGAAAGAAGGTATGAAATGGACAAAAGGACATTGCGATTCATTGCAAATAGCGGCTTATCTAGGTCAAAGCTTGCTTATAGCCAAGAGGAAATGCTAAAAGAATCTCCTCAACCAGAGACAAATTGTCACAAAAGTCGTGACAACCACTTGATCAAACAATGTCCTCATACGGAGATCACTGAAGTAAATGCCTATTGTCTTGAGTATGGCATCACTCACTTGATCCCCGATTGCCCGAAAAAACCAAACCAAATCAGGAAAATCACGACAAATGTATCAGGGATTGTTAAGCTACCTAGTAGCTCAGAAAATGAAAATGTCGTACTAGTTCAAGTGGTTACGAGAGCACAAGCTCAAAAGAAAGTTGATGAGAATCCAGAGACAAAGAACATGAAAAGTGACATGAGTCCAAACACAGATGATGGACCAAAGACAGACGCACCTAGTCAAAAAACCAAGAGCAAACGAAATAGTTGGAAAGCTAGAAAGACTAGGATGAAAGCACGTAGGGAACGAGAGCAAAAATCCCTAGCTGAGAAGCTTACCGAAGCTAAAAAGAAGATAAAACAACATGAGGAAAAGGAGGCACCTTCTCTTACACAGATGGTTAAACCTCTAGAAGAACCATCCACGGATGAGAAACCGAGAAGTGCTAGTTTAGGAGAATCTGTGTTGGCAGAGAAGGTTATTGAGACATTAGATGCCCTCTTGAAAGCCTATGATGTGAGGCTCAAAAAAAACCAAACCCAACAACACAGGTGGATGACATATCCCTATGCGGAACCGGAAAAGCAAAGGTTTGAAATGTGCCAGAAAATGATTCAAACAGCCCAAGATTTACTAGAACCACCAGTTGCAAAACCTAAGGATGTGATCCGTGTCATGCCTACACAAGTAATCCCACCAAACCAGGAACTAAAAGAGCCAGATTCTAGTCATGAGCTCAAACCAAACCTCAAAGACCCAGCATTAGAACCAAGGATAGTACTGAATACCACGGATAACTCTTCCGAGGAATTTCACCAAGCTATACCTGAGAATTGTAAAGAGGTAGATGGTCTTGACGAATTGTGGAAACAAGTTAGAGAGGCCAATGAAGCCGATGACCTAAGAAGACGAGTAGACAAGACTAGTGATGAAGGAGGAGTGTTTCTACCACCAATAGAGGAATTTGAGACTGGATCTCAAATGAATCTAGACGTGCAATCGTATTGGGGCGAGAAAGGATCTGTACAATCTATGAATAGTCAACCCCATTTGCTAAGAACACTACCGTCCTACATGGGAGAGTACGAGACCAAGTCAGATGTGGTTGCAGTCCCATCACAGAGACTGACTCCCAACAAGGCCATCGATTCAAAGGGGCTAGTAGATATTCTATCTACCCCAGTCACCTGTATAATAATGTTAGCCGAGTTGCTCAGAATAAGACCAAACATGTGGGCTAATGTGGGTAAATGTCTAGATAAATTTGGTGTAAAAACCCCAATGACTCAAATCGAGGAATGCATCAAAGAGTTGAAATGCCTCAACTAAATACTAGGCCAGTGCCATTAAACAAGGTAGGCGAGTATTACGAGGGAGAAGAGGGAAACACCACCCTTCCTATGGAATTCAATAATGTAAAAACCATGGCAATCCTTGACAGTGGAGCTGGTGTGGCCATTGCAACCAAAGAGGTTTGGAAAAAATGGGGAAAACCTGCCTTGATATCCACACGAATGACCCTGCAGCTTGCAGACGGACACAAGGAAAAGCCCCTAGGACTGCTAGAAAAAGTATTTGTTACTTCTTGTGGCATTGAATATGAACACACTTTTGCTGTTGTTGACTTTGGCAAGAAGAACAACTATGACATCATTCTAGGAAGACCATTCATGCGACAATTAAAAATGGTCCAAGATTGGGGTTATGACCATATATACCTGAGACATATGGAAACCATAACAAAGGTAAACTTGAGGGACCATAGCTATAGGGATGTGATGGGAACACCGGTCGAGGAGTTTGATTCCGCCACAGTAGCAGGATTAGAACTTCCAGCTTGGTTAGGTAAGCCTAAAGAACTGTGGATGTGTGGAGCTTCACAATGTGGTAGCTTGAAACGTGAGGAATGTATCCTAGAGCGGGTTATAGAGGATATAGACTATATCCTCAAACCATTTCCTGAAGAAGAGTTAGAGCCTTTTGGATGGGAACACATCTTGGCTACTCTGGACGTGTGCGCCGTGGAGGATGCTCCCACAACAAAGTTTTGTGATGAAAATGGCTATGATGTCGTTCCTTATTTTGCAGTGAGTGTAATCCAGGAAAACGAAGAGATCCAGACATCAACAAGCTCTCGAAATAAGGAGCAAACAAAGAAATGTGGAGAATCAAAAGATGAAGAAGAAGACGAGTTCTATGACTCTATAGAACACTTCAAGCTTCAAGAAGATCAACGACCCAAGAATCAATGTCATCGCTACACGAATAAAGTGCATCAAAAGTGGATTCCAAAGTCCTCTGTGAAGACACAGCCACCACAAGCATCCTCATACATGGATCCTAATAAGGATGCAAAGACTCAGCTAGGAGGAATACGACCAGAGAAACGAGCTAACAATGCTCTAATCAATGGGCTAGAAAAGTCCTCCAAGAAACTATCACCCACGAGCAAATAAACAGTAACTTTCCACTACCAGCCAAAAAATCAAGGGAAAGTATAAGAAGTCAACCTTGCTGAGGATAGTAGCGATAGTGATGAATTTTACAACATCCCCTATCATCAACTCAGGCCATCACTATCACCAACCCCTTCAACAACAACCATGACAGGTCAAAAGAACAGGACAAGTCTAAGCCAAAAAGCTCGACAAATCTGGATACCAAAAAGCCAGATCGGCCAAAAACACATATGGATCAAGAAGACAAAGATCTCTAATGACAAATCACAAGATCCAACACCAAAACCAAAACAAGGAAAGCGTGCACGAACGGGTAAGAATATCACAAAGTCACAAGCTTTCACAACTCAAGTTTGGGCTCCAAAGAAGTCGATTCAAGCACAAAAAAGATAGGAATTCATTTGGATTCCAAAACAACCACAGTATCAACTTTCAAAGCCTGAATCCCATCCCCAACCAAGCGTACAAGGGCTGAAGCAAAGACCACTATCGACTCACACAACAAAAAGGTGGATCCCAAAGAAGTCTCTTCAAACACAAACGAAGCACGGGCAAGTATGGGTTCCTAAAGGAGAGCTAGCAACAAAACAGCCAATAATCGCAAAGAAATGGGTCCCAAAGAAGAACAAGAAAACTGTTGTCAGTGCATCGCCGCTTGAATTCTTACAATTCTTCCTACGATTACAGTACAGTTAGAAGAGAGGAATTCGCTTCAATAAAGCAACGATACAGGAGCTTCAAAGACCATTACATTGCTTAGAATAGGAAGCCTCGCCAACAAATGCCAATAAGAAAATTGCTTATACCCACATCTTGCACAACATAAATCTTTTCCATGCATTGACTGTGTATGCATAATAGGGCTACATTACAAGGCCTGCATAGGCACAACTTTTAATTGCCCAAGACAACACATACCCTTTGCGATACCCTGTCGTAAAGGATGGCTCCAAATAGGAAGGGGGAAGGCATTCTGAATGCGGACCTAACATTATGACTATTAGAGGGCAATGTTTTGTGAGATGCACTGAATTTTTGCATTTTATTGTGATAACTTTTTGAATAAATTTAGAGTATATGACCTCATAGTAGTGTTACAGAGGAGTATGGGGACAAAATCCATATATGAGCCCCTAGGGACATGTGTATAGTGTACATAGCATTTAGATTTCTATTTGAATGATTTTTCTTTTGTTGAGTTGTTTTAAGATTTTCTTTGTTTATTATAAAATAAAAAATTTTAAAAATCCATAATCCACATGAAGAAAAGACTGACGAGAGGCCTGAGCACTACAAAGAGAAGAAGGTACAGGAAAACGATGAAACTTCACGAAGTATGTCTCAGCAGCCACTACTACAACCGAGGAACTTGTCACAAAGCAGTGTCAACATGCAACCGACAAGTCATAAAAGTCAGAATCAAGTGGCTAAGCCACAAAATCAGTGAGGTGTTAGTCCCAAAGCTTCAAGTAATATTCTCTGTGGTCTAAGCGTCTTAGCTATTCTAGGTACTGCTCAAGCTGGAAGAGTTGAGCATATTTACGTTGTGTCGCTCATGCTGGTATAGGTGAGCAAAAGAGTCAAAGTCTAAGTACTGAAGTCTGGTGAAGTGAAGGAGAAGGTCCAAAAGACACTCACATACTCAGCACAGTGAGATATGAGTGGAGAAACTTCTACATCGAAAACCCTTCTTGGAAAGGTGGAAGCTATTGAGACATCTTTTGATGTCACACGTGCTACATTTATTCCTCGAAACACCCATCATCTCCTTCTTTCACATTGCATGCTTTTGTTGACAAATTTCTCATATGCATATAGAGTGTCCCATAATTGGCACTACATCAGGCACTCTTTCCGTGTTTCACCCAAGAACTCACCTTTCATGAACATGTACTTCACGTTAAACTGCTCAACTCCAATAAGAGCGTATACCAAAGGCATTTTTTTTCCCACCGGGCTTTTTTCCCTTTGGTCATCCAGGTTTTAGACCCTAATCTAAAAACACCTATCACCATTCTCTTGTACATACTCCTTCTACATCAAAAATAAAGAAATGCTACTCAAATCAATTGACAAATGAATTGGAGCACCAATTTCAGATCATAGCATACTTCTCCTCAATGGCGAGTTGAAGAATGGCCTACAATGACAAAGCTGCAGACAACACTAACAACATGATAACTCAAGAACAAAGAAGTCCTCAATGATAAAGAGCAGACATAAAGGTAATCAGAGGATCTCAGAAGCTTGTCCTTGATAATGCGCATCGAATGCTCAGCAGGGTTTTGAACCTCAAATTAGAATAATTAAGTCCTAGATTTGGCCTAACAGACAGACTTTGCATTGGAGTGCAACTTGGCCTAAAGAAGTTAAGGGTTTAGCCATACAATTTCTACAAAATCCTTACAAAGTTGTCATTGGCTCACAAGATCAGAAAGCCAATCACTTAATTCTACAGATTGTAGAAGTTGTTTCTGAGAATCACAAATACTCCGAATTCACAGATTTGCTGGAGCAAATGATGGATGGAGCTTTCTCTATCCATGATGATAAGAGTCAAGTTAAATGACATTGGGTTCTTTTTGAATTTAGATCTGGCAGTAGACCTATAATTATAGAAACAGATGTTGCAGTTCGGAGCGTGGATGTGAAAGACCTAAAGTTCGTCATCAATTATGATTTTCTTGAATCATGTGAAGCCTATGTACATCGGATTGGACGAACAAGACAAGCTACTGCAAAGGCTATAGTCTATACTTTCTTTCCAACAACAAAACGATAGCAAAGACCACATCGCCATCGACAATCAGGTCATGTCGGGGACGACATTTGAACGCGGAAGGGGTGAGTGTTGACCGCTGGGTCAACAACACAACATAACTCAAGTTTCGTACCAAAGTCTTATCTTTTGCTAGTTATGAAATGCTGCGGATTATGGCTATAAACCTCATTTGTAGTGAGTAGTTATTCTAGTTTCAGAAGCCGGGGTGCAATGGCACTTCCAAATTGTAAATACAAAGCCATTTGACCCTTTCAACCCCATTTTTGGTTAAACCCAAGGTAGCCTTAGTATATAAGGTACCTAGGTCATTTTGTAAAAGGACTTTTATCATAATAAAAACTGAGCGCTGCCGTCTACTGTGTGTGAGAGAGAAAGAGAGTGAGCGTGAGCTTTATCCTCTCACTACGCCCGGCTCACTCAACACATTGGAGATCCGACTACACCATTGCTGTAGTCTCGAGGAGAGCTACATGACAACGCCAAGCATTCCACGCGAGACGAAGCGCACATGCCTACGCATCTACGAGCTATTTTTGGCCGTAAGTGTATCAAACGATGTCTGTTTTCTGCGTGCTAGTAGTCTATAGAATCGTGGTGACATAAGCTACGCATAGGTACTCATAAATTTCAGTTTCAGGCACTTTCAAAATTCAGCTCTGTCATCCTACGCGTTTTCCGCAGATGGGTTTAGAGTGAGGGTTTTGAGTGTAGAAGCTTAGGGACAAGTGTATCCTAGTGAGGGGATGGTATTCCTTAAGCTTCGTATGAATCTGGCATGATTAGGTGAGTTACCTTCCGTATGTGTGTATGTGTCTAGGTGGTGTAGTTGAGGGCAGTGAGGTTCTTGATTGTGGTTTAGTTGGCCTTCCACAGTGTTGTATGTGTAGGATGGTCTCAGCCTGACAAGCTTAAGAGATTTCCTCCGTGTGCCTATCGTGTCATCTGTGTCCTTGATTGACATTATGTTGATCTAGGTAGTGTTTGCATGCACTTCATGGGTGTGTGAGTCCCTCCCCGTCCAACATAAAGATGCGGCCCACCTCTCCCACAAATTTGTAAATTTAGATTCATAGAGAGCGTAGTCACCTGATGAGACTTGATGATGTTGAAGAAGTTGCTTCCATAAGCTCTCTCAGTGTCTCCTTGACCATATTTTCTTATGAAAGTAGCACAAAGTTCATCCCATGTTTCTTTAAATGGAGGTGCAAGAGTACCATACCACACTCGAGCATCGCCTTTGAGCACCAAGGGAAAAGCCCTTAGCTTCACCTCTTCTTGATCATGACTAGCCATGAGATAAGCCATCTCCAGCTAGCCATGGATTATCTCATGACTAGCCATGAGATAAGCCATCTTCAGCTATCCCAAAAATCACAAGCATTCTCATTATGACATCCACATAAAGTTGGGAAGGAAAGTGCCATTGTGATAGTGAGAGCTTGTGATAGGGAAAGCACAATAAATCTTTACAGTTGAGAGAGATCAAAATAGCACAAAAATGTAGACGTCAGGACTCAATTCATATCTTATGACGGGAAAAATAAAAGGGCTCACAAAGGCATTGATTGCATCCAATCTCTCATACCCAATTAAGTTCCTAATTGTGTGTTGGAACCTTATCTTTGTGCTTACGATGATGTGCACAGCTTGTCCTGTGATGGTAATTAGCGATCCACTAAATCGATGACTTATATGTGTGTGAGAGTTATTCGGAAGACCTTAAAGAAATATCAAGATAGAAGAATACTTCTTGAAGCTTCAGCCCCAAAGAGAAACGCAACACGCCATTGAGAATGTATTTTGTGACAAATACACACATTCACTTAAAAGATTATAGAAAGAAAACCCATGCATAGGCGGCCCATTAATATTGTTGCTCTTCTTTAACACACACCAAAGGTAACTTGTAACTTTCTCCTCAATGGGGGCACCAATCTAATGAGGCAAAAAATCTTCAGTGCAGTGGCCTCTATCACCACCCTCAAGCTCCTCTCATTAGGCAACAAAGACCAATGCAAAGGGGCAACACCTAGTTAATATGGAGGACTAGGATGCATTACATGAGTAAGAATTAACAAACCAGGCCTTCAAAAATACACACATCAATGCATAGATAGCATAGATGTTTCCCCAAAAGAAATCTTCTCCTCAATGCCCCTCTCTTGACGCACACACACAATAACACCTGCACGCACACACACAATAACACATGCACGCACACACACACACATACACAATCTCCAATCTTAGGAGAGTTCTTCTTCACTAAGATTGAGATCAATTACCAAAAAAAATCACAAGAATTCAATGATACAAGAGAAAATACAAAAGAAAATAAATGCTTCAATTGAGAGGGAGAAGATGCACACAAAGTAGTGAGATGGGGTGGTGTAGGTTAGGCGGGCTATGCAGCCTTATGAAGTGCTCTAGACCTTAGAGTCTCTCAATAGGTGGAAAGTTGGAGGGGTATTTATACAAATTTAGAGAGTTTTGGGGCTTCTCTTAACCATGGTTGGGTTAGCATTTTCCATTATTGAAAATATGTACAATCTTAGCTTATACACTCTTCTTCTTGACCAAAATGACTAAGAGACAAGGTGAGAGCGGGGAGAAGGTGAGGTAAACATTGGAGGTGATCAAAAGCTGAAATTATCCACTTCTATATTGCACATATTGAAGGGGATAGAGTTGGAGCGACTTTGGTTCTTGGAGGTAGCTCATAGAGTAGAGTTTGCATCTCCTTTTACCATGCTGTCAATGTAGGTGAGAGTAGCATGTTGTGTGTTTGTGATGGAGGGGATGACTGCTTGAGTTGAATATCCACCATTTTTCTATAATCTCCTCCAAATCTCCACTTGAGATCATTATCATTTGTGAGTATGAGAATAAATGATTGTAAATGGAAGGTAGTGTAGGAGGAGTAGCTAGTAAGATACATGAGAGAGAGAGAGAGAGAGAAACAAAGAGAGAGAGAGAGAGAGAGAGAGAGAGAGAGAGAGAGAGAGAGAGAGAGCAATGGAGAAGGGGATGGTGCAAGTGTGTGGGAGAGTAGAGAGAGTTACTACTAAGGTGAAGAGTCACTAACAATGGACAAAGAGGGGCAAAAGTGGGTGGCTCCACAGAAAAAACAACTTAACTTGAAATCACTATTTTGGCCATAGTTTTCACTATGTAACTCCATTTGGTGCATTATTTATAGGTACAAAGATGGCCAAGCATGCCTTGCATGACTTGAGGGAGTCCTTGAACCAAAAATATGGTGGCAAGGCTCCAAAAATTACATTGAGAAAGTGGGTGTCTTCATGCATAGGTTGAGAGTGTAGGGTGAGAAAGAGCCAAACTAAAACGTTTTCCCTTTGGGTCCCAATGATTTCAGCCCCAACCCCCACTTGTTAATAGGTGTAATTAGGTGCCAAGTAGGTGATGCAAGAGAATCATATCTCCTATGGTGTGCATGTATCCTCTTTTCAATATTCCTCCTAGGAGTGTAGTGTGAAAATAGAGAGTCTACAGGGTCCAAGTCATGGCATTGTTTGAAGCTTTATCATGTGTAACTAAAAAGGTGAAAAAAGGATAAAACCATGGATAAATATGAGTGATTGACTTTTAGAATTATTAAAAAATATTATTTAGGAAAATATTTTATGTAGATAGAGTATAAACTTGAATGATATGTGAGGCATACTAGGTGTTTACATGCATAGAAATGTTTTCTTCTTTTTTACAAGAGTGTGAGAATGAAAGGATGAAGATAAAGAGGTAGGTTAAGATAAAAGATAAAGTAAAAGATGAAAGTAAAAAAATAAATTAAAATATGAGCGATAAAAGTGAACCGTGAAAATGACAAGTGCAATTAGTTTATATGCAAGTTAGGGTGGAATATGTAATTTTTGGTGAAGAAGCGTGGTTTTTTTGCGGTGGTGGACATGGCATCATGAAGCTATAGGCCAACTTTCACAGGCGAGGAGAGTCTTGATGAATCGATTTCATATTTCCAACTGTATATGTTAGCATCTTGTATGCCTAATGAAGACAATAGGATACATACCGTCCCGTTGGTGATGCACGGTAAATGTCATAAAATCTAATATCTAACCAACCCAAATGATTTTCTCATATTAAATTGATCACTTAATGTGGGAGAATAAACGGGAACAAGTGTTAAGATATAGATATGTGCTTATAGATCTATCTCAACACGGGGCCAATGGTAAAGGGACCCAAAAGGGAGATGGTCTATCAAAGAGCAAGGCTAACCAATGGAGCATAAGACCTTAGGGTTAGCTTCATTGAAGACCTCCAATAAACGTGTGTAAAAGTCCTTTGACCTTAGGTAAGCTAGGGCTGAGCTTGAGGTGGGAACCCGGCCCAAGCTCGAGGTGCTTGTCCTGCTTGAGGTGCTTCTCGTGCTTGAGGTGTTTGTCATGCTTGAGGTGCTTGATTAAGATGCTTGAGGTGCTTGACTGGCTCCATGCTTGAGGTGCTTGACTTGCTGCATGATTAAGGTACTTGAGGTGCCTTGAGAAGCTTGCCTGAGATGCTTGTGGGAACACCCCCTAGTTCAAGTGCTTTGTCATGCTTGGTGAGTAAGGTGCTTGATCACCTAAAGTCAAAATCTTTCCTACAAGAGGGGGGGCAATCCCTTTTCCTAGGGGCTAGAGAGAGAACACCCACTCACACACACACAAGGGAAGCCCCAACTTGAAGAGGTAGCAAGGACACATGTCAGGCCCCTACCCATGTTACCTTCATGTGTTGCTTGAAGCCTATTGGCTAAGATTCAAAGGGGTCCAATGATAAATTACATGAATTATCTAATTGTTTTAGCATTTATCTAGCCCTCTCTCTCAAAAAGGAAAGGCGGACACTTGTCTCAAGGCTAACCCTACTGCTTGTAATGCCTCCTGCTCATGATTGGCTAGGCCTGGGAGGGTCCAATGAGCTTCAAGCATGAGCTACAAGGGGGGGTCGACCCAAGCTAGCTAGGGGCTTGCTTGAGGGGTATACTCACCAACACACACACACAATCACTCTCATTGTGTGCTATGCAAAGTGCAAGAGCTCCCTCTCCTTCTCCAAGCAAGTAGAGGTTGAGAGCCTACACCAACACTCTTGGCTATGGAGTGCAAATCCAACCAAGAGCCATGCTTCAATGCTTAAGCTTTACATCTCCTTCTTCTTCATTACTATGCTATTATGTATGCTAGCAACAAGAGTATGATAAGTGAGGAACTAGTTCTTTCTCCTATGAAATGTTTCTTCTTCCTCTTCCCTACCCTCATTCCCTGCTAGCTCTCTCCACCTTCGAAGGTGTTTGAGGTCTTGGGACTGAGGCTTGGGACAATTAAAGCTTTCTTCAAGTTCATGTTATGCTATGATTGTGATGCATGAAGCTTTCCATCTTCATTGCATCACCTAGGTCACAAGGAACACAAAGAATGTATTGTAACAAGTCTCTCTTAATGGGAGAAATCATAATACAAATGCCTATTGGAGGGGGGACCGGCTCCACATAAATCCGGTCCTCAACTGTTGTCATGTTCTCTAAATTCTCTCTCTTGCAAAAGTATTGTTCATGCCAAGTTAACTAATTGCTATGATTATGTTGCTATCTTCAATTCTGTCTACCCGCTATGCTCACAAAGTTATTTCTCGAAAGTATTCTCATTAATTTCCGCTATTCTCAAGTTGAATAGGCTAATTACATTACATTGGTATCAGAGAATTTGGTTTCTCTTTTCTTGCTTAAGAAGAGAGGTCCTTAAGTAGCCTATAAATGGTTGATGTTGTTAATTATAATAGGGTAAGTGGAACTGGGATCTAATATCGGTTTTGTTAAGCCCACTATGTGGGGGATGGTGCACACCTCGGGAGCTTTGGACTTAATAATGGAGTCTTTTTAGACTTGCCTACGGCTTTACCATTATTGAGCCATAAGAAGTCCGAAAGGAGCTAGCCCTTGGCAACTCTGCTATGTTAAACCTACTCCTCTACTCTCTATAATTAACCACTTTGAGCCGTGGGTGTAGATACTTAAGAGCCAATTTTCAAAGGCTAAGAGGAGTGGCAACTAAGGTTTTGTATTGCCAAAGCATACACTAAGTATAAACATAAATTTTGTTAACATGGCTGAAAATAATCAAGAGAGTAGAATGAACATTGATAGCTTTGATTTTGCACATGAAGGTGCTAATGATGATGCTCCCATGTTTGTGAATTATCTCGTCACTAGGTTGCAACAAGCTATGGGCAACCCTGTTTTGCAAGCCGAAGTTACTCAACAACTTCGTGCTTATGGAATTTCCCTTCCTCTCCTAGAAGAAAGAGAGCTTAGGAGGCCTCTTGAAGATACCCCCAAAAGAAGACTCTCTCCCATTCGAGAGGAGGAATCCAAAGAGAAAGAAAGCAATGACAGTCTAAGTTCTTCTGAAGATGTGGCTCCACGAAGACGGTGGTCTAGACGATCGCCTACTCCTCCCAAGAGGAAAAGAACAACCCATAGTCCTTCTCCTCATCACTCTGAAAGGCAAGAGAGGAAACAAAGGAAGAAAAGGGCTAGGAAGAGGTCACCTTCTTCTCCTTCTTCTTCACCTTCCTCCTCTTCCGATGAAAGTTATGGCTATTCTCCTAGAGAATACAAGAGGGGAGGACATTGCAAATCATTTCCTGCATGGCGAAGTTCACAAAAGCTAAAGAATTTCAAGGAGGGAGGAAAGAGTATCTCTTTTCTCACCTATGATGGCACCTTTGGTGCTACCGACAAAGTCTTGGCCTTCATCCAGCAATTTGACGCGGCCTTTGGGGACGAGGGCTTCACAGAGTCCTCCAAGCTACGTCATGTAGCTATGCACTTCCAAAAATCAACTCGTCAATGGTGGGCTAGCCTTCGTGGCAATGGAGAAGCCCCAAAGACATGGAAAACTCTACGAGTTTCCATCATGAAGCAATTTCTGCCAAGCGATACTAAAGATAAAGTTCTTACCGAATGGCGCGGCTTGAAGCTTCTCTCTCATGAGTCTATCAACAAGTATGTAGACAAGTTTTGGGATTTACAGCTCAAAGCTACTGTCTTTCAAAAGATAGACTTTGCTGAGCAAAGACAACAATTCTGTGCGGGATTACCTGAAGAGATGGCCGAATACATCAACTCTCAACGGCCCGGTACTATTACCGAAGTAATCCACCACACCATGGTTGCTTCACACATCAATTTCCATCAAGGGGCTAGACGTAATGTCAAGCCCATGGAAAACAAAGATAAAAATGATGCAAAGGGGAAATCCAATGCTCAAAATAATTCCCAAGGCACTTCCAACAACAACAACAACAACAACAATCGGTCCAAGGAGAAGGGAGTTTACAAAGGTAAAAAAAACTCTCTCCTGAAGAGCTTGAAGCTTTTCGCAAGGACCCTAAGTGTTTCAAGTGTGGAGAGCAAGGACATGGCTATCGTTCTTGCCCCAAGAAGAATACTCGCAATGAGACTCCTATGTCAAAAAGACTATTAAGGCACACCAAATGGCAACTCTCTTCATATCTCAGATTTTCAAGCACCATGGATTACCCACATCCATCGTGTCAGATAGAGATCCTAGAATGACCAGTAATTTCTGGAAAGGTCTCTTTGAAAATCTAGGAACAAGATTGAATTTCTCTTCGGCCTATCACCCACAAACGGATGGCCAAAGTGAGATAGCCAATCTTACGATACTTGATCTACTCAAGACTTATGTTACCGAAGTAAATCAATGTTCACAATGGGAAAAGTATTTACCTCTAGTAGAGTATGCCTACAATAATACTGTACATACTTCTACGGGGAAAGCACCTTTTGAGATCATAGAGGGAAGACCTAAAAGTCCCTTGCTACTGAAAGTACATGGGAAGATCTTCGCCACCGATGAGTATAGCCGTGACCTACAAGAATCTTTTCAAAAGATTAGGGAGGCTATAGCCATCTCTCAACAAAGGCAAAAAGCTACTGTAGATAAGCATAGAAGAGCCTTAATGTTCAAAGAAAATGATTGGGTCTTACTCAAGTTTCCTAAGGCTCGATTAAGGCAAACGACGTCAAAAATCCTACGGGCTATCAAAAGTATTATGCTAAACTAGCAAAAAGATACTATGGTCCTTTCCAAATCTTGAAGCCTATCAATGAGACGGCTTATCAACTCAAGTTGCCCAACCATTGGCTTATACACAATGCCTTTCATATAAGCTTACTTAAGCCCTACAAAGGAGAGCCACCAATTGAACCAATTATTGAAGACCCTCACTACAAGAGGTTGTGTGCTCTTGTGACGCTGTTAGCGATGGAAATACACTGGGTTTTTATAACCCCCGGCGTCGCTAAAACCGTCGCTAATAGCGTCGCTACGAGAGCATCGCTATTTGCGTCGCTATATGTGTCGCTATATAGAGACGCTCATAGCGACGCTCATAGCGACGGTTATAGCGATGTTTACACAGAAGTCTATAGCGATGCTCATAGCGACGCTACAGAGCCATAAATAGCGACAGTTATAGCGACGCCCGAGAGAAACAAAATTTTGGTGACAGGGCATTGAATGCCCTGCCACCCATCAACCATATTGTACTTGATTCACTTTTTAAAAAAAGTGCAAGGGTAGATAATAGACCCAAAATAGTCACCCACAAGACGCATTGTTTGCAAAATTGACAAGTGTAAAATTGACAATTGTACACATCATAGGCAAAATGAATTGATTGGCAAATGTAATAATGACAATTGTACAACATCATAGGCATAAAGAATTGATTGGCAAAATGAACTGCGGTGACAAATGTAATAATATACATGGTTCAAAAAGACGTATAAAATCCGTCTCATGATACATAAGCTATGAGAAACCCTAAACTAATGCTATCTAGCTACGGCTAAACTGACGTCGTCTAGTCAGACGTCTCATCGCGTCCAAGCGGCGTATCTGTCGGTTTCTGCAAAAAAAGACAATAAGACAGCTTTCAGTAAGTATAAACATATAACAACATTTATAAAACAATACAAAAAATAGAAAAGAGTAAACCCTAATACTAACCATGCCGCCGCGAGAACTGAGAATGTCCATCAGGGCGTTTAAGCCCTTCCTGCCTGCGTACTCACGCTCGTACGGTGTGGGATCACGTCCTGTCATCGACCACTGTCAAAACATACAAAGAATTCATTATGTTAGAATTAAAAAACTCATAAACCCTAAACTATCGAACATAAAGAGCAATGCGAAAACACTTACAAAATTGGCCTCAAATGATGCCCATCCACCGCTCCCCAAGTGGTGCGAGCTCCCTGCCTCTACTCGCGCTCTGGTTGCATCCTTTTGTTGCTTCCACTTGTCGGGATTCTTGCACGCTGCTTTCTTCGCATTCTTCCAATCTTCTTTGGCCAGCCAATCTGGCCTGTTCCACCCATGCTTGATTGCTTTTTACACTTCGGAACGCTTGTGTTTGCAGTATTCGCGCATTCGAATCTTCATCAGGTCTTCATTGAAGCGCTGATCCCGTGTTGGAACGGGAAACTCATCATGAAGTATGCTGATGACTCTGTTTTTTAAATCACTTGGTACTTCACTCCATTTGTTTAGTATGTAGTGTCTAAACATCTGAGAGCAAAGACCACGCATGCGCGAGATCACCTTCTTGCCGTCATCATCCATGATGATGCCGCCGCTGAAGTCGACGGAGTAAGGCAAGGCCTCTAGCCGGTGACGCGTGAACCTGGGTGTCCCGGCAGGGGTCTCTAGCGGCGTGTCGATGGGGGTACGCACATTAGGTGTCTCCACCGGCGTCTGGGCCCCGAAGCGAGGAGTGTCGAGTGGGGTGGCCCCTGGCGGAGTAGGTAGAGGTGTGTAGCTGCTAGGAACAGTCAGTCGTACAAAACCTGGCGTAGATGGCGATGTTGTGGCTGGTGTGGGGGCGGGCAAAGAAGGGGAGGGTAAAGATCCTCGTCGAACACGAGGCGGTGTGGAGGCATCGGTGGCGGAATCCCCACAACAACCGCCACCGCCACCACTAGAGCGCCGGTGTCTAGACGAGTGTGAAGCTCCTCTCGTCGACGCCGAAGCTTCGGAGCGCGCCGAATGCTCCGAAATAGAGGGAGATGCGGATGGAGTAGGAACGCGCGATGATGCGCCAGAGCGATGACGCTCCACGTACCACTGTCTCTGCTGCGGTGACAAAGAAGAAAGAAACTCCTCATCATCCATACCTGCATTAAACACACGAATATTTAAACTTAATATTGAATGAATAGAGTAGACAATGACGCAAAGACCATTAAATACAATGACGTAATGACGCATATAAATACAATGACGCAATGAATTGAGTGATAGAAGAGACAAGTCGAAAACTCAAAATTTTCAATCAAAAGATGTGAGCGCCATGGAAGGTACTTAGACAGCCAGAGCTTTTACAACCCGGAGCAAAATTGTTCAAATACAATATTTGTGGCTTTAAGAGATCTCTCTCTCATCCTCGCATAACTCAACATAACTTCCTATATCTATATAGAGCTCTCCGTTTAAACACATATCCTCTGTTTCATTTTGTAGCTCCTCTGCATGCACCCCATATAGAGTAGTAGCATCTTGATGCTCGTCTGGCACCACCGCAGCGGCTTCTGATTGAGCATCTTCTCTGATCTCCTCCATTGATGCCGTTGTGATTGTCACATGGTAGCCTTCATACGTCCTTGCACTACGAGGGGCTACCTCTATGACATACCACCAGTTTGATGTAGACTTTGTAGGATGAAATATTACCTGCCAGAGCCACATAACTTACATGAGAGCTTTCAAGCACATAACTTGTAAAAGGGGGATGTTAACTATTTACATACTTACTTGTTCACAATGCTCTGGTAGTACGAAAGTGTCTCTTAGGTCAGTCCATTTCTTAGTAGAATCCACCTCAAGAAAACCAGACTCTCCTCTACGCACAGTAGCGTTGCGACCCTCCATGATTATCTTGAACCATTGCACGTCCAACAAGTCGACAAAAAATCCTCTGTAATCGATCCTCAAAATCTCTTGCAGCGTGCCGAAGTAAGTGAGTTCCACCACCACAGGATCTGCATCAGAGGAACGTCGTCGACTAGACTGTTCAAATTTTGCCATGATTCCACAATCTTGAGTAAAATGCTTTTTGTCGATTCATTCCACCCTAAAATGTCGACCTTTACACCATGCTGCTGTGTATGACTTATACTACAACGAACAAAGATTATGAGTGGCCGTTCAAATGTTTAGAAATAAAGTCACTAGCATGTCGTACATTGCAAACTTACCTTGGTCGCGCAACCCCGAGAGTACTCCCACTCTTCCTCAGTCACTTCGTCACCGCATTGTTGTGTGCTTTTCAATTGGTTGTGCAACCATCTTAAGCTCATGAAGGTTGGTAGGCTCTCCAGAACCGTCGGATAGTGCATCGGTGGTCGTCTTCCCCGTCTCCACTCGATTCATGCCCTTTGTCGCTCTTGCTTTGCATCCTCATATTGTGAAATCCACTTTTGCATCACTGGATTGTGAAGTATGCAAAATCGGTTGATTTTAGCCTCTAGATCTTCCGTCATCTTCTTCTCAACACCGAGATTGCACATGACAATCCCAGATATGCGCTCATCATCTATGGTTCACCATAGCGTGTCCCGGGCTTTATCAAATCCATCTAGCCACTCTCCAATGTACACTACGGACTCTGATACCAACCAACCTTCTGCCATGCTACCCTCCGGACGTGCCTTTTGACGCACATATCCCTAAGCGTTTTCATGAAACGTTCTAAGAAGAACATCCATCTGGAATGAACTGTGCCAGCTATTTCCACCTCATCAACTATGTGAACAAGAAGATGCACCTGAATGGTTAGCATGGTAGTAGGAAAATGTTTCTCAAACATGCACACAAGCTCCGCAGCATTTAGTTTGGCGAATGGTATGGAGTCTATGTTGATCTCCTTTTGTGAGATCCATTGCACCAGCTTTGCAAGTTTGTAGATTGTGTTACGGATGTCAAGAGACAAACATCCCTCAATGGCAACCGGTAAAATAAACTGTAAAGTATGTGCAGCAATGATATTAAAGTCCACTATGAACGTACCTGACACATTTTATGCCAATCGTGTGACTTCAAACCGGTAAGCTTTCCTTCTTTAGTAAAACACGTTCGGAGCGAGTGCATTACGCCAGTGGGGGTTCGCAAAGATCGAATGGTCTCTTTTACTTTGCGTTCTTGGGCTCCTGTGAAAATCCATGGTGCTTTAGGGAGTTTTATCGATCCATCAGACGCTGTTTGCGGCCAATATTGCTCCATACGATCCACATTTCTAAGGTCAACTCTGGCTCCCAAAGTATCTTTCTTACCGGTCAAATGGTCCCATAGTAGATTACCAAGATGGTCTCTTCATCCCTGGAGGCAATCCATCATCGCACATCTCCTTCTGCTCTAACCATGCTTGTGCAGACATCCTTGGTGGCTCTCTTCCCAAAAAGCCATCGCGTAACACATGATTCTCTGGAAGATACGCTTGATGACCTTCGTAGATTTGCTTCTTCAGTGAGGACGCCCTACGTGCATTCATTCTAGGTCCACATGTGACACATGCTCTGTATCCGCTTGTTTGAAGCCCTGCATGTATACACATGATAATAGATCAACTATGGGAAAAAACAAGATTTACAGTGTCTGAGTGAGGAGTGTCAATAGATCACCTGAGCATTCTGTTGGCCCGGGATAGTCATGCATGGTCCACATTAGAATGCCTCTGATCAAAGCATTCCGTCGTCCTGTGTGTCGGCTCATATCCACCACCTCTATGCCAATCCACAATTGTTGTAGCTCTTCCAATAGTGGACGAAGATACACATCCATATTCCCCACTTTATATCACCCTGGCACAATCAATCTTAGCCATAGGTGCCCCTTCTTCGTAGTCAACCGCGGGGGAATGTTGTAGTTGACGATGACAACGGGCCATACACTGTAAGATGTTGATCTTTGACCAAATGGATTTACGCCATCCATAGCCAGGCCTAAGCGCAAATTTTGAGCTTCTCTGGCAAAATCCAACCATGTTCCATCTATATGTTTCCAGGCTGCGCAATCTGCAGGAATTCGTAGCACACCATCCGAAGATTTATTCTCCTCATGCCATGATGCTAGGGCGGCCATGGACTTACATTCGAAGAAATGCTTGATGCGAGGAAGCAGAGGAAAATGTCGCAAAACCTTTTGTGGAAATTTTATCCCGTGGAGATCTACTCGATATCTTTCGGAATCACATTTCGGACACTTCTCCATGTCTATGTATTCCCCTCTGAAAAGAATGCAGTCATTAGGACAAGCGTGGATAGAATTGTAATCCATCCCCAAGTTTCGCAAAATCTTTCTTGCTTCATCTCGGGAATCTGGCATCACATTGTCAGCTGGTAGTATGTGCTCTTTAAGCAATCTACACAACATAAAAATACGATACAGTCGTGTAAAAATCTATCAGATCATTATACATTTAGAGTTTTATTAAAGTAAACTAATTGTAATAGATCACCTGAAAAGCACTATGACGCTAGTGTCACTCCATCCAAACTTTGCTTGCATGTTGAGAAGAACCAGGAGTGCTTTCAATCTAGACATATGTGCTCCATTATACAATGGCGTATCGGCTTCACTTTTCATATCATCATAGATAAGCCTTTCTGAATCCATGATCGTCTCGATCATTTCATCAATCTCGGGCTCAAACATTGCCTCGTTGGGAATGTGCTCTACATGATCATCCCCCGAGCTGTCAGAGGCTACATCTTGTGGCCTCACATATGCTGCTTGACCAAAGCGCCTGCGAACATGTCTATTGGGTTGCAAGATTGCTGCTTGTTGGCCAGCGTCAGAGTCCGATGAGTTATAATTGGCAACAACTCGATCTATAATAGATGGGTCGAACTCGCCAAATTCGCGAACGTGCTGCAAAGAAACATGTCTTGTCCGTCGCACAGCATGCTTGCATTGATTACAAGGACATAAGACCCTCGTTGAGAGATAGGTGTTTCGGTTGGACGGTCCCACATCCTCGTCACTACTCATAATGAGGATAAAAATCTTATAACCTGGACAACAAATTTAATATTCTATTGGCATTCTTCGTCTTATCTCTCTCTCTCTCTCTCTCTCTCTCTCTCTCTCTCTCTCTCTCTCTCTCTCTCTCATTCTCTAGTCATGTCCAATCCCCGCACACCTCGGTCTAGAGGTGCACGGAGATCAGAACCACCGGGTTATAATCTCGTCTTTATTGGTCAATACCTATATTTGTGGGTACAAGAAATCTACAGACCCACGTCTACATGATACTGCATGTAGTGGACAAAACCCCTTTGCCTCTTCTCTAGCTGTAGCACTTCACAGCATCTTAACATCTTTTCACAGTAGATCTTTTCACTGTTCGTCTAACTCTAAACCCTAAACCGTAAGTAATTCTTGCGTGGACTCGATCTAACGTAAATAAGCGTAAATCTAAATAAACGTAAATCTAACTAAAAATAAACCTAAATCTAATTTAACGTAAGTCTACATCTAACCTAATCTTTAACGTCTTTTGGGATAGTTTCCTACGACGTTAAAACTCTCTTCTTCTTGTGTGTGTGTGTGTGTGTGTGTGTGGGTGGGTAAACCTAAATAAACCTAAGTCTAATCTAATATAACATAAATCTAAATCTAACGTAAATTATGTTATATTAAAAACAAAGAACTAAACTAACAGGGATTATAAGAACCTTAAAACTGATTTAACACATAATTTTTCACATAACTCGGCAAGAGTTGGCATTCTCATCACTAAAAATGTGAAAGTTAACTTCCGGCGGTGACGCTGCCTCATCTCTATCCACATCTGACGACAGCAATTGGCCCTTTAGACCGTTCTTGCTCTTGTTACTAACTTTGAAGTTGTTGTTGAATGACTAGAGGTTGTCTAGATGGTCATTGTGTCGGGGATGTAGTGACTCTTGCCGCCCTAAAGATCCACCTTCTTCCCTATCTTCTGAAGACATTTCACCAGTACTTTTGGATCGACGGAGCCCACCATGAGTGAAAGCAGCAATACCCTATATTCCATTGAGGGCTTTCTTCACCCGCTTCATGCAGGCATCGCAAGCTATGGAGACCTAAATCTAATCTAATATAACGTAAATCTAAATCTAGCATAAATAAACGTAAATCTAATTAAAAATAAACCTAAATCTAATCTAATTTAACTTAAATAAACCTAAATCTAATTTAACGTAAGTCTACATCTAACCTAATCTTTAACGTCTTTTAGGATAGTTTTCTACGACGTTATAACTCTCTTCTTCTTGTGTGTGTACGCGTGTGTGGATGTGTGTGCCAATAAAAAGAGATAAATGGTATAACCTTTCTATCACCCATGCCAAGTATGATAGATTGGTTATGCCATTTCCCTCTTGAATAATAGGTCTTGAGTTCAACTCCTCGTCGGCTAGATCTTTAGGTATTTTAATTTTAATTAGTTTCCTACGACGTTAAATTAGTTTCTCTCTCTTTCTCTCTCAATGTGTGTGCGTTTTTTTGGATCGTATGCATGTTTTCTCTCTCTTTTCCTCTCGCAATGTGTGCATTTTTTGTTTATGCATGTTCTCTCTCTCTTTTCCTCTCTCAATGCGTGCGTTTTTTGTTTATGCATGCTCTCTCTCTCTTTTCCTCTCTCAATGTGTGTGTGCATTCTTTGTTTATGTATGTGTGTGTGCGTTTTTGTTTATGTTTGTACTCTCTCTCTCTCTCTCTCTCTCTCTCTCAAAAACACTATGTGTGTGTGTGTATGTGTGTGTGTGTGAGAGAGAGAGAGGGAGAGAGAAAGAGGGGTAGGGAACATGAGAGTGAGGAGAGGGAAGGAGCATACCTGGCTCTCCTTCCTCTCCTCGTGTGTGTGTGTGTGTGTGTGTGTGTGTGTGTGTGTGTGTGTGTGTGTGTGTGTGTGTGTGTGTGTGGAGAAGAAAAAGAGAGAGAGAGAGAGAGAGAGAGAGGGAGAGCGTTACCTGCTCCTTGCTTGAGGGCGCCGAAAAACTCAGATCTGAGATCTGAGTTTTTGGGCACGCTCTGTTATTTTTTTAGCCTAGTCAGCGTCGCTATGAGCGTCGCAAATTTACAAAGAAATTTGCGACGCTCATAGCGACGCCGGGAATGTTTTTTTTGAGCGTCGCTAATATGAATAGCCTCTTGTAGTGCCTCCCGAAGTCGAAGACCAAGAAGAGGTGCTACAACCCGAAGCTGTCATTCGGCATGAAGACAAGGTACTAAGACATGGTAAGATAATCCGACGGTATCTTATTAAGTTCAAAAATTATCCTTCTGAAGATGCTAAATGGATGCAAGGAGTACAACTTAAGGATAGTATGAACCTTGTCAATGCTCACAATGCTACATTAGAGTAAGCAAATGTATAAATTTCTTTTAAATGACTCATGTTTTTGTCTTATATGACTAGTCTTCTTTTTAATTGTGCACAAATTTAACAAGTATGCATGCTTAGAATCATGTTTGTGATGACGACGTCTCTCAAACACCAAGTAGAATTTGTCACTCTACTTTGGGAGAATGAAATGGACTAAAAAGCAGACATACTTGCGGCAGCTATGTCTCCCAAGCACCAAATGGATTAGTCATCCATCTTGGAAAGATGTCGTAGGGTAAAAAAGGGATCCTCTACCCGCTAAGTACGATTGACTAATGACTAAGCCTTTATCTCTTCTACCTCATAGTCGAGGACGACTATGATTTCAAGAGAGAGGTAATGTCATAAAATCTAATATCTAACCAACCCAAATGATTTTCTCATATTAAATTGATCACTTAATGTGGGAGAATAAACGGGAACAAGTGTTAAGATATAGATATGTGCTTATAGATCTATCTCAACACGGGGCCAATGGTAAAGGGACCCAAAAGGGAGATGGTCTATCAAAGAGCAAGGCTAACCAATGGAGCATAAGACCTTAGGGTTAGCTTCATTGAAGACCTCCAATAAATGTGTGTAAAAGTCCTTTGACCTTAGGTAAGCTAGGGCTGAGCTTGAGGTGGGAACCCGGCCCAAGCTCGAGGTGCTTGTCCTGCTTGAGGTGCTTCTCGTGCTTGAGGTGTTTGTCATGCTTGAGGTGCTTGATTAAGATGCTTGAGGTGCTTGACTGGCTCCATGCTTGAGGTGCTTGACTTGCTGCATGATTAAGGTACTTGAGGTGCCTTGAGAAGCTTGCCTGAGATGCTTGTGGGAACACCCCCTAGTTCAAGTGCTTTGTCATGCTTGGTGAGTAAGGTGCTTGATCACCTAAAGTCAAAAGCTTTCCTACAAGAGGGGGGGCAATCCCTTTTCCTAGGGGCTAGAGAGAGAACACCCACTCACACACACACAAGGGAAGCCCCAACTTGAAGAGGTAGCAAGGACACATGTCAGGCCCCTACCCATGTTACCTTCATGTGTTGCTTGAAGCCTATTGGCTAAGATTCAAAGGGGTCCAATGATAAATTACATGAATTATCTAATTGTTTTAGCATTTATCTAGCCCTCTCTCTCAAAAAGGAAAGGGGGACACTTGTCTCAAGGCTAACCCTACTGCTTGTAATGCCTCCTGCTCATGATTGGCTAGGCCTGGGAGGGTCCAATGAGCTTCAAGCATGAGCTACAAGGGGGGGTCGACCCAAGCTAGCTAGGGGCTTGCTTGAGGGGTATACTCACGCACACACACTCACAATCACTCTCATTGTGTGCTATGCAAAGTGCAAGAGCTCCCTCTCCTTCTCCAAGCAAGTAGAGGTTGAGAGCCTACACCAACACTCTTGGCTATGGAGTGCAAATCCAACCAAGAGCCATGCTTCAATGCTTAAGCTTGACATCTCCTTCTTCTTCATTACTATGCTATTATGTATGCTAGCAACAAGAGTATGATAAGTGAGGAACTAGTTCTTTCTCCTATGAAATGTTTCTTCTTCCTCTTCCTACCCTCATTCCCTGCTAGCTCTCTCCACCTTCGAAGGTGTTTGAGGTCTTGGGACTGAGGCTTGGGACAATTAAAGCTTTCTTCAAGTTCATGTTATGCTATGATTGTGATGCATGAAGCTTTCCATCTTCATTGCATCACCTAGGTCACAAGGAACACAAAGAATGTATTGTAACAAGTCTCTCTTAATGGGAGAAATCATAATACAAATGCCTATTGGAGGGGGGACCGGCTCCACATAAATCCGGTCCTCAACTGTTGTCATGTTCTCTAAATTCTCTCTCTTGCAAAAGTATTGTTCATGCCAAGTTAACTAATTGCTATGATTATGTTGCTATCTTCAATTATGTCTACCCGCTATGCTCACAAAGTTATTTCTCGAAAGTATTCTCATTAATTTCCGCTATTCTTAAGTTGAATAGGCTAATTACATTACAGTAAAGCAAAGGCATGGTACGAAGCTTTGGAAGGAAAGCCAATGAAGGCATGGCTGGCTCTTTGAGCGCGATTTTTGCATGAATTCTGCAAGGAAGCGTCTCCAATCAAAATGGATGCAAAGCTTGAAGCTCTCAAGAAATATGTAAGTGAGGAGTTCAACTTGTTCTTAGATTGCTTTGAAGCATGTTGGTGGAGCTAGAGGCAGCCATGTAGCTAGCTAATGGAGACTATTACAAGTTGTACTAGCTCATGGCATGCCTACATCCCAAAGTAAGAGAAAAGGTTGATTTTGAAAGACTAGAAAACTACAATGGTGCAGTGGTGGTTGCACAATCAAAGAGCAAGAAAATAAAGAAGAAAATTTAGTAGGGTGCAATAGGCCACGAGAGGATGGAGCCTACCCAACCTCAGAGCTCCAAAGATGTTGTTCAAGAGGAGAACCATGGGAGCCACGATGTAGCAGCTGTGTTGCAAAATTGGGTGCAAATGCTCCAAAATCTATCTAAGCATATGCAAGAATTGAGGCTAAATGTGATGGACATGGGACAACCAAGGGGAGCAAGATGTAGGCTAGGACATTGCCTGGTTGATGTTACAACTGTGGAGAAGAGGGACACTATGCATCGGATTGCCCCCAACCACCAAAACAGAAAGAGGAGGCATGTACCCCCTATTTGGCAGAGGTAGAGGGCAAGGGCAATTGAAGGGTTACAGAGAGAAAGCATTTAAAAATCTAGTGCAACCAGTGTTGCATTTTTTTTGGCCGAGAACATGGGGTTTTGATCGAGAAAGAGAGCATCTGCACAAGATCTTGAGCATTTAAGGGAGATTAAAATATTGTTTTATTATGAATAATTATGATGATGATCTCATTTGACCTTCCTAGAGAATTGTTTTGACAGATTGGATGTGCTTGGAAATATTGTTATGAGGCCCTCGAGTACGACGAATAGAGATTGAGATCGACCACTGTTAGTGGTGTGCCATGGGGGCCGGACGAGAGTTTGAAGAGGATGGCTACCATGGACCGTTTATGGCTGCACATTTCATCTATGACTTCATCGTACAATGCATACACGTATTGTGTGTGTCTGCGCACGTATTGAGGGTGTGAATGAGACCTTGAAGGGTTTTTATTAAATGAAAAGTGGGTGTTTTAATATGTTTCTTTTAACATGCTGACGAGGGGGTGCATCGATTGAAGGGGGGGGGGGGGGGGGGGGGGGGGGGGGGGGGGGGGTCGTCTATAAATGACACAGGGTCTAACTCAAGGGATCTACGGCTGGGGCGGAAGTGCTTTGGGCCGTTGGATCGACGCAGCATGGGGGGGCAGACTTATATAGTATTGAGGTTACATAGCTTTCAAGCAATTGCGTCAGCTGGGTGGATAGGTTGTGCGCCTGTGGAGTGGGAGGTGGTGTGGTCGAGTCGCGATGCGGGCAGCTGGGGCTGGATTTTTTTTGATACCCAAAGATGGGATCAACGGTGGATTGAACATCCACCTCAGATCCCTTGAGTTTCTCCCGTCACGCTTATAGACGGGGGGGGGGGGGGGGGGGGGGGGGGGGGGGCGGGGGCGGCAAGGTCACCTGCATGAAGACAGGGGTTGCTGTTTCGAGGCCATGCATGGTGGAGAGGGAGAACGGCCCATGGGGTAGAAGGAGGGAGTAAGGCTTGCGAGTGAAAGGAGGATGAAGGCGACGGCCTTGCAGAGGAGAGAGAGGGGGATGCTCACCATGCAGCAAGAGGGGCTGCGTGTATGAGGAAGACGTTTTGTGGGCCATACTGAACCATGCCGAGCGCGAGGATGCAAAGGGTGGGGGCCATTTGAGAGAGAGCCATGTGTGGAGCTGTTTGGAGAGAGATCTGTAAAGTTGAAATTAGAGAGAGAGGAGATCATGGGGGGATCAGCCGTTTTACAGGCTTGCCGAAAGTGAAGGAGGAGGTCCATGGGCTGTGAGGGGTGGCCATGTTCGCCTTGCAGAGAGGAGATAGACGATGCTTCCCCGTGTGTAAAAGGAGAGAGAGTTAGAGAGAGAAGCGCTTTGTTGGGATTTGAAAAGAGAAAGAGAACCCATATGAAGCTAGGGCCGTGCAAGAGAGGTAAAGCCTCTAAGGGCCAATAACGGCTGATAACAGAGAGAAGGGTTATCGGGAGCATGAGAGGAGTCACAATAGAGAGTGGCGATTGGAGAGCAGCATCGAGGAGAAGCGAGGTCTCCATGAGTGCGAGGAGAATGAGATTTCATAGAGAGAGAGAGAGAGAGAGAGAGAGATTCTCTCTTGTGGTTTGGATGTGCATAGCCAAGGAAGGCAAAAAGAGAGAGAATGAGGGGGGATGTTGGAACTCTGAGGGAGATAGAGAGAGGGTGAGAGTAGGCGGCACACTTTATGGGCCACCCAGCACAATCGAGAAGGGGAGAGAAAGAGAGAAGCTATTAATAGAATTTGAGCGAAGGAGAGTATTCCTCCGAGACTGCCACGATAAACGACATCGTTTCGATGCATGCATGAAGAAAAGTTTTGGCAAGATTCAGAGTTGAAGTCTGAGCTACTGATAAGTGTCTCTACCATATTTTTGTAAACATGAATGAAAATTTGATGATAGCAAAAAACGTAAATCACACATTTGCAGCGTCTCTCTGTCTCTCTCCATTTTCATGATAAACACATAAATGTCTTCATGATTCTGTTCTCGAGTTTGAGCGAGTATATGCAGCCCGAGCATTGCGTGGGTTATAGAGAGAGAGAATTTGATACATGTTTTGGCAGATAATTTAGCCGCACTTAACTTGTGTAGGCTCCTTGTTTGGGAGTCAGCATAGCATATAGCTTGAGCTCTTTTGTTTGTTAGGTTTTTCTTGGTCTTGGTCTGCTCCATGGCTTGGCCATAGAAAAATATCTATCAGTGGCACGCCTGGTGGGACCAGCTTGCAGCATCTAGGTGTTCTAGTGAAGAGCATGCATCCTAAATGGAGTTTTTTTCTCATGTTCCACTTCAGAAGAAATTTGCATTATACCGCATTATGCCCAAAATTTTTGGGATATGCTTTTATGAGAGAAACTTATTTTGGTTGACCACCACTCATTGCCACCACCCTAGTATGTGCATGTAAACTTTGAACTAGGCACCTATACATCCCTCTGTAAACTCCCATAAACCTAAGTGTTTTTGGTCATTGAGAGGGCCCCACTTCAGGTTATTGGAGAGTCATCAAGGATCATTAGAAATGCTAAGTCAGGTCATCATTATCATGCTAAAAGGGGGGGTTGTTCTATTTGCTTTCATCATTTTGTAATTGAATGGTTTTCACCTATTTTTCCTTGATATCTTTTAGCTATGACTAATGGATAAGGCACCAGTCTAACCGGAGATTCTAGGTTCTCTTGTTATTCGCCTACCTTTTACATGTAAACTTGGACCGAAGCGCCTATAAATTCTTCGGTAAACTTCCATAAACCTAGGTGTTTTAGGTCATTGAGAAGACCTACTCGAGGTTATTGAGGAGTCATCAAGGATCATTAGGAGTGTCAAGTCAAGTCATCAGTGCAAGGCTAGGGGATTATTACCATTTTGCATCTTTGATTGATTGCATATTGTCCGCCTCTTGGTTGTTCATATTTTTTATTTTTATTTTAATTTCTCAACATACATCATCTATAGCCAAATGGATAAGGCATCGGTTTTAACCGAAGTTCTAGGTTCGACACTAGCAGGCTAGTTTTCCTCGTAGGATGCTACAGTTGCATTTTTTTTGGCCGAGAACATGGGGTTTTGATCGAGAAAGAGAGCATTTGCACAAGATCTTGAGCATTTAAGGGAGATTAAAATATTGTTTTATTATGAATAATTATGATGATGATCTCATTTGACCTGCCTAGAGAATTGTTTTGACCGATTGGACGTTCTTGGAAATATTGTTATGAGGCCCTCGAGTACGACGACTAGAGATTGAGATCGACCACTGTTAGTGGTGTGCCATGGCGACCGGACGAGAGTTTGAAGAGGATGGCTACCATTAACCGTTTATGGCTGCACATTTCATCTATGACTTCACCGTACAATGCATACACGTATTCTGTGTCTGCGCACGTATTGAGGGTGTGAATGAGACCTTGAAGGGTTTTTATTAAATGAAAAGTGGGTGTTTTAATATGTTTTTTTTAACATGCTGACGAGGGGGTGCATCGATTGAAGGCAGGGGGGGCAAGGTCACCTGCATGAAGACAGGGGATGCCGTTTCGAGGCCATGCATGGTGAAGAGGGAGAACGGCCCATGGGGTAGAAGGAGGGAGTAAGGCTTGCGAGTGAAAGGAGGATGAAGGCGACGGCCTTGCAGAGGAGAGAGAGGGGGATGCTCACCATGCAGCAAGAGGGGGCTGCGTGTATATTGAGGAAGCCATTTTGCAGGCCATACTGAACCATGCCGAGCGCGAGGATGCAAAGGGTGGGGGCCATTTGAGAGAGAGCCGTGTGTGGAGCTGTTTGGAGAGAGATCTGTAAAGTTGGAATTAGAGAGAGAGGAGATCATGGGGGGATCAGCCGTTTACAGGCTTGCCGAAAGTGAAGGAGGAAGTCCAGGGGCTGTGAGGGATGGCCATGTTCGCCTTGTAGAGAGGAGATAGACGATGCTTCCCCGTGTGTAAAAGGAGGAAGTCCAGGGGCTGTGAGGGATGGCCATGTTCGCCTTGTAGAGAGGAGATAGACGATGCTTCCCCGTGTGTAAAAGGAGAGAGAGCTAGAGAGAGAAGCTCTCTGTTGGGGTTTGAAAAGAGAAAGAGAACCCATATGAAGGCCGTGCAAGAGAGGTAAAGCCTCTAAGGGCCAATAACGGCTGATAACAGAGAGGAGGGTTATCACGAGCATGAGAGGAGTCACAATAGAGAGTGGCGATTGGAGAGCAGCATCGAGGAGAAGCGAGGCCGCCATGAGTGCGAGGAGAATAAGAATTCATAAAGAGAGAGAGAGAGATTCTCTCTCGTGGTTTGGATGTGCATAACCAAGGAAGGCAAAAAGAGAGAGAACGAGGGGGGATCTTGAAACTCTGAGGGAGATAGAGAGAGGGTGAGAGTAGGCGGCACACTTATGGGCCACCCAACACAATCGAGAAGGGGAGAGAAAGAGAGAAGCTATGAATAGAATTTGAGCGAAGGAGAGTATTCCTCCGAGACTGCGATATAAGCGACATCGTTTCGATGCATGCATGAAGAAAAGTTTTGGCAAGATTCAGAGTTGAAGTCTGAGCTGCTGATAAGTCTCTCCACCATATTTTTGTAAACATGAATGAAAATTTGATGATAGCAAAAAACATAAATGTCTTCATGATTCTGTTCTCGAGTCTGAGCGAGTATATGCAGCCCGAGCATTGCGTGGGTTAGAGAGAGAGAGAGAGAGAGAGAGAGAGAGAGAGAATTTGATACATGTTTTGGCAGATGATTTAGCCGCACTGAAATTGTGTAGGCTCCTTGTTTGGGAGTCAGCATAGCATATAGCTTGAGCTCTTTTGTTTGCTAGGTTTTTCTTGGTCTTGGTCTGCTCCATGGCCTGGCCATAGAAAAATATCTATCAACCAGCCTCGCCAGTGGTGAGATTCCTAGAGTGAATATCATCAGGGTGGATAAAAAAGAGGTTGAAGTCTTGGCCAGCAAGAGCATAAGAGTTGAAAGGGAAACAGAGACTGAGCAGGAGATCAGAGCTTGCAATGGAAAATAGAAGGTGTACAATGGTAGAGAGCAGCTTGAGATTGTTAAGAGGAGGAGGCACCACAAGATCAACCAAGTGGACTTTCAACTAGGATGCGACTACCTTGAGTATGATTTGGGTAAGTGATGTACAAAGTCAAAAAGCTAATATCATGTTTGGACAATTGTTGGCTTTGAATCCAAAGCTAAGGAGGCAATGGTCTATGAGTGTCAGCACAAGTTTGCCAATAGCTAAGGGCAATGTGCATGTAGACTTGCAGTGCAGGATATGGCCTTAAGGGTGGGCAGTCTATTCATGTTCTTCCCCTTGTGGATGCAATTATCAATAAGTGGATGCGATTATCAATAAGTGGATGCAAGTGCAGGCTTACATAGATGGTGGAGAGTAGGTATGTTTTATGATAGAAATAGCTATAAAAGAAACAGGTGTTAAAGCACTAGATACGTCAAATGTGCAAATGAATATGGCCATGCATCTAAAGCTAGGTGTTTTGGTGTGGCTCAAGATGTGAAAGTGAAGGTGATGGGTATAGAATCCTTAAATGTTTTTTTGGGTGATAAAGGTATGCGACAATGCATACCCTATCATTTTGGGGAGGCCATGGCTTCTAGAAATTGGAGCCAAACAGGATTGGGAGAGCGGGGTGTTTACCTTGCCTTACAAGGAAAAAAGAGAGATAGTGTTAGATCTCACGATAGAAGACAACCACGCACATCCTATGGCCACAAGAAATAAAGAAGACACAACAACCAGCTATGAGTACAAGACGAAGACAACATACGATGAAGGTTACACAGATACAGAGCAAGAAGAGAGTGAAGGTGATATGTTGAATATTGATGCCAATTTGTTTGATGCCATTGTAGAGAGTTCTCATGTAAAACAGGAGGTGGAGTTGCAAGTTCGTATTCTATAGGGGTAAAAGAAGTTGTAGGTATGTTGAGCGAGGATTTAAGAAGGAAGATATATAAAGAGAATTATGTATAGTTGTTGTGTGCATCCCATCCAAACAATTTTGCAACGGAGTACAAATATCTACAAGGCGCAAAGGGAGTTGAGCACAAGATTGTTCTCAAGGAGGGACACAAGCCAAAAGAATAGGAGCTAAGAAGACTAGGAGAGATACAAAAGGAATCCCTTTGGTAGGAGATAAACAAGCTGCTAGATACAAGTATCATCTATCCGGTGAAGGAGTCGGAGTGGGTCTCTCTAGTGGTCATCACTCCAAAGAAGAACAATAAGTGGAGAGTATGTGACGAGTACAAGCCATTGAATGCGGACACAAAGTGGAACCACTACCCTCTCCCACTCCAGGATGAGATCTTGAATCAGGTAGCCGTCCATGAGAGGTACTCAATTATGGATGGGTTTTCAGGGTATTTCCAGATAAGGATCACGCTTGACAAATAGTTGAAGACTACATTTATCTCTCCATGGGGATGTTTTGCCTAGCGCAGGATGCCATTTGGGTTGGTAAATTCTTACGCTTCCCTACTTGGATAGGTTTATCAAGGTATCCATGGATGATATTGGTTGCTATAGCTCTAGGGTAAAACCCCTCGGTTAAGGACATTGAGATTAAATCAAATTGTGTTCATGGTGTACTCCATCATTGGAGGCGGAACCATGTAGAGTAGAGAGTGTATGATTTGCGCTATCAACCGATAATGGTGCGACGGTGTGATGCTTGATATAGAGAACACGACAAGCAATATCATTTTGTTGTGTAAATAAATCACACCCTTGTAAGAGGACATAATGCTAGGGTCTAAAAGGATCACTTGTCAAATTTTTGATTGTGTTTTCAAAGGCAATATTTCAAAGGAAAGATAAAGAAGGAGTTCAATTGAGCCCAAAGAAATGTAAGTTAGCACAACCTTGGGTGCAATTGTTGGGCCATGTGGTGCCACAAAACAAAATTGAAGCGGATCTAGAGAAGTTTAAGGCTCTAATTCTAATTGAGACTCCCTCTAGTGCTCAAGGTTTGGCCTCTTTTGTGCATAATTTAAAGTATCCATCCTAGTTTTGTTGTATGTTGTCCCAGTATGTGTATCATATTACAAAAAGGGCTCATGGGTTTTAATGGGATGAGGAAACCCCGGAGTGTTTGACAAGGTGAAAGGAATTCTATATTAGCTACCTACAATGTGTCCTCCCAACCAAGAGTATGATTTCTACATTGCTATGAAGGTTGGTAGTGTGCCTATTGGAGAGGTGTTGCTGCTGCATAAGGTAGGAAGAAGCTACAAGCCTATTTACTTTGAGAGGAGGGTATCAAGTCCAGGAGCAATGACCTCTACTGAAGCGGGAGCAATGGGTGATGGCTTTATTCTTTGCTTGCATGAAGTTCAAAGTGTATCCCATTGCTCGTAATTTTATGTGTTGATGGCTAACAATATATTTCTTGAAGTGTTGTTGCACTTGAAGCCAAGGAAACGGACTATGAAGTGGGTGATAAAGCTACAAGAGTTCAAGTTTGAGTTCAAGGTCAACCATACTGGTCAGTCTCATTTGGAAGATATTTCGGTTGATAAGGAATATGTAAATTTTTCAGTTTATCCAAGGGTGATCCAAGATAAAGCTAGAGAGGAGCCGGACTTGGAAGGGGTGTTTACTATGTGGTTTTGTATATGCAGATCATAGGAGATTGGTCAGTCTCATTTGGAAGATATTTCGGTTGATAAGGAATATGTAAATTTTTCAGTTTATCCAAGGGTGATCCAAGATAAAGCTAGAGAGGAGCCGGACTTGGAAGGGGTGTTTACTATGTGGTTTGATAGTGCACATAGGAGGATGATTCAGAAAGTACATGGAGGTGTGGTGATACACCCACACAACAAAGTAATATTTTCAAAGGCTTAAAACCTAGAGAATTTCCACACAAACAAAGAAGTGGAGTATCTTACTTTGCATTTGGGTTTGAAGCAGTGCATGGAGTTTGGCATTTCAAGGTTGGTGGTAAAAGGTGATGCTTTCTTGGCTATCAAGAAATTTCTAGGCCAATGGCAGGTGAAGCGGGACATTGGTTTTTTTCCATCAAAAATTTCTTGAAGTTCTTTGAAGAGTTTCAATTCAAGCATGTCAAAAGTGAGAAAAATCAAGAGGCAGAGAAGCTTGCAAGCAGTAGGGTGTAGGTACAAGTTACATGTTTATATGTGGCCGGGCAGCTACTTATGTAGGAAGAGAGACTCCAAAGGAGATAGATGATTTTTTAAGCTTTGGCTAGTGTCTAGAAGGCTTTTCCAAGCTACAAAAGGAGAGGATAGTGAAAAAGGCTTGCAACTTCACATTGATAGGAGAAGATCTGATGACCTATGGATGAGATGAAGTGTTGTGGAGAGTTATCTTACGAGGAAGAGATTGGCATGCTGTTGCAGCAGTTTCATGAGGAGAGTGGGCATCAAGGTAAAGAGCAAATTTTGTTCTGAGTTTTAAAAGTTGTACATTGGTAAACTTCAATAGTATGGGATGTGTACTATTGGTGCAAGAGCTTTCACTAATTCCAAGCTATTGGTAAGAGATGACTAGAATCCAAGTCGTAGTGGGCTATCATCACTCAAAGTGCTTTTGAGAAGTGGAGTTTGGATTCCATTAGTCCACTCCCAAATTCCACAAGTGTTAAGAATTACATTGTGGTAGCCATTGACTACCTTGCGAGGTGGGTTGAGGTGAAGGCAGTTAAGGAGATAAATTCATGTTGTGGCTCAGTTTGTTTTTGATAACATTGTTGTCATTTTGGAGTAACATGGTTGCTCATTTTTTATAAAGGGCCCAAGGATTTAGAATCAATTTTATGCGTGCATTGGTCGAGAATTTGGGCATTCATCATCGTTTCTCTTTTCCCTACCATCTTCAATGCAATGTGCTAGTGGAGAGTGTCAATGGTCAAGTCTTCAAGATGCTGACAAAGTATGTCTACAAGCAAGAAGCAGAGTGGGAGGCTGATTTAAAGAAGTGTTTATGGGTATACATAACATCTTATAGAGTGTCTACCAATTTCACTCCATTTGAGTTGGTATATGGTAAGGAGGTGGTGCTCTCAGAGCATACAGAGCTAAGAGCTTTGAAGGGAATGTGGTGAAATGATGATTTAGCATCATCATCCCCTCTAACTTCATAGTCATCACAAGTCTCCAAACAATTCGAGTTGGTAAATGTTAAGGAGGTGGTGCTATCAGAGCATACAAATCTAAGAGCTTTGAAGGGAATGTGGTGAAATGATGATTTAGCATCATCACCTCCTCTAACTTCATAGTCGTCACAAGTCTCTGAACAAATTGTAGGAGTTTCCTCTTCATGCAGCCCACAATCACATGCTTCCATGATTCTTAAGATTCCATTAACATCCTCCAAAGGCTCATCTTCTTCAAGAACTCCTTGATAACAAATCATACAAGGTCATTGGATTCTAAAACACTTGCCTTATAGTCTATATCTTCAATTGAATCACTAATAGGGGTAGCTTCCAATGTGAGCAATCCTTGAAAAAAAAATCATCAATTTTTGTTTCAACATTGAATTCAATGTTTACCTCTATTAGGTTGCCCAAAATATGGTCCTTTGAAACTGAATTTGCTACTTCCAAAGTTGTATTTACTTTGGCTTTACTTCTCACAAAAATGTGCTCCCAAAATTATGCATAGTTAAGGAGATGCATCTGATCCCCTTTACCTTTATTGAAGACAATCTAGTATTGTTTGTTGGATGTAAGTTGTTCAATCTCAAGATCTAGTACCTCAAAGCTTTCATGGATCAAAGAGTTTGCAAATTCTCTCCATTGTTGGAAAGAGCACTCTATTATCTCTTGGTACACTTCTTTCAAATTTGAATCCACAAGTTGTCCAAAAACCAAAATTATTTGGTCCTCGGGTACACCTCAGCTTGTCATCGCTGCTTTGTAGCATGCAAGGTAACCTTCAAGATCATACCCTGAAAAAACATTCCGCTCTTCATATACAACATCTCTTCTTTGTAGCATGCAAGGTAACCTTCAAGATCATACCCTAAAAAAACATTATGCTCTTCGTATACAACATCTTATGCTACGTCAACAACTTTCTTGGGTTCTACATTGTTTCCTTGGTTTCCATCTCATGTAGATACCCTTGTACTAGATCTAGAATCTTTGCCAAATCTGGAACTACTAAGTTCCCATCAAAACCCTTCAAATTGAACTCTTTAAAAGAATTCATCAACTGCTCTAAATTATTTCTTTGCACCTCCCACCCCGGCTTGTTTTGCATCAGGTTCACCAAGAGTTTTGGGGGATATGTGTTCGAAACAAGAGTCGGGAAGGAACGGATCCTTTGGCTATGAGAGATGTGAGGGAGAGAGAACAACAGACACTCATAGCTTTGGCAATCACCGTACTCATCAATAAATATAGAGTACAACTTAATCAATAGACAAGGTGGGACATTAATGACGTCGTCACTTGGATTAACTAAAAAATAAG
This sequence comes from Adiantum capillus-veneris, assembly GCF_014529385.1. Taxonomy (NCBI): domain Eukaryota; kingdom Viridiplantae; phylum Streptophyta; class Polypodiopsida; order Polypodiales; family Pteridaceae; genus Adiantum; species Adiantum capillus-veneris. The sequence continues at coordinate 92,869,208 of NC_140953.1, read as the reverse complement.
TAATTTAAGCTCCCTTTACAAAGATTAAGTGAGCCGTTAATGGCTCCATGACTTATCAACATGATTAATGAAGCTTAAGCTGATGATAATGATGTAAATCTCCTCCATGTCTCTCTCCTCATTTGTAGATGATCTCTTTTCTTGAATTTCCCTTAAGAGATCTGCAAAGATTCTCCTTTGAATGTTGTCATTCTCCTCCTCAATTGCTAACAAGAAGTGTCCAAAACTTCTCTTAGCTCTATGGTTTGCATCCCTCCTCTTCATGCCTTGCCATCCTTGACTTACTTCCTACCTTGCTTAGTTGAGAGCACGAGAGAGGATAGTCGAGAAAGATAGAGATAGATCTCCCATGCCTTCTTGTTGCCCTAATTTTCCCATCATGAGCTCTCCTCCCCATCTGAACATGCTATTCTATCTTTTCCTCAACTTCCTCCTCACGTTTTCTCCCTTTCTTCATGCAATACCCTATGGGCTCCTCTCCTCTTCTCGTTTTTCCTTCTAGAAAAACTTCTCTTAAAATATCCCCCTCCCTACGCAACAATAGCAACGTCGTTGCTAGGGACTGTGGGATTCAACTCTTGATGATGTGGCAATTAGAGTGTCGAGCTACACAAAAACAGATGGGACCAGAATCAAATAGGGACACCATGCTATGATGAGGCATTTTTGCTTCTGTTCCAAAGTTGTATGAGCAGTGTCGCGGCTTCTGTGAGCTCTTCTTCTCCTCTCTGTGCCTCTCACTACCTCTATGATGGCCTCCCCCTATTTTTCTTCCTTATTTCCCTTAATAACCCTCCCCTCTTCACTTAATTGAGTGGGTGGCCATTTGGTGGGCATTAAGTTGGACGCCCACACCCCCTTGGGTGGCCTTTAAGCATAGACATCGACCAAGGAATTTCTCAACACAATGCTTGGCATGCACACCGACCAAAGCGCTTCTCAACACAATTGTCATTTTTAGCATCCCTTGACTAACAATATCATCATGAATTTTGTTACCCATGTCAATGTCTTCAATAGTGCCACATTCCCTCAAGCTGCAAGCATAGGTGATTGCATTTTGTGAAATCCCTTTCCATTTTCATCCGGTTAAAAGATCGAGAGCTTCTTTGCCACAACCATATCGGGCTTGTCAAATCACTACATCGCATATATCTTGACCATGTGGTAGTGCCGAGCACAAATCCACCCGCATACACAATTATCATTGCACTGCAAGAGATCACATTCTAGACAAGATGCTCCTCAAGAACTTATTGATCTATTAAGTGCACCATGCTAGTTGATGCCCCAAAACTCCCAGATAAATCGAGGCAATCAAACTGGTACAGAATTGGCCCCCAATGAACTTTAACGGGAAATATCTTGGCAATCAAACCTTTTATTGTCAAACTAAAATGAATGACACGCTTCACAATATGAGGACTTCACGCCTATGCATTCACTTCATCCTTGACCCTTCATCTGCAACTGTCCAATCCGGTACAGATGTGCAATCCACTCAACTTCAAATTTTCATAACTTCCTCATTGTAGCTTCAATTAACGAGGTTGTGGGATGCATGTCTAACCTCACCATACTATCTTATTGCAGTATTAGCAAGAACCACGATTAATTTGTCAAACCATGGGATGAAGCTGACTCGACTAGTGTATAGAGGCTACAAGAGGTTGTCAATCTCTTGGGAAACAACTAACAACTCGCATCTAACTCAGGCTACACTCAAGTGACTGAAATCACCAAAAGACAATCGCTCATTGGCAAGCAAATCACATCGTTACAGCATCAAATGACATCCAAACGTAATGAAACTTCTAGGACAAGTTTATAAGACCTAAGCACACATGCCTATGGCCTCAAACCCCACTTTAGGTCAAGTTCCATTTTTGACCTAGTTGTTTTCGACCCAGAATGCATCTAAATGCTTAGCAATGATGCCCCAATACCCCGCCTATGCTTAGTGTTTGTTTTAAAAGTGTAAATTCCTAGTTATGATCAAATTAGGCCGCGGGTCTCGGCGATGCCAAAAGCTACAAAATACTGTGAATGGCTTACGTCAATGCATAGAGCTCTTACCTGCGGTTGCAATGCAACAAACACATTCGTAATGTGACAACCGGAGAGGGGGTAGGAAGCGCGAGAAGGAGAGAAGTGAGCGCCGTTAGCTCACGCTGTGTATTTCTTATCCAAAAACGTATAAAACTTACAAAAATTTGCTTTTATACCTTAGCCAAGGTTTTTGGGTGGTCAAAAGTAATAATCTGGAGTTCTATCAAAGCTGGGAATTGAATGGCTAATACAATCTGGAAGCTTGTAGCCCCGGCTCATTAATTACAAAGTTTATCAAGAAAACAGGAGTCACAATATTCCTGATTTATCAAACTAATAATTGTTTTACAAGGAGAACTCCGAAAAATGGTGTCCACGGTAGCTTCCTGCTAACATTCCCCCCCTCCTCGCATGTGTCATCCCTTGACACAACTTTATGGGCTGAAGTTATCTTCGGGTTGACGGCGGCGGGTGAGGCGGTCCTTTAGTGCTTCCAGTGCTTTTTCATATCTGATTTTGTGTTCTTTGTCTGGCACTTGCAAAAACTGCATGGCGACTTTGTTTTCTAGTTCTACTTCCAAGTAGCCTACAAATCTTGTTGTGAGGTTGCTTATCACCAGCGCAAATATCTTCATTCGCGAGGTGAATAAGCCAGTGTAAAATGCCTCCTCAAAAGCTAGCATATTGTGCGAGGGCAGAAACATGCATCGGGCGTAAAAGCCATAAAGAACTTCTTCTAAGGGTTGCCCACTTAGATCATAGCAGAGGCCTTTGTTTCCTTCCAAAAATGAGAGCCATGGGGCTCCTGTCTGCTCAGGATCATTGAAGACTTGTATTCAAGTGAGTAGCATCCGACAGATTTTGTATAGCATTGCACAGGAGAGATCTGGTAGACTTTTGAAGAATGTCATGGCACCTGTTAGGGTTTTCACCATGTATTCTTCTGTTGCTTAGCCTCTCTCTAGATCTGGCAGCTTAGGAAAATTCATCCATGTTGGCCTCTTCTTCTGCATTGCTTCGTGTGCTTGCCACGTCCTTACTCGCGGTACAGGACAAAATGTGGGATCTTTTCGTATGGCTGCAGGTGCTCTTGTGAACAGAATCAAATATCTTGGATTCTTGTTCAGCCAGTTAAGCCTCCACTTTGGGTGGTCTTGATCCGTGCCATCTTCTTGCATATCCTTGTATAATCTTTCCTTTACTTGTAAGAGTTCAACCTTGATGAGAGGGTATGGCAGGGATTGTTGATGCCATTGAGCATTGATTTGATTAGGAGTGAGCTGTGTGACGTTGACAGAGTGTACAACTCTCAACTCCCAATCCATAGCTGCCTTCCACTGCTCATCTACCTCTAAGGCGATCTTTTCCTTCAGTGCATCTTCTTCAGCCTTTGACAACTGGACTATTGGCACTGTGTCTTCCTCTGTGATTTGGACTTGAAAATCTTCTCTTTCACTCGGCTCTGTTGTAGACTGCATCTCAAAGTCAGCAAATGAGACCGAGGGGATTTCCACTTGGGACGGCTCTGAAGTGCTTGCCTCTTCCTGTATATCCGGCCTTCCATCTCTGAGGAGTTGGTTCACTCTTTTCAATTCTACAATCTCTTTAAGGAGCTCCTCCTCTCTTTGGACCCGCATGAGTGCCAGGTCTCTGCGTTGTGACTGCTCCAGCTTCAACTCCAGTTCTAATTATTTGTTTTTCTTTTCAAGTGATTTATACACCTCATCTGCTCCCTTGATTGAGGCCACGACAGGATTTTCTCTTAATTGCCGCAAGAAAGTGGCCTGATCATTAATTCTTTACTCCGAATACTGTAGAGATGCATTTGCTACATCTAATTGTATTTGAATATTCTGAGTGGACAGAGAGGTGGTAAGAAGTTCATTTGTCACCTCTATCAAGTGCTCATCTTTCACTTTGCAGGCATCAGATAACTTAGTTAGGAGGTCGCCCAACTCTTCCATTTCCTTCTGTTGGCTGTCCCTGGCTATCTGATGTCATTCGGCTTCAGTCTTTAGCTCTTGTAATTGCCTTTGTAGATCAGTGATAGTAGCCATTCGGTCTTCGAGCTCACCTTGAAGAGCATCGATGACCATGTCTAATTCTTTGGATTTAGTACTACGGCTAAAGGCTGCTGAGCGGAGTTTCTCCGTCATGATTTGCATCTGTCTTGCATACTCGTTGACTTGTAGAATGACTTCATCATTGGACTGCCACTCCTCCTGTCTTGCAAGTTGAGATGTGTCGGCAGCCTCTTGTGTCGCTTCTTGCTGTGTTGTTATTGCTGGTGTTTCTATAGAGATGGTTTCTTTTGGCCATCTTGAGGTTTTGAAACCTCGGCAGTTACTGGCTGAGTGGAAACAAGCTGTGTGGTCTGAACCCTTACAGTTTCTTTAGTTGTAGGCCTTTCTGCCTTCTCAGTCTTGGTTTCTTCCTCATGTGTAGTGGTTTGCTCTTTTTCTGTATCTTGGTCTTTATTAGTTTCATCCGCCTCCTTGTGAGTGTCCTCGGTTGTCTGTTCTGGTGCTGGTTCAGCTTCCTTTTCTTCATGTTGCTCGGCGTGGTAAGTTTGTTGTGTAGCTTTCGTTTGGTGGGTGAAATCAGACTCTTTTTCCTTGTCGGTCTCGGCCTCTTCAGTGGTCTCTTGGCCTGGCGGTGATGATGGTGGAGTGGGCATGGGCTAGTCCTGTTGTTCCGGAGGCTGTGAGGTGGGTCGGGGAGATGCCTAGCCTTGCTCTTGAGTTTCCGCTTCTTCAGCTTTCTTGGCCACTTCTTCAGCCTCTTTCAGCTTCAAGGCCTCTGCCTCTTGGTACATTCTTTCTAAATGATCCTTGGGATCCTCAGCCTCTTTCCTTGAATGATGTTTCATTCGAAGTCCTTTCAAGCCGGTAGGTACCCACTTTTCTGGGTCTTTTCCCTGCGCTTGCCTAGTGCGCTGATATGCCTAATTTTCTCTTTCAAATCTCCCTTGCTTTTGAACTGGCTCCTCTTGGTGGGCAACCATTGCTTTCCTCTTCATCTCTTCCCTCCTAGCTCTTTTTTCTTCGTTGTCAAAGCTTTCACTGCTATGCTGCTCTGATGAACTGTCATCGGATTCATCACCTGATTTAAATGATGGCTTACCAGATCTTGTAGATGTCGGAGAGGGTTGAGCTGCCAAGATCCATGTGTTCTGATCCGGGGCAGGCGATAGGTTGTCGGCCATGCCGATGGCAGGATATGCTATTCTGGTCAATACTTCTGGCGCGTCCAAGTATGTTATCTTTCCCTCCTTCTTGGTGGCCTTCAATGTCGTCAACACCTACTACGCGTGGTCCACAGGTTGTCTGGTGGTTGACTTCAGACCTTGTGTAAAAGTGGTGGCCACGGCGTGATTTGGTGTCGTGTACCTTGGTGGCCTTTTCGCCAGGAAATGGAAATGTTGGTGGTACAGACGGGCTGGCTCTTCCACCTACTTATGGATGAGATCGGCAAACATAGCCGCAGCTATTTCCTTTGTAAACATGCCTGCCGTTTTCCTATCTCTTGCCCGCATAGTCATCCCTTCAGTGGGCAACCTGAGTGCCTCTGCCACTATTTCCTTTGTAATTACAACCTCTACCTTATTTCCTTGGTTGTCTAAGATTTGGGTAGTTCCGTCTTCCTTGATGGTGGACAGAAGCTCGTAAGCTTTCTGAAAGTCTACTCCGCAGGGCTCTTGTTCATAGAAGTGTCAGAGTCCCAACCTGCGGTTAGCCTCTTTGGTTTCTGGCTTTGCTGCGACATCTTAAACCTCTTTAGGCAAGAGCTGCAACTCCACTGGATGCCCTTCTTCACTCTTAAACCTGCCAGTAAAGACTGTGGTGTGGTGTTCTTCTAACTGCTCTTTAGAAAGGTAAGATGCCTTTGCTGCCTTTACTGACTCGGGGTCTAGTTGATACGAGGGTAGTTCTTGCAGTTTCTCCTTTTGGTTTAACTTCTTCTTGGCCTTCTCTGTGGCTTGCATTTCTCCCCTCATGTCTCATGTGAGACGGCGCTAAAAAAGGTCAACTGTGGGCTCCGAAAATGACGTGCAAAAGAAGACGAAATGCTCTCTCTACAAAGCTCCAAGTGGAAATGAGGTGGTTTTAGCCTAAGCTGGATATCTATACCTGGACTTCCCGAACCAATTCTCCCCAGATTTCCCCGTTAGTCCTATTAGGCCATGAAACTATGTTAGGCTAAAAAATTTCCAAAATCGGATTCCTGTAGCTCATTCTGCAAGAATTTTGCAAAAGTAGGCTTGGCCACCTAATTTGGGCTTCCCTCTTCCATCTTTTGATTTCGTTGAAAATTTTTATGCTTGTCTGCCTTATCTTTCTGATCACCAGCGTGTCTTCCATTTTTCCATCTGAGCCTCCCTGCTATTTATTATAAATTTTTGACCTTTTGATTTGAAAAAATCAAAGAAAATAGAAAAATGCTCTAAAAAAGCAAAGTGAAAATCCAATAATTAAGAAAATCCCTTGAAAAACACGGCTTTATTGTTTTTTGTTGGGTTTCTCCGTTTTTAAGCCTCCTTTTCAACAAAAATGATGAAAAATACCCAAAAAAGGACTATTTTTGACGATTTTCTGATAGTATATACACTATTTACACTCATCGGAAAGATATTATCAGTGAATTTTTCCTTGTTGATGAATTATAAGGGCATTATTAGGTAATTTTGCAAAAAATCACACGTTAACATGAACTTTTTCCTCCCTCTTCAAACATTGCCCTTAATTACTTAGTATTTAGTAGTACCCTTCCACCCCTCCTAGATGGCGTTCTCCGGGACAACTATGTGCATGGGTTGAACAATTGTGTCTATGCATAGCCGTGATTGGCTCTACCATGATATGAAGATCAATGCAATTCAACTCAATATGTTGTGCAAGAGCTGGGTCTTGAGTCAATAACTCAAGGGTTTTCGATGTCAAGGTTTGCTGTTGGTATCTTCCAAAGAGCAAATCTTGTAGCATTTGTGCTCTTTGTTTGATAGTACCATCAGGGTGTTTAAGCACGCTGATTGCTTGAGCTGTTAGAAGCACTTTAGACGGTTGTCAAGCTTTTTCTCGCCATTGGTAGCTCAGTCTGCTTGGTGTATGGTTTTTGAGAGTCTTTTGAGACTTAACTCGCCACTGTTTGATTGGTTTTGTGTTGTGTGGGGAAGATAAGTATTCCTTTTTCTTCTAAACTTTTTTCATGTTGGGTTCCTTATTCACAGATGCTCGATTTTGTGCTCGAATCCTTGGAACCGTCTTCTATTTCTTTGGTGAAGTTTTAGGTACCCAGATCTGATTTGGTTTATCCACAAGGTGTGCTTTTGGTACCCAAATTTTCCTAACTCCTTGCATGCTACTTGTAGCATTTGTTTGTCGAGAGGATGGAGAATATTTTCTTCGTGGATTGGTCCTATGATTGCACCTTTTCTATTCCTCTCTACTTGGTGCAATGGGAACAATGAGTTGCCCTCCTTTAAGTGATAGCTTTAGTTGATTTGTATCCCAATTTGGTACTGCTTTGTATGTTCGCATTCAAGGAATACCAAGAATCATAGTCTCATTCATGTGTTCATCTGGCAAGCATACAAAATGATGCGGACATGAACATCCATGTACTACCCACATTCAAGTTGACCACTCCCAATGTTGGAGTCAAATTCTTGTTGCATCCTTTGATTGTCGTTATTCCTGCAGTGGTCAATGCTTGACTTGTTGCTTTCTTGTATGTGGAATAATCGACTGCATTCACTCTATCTCCTGTGTCTACCAAAGCATTGGTGCTATGATTTTTGAGTTGTACTTTGATGCACAGATCCATTCCATCTAACCAGTCGTCATCTGTCGAAACTACGTCTTTAGGTAATTCCCATTGTCGATCATCTAGTTCCAAAGTGTGATGGGAATCGGTATTTGTTTATTCTTGAGAGCAGCTTTACGCTTCAGTACCCGGAGTCTAGCTTCCTCTTGGGCTTCATCAATAACCTGTTGTCGCTTGATCTTCCTTTGTTTGGCTGCATGCATTCTCTTTAGCAATTCACTGGTTAGTGTTAAATTGTATTTCTTTAAATGACATCCACTAATCCAATTAGCCATTGGTTCACCATCCAAGGTTGACAATTTTACTGCTCCCCTCGGAGATACATCTTCAATGATAAATGGTCAATTTCTCTTTTTCTTAAACTTGGGAATGTGTTGCTTAAGGGAATAGACTAGAACTAAGTCCCCTTTCTTGAAAATTTTGGTGATTAAGTGGGAATCAAAAAATTGTTTTTGTTTCCTCTTTTGTGCATAGATATGAGTTACAGCAGTTAGCCTTTGATCGTCTAGCTTTTCCAAATCTTCAAGTCTTTCTGACAATTCATGTCCATTCTACTCAAGAGTGTGCTACTCTTAATGTCGACAATAGAAATTCATTAGGAGATTTCGGAGGTCTTTTGGAGGGCCTTTTGGAAGAGAGAGGAAAATAAGCTCCTCCAATGAGAGAAGAGCCTACGTTACGTAGAAAAATAGATTGATATTAACAAAAATATAAAAGGTGTCCCTCTCCTCATTTAATAATCTAGTGGTCCTTGAAGACGATCACTCTCTTTCATTTATTGCAAGCACCTTTTTCAAAAGGTAGATGCGGTGCATTTGATACGGCTTACGTCATCACTAGAAGTAAAAAAGTCACAAAACTATCAAGTGGTGGAAATTTTGAAACTTTTGATGCTATCAATGCGTCCGGAACGCCCAAATATCCTACAAATGAATGTCTAATTGCCTCGCTCCGACATCCAAAGAGGCAAAAAAATTCAAAAACCCCTAAAAGAACATTTTACTAACGGCGTGCGAGGGGGAATTCCAAAATTTTGGAATGCCTCCTCGCGCGCCGTTAGTAAAAAGCCCATTTTTTCCTCTTTTTAGGGAGCTTTTTGAGAGGAAAATGTCAAAAAACCTCCAAAAAGGGGCTTTTTTGAAAGATAAATGTCCAAAAACCACTAAAAGGAGCTTTGTACTAACGGCGCACAGGGGGCATTCTAGAATTTTAGAGTGCCTCCTCGCGCACCTTAAGTAAAAAGCCCATTTTTTGGGGTTTTTTGACATTTTTTGCCTCTCCGGATGTCGGAATGAGACAAGTAGACATTCGTTTTTAGGGTATTTTGGTGTTCCGGACACATTGGTGGTGTCAAAAGCCTCAAAATATATCACTATTTCACAGTTTATGACTTTTCAAGTTCCAGTGGTGACGTAAGCTGCATTGAATGCGCCGCACCTGCCTCCTGAAAAAGACACTCGCATTAAATAAAAAAGTGACCGTTTTCAAGGACGATTGGGAGTAAAAATCTACTTTTTAGAGTTTCTGGTTGTCTTTTTTGACGTACTCACAAGGTGCAAGTGCATTTTAAAACAAGTTTCTAGAGAGAGAAATACAATTTCTTACAAGGCCCTCCAAATGACCTCCGAAATTTTCTAATGCTATTGGCAGTATGGCATCAAGGCCATAAACAAGGTTAAAGGATGTAGCATTTAAAGCTGTTTTGAATGAAACTCGATAAGCCCATAGAGCAGCATGGAGATTCATTTCCCAGTCGGTCCTTACTGAACTAACCACTTTGGTCAGTAATGAGCTAAGAATTTTATTCTATGCTCAGCTTGTTCGTTTGCTTGTGGGTGATAGGGAGTTGATTTGTTATGGATAACCATAAACTCATTTAGCAGATACTCTATTAGCTCGTTGAGGAAATGAGTTCCCGATCACTGACAATCTCTATTGGCAGTCCATACCTTACGAATACATACTCATATAAGAATGCAACAGTGGTTCTGGCATCATTCTTTTGATTCCTTTAGCCTCGGCCCATTTGGTCAGATAGTCCGTAGCTACAATGATATATTGAGCTTGGGTTCTATAAGCAGGTGGCTGTATCGGTCCCACAAAATCTATACCCCATTTTGTGAAGGCTCGAGCCCCCATCATTGGTCTTAAGGGCATGCTGTCTACTCGTGTTGGCATCTTTGCTCGTTGACAAGCATCACAACCCTTCGAACATATTCTTTGGCATCTGCAAAAAGTGTTGGCCACCATGTGCTTGTTCTATAATCGGAATATACTCGTTTTCATTTTCACAAAGATGCAAATGTTGACCTTTACCTCGCCGATATAATTGGTTCCCAGTGAGAGCATAGTCTCTTGCTTCCGTTTCAATTGCTCTTTGACGGTGTTTACTCATATCCTCAGGAAATGTTCGACTTGATAAGTAAGTAACCAGATAGTTACTCCACTTAGGAACATGTGACATTTGAAACAATGTTACATGAGGAATGGGTTGTTGTTTCTGACATCGAGGGCACAAAAGATCGAACATCTCTCCTCATAGTCAGCCAAAATACTCCAAGTCTTAAGATTCATTGCATAGTTTGGTCTTCCGTAAAGCGAAGTCCTACTATGGTAACATGTGCTTGACTTAGGTACTAATCCCTTTCTTCAGGGTTAATGCATAAAAGCAATATCCCGTCTCAATTTCTTTTATATAGCCTCCCAGCTAGTAATTGATACATAGCCGATTGCTTGATTAAATCAACTGTGATAGGAAGTGGTGAATACACTTGAGCTATCGTCATTAATGACACAATTGTTTCCAACCATCTTAGTATCATTTCCACAGAGAACAAATAGGCATCTGGTAGATCATCATCTACCCCTTTTGGCGATTCCCTCGAAACAATCCTGGACAAATGATCTGCTCGTTGATGTGTAGTGCCTTTTTTTAACAAACACAGTGAAATCAAATTCGAGAAGAATGATGAATCATCTCACTATTCTCCCTGTGCTGCATGGTTTGTTGACCAAATATAACAAATCTTGGTGGTCCACAAAGAACACAAACTTGTTGGCCAATAGGTAATGTCTATACTTTTTAACGGCATAGATCAATCCTAGTCCTTCTCTTTCAGTGGTGGTGTAATTCTTTTCTGCCATATTTAATCGTCGGCTAGCATAAGAAATAGGAAAGTCAATTATCCCATCTCCTGGTTGGGCTAGTATACAACCAATAGCAAAGTTTGAAGCATCTACGTGCACGTGGAATACTTTATTTCATTCGGGTGCTTTCAATATTGGAGCTAAGGTGAGAGCTTGCTTAAGCTTCATGAAGGATTCTTCACATGCCTCAGTCCATTCAAACTGCGTAATCAAGCTATACATAGGTTTTGCAATTATGGCATACATGTAGATGAACCGTCGGTAATATCCATAATGTCCTGCGTTGCATTTATACGCCCGTATAACAAAAATTATACGTATAAAACGTCAATATACGTAGTATTTCCAAATAATTAGCGAATAACCATATAAAACCGTTTTCGATCGAGATATTTTTCGATCGAAAAATATCTCGATCGAAAAACTGTATATATATACAATCGTTGCCGTATCGATCGAAAAGCATTGTGGACTTTTTTGGAGTTTAGAGAGCTTGGAGCTTCTGAGATTTTGGCAGATAGCAACAGTGGTTTTCAGGTATATTTTTTAAATTTTCAATAAATACTAACATTTTTTTTGTGTTGTGCCAGACTTGTGTGGTGCAGTAGTTTCGGCTCTCACCACAAAGTTGTCTTGCAGGTCGTAGGCCACTTCGTGGTGTGTAGCCATATGGCTCACTCAAGAGGTGTATAGAATATAGTTTCCTTTCCCGTGGTGTGTAGTTATATAACTCACTCTAGGGAAGGCTTAGGGTAAATTTAGATTCTCACACGTATGGTGTAGTAGTATATCTCTCACCATAGAGATGAGTTAGGATTAGAGGTCGACTCGTGGAGTGTAGTAGGCATGATGCTACACCTCTCACTTCAGAGTGGCCTATAAAATTTACAATCTTAAAGTAAATCATTATTGATTATTCTACATAGAAGCACAAAGATTAACGTTCGTCATTTTAAGAGTGTAGAGATGCATACTTTATGCCCTCTTCATCTTAATGCGACTTTCGTTATTTTTGTGCTTCTATTTCTGTAGTAACATCATTGTTCATCAGCAGATGACTTGGTGTTACTCTGAACATAGATATATACAACAATTGATTTACATTTGAGATTGTTGAGTTGTTTGTTGATGGTTGTGTTGTGAGTTCGACGCACTCCATTAGAAATAGCTTATAAAATTTACAATTTTAGATTAAGTTTTTATGTCATATGTGTTACATAGAAACACAAGCATTACCATTCGTTATATTAAGAGTGAAGAGATGCATATTTTCATGTCCTCTTCATCTTAATGTGACATACTGGTTACTCGTGTGTTTCATATTCCAAAAGAACATCATTTTTCATCATTAAATGACTTGGTGTTGTTTTGGACGTAAACACATACGATAGGTAACTTACATCTGCAATTGTTAATTTATCGCTGCTGATAGTTGTGTTGTGAGTTCCACACACTTTATCAGGGATTAGATTGATAAAAACTATCAATCTATTTTACAACAGCATCCAGGACTTATGCTGAGAATATCTCACACTAGCTGAGTAGTTCACATGTACGATTTTCCAACCCGTAAGATGTAATTTCTTTCATCATCTCACACTTCTGCACATAGCAGGGTCCAGTTCTTGTGCTGAGAGCATCTCACACTCCTAGCCTGTTTCTCTCTCTGCTCTCTCTCTCTTTCTCTCTCTCTCTCTCTCTCTCTCTCTCTCTCTCTCTCTCTCTCTCTCTCTCTCTCTCTCTCTCTCTCTCTCTCTCTCTCTCTCTCTCTCTCTCTCTCTCTACTTTAATTTTCATGGTCGATTCGCACAACGTTTTTTGTAATCATAAGATTTTCTCTTTAATTTGCAATAATTTAATATTGTTTAATAAATTTGAATCATCATTTAATATATATAGGGTTAACACTCATTATATAATAACTATGCTACTATGGTGTACAATCTTTTCGTAAGATTCTTAATTTATAATTTTGTCATACAGATATGGCAGACACAAAGCTAGCGAAACATCAACGAAAGTTCGTCTCCGAAGTGATTGTGAGACACTTCCATTACACGTCAGAGGCAGAGATTAGGTGTTGTTTAAACCCTATCGCTCCGGAGCATTTTTATCAGCTTACAGAGACTCTAACCAAGTCTGTGTTTGAGCAGCTCCAGGCAGAGTTTGCACCATCTATTTTTGACACAGCCCTCCTGACATCAGGTGCTTTAGTAAACATGGTCAAAGAAACCATTGGACAGATCATGAAAACCTTTCAAGAAGCTTTCAAAGATCAAGTGTATGCTGCAAAAGTGTTCAAAGTACACTTACATGGGCCCACCATGGAGCAACAGGTCAAAGACGAAGCAACAATTTTGGATATTTCACATCGAGGTATTATCTACCCTCTTGCCATGGTGCGCCACGTGGAGCGACCAATGCTCATTTCACGATTTTGGAATGGCGGCCATGTGGAGCAATGGATCAAAGAATGCACTGCAGATGGCATCCAACCTGTCATTCGCGATTACGTACTCACTGCAGGAACAATAGAGCTATTCCAAGAGAATATTTTGCAAATCATCATTGCTCTCCTCCAAAATCTGAAGTATATACATATGCATAACTACCTCCACAATGATCTACACTCTCGGAATATGATGCTGCATTTTGGCGAAAAAGGTGTTTACGCCGACATTGTGGATTGGGGTTCATGCACCAAAACAAATACGACAGCCAGTTTTCCTCCTCTACACAATATGCAGATAGAAACTAGAAAACAATATGAGAGAGATTATCCATGGGCAGCCCCCGAATGTATATCTATTAATCCTCCCTCCTTGACCAAAGCTATGGATATTTATTCCATGTGTCATACATGTAAACGCATTTTGAAGTTCTTACCAGAGACCCAAGAACAAAGCAAAAGACATTTTTTGAGTAATGTACTTGCTCATCTTGAAACCAGCAAGCGCCAAAACCCCAAAACCCGGCCTAATGCTTCTTATGTTTAAATGGTGCCCATAGAGTGGGTTACAACATTGTAATGACATCTAGCTTACAACCAGCTGATGATTAATGAAAACACAGTCTCATGATTTCATCATTGTTTTACTTTTGGTGTCAGTTTTAATTGTATGTTTAATTGAAAAAAATATCTATGTTTGTCATTCGATATACTGTCCAATGTCAAATTAATTGAATGGGTATTTAAAAGTAATGACATGTTCACCTGATATGCAGATATGGAAGAAGAACTCAACCACGCTGAAGCTCAGGCAATTTTTAAAGAAGAACAAGTTAGATGTGGACAAGCAGATCTTTCTACTATTGCCAACATTGAAGAAGATGAATCTGAGATGCAGGGCGAACCATAACCCCTAAAGAGTGCAAAAAGCTTTGCCCTAATCACTTCGTACGCCATCAACTATTTCAAATAAGTGGCAATGCAAAAGATACAGCTCCATTAAAGCTCTCTGATTTGCAACATAAAGGACTAGCACATGTATTGCTGCAAAGGTTTATATGACAAGAGAGATGCCTACCAAACAACAACCAAGTAGTAATTTACTTTATCCACCAATTCTATGTTCGATATGTTTTGCTGAAGAGAGTGGATTGGTCAGATCGTCCAGGCACCGCTGGCGTTGGACGTGGACGCATTGCAGAAAAGGTGGCAGCACGCAATGCAAATAATCCAATGCCTCCTCGCAAGTGCCCTATTGTTTTACTTCCTGAAGAGTCAGAAACACTGACTGAATTAGCCAGCCAAGGACAAGACCTTGCCAGCCAAGGAGAAACATCGGACATGCTTTGTGGTCGTATTCTTGAGCTTGAAATAGAGTTAAGTGATGCATAAGCAAAGATTCAACGATATGAATCATTGTCTGGACCTTTGCCAGATGATACTACGACTTCACATAAAGATGTTGCTCAACCATCCCCTGAGCTAGGAATTACAGATTTTACCATAGACGAACTTATAGCAAATCTATCAAACTCATAAGTCACTCAGAAGCTTTTTGTAATCTCAAAATTATATCAAACTCTTTTCGATTGAGTAATTTCCCAGAACCTTGTTGTTTCAAACCTACATCGACTTTATGTAATTTTTATTCGACAAGATATTATCGGCAGTTTATATTTGAGTGTGAGTGAATATGTGCGTCTGAGAGAGAGAGATAGAGAGAAAGAGAGAGGTTTTGATGTGAACGACAACGAGATAACACTTTCTTTCATCATATACAAAAACTTGTTGAGTAAGTATTACAATGGTACTCTCACAAATCATCTCCATCTTCAAAAACTGCAACCATATCATCTACTTCGTCCATATCTGAGCATCTGATACTATCTCCCATTCCATATCATCATCATCATCAACTGCTGTAGAAATAGGTTCATGCGTTTGGAAGACTCCATATTGCTTTTGAGCGGCTCTAGTTGCAATGTTTTGAGGCTTATAAATAAGTCTCATATTGCAAAAAAAATACACCAAATCAGCAGCCCGTTTAGTATGAAGTCTGTTTTGCTTTTTTAGTGTGCACAAAGTCGAATGCTGACCAGTTTCGCTCACAGCTTCCACTTGATGCAGCTACTGATAAAACTCTAATTGCAATGTGTTGCAACTCCACTTTCTCTCCACCATACTCCTTCCACCATAAAGGTGCACTTGTTTTGCCAATGGCATCTATATGCCACGGATCCTGAAACATACCAGTTCTATTGGCATAATCTACTCGCTGATGAAAAGCTGTTTTTCCATCTTCGTGCCCTAAGAGTCGGACATAACATATTTTTTGGCAGATTGCCGATGCATTTGAAACTGAGGATCCAATACAAAAGCCGCACCATGCAATGGCATATGCAGCTGCACCCAACGCTTGTTAACAATTGTAATCATGGTAGCTTTATCCTTTGCACCAAAACTGACATTTTCTCTTAGCTTGCGTATAGCCTCTGACATATACCAGTAGACCCGACCAAAAATAAAAGAATCTGTGTCAACTGCTCTCAAAAGATCTACAAATGGCTTTGACACAGTTACTATTCTTTCTACATTACGCCAAAAGAATGGTGAGTTTACTAGTTGCGCACATCGACCAGCTGCTTCCTGATAACTTGGATACTTGCTGAGCCATCCATCCCATCTTCTGTCTGCTAAGGTTTCCATCAATGCAGGCTTCAACTCTTGCAAAGCAGCAAGAACATAGTATGCCGTAGGAAACCTTGTCACGCAAAATATTTGCAAAGCTTTATTTGGTGATTTGGTTCGAAAAAGAGCATACGAAAATTGATGCTCTCTAATGAATTTCACCACATGATTTGCATCCAAAAAAGTTTGCTTCACACATGCCATTTTACCAATATCTTTTAAAAGCAAATTTAAAGTGTGAGCTGCACATGGTACCCAAGAAATCTCCGAATACTTGACTTGAATAGCTCTTCCTGCTCCTTTGTAGTTGGCCGCATTATCTGTGACAATAGGAGTCACATTTTTTGGTCTCATACACCCCTCCTAGGTAGGTTATAGTCTTCTCTTTCAATGAGCTGTCATTGCTTCCACGAACATAGCCCCTCTAGGGTTAATAAGCATTACATTGATTAAAGGTTTTTTCTGACAGTTAGTCCATCCATCCAATGCTATGGTGCATCCATATGCTGGAACAAACTCTAGAACTATGCGTTTGAGAATGGATTCAGTACTATCTTTGACTTTATCAAGATATTCAGTTCGCATCTTGTTATAGTCAGGAAGCACAAATCCTTTTTTGGCTGTACTCATCAAAGCATCTTGAAATATTGGATTGCGCATAGCATTGAACAATATGCCACATGCAACAAATGATTGTGTCCATTTTAAATGCAACTCAAGCAACCATTGTTTACCTAATGCTTCAGGCATTGTTTGTCCCATTGGATGACGCTCTGCCGGATTTGCTTGTGCTAGGAACTCCTCCTGATGTAGAAGCATGTCCATGAAGAGGGTTCAATTGAGAACTTTGATCGTTTACTTGAGTGGTACACACCTCTTCTATTTCCTCATTGCATACATATGGTTCAATATTCGCATGAATATCTTTAGAAACATCACCTTTATGTTTAGCTGCAAGAATCAACTTTACTTTGCGAGAATACATGGCAAATTTTTCATGAATATCTTTTGGTGGTGCCCCGCACTTTTCAACATTTCCAGGGACTTTAAATAAATTCTCTTTAATTCTTGTTGCATTACCACTAAACTCGTGGCCACAAGATTTACATTTAAGTCGAGATGTATTTCTCCCAGCTTTCAACTCATGCACAGAACTCCACTCTTGTCCTTTCACCATGATGCACAAAAGTAATTTGCTAGTAAAAACAAAGTCTGATCATTTTCATGATCAAAATCAATTAAAACATTAAATTAATTTAACTAACAATGCTTGAACGAAATTAAAATAATTAAAAACAATGATTGAACAAAAATACAATAATAAAAAACAATACCATTGGATTACATATAAATTGCATCAATTTATCTAAAGTGCAAGCTTGTAGCTTTAACACTAGAATGGTAACCTAACAGGACATAAAAGTGTCCTTTCAGGGTTTTGGGAAAAATTTCCAAAACCATAGTAGATCCACTCATGTTGAAAAATCCTTTCATGAGCTTATAGTTCAATAACTACTACATATGGAAAAAATGAGAAACTTGTAATTTTTCTCATCCCTTGGTCACTACAAGCCTCCAAAGTTGATGGACCAGTGCATTTTGCCCAAAACAGCAGTTTCTTACAGTTGATTGTATATAAATAAGAGTGGAGATTTTTGTAGGACATGAGATAAAATGCCCCCTTAACTTCAATGGGGTGGTGACCAAAACATATGGTTGCTTTTACCTCACTAATTTTTTTTTGGGCAAAAAAAATAGGTACACAAAAGTTGCATTTTTTCCATTCTGCGGACCTATCATCAAAGTTTCTATAGTCACGCTCAATACAGATACTATATACATGTTTTCTTAGTTCCCTTTGGGCCTCTGGATTCAAAAGGAGCCATGGAGAATGTCAAAAGGATAATGGATCTCTTACAATTGGAACCTTGGGGGCAATGATAAAGTGCTAAATACAGCAAACATGAAAAAACTGGGTTTAGCATTATGACCTCTATAAACCCATAGAAACTACTCAATATCTAGCCAAGTTTGTAGTCTATGATTAGATATGGTCACTACCTACAAAATACACACAATTGGCCTAAGAAACTAGCAATATTGAGAAAATTATATTCGCTACTCTAAAATGTATTGTATACTTCAGCAATCAAAAAACTCAACCATCATCATATACTATGCTATATAGCATATTAGGTCCCCCAAAACTCAAGGAAGATTAGCTTTATGTTATACATTACACTTACACAATCAAAATTGAATTTGGATATCAAGAAAGCCACCAAAAAAGTGCTAATTTTGGCCAAAAAACAGGATTATGCAATTCTTGTAAATTGGTCATAACTTTCACTTTTAACACTTAGCTTTCCCTACAAGCATCAAACCATGTTGAGAACTATGAAGGCCTAACCTCTAGCCATCTAAACCTCACAAACATGAAGTTTAGAGTGGTATAGTTGTCAAAAATTGAAAAAAAGCCAAAAACAAGACCCGGTTTTTCACACAGTTTAGGTTCAAAAATGTTGTGCAAGAATAAGGTTAATGATGAGATCGATACTCAAAAAAAAAATGCTAAGTTTTTTTCAGCTCATAAGGCAATTTTGTGGATATATAGCACCTAGAAATTCATTTTCATACTCTTCAAATAATTCAAGCAAAATGGTCACTCAACAGGACACAAAAGTGTCCTGTTACCATTCTAGTGTTAACACATTATGATAATCAATAATTACAATTAAATCAAGTATTAAAATGATTATCATTATAAATTGCTATACATACAAGAGCTATAAGTGATATTTTTAAATGTCAAAACGATAATCACTTACAATACTTGATAATTATCGTATCTATGTAAAGTGCGAACAAAAAGTTCTTACACTTTACCATAGATTTTTAAGCGATTATCTATCTACAATGCGAGCATGTGTATGCTCTCACACAGTACGGTAGATTTTGCAGTCCAAATAAAGATAAGAGAATATCAATATTTTTGGACATGTTTTTCCTAAATTTTTACTCTAGTGAGAGCATAGCACTGTGAATAGCTCTACACAAAACGTAAAAATATGATTTTGTTTCATTATATTCATTTTGAAGTGAGAGAAAATCTCTACACATCAAAATCGAACTTTAAATTACATAAAATTATTTTTTATGTAATTATATTTTTAAACTAAGTATCTCATGTGAGAGTACACTCTACACACAACGATAATATCTTACTTTTTTTTTAGTAATCACTTTCAAGTGTCAATTAATTGAACACATTGACAAGTGATTCTTATAATTACAGCTTGTATCAGGTGAGAGATTAAACTCTTCACAAAATACAAACTTTCAACTATTTACTAAGTTTTTCAAAACAAATTCATATATTTGAATCACAAAACTTAAAGTTCTATTGAATTTTAATTTTTATTAAATTCAAATTGTTTTAATTTTTTACAAATTACTTTTTTTGATCGTTTGGTGAGAGTACTCACATGGAAAACACTGACTGTGAAAGCTAGTGTGAGATCTGTCGCGTGCTACTATATATACTAACATATTCGATCGTTATAATTTTTGATCGAAAATAATTTCGATCAAAAAATTAAGAAGTTTTACGATTAGCCGTTTATGTTGATATGGCACCGTATAATACGGTCGTATAATTTAGATAAACGAATAATACGCCCATTATTCGCGTATTATACGTCTCCCGAATAACGAATAATGCAACTTAGATAATGTCCCATGAAGGCTTGTACCCCTTTGATTGTTGTTGGTCTAGGAAAATCAACAATGACATGAATCTTTTCAATATCGGTAGCTATGCCATTTTTAGACACTATATGTCCAAGAATTTTCCCTTGTCTTCCCATGAATGTGCACTTTTCAGGGTTTAAGCAAATCCTGTAAAGTCTACATTTCTCGAATACCTTTTTGAGGTGTTCAAAGTGGTCAGCTCGGATTGACGAATGTACACATAAAGTATCCATGTATACCTCCAAGAATTTCCGACGATACTTCATGGCTCATCAATCTTTGAAATGTGGCTGGAGCATTAGTTAACCCAAACGGCATAACCCGATAGGCAAATATACCCCATTCTGTTGCAGAAGCAATTTTATGTTGATCTTTTGGGTCAACCAAAAGTTGATTGTATCCCGAAAAACCATCTAGGAAGCTGTAAGCTTCTTTTCTTGCCACTCGTTCTAAAACGTGCTCCGTTATCGGAAGAGGAAAGTTGTCTCTAATGGTAGCTGCATTCACTTTTTTGAGATTAACGCACACTTGTAATTTCCATTCTTCTTAGGTACTACCACAATTGGGGACACCAATCAGTGTGTTCAATTTTGTAAATGAATTCAACTTCCTTTAGTTTTTCAATTTCTTCTTTGATCTTCCTGGCAAATGTTTCGTTATAAGTGTATGGTCTCTGTCTACTTGGTTTCGCATCATCTCTCATGGGTATAGTATGTTGACAGATTTCTGGATCAACACCCTTGAGATCCTTGTAGGACCAAGCAAAGATATCCCGGTATTCCTTTAACAAACTTAGCAAAAGCTTTTCTTCTTCTTCTGTTAGGTCATTCGCAATGTAAGCTGGTCTAAGCTCTTACCCTGGTTCAACCAAGTCTACCCTTTTAGCGTTTTCAGGTCCTTCGAAAGACTCGCCTTGTTTCCGTAGTTCCCTAACAGGTTGTTCGATTATGATTTTCCGATCTTGGAGAGTATACTTTTTGTAATGGGATGGAACATGCATTACATCCTTCCCATCCTCTTCCGTGGTTTCCATTTCGGTGGTGTATATCTCCTTTAGAGATTTTTTCAACTCTTGATATTTCTTTTTCCACTCGACTCTGGTCATGAGTGGTTTTTTATCCTGATGTTCTTCTTGAGTACCCTTCCTTGGTTTTCTCGATGTCTGAGACATTTTTGAGTCTCTATTTGAAGGATATCTGTCAGGTATTTTATCCTTGACACAATCATTAGCATCTATCTGCATCAAGAATTGTGTTTTACTAGAGACTGATGGCATAGGTCATGCTTTCACAATTTTAGTGTCCCTCTTTCTTCTATACCATTTTTGTCGTCTTGATTTCTGGTTTGGAAAGTCAAAAAACTTTTTCTCCCTTCCCCTTAAGAGTAGTCGAGCTCTCGTATGTTCTTTTTCGGATCCCGAATCTTTGGAGGTAGCTGAGTGTTCATCCAACTCATCAGTTGCATCGTAATAGAGGTTAGAAAAGACTTGTTGAGCTTTCATCAAGTCCTTTGTTTCCTCATCCTTATTTTCAATGTTAAGGACTGACATCATTTGGATGGGAATTATGTTATAGCCATCCTCATTGCAAAATTGAGTAGGCATAGATGTATTCACACATACATCCATTGTCGCTAAGATTTGAGTCCACTCGAATGGTTCAAATAAATGTTCTGGAAAGGGTTCTGGTATGTAGGCTTCGTCTATACAATCCCTTTCTAGGATACATTCCTCTCGTCTTAAGCTTCCATTTTGTAAGGAAATAAGACGTAGCTAAATAGATAATTGAGTAGATTACTTAATGAAGAGAGACAGATTTATATACACGAGACTATAGAGTAGAGAGAGAGAGAGAGAGAGAGAGTACACACGATATACGTGGTTCACCCAATGTGGGCTACGTCGACTGGAAAGCAGCCACTCAATGGCTTTAGTACTTCAAAACAAGAAGTAGTTTACAAAGGTATTATACCCTTAATGGAGCTCCCGCCTTGCTTCACTCTCACCACCTCACACTCACCTTGTTGCATCAACTTCACACTATGAAATGTGTGTATAAATGGCCTCCTTTTTTAGGCCAAAAGGGCTGCCCTCTCTTATGAGAGATAGCCATGTGTAGCCGCCCTTGTGCGAATAAGTCCAAATCGGACCCTCCAATCCGCCCATGTGTGGCCGCCCTTGAGAAGACAAGTCCGCTTTTGAATTCGATCACCGGCCACTGGCCATTGACTTCCAACCACCGGCCACCGGCCATTGACTTCCGACCATCGGCCATCGGCCATTGACTATCAGCCACCGGCCAACCAACCGGTTGTTTTCCGACCACTTTCTGGCCGCCGTCCGGCCATAATATTCCGTCGAAAAAGAATATTCTTGTCCGTAATTTTGGTCCATGAAAATTTTTGGTTTCCGGTGAGTGATTTTCCTTCACGCACGATGGCTTCTCCTCATAATGGGGGCCTTACAAATGTGCGCTTTTACCACAAAAAATTACAAGGGTAAATCAGGCTCCATACTTAACAATCTCCCACTTGGAGACTGATCTCCAAACCAAACCTGTGAATGCTTTCCATTCTGGCTTCTTATCCTTGAATGCCGATTAAAGATGAGCAAAAGCTCAACTTGTCCTTGTTGACCACCTTTGTAAACATGTCTGCAGGATTTTCACTTGTATGCACCTTTCCTAGCTTTAGTTGTCCCTCTTCCAAAAGAGTGCGTATGAAGTGATATCTCACCTCAATGTGCTTTTTCCTTGAATGAAAGGCTGAGTTCTTTGCAAGATGGATAGCGCTTTGGCTATCACTGTACAAGACACAATTGTCTTGTTTGAATCCAAGCTCTTCTAAGAATCTGTGAAGCCACAGAATTTCTTTGCTTGCCTTCGTCATTGCTACATACTCTGCTTCCGTGGCAGAAAGTGAAACCACTTTCTGCAACTTTGAAGCCCAGCTTACTGCTGTGCTTCCAATCGTGAACACATAGCCAGTAGTGCTCCTTTGAGTATCTTTGTCACCTGCCATATCTGCATCAGCATACCCTTCTAGAAAAATATCAGCTCCTCCAAAATACAAAGCATTTGTTGTTATCCCTTTTAGATACCTAAGTATCCACTTCACAGCTTGCCAATGCTCTTTACCTGGGTTGTCCATGAACTTACTCACAACTCCCACTGCATGTGCAATGTCTGGCCTTGTCCAGACCATAGCATACATTAGAGAACCTACCGCTGCAGCATATGGAACTTTAGACATATAGGCTATCTCCTCTTGTGTCTTTGGACACATATCCTTCGTTAGTTTAAAATGACCAGCCAAAGGTGTAGAAACTGGTTTTGCATTTTGCATTGCAAACCTTTCTAGTACCTTCTTGATGTAATCTTCTTGAGATAGCTTTATTGTCTTCTTCGTCCTCTCCCTTGATATTTTCATACCAAGTATCCTCTTTGCAGCACCTAAATCTTTCATTGAAAAAGATTTGGACAGCTCCTCTTTTAGGTCTTTGATGTCCTGCATGTTAGCACTTGCAATCAACATGTCATCAACATACAACATTAGGATGATGAATTTCCCATCTCCCAAATTCTTCGTGTAGACGCAGTGATCTGAGTTGCATCTTGTGAATCCATGATCCAACATCCATCGATCAAACTTTAAGTACCATTGTCTTGATGCTTGCTTTAAACCATACAAGCTCTTCTTTAATCTGCAAACCATTTTCTCCTTACCTTTTACGTCATACCCCTTTGGTTGAAGCATGTAGATTTCCTCCTCTAAGTCACCGTGAGGGAATGCCGTATTTACATCCATTTGCTCGAGATTTAGATCATGAGCAGCCACAAGGCTTAAGACAAGCCTAATTGAGTTCATTTTTACAATAGGAGAAAATATTTCATTGAAGTCAATACCTTTCTTTTGAGAAAAACCTTTTACCACAAGCCTAGACTTGTACCTTTTCTTCCCACCTTCTTCTTCCTTTAGCTTGTACACCCATTTGTTTTGAAGTTCCCGCTTAGCTTTAGGCAACTCAACCAACTCCCATGTTTGGTTGCGATGTAGTGAGTCCATCTACACTTGCATGCTCTTCGTCCATTCTTCTTTGGATTCATGTTGCATAGCTTCTTCACATGATTCCGGCTCTCCAGAATCTGAGATCAAGAGATGGTTGAAGGAAGGAACAAACCTTTCTGGAGGTCTACTTTCTCTTGTAGATCTTCAGGGAATAGGTTGAGGCTCCTCATTTGGTTGACGTTGTTGCACATTGTCACCGTTTGCAGTCCTTGAGTCTTCACTGTCCTCAAGGTCCATGTACTCATCACCTGTTTCTTTTGTTTGTTTTCTTTCCAAGTAATCTTTGTACATATTTTGTTCGTTAAAAATTACATCCCTACTCCTTAAGATTTTACCATCTTCAGGATTCCATAGGCGATACCCAAAGTCTCCTTCTCCATAGCCAATGAAGAAACACTTTTTGGACTTTGCATCTAACTTTGATCTTAGGCTTCTATCTATGTGCATAAAATCCTCACACCCAAACACTTTGAGAAATGCATAATTCACCGGTTTACCTGTCCATGCCTCTTCTGGAACTCCCCCATCCAATGCTGTTGAAGGTGACCGATTGATTAAGTACACAGACCTACTTACAGCTTCCACCCAAAGCTCAAGCGGTAGGCCTGCATGTAGCCGCATGCTTCGTGCTCGTTCCATGATTGTCCTGTTCATCCTTTCCAAAATCCCATTTTGTTGAGGTGTCCTTGGGGTTGTCCTTTGCCCCCAAATGCCATTGCTAGCACAAAAGCTTTCAAAAGCTTGGCTGCAATATTCGCCTCCATTGTCGGATCTAAGGCATTTAACCTTGGTACCTGTTTCATTCTCCACAAAGGCTTTCCACCTTTGAAATATGGAAAATACATCGGATTTATTCTTCATGACATAAACCCATGTTTTTCTAGTCGCATCGTCTATGAATGTTACATAGTACAATGAGCCACCAAGTGATGGTGTACTTGCAGGACCCCAAACATGCATCAGAATGAACCAACTAAATTTTTTTATTTTTTCTTTCATTTCCTGATTTTTAAAATTTTACCCTCTTTTGTTTACCATAAACACAATCTTCAGAGAACTCTAGGTCCACTTCTTTCAAACCTGGTAGAAGCTTCTTTGTTTGAAGGATTTGCATTCCTTTGGCACTCATATGCCCAAGTCGGTAGTGCCACACCGCACTGTCAACTTCTGTAGTTGCTACACAAGCTGAAGGTTGCGTGCTAACAGTACACAAGTAAAGTGTACCGACTTTTTCACCCTTGGCAACCACCAAAGATCCCTTTGAGATCTTCCACCGTTTGTTTCCGAATGCAATGTTGTGACCATCATCGTCCAATTGTCCTGTAGAGATCAAATTTTTGCGAAGAGAAGGAACATGCCTAACATCTTTAAGCTTCCATTCATTTCCGTTAGCAGTTTTGACAGAAACTGTACCTTTGCCGACAATCTCACAAGCTTCATCATCTCCCAAGTATACATACCCAAAATTACCTTTGGTGTAGTCTTGGAAATGTTGCTGTGTGGTGTCGCATGGAATGAAGCCCCGGAATCTACTATCCAGGAATTAGACACATTGTCTAATGAGAGAATTAGAGCATCTTGCTCTACTTTACCTGCCACATTGGCCTCCGATGTTGGCTTGTTGTCTTGAGACTCTGTCTCCTTCTTCTTCTTGGACCAGCAATCCTTCTTGACGTGGCCCTTCTTGCCGCAGTTCCAACATTCAAGAACTGACTTTGTGCGTGACTTGCTCCGCCTTGAGCGATCACGACCCTTTTGGTTTTTGAACCTCTCCTTAAGACTTCCTCTTGTTTCCACTGATAGTGCAGCACTTGATGATTCTCCTGTGCTTCTCCTTCGCATTTCCTCGCTTAGGAGAACACCCACAACATCATCAAACTTAAGAGTATTTGTGCCAGAGATAGAATTACTTACAACCATCACAAGGTTGTCCCAACTATCCGGTAGAGATGATAGTATAAGGAGAGCTCACACTTCGTCATCGAAATTGATTTTCACTCATCGAAGTTGACTTATGTTTTTGTTAAAGTCATTTAGGTTTTCTTCAACTGAACCATTCTCTACCATCTTTAGATTGAACAAGCGCTTCATAAGAAATACCTTATTGGATGCCGATGGTTTCTCGTACAAGTCGTCAAGTGACTTCATCAAGTCCTCCGTGGTCTTCATCTCCGAAACATTGAAGGCCACCGTTGACGCCAAGCTTAACCGGATTGTTCCCAGTGCCTTTCAATCAAGGACAATCCATTCTTCATCTGCCATTGTTGCGGGCTTCTTCGCAAGACCGCCTAGTGGCAAATAGAGGTCCTTCTGGTAGAGATAGTCTTCAATCTGCATCTTCCAATGTTGGTAGTTTTTGCCGTTGAACTTCTCAATCTTGAGCTTCCCTTCCTCCGCCATAACTCCCACTCAATTCAAGGTAAAGCTCTGCTTATGATTCCAAAAATACCAATATCAGCCATGATTGAATCATTCAACAGTGGTTTTCAATTTAATTTTACAAGTTTTGTACAATTTTTAAGGTTTCAAAAACTGAAAACCTTACAATCACCCCAATTTAAGAAATTGAGATGTCCTCATCTCAACCAAAATTGGGAAAAACTTTGCGAAGTGATACTTCATCTTTCCAGGTGGCGTCTTCAGTGGGGTAGTCCTTCCATTTTACTAAATGTCCTCTAATAACCCTGTTTCGTAGACTCCTTTCCCTAGTATCGAGAATACAATCTGGTTGGAGTTCGAGAATTTCTGCTTTTGCATCACGATCTGCTCGTCATCTAGAGTGTGATTTGGATTTGGGATGTAGGGTTTTAGAAGACTGATATGGAATACATTATGGACCTTGAGGTGCTCAGGTAGTTTTAGTTTGTAAGCTTGATCACTGATTACTTTAATTAGTTCATAAGATCCACAATATCTAGGGCTTAGTTTTTTGTATTTTCCCAAGGATAAAGTACTTCTCTTTGGCCGTACCCTAAGGAATACTTTATCCCCTTGTTTGAAAAACCGATCAAACCATTTTTTATCAGCATATTGTTTTTGGCGGTGTCCTTGGCTGCCTAAATGTCTTGTCTTATGGCTTTGGTTTGGGCATCCATCTCCTCCAACATTTGCTTTGAAGCTTCTACTCTTGTAGTAGGGTCAGAAAAGTTTAGGGGTGATATACATTCATGCCCATAAAGAGCATTAAATGGTGACATTCCAATGCTTTTATGAAAGGATAAGTTATAGGGGAATTCCACCAAAGGAAGAAATTGGATCCATTTCCGGGATTCTCTACTACAGTAGGCTCTAAGGATGTCTTCAATAACTTGATTCACTCTTTCCGTCTGGCCGTCTGTCTCAAGGTGATAGGATGTATTGAAACATAGCTGGGTACCTAAGGATTCAAATAAAGCTTTCCAAAATTTTGAAGTGAATTTGCATCTCTGTCTCACTGACTATTCTCTAAGGAAGTCCGTGTAATCTGAAGATTTCCTTGATAAATAGACAGCTTATGTCTGATGCAATGTAAGTTGTTTTTACATGCATCAAATGGGATACTTTAGTCAGCATATCCACTACCACCATAATGGAGTCATAACCCCCTTGAACAATGGGAAGGCTTGTTACAAAGTCCATGCTAATGAGTTCCCACTTCATTTGAGGAATGTTGTTAACCCTCACGGCTCACGGACACCCATCACCTACGATGGACGCGTATTATCATGTTAACCCTCACGGCTCACGGACACCCATCACCTACGATGGACGCGTATTATGTATTTGGTAGAGTCAGGTACCGGGCTTGTCGGACCAATAGGGAAAGGTAGAGTGATCGCCGATGAGAGGCGCACTTTAACTTGGACATTCAAGGGATTAGTTGGTTAAGCATGGGCGCCCAAGTGTGAATGGGGTGAGCTCCTATAAAAGCCAACTAAAGCTAATTTTTACTCATTCTCTCATTTGTGCAATTGAAGAGTGCTCTTGCTCCATCTCCATCTTCTTCTTCTTCACCTCCTTGTGTGTGTGTGTGTGAGAGAGAGAGAGAGAGGGAGAGTGTGTGTGCGATCGAGCATTACGAAGGCACGACGGCGGCGAAGCGGTTGAGCGCGACACGACTGCAGCTTCTTCTTCATCGCGGCGAGGAATCCACCACGAAGGCGAGCGTAGAGCGGTGAGTGACACACCCTTCGTTTTCTTGAGCTTGCTAGTTTAGACTTGTTGTGTGCTTGGAGCCGTTTGTGGCTCGCATACGGTGTATTGGCAAGTCCCTTGCTTCGACAATGCGGCAAGGAGCGCACATTTTTGGCGCCGCTGCCGGGGATATGCCCTACACTAAGCTCGGTTAGCACTTTACGCTTCCTTGTGGTGCAATTTCTATCATAGGAAAGGCAGGGAAGGAGTGTGTGGAGATTTCTGTTTTTTGCGTTTTCTGCATTTGCTGTCAAGTTTCAATTTCTGTTATTGTCTGCGTTTTTTCAATTTCTGCAATTTTTGCATTTTCAAGTTCGGCGTTTTCAATTTCTGCAATTTTCTGCATTTCTGCGTTTTTTTAATTTTCTGCAATTTCTGCATTTTCTGCAATTTCTGCGTTTTTTCTGCAATTTTTGCAATTTCTGCAATTTTTGCATTTCTGTGTTTTTCAATTTTCTGCATATCTGCATTTTCTGCAATTTTTGCATATCTGCGTTTTCAAATTCTGTATTTTCTGCACCAAAAAGAAAAAAATTCTTCCAAAAAAAAAACAAAAATTCTGGGGAAAAAAATATTTCCAAAAAAAAAAAAAAAAACCGGAAATTAAAAACGCGAGTGAGCGGGCGGCGAAATTTTTCGAAAATAAAAAACGTGACTCTTAAAACGGATGGGTTGGTTTGTATAAAAGATAGATCGGGATCATTTTCCCAAGCCCAAGCCCAAGCCCAAGCCCAAGCCTAGGCCTCAGTTCTCAGTCTTGTGATATATACTAGACTCACTCTTATATATATACCCTACTCCCTCAAGAGAGAATGAGAGCATGTGGGACAAGTCCTCCACTCTCCTCCTTTCTCTTCCCACTTGCACCCTTAGACTTTTTAGTTTGGGCCTAGTTCCCTACTGGAAATTGACAGTTTTAGGGATTCCGAGGGCATAGAGTGACCAAACGGAGGGCTGTAAAGCACGGCACGATCCTCTGACCGATACGCTCGTTTCGAGCTATCACACGGCCCATTCCACGACACGCTCTAAAAAATCTAGCAAAAAAACAAACAAAAAACACGCTAAAAACTAGTCACAAGGCCTCCTAGAGCAGCTTTTTGACACCTTAGGGTATCAAAAGCACATGCACTTACGCTCTGGGAGGGTGCTAGAACACGAGCATATTGAGGGTGCCTCTGTTCATACGGACACCCATTACCCATCCACGATAAGCTCTAGACCCTCAGCGGGGACACAAGGTAGCACCACCCAAGACCCTAAAATAGCCGCTAGTGATTCCTCCTCCGACTCAGAAATCATGGAAGCATACCCTACCCAAAACACTGAGAGAGAAGGCCATGCACCTCCCGAAGCTCCACAGCCTAGTACTAGTATGTTTAGCCGTTTCATGGAAACATTAGGTAGAGCTACTCGCTCGGAACCTGATGCAAATGAAGCACACGAAGGGGGTGGGGAAGTGGAATCTCCTTTCACATCGCACGTGGACCCCACACCCCCAAAGAGTGTCCATGTGGATATCCTACCAACTTCTTACCAAGAAGGCCCTGTTGAGCTGCCTCCTTCAGAAGTTCCCTCTAGAGTACCGTTGGTGACAAGTAAAACCACGGGGAGAAATATTGCTTCTACCTCACAAGAAACCGTTAACACGTCGACTCTAGAAGGATTGTTCATTAATGATCATTGGACATACGACCTCCACACTGAGGTGTTGACGGATCTACACTCTGGCCACGCCTACCATGTAGGATGGATAGAGATTGTACAATCCACCTCTAGTGCCACGAGCATCGAAGATCAACAGAAAATGATCTGTAATGTTATCCATGGCATTATTCAATCAGAAAGGCAAAACCGAGGGGTAAATATACTCTCAACTGGCCCCATGAGATTTCTGGATACGAGCAAGGCTCAACAGCCTACTCTATCACAAATGGAGACTCCTCTAATGAGCCCCATGGACCCATCTTACGTCATTTCACCTGGGGTCTCTATGCAATCTGAGCCTTCGAGCGAAAACTTTAGCTTCCCTAACTTGGCTCAACCCTCTATCAAGGAAAACAAAGTGCTCACTCCAGGGATAAGCCTAACAGAGAATGTACCGATGACATCTACTGTTAGCGCAGTGCCACTACCTAGTGTTGTAGTACCTAATATGGGGCCTCGACCGTATGTGCCTCTAGCCCCTTATGCACACATGGCCCCCACACCTCCAATAGTACCACTTGCTTATGCTCCTCGAGTGCCGCTCCCGAGCCCTTATCCGAGTGGACCTATGCCCGGTTATGTTCCATATCCTGCATCATCCACACATATGCCAAGACCGGCACCCGTCCCTCTCCCACATATGATTCCAAGAGTACCTCCACCGGCCCTGCCTCCTCACATAGGTGACTTGGCAGCGTTTGCTCAAACCATAGGTCGATCTATCGCGGAAAATATGCGTCATGCATCTGATAGAGAGCCTAGAAGTAAGGCAGTACAAATTGCCAAACTCACGCAAAAATTCAATGGGGACGAAGATGCTAGGAAACAAATTGAAGTGTTTGAACAAGTATGTGATTCCTTAGGGGAACACAACGAACTACATAAGTGCAATGCCTTAAGCTTGACATTAAGTGGGAAGGCTGGAGATTGGTATAGGACCCTAAGGGTGGACGAGAAAACAATCTACCCTACCCTTAGAAGGTTGTTTCTAAAGGAGTACATACGAGAAGGTGTGCTTTGGGGTGTAGCATCTCAGCTACAGAAGGCCGAACGTAAGGAAGGAGAGTCAGTAAGGGACTTCATTAGTCGTCTAAAGCACTTAAACTCTCGCTGCCCTGTAAATGAGCGCTTCAACAATAACCAACTGCTTGATCGATTCATTCGAGGGTTGAGGAATGAAGGAATCTATAATGGACTAGTGATTAGAGGTATCACAACCTGGGAAGATGTCACTGCCAATGCAATCCAATTAGAGGACAACTTGATGATAGCAGGCATGAGGGTGTCTACTGACACGAGATCCACTAGCTCACAAGCCATTGAGTATGAACCCATGACTGCAAAGCCCATTGCCAATGAGCCAAAGGTATTTGAGACATTCTTGACAGACCTCACCAAGGCAATCCAAGAGTCTCTTAAGGATAATCGACCCCCTCAAAATAGTCACATGTATCCAAGAAGGGAGCAACAATGGTGTTCCATTTGCTTAGGTCCACACAGCACTAGTGAGTGCCCTACGTTTAGAGTAAAATTTAATGGAACTTGCAACGCATGTGGTAGGTATAGTCACCAAGCTAAGGATTGTTTAATGATCAAACGTATGATGGCAAATAGACCACCTGTAGCCTGGACGGATGCTCCTCGAGCTCCTGTATTGATGCCTGCTCCACCTGTTGAGCAACTACCGCAACACATGGTCCCTAGACCTCAAAATGTTGTACAAGCTACACCGCTACCACCTCCTGTGCTAGGACCGCAGCCCCCGCATCCAAGAGTCACCCCTATGAACCAAGTGGGTTGCGAGCCATCTAATGCTTATGCAGATGGTTGTGAGGAGGAAATAGACACTAGTATTGCCTACGGACTTGATACATTGGAAGAGTGTCCTATATACTACATGGAAGATTGTTGGGGGCAAGTCAAGCCGGTTTATCAAGCTGCTGCTCTCGCATCCAGAGGTCAAAATATCAACACCCAGGCTAGGAGGCCACCTCTTCAATGCTACGAGTGTGGTGGACCACATCGAGTAGCGGAGTGCCCTATTAGGCTGCAAAAGAATGCTGCACAGATGCAAATGAATCAAGGGAGCACGTCTGCAATGCCAATACTCACATGTAATCGTTGTGGCATAGATCACTTGATTGCCCAATGCCCCTATAACCCAAATGCGCCTAAAATCACACCCCTGAATTTGGTCGAAATTGCTAGTGTGACGTCGCCAATACCACCCGTCGCACCCGCTTATGCGATTACACGGTCCATGCTTCAAGGGCCAGGCCATATCCTCGAAGAGAGAGATACCGCGTCAGTTATCCAAGCAAAGAAAAAGAAGACACGAAGGAAGAAGTCGCAGAATACGGAAAATTCAAAGCCAAGTTCCAAAACAAACATAGGAACAGGAGATGACCCCGTGTATATGAATGACCTCGAGGATGATTCAGATTCAGTCGAGACAATGGAGACTAGAACCAATACCACAAAGGGAAAGACCGACAAAGAAAACCGTAACATGGAACCAAATGAAAACCGAATAAGAGAAAACCATAAAGAGCCTCTGAAAACACCACAAGTGTTTCCAAATCCAATCCAAGACCCCCAAGATAAACCGCAGGGGCAAAAAGGGAAGAATCGTAAAAAGAAGATTGGGACGTACCCAAACCCAGTAGACGAGATTGAGCAGGTGAAACATCTAAGAGGTTTAGTGGAGGAGACTCAAAGGAAACTAGAACCAGAACCCATGCATATCAAAATTCATGACACAGTGTTTCCCACGCAAGTTCATCCACCCCACATGAACCATAGACCGTTAGCCATATCTAGTATCATCCAAGAAGGGAGTGAGGACGGGACATCAAAAAGTGAGCATACACCCTTCTTGTTGGAAAGGATGTTTAACGAAGGAATACCTGATCCCATTGAGGAATATGAGATTCCATCCTCACCAGTTCCTAGTCAAGGACCTACACCCTGCAAAACGCCAATGAATGTTGCCAAACTAGTGGACTTCATGTCTTCTGAGGTCCGAACCACGATCATAGCAAAGCTGTATGGAGATCCTGAGTTATTCCTTGCACTTCGAGCATTCCTTAACGGAGAGCTACGAACGGGATTACCGCAGTTTGCGCAACCAAATAGGCCTGACTCGATTATGATTGATGAGAAAATCATGTGCAATCACTTGACTTAGATGGACACGAGTCTGTGATCGAGGTACCCATTAACGAATTAGGGCAGTATTTTGAAGGCGACGAGTCTAATGCGACCCTACCCATCACTACCAAGGGATTAACTATAAAGGGAATTCTTGATGGTGGTGCGGGAGTTAGCATCGTTACAAAAGATTGTTGGGAATCCATGGGAAAACCCCGCCTCAGTGTTACTAACATTGTGGTAAAGATGGCAAATGGTACCATAGCCAAACCTATGGGGATGCTCAAGGATCTTAAGATCAAAGTTCTAGGACACAAGGTACGACATACGTTCATTGTAATGGATTTCTCTAAACACCTTATGTCATATGAAATGATTTTAGGACGACCATTCATGAGGGAAGCACAAATGGTTCACGATTGGTCTAAAAATCATGTCTATTTGCAATTCCAAGACTCTGTCCTTAGAGTGGATTTGGTGACTGGTAAGGTACACCCCTTAGGGAGTAAAACCATTATTGATCATCGCTCTGACACCACAGTTCACTCGGCCCCACTACAATATTGTTACACTTGTAAGAAGGATACAGACATTGGCCAAGATTCTCCTTACATGGATGTGTTACCGGGTATGACGGAATCAGACAATGTAGACTGGGTCCACCTAGCATCAACCATAGACACTTGGGGAAATAGGGGGACAACCTGGGTAACACCTGAGGGGGATGAAATGCCTATACCCTTAAATATGCTACAAGCAATGCATATCGCTTCCGACAAGACTCATCCTAAGGTAACGAAGAAAACATACAAGTGGGTCCCTAAAGCTTCCTTAGTGACCATAGCTAGTGCTAAAAAACAGAAACCTTGTAAGAAACGTACCACTCGCTCCAAGAAAAGTAAGAAAATGTTGCGATGGATCCCTAAACGACTATTGGAAGCCCAAGGCTACTATCAAGGAAATGATCAAATCTGGGTGCCAAAACGTAGATTGTGCTCTTACCTATCACCTGACCCAAGTGAGCCCAATCCCATAGCTCCAAAACCAATCAATGATCGTGAAAAGAAAAAAATCACAGAATGCTACACACCCGGTCCCGAGCTAGTTTGGGTACCAAAGAAAGAACGATTTGTTCCACCTAGCTCAGGAAGGGGGAAGTCCCATGAAGCTTCTAGCTCCTCATGTAATACATCCATAGAGGTAAAAGCTTCTACACAGCCTCCATCTATAGTAGTGGACCTCCATGAAGCTACAAAAGAATCCACACCTCCCAGTGTTCAAGAATCACCTGATGAACCACTTCAAGTTCGATCCTGGGAGAGTACCTTACCACCGTTGCAGCTTGACAAGGCACCTAGGGTAATAGAAAACTACTGGCAAAAATCCTCACCTATTACCAACTGGAACAATTGGTTTCAAAGGGTGACAAGCTCATTTCAAATGGTATGATCTACCTAAGGAAGGGGGGAGTGTTTGCTGACAGTCATCATTCATTTGTTTCCCTCTCAACCTTTTTCCCTGACCTCTCAATTCCAATCTTAGGGAATGTACATATAAAGCTTTATACTCACAAAAAAAAAAAAAAGAGCAAGAGCAATTAGCAAACGAGTATGCACATTAAAGTCAAAACATTGACTCAGACCTACACATGTCACATTTGGTACAATGAAACAGAAACCTATGCCATAAAACACCTTTGATCCTCATCACTTGAGTGATGGAGGGTAGGTAAGATTAGTACGATAGGAGTGTTTCTGTTTTAGAGTTGAGTGATTAGCGAAGTTCTCTTTTCCCACTGATGTGCCTCCTGGAGGTATTCCTTTTGTTTCCTAGTGTGTACAGGAGCGTGTTGCTATTGATAGGATTTGGACGTTCATGGAACCTTTCTCTCGTTCACACTTCAAATCAAGCGCGACCATCGACACAAACAGGTGTTTCTTGTCCATTAGCATTGCCTTTATCTTTTTGCATCCATGTTTGTCTGCTTTGATTGTGATTGGTAGCATAATATTCACCGCATTTGCTTAGTATCAAACATTTAATTCAATGTAATGTTTTGTCATAATCACTTGTTTAGGGGTAAAAATCAAGCAGTCCGACTAAGCTAGTTTGACCAAGCTAGATGTTAGAGATCTTCTCTTAATACCATGGGGAATGCCTTCCTAATAAGCAATGGTTACTTAGGTTCTTAATCCGATTTAGGCAGCATTGTGTGAAATGTACTAGGGCTTTCTAGTGGGCTTAACCCTATTGACCTTTAGCTTAAGTATTATAAAGGGAGTTTACTAATGTGATGAGCCTGGGGGATGTAACAGTTTTATATGACCTCCCAAAGTTACAAATTAAAATGCTGAAAATGAACAAGCAAAAAATCAAAGTGCCACAATGTAAAATTTTAAGCTGGAAGAGAAATCTCAGCTTGATTTGGTACTTCACTCACATGTATCGCCTATGGTACTAGAGCCCTAGAGGTTCCCAGTGTGGGCGCTTTTCCTTGAGAAGCAAAAAACCCAAGGCATACAAAATAAGCACACACATCAAATTGAATCAATGTGAAAAGACTTTGGGGGGTCAAAGAAAAAGTAATCAGTCAGGCGATGATTTCATGAGAAATTCCTTTTATGGTAGCTTAACTACAAGGTTTTCTAGATATAGCCTCTAGTCAGCCCTCGAACATGAATACTTGGCTCTCGCGATTAAACAACTTAATTGACCACAGAAAATTAAGAAGCTTACCCATGGTATTAATATTCGATCTCTAGTGCTTTTCGACCGTCAAATTAGCGACCCCAGACTTGTTTAATTTTCTACCTTTACATCTGTTTATGCATTTGATTACATTGCAATTTAATGTTCATTGCTATCAAATTGTTTGAAATTCTTTGACCAATCAATTTTTCTACCTAAAACTGCATATGCTTTTTAAGAGAATGCAATTACTGTGCCAATGTTGTTTGATTTTGCAGTGACTGAAGAAGGCTAAGGACATTCATCTCAAATGCTCTTCCACCTCGACGAACCAGCTTCAACTCAATAGCTTCCGAGGACGGAATCTACATCAAGAAGGGGGGCATGTTAACCCTCACGGCTCACGGACACCCATCACCTACGATGGACGCGTATTATCATGTTAACCCTCACGGCTCACGGACACCCATCACCTACGATGGACGCGTATTATGTATTTGGTAGAGTCAGGTACCGGGCTTGTCGGACCAATAGGGAAAGGTAGAGTGATCGCCGATGAGAGGCGCACTTTAACTTGGACATTCAAGGGATTAGTTGGTTAAGCATGGGCGCCTAAGTGTGAATGCGGTGAGCTCCTATAAAAGCCAACTAAACCTAATTTTTACTCATTCTCTCATTTGTGCAATTGAAGAGGACTCTTGCTCCATCTCCATCTTCTTCTTCTTCACCTCCTTGTGTGTGTGTGTGTGTGAGAGAGAGAGAGAGAGGGAGAGTGTGTGTGCGATCGAGCATTACGAAGGCACGACGGCGGCGAAGCGGTTGAGCGCGGCACGACTGCAGCTTCTTCTTCATTGCGGTGAGGAATCCACCACGAAGGCGAGCGTAGAGCGGTGAGTGACACACCCTTTGTTTTCTTGAGCTTGCTAGTTTAGACTTGTTGTGTGCTTGGAGCCGTTTGTGGCTCGCATACGGTGTATTGGCAAGTCCCTTGCTTCGACAGTGCGGCAAGGAGCGCACAAATGTCCAGAGGTTGAAGTTTCCCTGGCATTATTACTCGTTCAGCCTTAATCCTTTGACAGGAAAGACATTGTCTAATGTAGCGAAGTATATCTTCTTTCATTCCTAGCCAGAAATAGCTTTTCTTTTATGGAATTAAGGGTCTTTGAATAACCAGGATGGCCGGCAACTGGAGCGTTGTGTCCTTCATAAAGGATTAACTCCTTTAATGTTGGATTCTTAGGAATGTAAATCCGATACTTATAATAGAGAAGCCTATCCTCAAGTGAATAATCCTTGATTCTGTCTTTCTCTTTCTCTTTTAGGTCATGTTGATTGATAACCTGTAGAAGTTTTTGATAATCCTTATCTTCCGAGAAGATTCCTTAACCTTGTTTAGGATTGGATTGTCGACTGTAGAAATAGCCCAAAGAAAAACCTTACGGCTAAGAGTGTCAGCAACCACATTCTCTTTCCCTGGTTTATATTTTATTTAAAAATCATATTCCTGTAAGAGTTCTATCCATCTTCTCTACCTCATGTTGAGTGTTTCTTGAGAGAAAATCCATTTTAAACTCTGATGATCGGTGATTAACTGGAACTTCCCTCCTAGAAGATAGTGCCTCCAGAGTTTTAGAGCATGGATGACAGCTAGGAGATCCAAATCATGAGTTGGATAATTCAACTCGTGGATTCTTAATTTTTGAGAAGTAAAGGCGATTGGTCTGCCTTCTTGGTTTAACTGTGTGAAAAAACGGGTTCTGTTTTTGGCCTTTTTTCAATTTTTGGCAACTATACCACTCTAAACTTCATGTTTATGAGGTTTAGATGGCTAGAGGTTAGGCCATCATAGTTCTCAACATGTTTTGATGCTTGTAGGGAGAGCTAAGTGTTAAAATTGAAAGTTATGACCAATTTACAAGAATTGCATAATCCTGTTTTTTGGCCAAAATTAGCACTTTTATGACTTTTTGGTGGCTTTCTTGATATCCAAATTCAATTTTGATTGTGTAAGTGTAATGTATAACATAAAGCTAATCTTCCTTGAGTTTTGGGGGACCTAATATGCTATATAGCATAGTATATAATGATGGTTGAGTTTTTTGATTGCTGAAGAATACGATACATTTTAGAGTAGCAAGTATAACTTTCTCAATATTGCTAGTTTCTTAGGCCAATTGTGTGTATTTTGTAGGTAGTAACCATATCTAATCATAGACTACAAACTTGGCTAGATATTGAGTAGTTTCTATGGGTTTCTAGAGGTCATAATGCTAAACCTAGTTTTTTCATGTTTGCTGTATTTAGCACTTTATCATTGTCCCCAAGATTCCAATTGTAAGAGATCCATTATCCTTTTGACATGCTCCATGGCTCCTTTTGGATCCAAAGGCCCAAAGGGAACTAAGAAAACATGTATATAGTATCTGTATTGAGCGTGACTATAGAAACTTTGATGATATGTATGCAGAATGGCAAAAATGCAACTTTTTTGTACTTATTTTTTTTGCCCAAAAAAACATCAGTGAGGTAAAAGCAACCATATTTTTTGGTCACCAACCCATTGAAGTTAATAGGGCATTTTATCTCATGTCCTACAAAAATCCCCACTCTTATTTATATGCAATCAACCGTAAGAAATTGCTATTTTGGGCAAAATGCACTGGTCCATCAACTTTGGAGGCTTGTAGTGACCAAGGGATGAGAAAAATTACAAGTTTCTCATTTTTTCCATATGTAGTAGTAATTGAACTATAAGCTCATGAAAGGATTTTTCAAAATGAGTGGATCTACTATGGTTTTGGAATTTTTTCCCAAAACCCTGAAAGGACACTTTTATGTCCTGTTAGGTTACCATTCTAGTGTTAAGTAATATCCACAAACACAAACAAGGACGGGGTAAAGACTCCATGCGCGCTGAAGAAACTGACTCATCCATGACGGAATCGCCATCATTACTCATTACCTTGAGTAAAATATCTCCAAGGAATCAGAGGTGTCTTGAGACAACTTGTCTAAAGGATGGTCAAACATTTCTTTCCTAGGTCAATCAGTCATAACCCAATCATTTCTTTCCTATTTACAATCATTGCTCATTGGTTTCGTGGAAGTTACCTTCCGTTTACAGCCAGTTTATCCTTCCTAACGTTACGTATGCATTGCTAACTTAAAAATAACCTTTAAAAGATTTTAAGTGAACAAAATAGAAATCCACCTAACATGGACTGCTCGTCCATGTGCTGTTGGGCGGGAGCCCGTAGACTTTCCTCCGTTGGCCTATGGCTAGGCCCAACCTCATGGTCATTAGTCGCTTTATTTCTTTTGTTGCTAACATCCTCTTACTCGGTAAGAGGATTTCCCCTGGTTCTCTTTGGAGCCATGTCGGCAGCCTTATAAAAAGACTTAATCAATTAGAAGTTTAATTGAATAATCTCTTTTTTTTTCCTTTTTACCCAAAACTAAGGATTTTTGGAGTAAGTAGGTATCCTAAATAGTTAATTGGATGAGATATTCCTTCTGTAACTTCTTTATACTATAAGTAATTTCCCATAGTTACCTTTAAATCAGGGAAGCCCTTTAACTAGGTTTATCCTTAGTTTATATTTCATTTTAGCCTTAGTAAATTATAAATTTCTATCGGCTAATGGATTACTCACCCTAATTTGTAATTGGATATGTTCTATCTTTAGAAATTTTCATAAATTTGATTTTATAACCTTTCCCTCCTATACTTATGGTCTAATTTAGGCAAAACTTTGTTGATAGTAATTTGTTATACCAATCATTTATGATGAGGTAATTTTCCCACCCTTCAATAGTGATTTTAGACCTTAGTATTTATTTGGTAATTAGATAAATTCATTTACTAATTTCCTTTCTCTATTTTATACGCAAAATCGGTTACTTTTATTGAAGATAAATATTTAAACTATTTATCTGAGATTGGGATATTTATCACGGATTCCCCAAGGTGTGTTCTACCTCTGATAATTATATCAAAGGTTTTGGATTAATGTACTACTTTTTCCCTTTTATTTTTCCCTAAAAATAATGTAATTTTAATGAGATAATTAGGTAAAATAATCATCTGAAGGTAACATAATTATCATGGGTTCCCTGAGGCATTTAGAATCAATTTGCTAATTTTCCCTTTTTAATTTGTCCAAAAAAACAGAGTAATTTTGCTAAAGTAATCAGGTAAATTAATTGTCTGAGATTAATACAATTATCACGAGTTTCCTAACATGTAATTTACCTCTGATAAATAACTCAAAGCATTTTGAATCAATTTGCTAGTTTCCCCTTTTAATTTGTCCTAAAAACAGAGTAATTCTTCTAAAGTAATTAGGTAAATTAATTATTTGAGGTTAACATAATTATCATAGGTTTCCTAATATGTAATTAGGCTCTCATAAATAACTAAAACCATTTTGAATCAATTTGCTAATTTATACTTTTTAATTTGTTCTTAAAACAGAGTATTTCTATCAAAATAATTAAGAAAATTAATTATCTGAAGTTAACATAATTATCACGCGTTTCCTAACATGTATTTAACCTTTAATAAATATCTCAAAGCATTTTGAATAAATTTGCTAATTTTTCCCTTTTAATTTGTCTTAAAAAAATAGTAATTCTGCTAGAGTAATTAGGTAAATTATTTATCCAAAGTTAACATAATTATCACAGGTTTTCTAACATGTAAATAACCTCTGATAAATAACTCAAAGCATTTTGAATCAATTTGCTAGTTTTCTTCTTTTAATTTGTCCCATAAATAGAGTATTTTTGCTTATGTTTACCTCTAATAAATAGCTCAAAGCATTTGGAATCAATTTGTTAATTTTTTCCTTTTAATTTGTCTTAAAAACAGAGTAATTCTACTAAAATAATTAGGAAAATTATTTATTTGAGGTAAACATAATTATCACAATTTCCTTAACATGTAATTAACCTCTGATAAATACCTCAAAGCATTTTGAATCAATTTGATTATTTTTCCCTTTATTTTTCTCTAAAAAACCATGTATTTTTGCTAATTTAATTATGAAAATTACTCAAAGAATTATAAGATAGTTTTCCTAGCTTAATGATAGTCCATTGCATCTGTGATAATTATCTCAAGATAATCTAAACTTAATTAATATAATTCCCATTAATTTATGGTTAATATGGAAAATTTTAGTCCTAATATGATATAATATTATTAGCTTAATATCCCTAAGTTTATATTACATCATTTAGCAGAGAAATATTTAATTAAGAGAGGATTTTTGAGTATACATAGGCCTAATCTTTAATTTATTAAGAAAATAGATAATCTAGCCTCGCTAATTAAGAAGGATTAGGTTAATTACCATTTAATTTAATCAACTAGAGCTTAATCTCTAGTGATTTCTGCATAGCGGTCTCTATAGATGAGAGAGAGTGTGTCAATGCTCCGAGTCTAAATTTTTATGAAGGAAAGGGCGTCTTTTTATAGTTTTTCTGGACCTCGGGCTGTTCGTGGCAGGTTTTGACACCCCAAGCAAGCCCCCATCTTCAAGATGGCGCCAATTGCTACTATTTCAGTCCCTGGCAAGTTTCCCCCAGCTCCACACTGCCCCCATATCTTCCAGAATCGATTTTGGTTGATTTTACTGATTTCTAATGATGAAAATTGGAATATTAGTTAATTCTAGAACCTTAGGATAAGAAAGTCTTTGTTAATAATAATTACTGAAACCATCCAATTTTTATTAACTAATTGAATTCCTAGTGAAACCTTTTAGGGCCCATAATTTTTCTTGTTTTTATCGGATTTGGATTCTGAAAATTACTAACCATAGTAAAGCTCTGCTTATGATTCCAAAAATACCAATATCAGCCATGATTGAATCATTCAACAATGGTTTTCAATTTAATTTTACAAGCTTTGTACAATTTTTAAGGTTTCAGAAACTGGAAACCTTACACTACACTTCTGCTTTTCTAGTGTCGAGAGCTGCAGACAAGGCCAGATATGGCCAAAAAAGAGTTTTACACAGTGTTGCTACATAAATACTTGATTTCATAGAATATCTCACCATTTTTGAGGTCCTAGAGTGCAAACAAGACCAGAAAATGCCAAAAAGGGGGTGGCCACAAGGGCACGAAGATGAGCCAAACAAGGGTCATGTCTGGCCCATCTGCGCTCCCTTGTGGCCACCCCCTTTTTGGCGTTGTTTGCACTCTAGGACACTAGAAATAGTCATATAAAGCTTAAATTTAACAGTAGATACAAAACTCTCAATCATTTTGTCATTGAAAAATCATATGAGTAAAAAGAAGTTGTGGAATTTACACTATATTGTTGCATAAACACCTGATTTCACTTAATATTAACATTTTCTGGTGTCGTTGAATGCATACAAGGCCAAAAAAGGGCAAAAAGGGGGTGGCCACAAGGGCATGTAGATGGGCCAAACAGGACTCAAAGTCCAAAAGGGGGTGGCCACAATGTTTGGACCATCTGTGCTTGCCATTGTGGCCACCCCCTTCTTGGCCGTTTTTGGCCTTGTATGCACTCTAAGACGCCAAAAAATGTTACTAATTAGTTTAAATCTAATTGTTCATGCACATAATCACTTAACTTAAACAAATTAAGAAGTCAAAAAGGAAAATGAATTTGGAGATAGTAGATACAAATTCTGAATCATTTTGTCATTGCAAAATCATCTGAGTACAAAAAGGTAGGTGTAACTTCAGATAATGCTCGAAGTCCCGTCACAATAGGTGTGCAAACTGTATGTCTTTTGGTTCTATTGTCACTCTCTTTGCATGCATGGAATAGAGGTTGGTATCTTCCAACACAAAGATGATGTGGGCCTCTGCAGCTTCTTGAATAGCCTCCAACGCCATTTCTTGCATTCTCTGTATTGGTTGCCATAGCTTTGGAGCACCTCCTATACCGTGCGAGTAAATGGGGCTTGTTGAATTAGAATCTCAATTGTCTTCTAGTAGTGCTGAATTTCTGCAAATACCCTTGCTATTTTTCCACGCCATTGAGGTTGTCTAGGGGGCACTTGCACATTTTCTGGTGGGCCGTGTTTGGGCTTCTTTAATTTTTTTGATTTACATGCTTTGGCACTAGATCTACCACCTCTTCAGATTCATCCTCTCCCCTTGTGGGGCCAAAGAGCTCACTAGCCCCACAAGGCAGGGACTTCCCCCCCATTGGCACCCAGTGTGTGCACGATATTTTTGCACGTTGCCATGGTGGCTTTTTCCCTGACTCAGTATTTGTATGGACCCAAGCTCTAGATGGTCCTACTTGCAATTGGTGGCACGGGGGCTGCTCCCTATTAGAGTCCATTGATTGACGGACCTCCTATTCTCGCCAGCGCTTGGCGCGTTTCTTAACTCTACATCGTGGTGTTTACTATTATGCACGTGAAGAATCTTCTATCCGTGATGACTCTTGGGACGACTACCATGCCCACTACTTGAAGAGTACCTAGAATTGCCAGGTTTTTGAGACCATTTCCTTTTGCCTTTAAGCCATGCCAGCTTCTCACATCCTTGGAGAGTGTTTCTATTGGCAGGTGGATGCTCTTTGGCGGTTTGTTTGGTACACACCATTGGGTATGGTAAGAGCTCACCTGTGCTAAAGAAATAAGTGGTTTATGAGTGAATCTAATATTTATAAGGGACCATTTTAAAAGATCTCAATTCAAAAGGGCTTTTTCACACTAATTTTCACAAAAAACTATTATTGTTTGAAAGGGTGCACCAAACTTTATTAAAAAAATATGTAAAGAAGAACTGGACCCTAAGTTCACATGTAGTCACTTGCGCAAAATCTACCTTGACCCTTTCCACACTCTGCATTGGTGCCATGTAGCATGCTTGGTGGGGCCTTGCAACATTCTCCACTTGTTGTTGTGCTCTTGACGACTCAATTTGTGTACTTCCCTAGCAATCTTGGATTGTCATGCACGCTCCATTGTGAGCTTACGAGAAAATGTCGTATAAAAAACCCAGTTGAACATATCCACCAAATAATTAGATTGCACCATACCACCACCATGTCGATTAGTTTTAGAGTATACCCCCCTTGCTTGATTATGGGACCTCTCCATGCCTTGAGTGCTAAAAATCTCAAGTGAACCATATTTGTGCATAGAAAATGCACTATGTGCAAACAAGATATGTTGTTCACATGAGAAAACGATATACATTATTTAATAAAAACAATCTCTTGTAATAAGTTCACTACGTTATATGTCCTACCATGTAAAGTGTGATGCTATTTTCACCCCAAGAAAGGGTGAAGACCTTGGTGAAATCCACCAAGGCTTCTTGAAATTATTGGCATTGTTCTTATGTTGTGATGGTAAGGCCCATAAGCTTGACCATTTTATCAAAATTTGTCCAAATTTTCTTGCGCTCG
Organism: Adiantum capillus-veneris; assembly: GCF_014529385.1. Classification (NCBI taxonomy): domain Eukaryota; kingdom Viridiplantae; phylum Streptophyta; class Polypodiopsida; order Polypodiales; family Pteridaceae; genus Adiantum; species Adiantum capillus-veneris. Next base: position 92,825,112 of record NC_140953.1, on the reverse strand, counting down.
TTTACAAGCTCACCATTTGAATCATTCTCAGTAGTAGCTTTGCATAATTCCTTCCAGAGCTCCAAAGGTTACCTGCCTTGTGGTTGGAGTTGCTTTGAGCATCATATCAACCTAGCTTTCCATGGGTTACTTTCTTCAAAACGTTTCTAGCTTTTTGTCCACTCATTAACACTTGTTGAAATTTCATGCCCCCCCCCCCCCCCCCCCCCCCATGTTCTTTGCAGCAACAATTGACACATTTCCACCGTGAAAGACAATGGAATTCAAGAGCGCCTCCACCCTTTTGATCGCTTCTTGGGACTTTTCCAATGGCTTCATTGTGCGCGTGGAGTCCACTATGTTAAAATTTCATATGGCAAGTGCAAACAAGAGATATTTAAATAATCCCTTACCTATATATTTTCTAGTATTATATGTATCCCTTATGTATACATTTTTGCTACAAAACTAGCCCTTATGTATGAAAATTTTCACTTTCTCAATTAAAAAACCCTTTAAGTAAGTATTTTTAAAAAAAAATGTATCAAACTATAAATCCCTTATTTTGTTCGCACGCGCTATCTTACATATTTCCTAGTGGATGCAACGAGTCATTGTGAAAGCATTCTCAATGATGTGAAGCTTCAATAGCCTACCAAAAATGCACATGAATGCATTTAATGTACAAAAATGTATATTTGATAGAGCAAAGGGAAAGATTGGATTCCAAGCCTAGTCCTTTTGTGCACGATCTGGGGCATTGAGCATGGGACATTTCAAAATAGATGCTTTCCATTATTTGCCTTCATCTCCAACACCAAGATTGTCCAACCCTTCGTCTCCATCCCCTTGCCATGGAAGCATTGAACTGCTCTTTGTAGAGTTCTTGTGTGATTTTTGTCTGTTAGGTTTGTACCCTCAAGTGAAACATGGACAAGGAAAGAGAGAAGAAACCCCTTGTTTGTAGCCAAGCCACAACACTTTATGGTCTTCAAGTCCACCAAGGTGTCACTCCACATCAAAGCTACGAAAACCCTCAACCTCCAACTTTGCACCTGCAAGTTTGGAGTGTATTACTTCTATGATCCATGGAGTTCTCTCAAAAATCCATGAAAGCACTCCATTGGTCTCTTTGGACACCTCAATAGCACATGTAGAAGGCGAAGATAGTCCCAATAGGCGGAAATTGTCTCCTGGAAAGCCGAACAATGGATCAGTCACACATTAGTAATTACCACGATAGTTACTACGGTAACTTCTAGAAGGCTATAAATAGGACCCATTACATTGTAATCAGGCTTCTTGCTTCTTACTTCTTAGTTGAGCCTTCCAAGTATTTCATGAGCTACAATCTGTTTGCCTGTAACTTCTCATTGTAATCATTACTACTGTTGTAATCACTTGAGATTCAATCCGTTACACCTTGTACTGGTTGTTCCTGAACTATGAATCTGAAACTACAAATACTTTTCCAGTTGTCCAGTCTGTCTCTCATTTCAGTATACTATGTCAGTTCAGATAACTATTTAAGTCTAGTCTCTAGTTTCTATTCCAGTTTCACTAACTGAACTGACGACTTACCAGTAGCTCTAAATTCTAACACTGGAATTAGCTATCATCAGCTCCAATTCCATTTTGGTGATCATGATGGGATGAGGTGATTTCTTGTTGACCAAAAAACTCTTATCTCCCAGTTAGAATGTTCTGTTGTAGTAATGGTGCCCAAAACCAATCGTAGTCGTAAATCGTCACACCGCATTGACCCTATTCTTGAGGAATCAGAGTGAGACTCTGATCCCCAGAAGGAACCAGTACCTAAGACTGAGGCTCAAGAGGAGCACAGTAATGCTAATGAGGCCAAGGACTCTCAGCACTCTAGTCAGTTCAGAAGGAGAAAGGCTAAGAGGGAAGAACGCAAATCCAAAAGTTCTCGGACCACACATAAGGATGATGGGGCCAAAGGCAGCAAGGGTAGTCATCCAAGTTCCAGAGTAGAAAAACCAGAGAAGAGACATAAACTGAGAGTGACAAAAAAATTGATTGGGATACTGATACAGACCATTACAAGAAGTCCTCAAGATGGAATCAGGTTCTTAAGGTCATAAGAGGCCGAGACGATGCTGATCAGCATGATTTTACCTCTTCATTAGAAACTTATTTCCTAGTGTTCAAAGGTGGGAAGAAATATGATCGAGATGTTTATATCCAAGCTTCTGAGCAGTATTCTGAGTTGAAGAATATTGATGAAGATGACTGGGGGGAATACTTTGCTCAGACATTGAAGGATGCAACAAGGAAATGGTACTACCATTACCCAGCTTGTCAACTCAGATCATACAACAAATTTCTCAAAGCTATCAAACTGGAATATTCAGACAATAGAGGTGATGAGGACATCCTCTCCGAGCTGGATAAGATAAAGCAAGGGAAATTATCAGCTAGAAGTTATGTGGAGACAATTAAGGAGCTAACCAAGCACTTGCAAGAGCCACCGTAAGAAAACAGGTTGCAAGCATTGTTATAGAATTGACATTTTATTATTTATTGCAGCTGACAGGTGGAAAAGACTAGACCCAGCTTGGCCTATCCGAATGGATTTGTATAGGATGTACATTGGGTTTTATTATTCAAGTGCTCTTTTATGAGCTTTGGCAATTTATGACCGGCCGGCCAGTTTGTAACCAATTTGACCATTCAAGAATCTATAAATTAAATACGTGCAAGAGGGAAATGGTCACACTTGCACGGGGGGAGATTGCACCCAGTGTCTGTGTTCTTATTCTCACCTCTCCTCTCTTCTCTCTCGCCATGCCGGCGTAGCACTCCGCTCTAGGAGGTGCGCCTGCACATGCTCTCTCATTCTATCACGCTCTAGTTCTCTCTCTGTTCGAGTACGGTTTGATTATATGCTCAGAGGCTTTGTCAGGTATGCATATTTGCGGTGTTTTGTTGTTTCTCTCATGCTATTTCGAGGTATTTTGTAGGAACGCTACGTCTTCCGCTTGTAGCAGTGGTATCAGAGCGTAGGCTACGCTCCAAGACTGAAGATTTTTTTTTACAAGTAGCAGCTAAGTGTTTTGTTTCCTTATGCTTGTAGATTTTGTTAATGGCTTCAGTTTATAATAATTAGTGTCGATTGTATGAGATAGATAATGATCTTTCGAAATTGTAGAGAATTCTTTCGTTATTGTTATAATATAGAGCTTATATAACTATGATAATTAAACATATTAATAGAATAAATTAAATTTAATGTACGATGAGAAAGGAGGAGAAAGGAACAGTAGTAAGATAGATTCAAGAACGGGAAATGAGACGAAGAGGGGAGACGAGACTTGTTAATGCTTCATAGTCTGAAAAAAAATCAAATTTGAGGGATATGAGCAAACTATCTAGCTAAAATCATGCGAAACGACCTTTTCATTAGCTATGTTTTCAGCTCTCTGATGAACCACAGTATTGTTTTATTTTATGTACACAAGGACATCATTCTGCAAGGCCGTTGATCATCGTGCAGACTTGATCATCTCCATGAACAAAAACAACATGGGTTGTGGGGAACCCAAGAACGCAAGGGTAGCCACTGCATCACCGACAGTCCATCGAGTAGCAATAGTCGCAAGGACGACAATGCCGGCCTGCCATGCACCCATGCTCTCGTTCTCTATCTCTTTCTCTCTCTCTCTCTCTCTCTTTGGTCAACTAGCAACCAGTCTCTCTCTCTCTCTCCTCCTCGGTTAGTTGCCCTACAGCATACGGTTGTGGGGAGTTAACGAGCAGCAACCCTCTTTTTCATCACCTCACAGCCACACACAACGCAACTGAATTCTCTCTCTCTCTCTTCCCTGGCTCCACTAGCCGCCATGTAGCATCTGCAGGCTGAACCGATATCGCTCTCTCAACTCTCTCTCAACTGCCTACATGCAGTGGCTCTCGCTCTCTGTCTCTCTCAGTACCACCTTCAGCCCCTTCACTTTTATCGCCACTCTCAGCCGCCAGAGAAGACGACACTTTTCTCTTTCTCTGATTCTGTTCAGCCACCATCCTTCTCTCTCCCACTCTTTCACCCGTTCTGGTGGCATGCATGTCATCGACCATCCCTTTTGAGGGCATCTCTATCTCTCCCTTTCTCAGCTAATCTTTCTCCCTCTCCCTTTAGTTGGCAGCCACCCCTTTGGTGGTATATGACCCACCAACCCACTCTCCCTCTCGTTGTCGTCGCCCACTCTCAGTTTCTCCAAGGTATTCCTCACCCCACCCTTTTCCCCCCCTCTACAGCACCTGCAGCAAATGACCTCTTTCTTTCTCTCTCTCTCTCTCTCTCTCTCTCTCTCTCTCTCTCTCTCTCTCTCTCTCTCTCTCTCTCTCTCTCTCTCTCTCTCTCTCTCTCTCTCTCTCTCTCTCTCTCTCTCTCTCTCTCTCTCTCTCTCTCTCTCTCTCTCTGTGGTTCTGTTCAGCCGCCATCTGTCTCTCTCCTGCGGTGACGAGCTTTCTCTCTCTCTATCACATTCATAAGCCTCTCTCTATAACCGTGCCTACCCCCCCCCCAACTCTCGGAGTCGCAGTCACGACCCATCATCTTTTGATGGCCATGCAAGGGTGCTCACATTGCTACCCAAGATTGATGGTAGGAGCTGCAGCAACCACCACAAACACACACACCCACCGGCTCTCACACACTCTGTCAACCTCTCCCTCATGCAATATTTAGCGCTCCTCCTTGCCCTTGCTCTGTGGAGCTGGCAACCCATACCCCTCAACAGTTTCTCTGGCATCATGTTTTGTCCATGGCAACCTTCAACTCCCTGCAACGCTGACTGCGGCACCCCATGCTCATTGCTCTAGTGAGCAAAGCGGCCTCCTGTATGGGCCCTCTCGACCCTCGACACAGCCAGCTTATGATCCTTTAAATCCAACCCGGCCTTGCCTTGCAGAGCTCTTCTTTTCCCTGATTTGTAGTAGGCCTCGAGGCCCTACTTTCACCACCCTGAGGACCCTCCTTCTTCGCCAACTGGTCACACTTGGTGTGCATCTCTCTCTCAGTGGAACTACTGTGCTCTCACTCAGCTAGCAAGCAAGAGCAAGTCTCTCAATCTATTTCGCTTTTTGACGACGGCTTACAGTGGCGGGCATTGACTAAGCGCTGCAGTAGCGGATGCAATACATCTTCCGACGACGTCAACCATCCTCAGCTTTTATTTTACCTTGTTTCATTTTGTACCTAGACACTGTCTTCAATCCATAAGATTTTATGAGTTTGATCCCACACCCCTTGTAAAGACGATTCATAAAAACATTTCATTTCATTTCGCTCTCCACTACGATTCCTTATAACAACTGACATACCAATAAGCATACAATAGCCTTTCGGACATCACCGGGCTGCCAAGCATACTTGGACATCGACAAGCTTCTCAACGACCAACTTCTTGTGATAACGTCGTATGTTGCCGACCATCTCGGGCATTGGGATGATCATGATGATGATGAATTCAGTCTGCTGCCGATATTAATTTTAGTCTTTTAATTCAATTTTTTCACTACACTTCATTTTATTTTGTACTCGACATTATCTTAGATCCATGAGGATTGTATGAGTTTGACCCCATGGCTTTTAAAGACGAATAATATAATTTATCACTTCATTTCTCTCTCTCTTTCCCCCCATACCACTACTGCAGAAATGGACATTGAAGAAGCTCTTCAGTGGGACTCATGTACTACTTTCTGCGACAACGCCCATTATCGAGCATTCTCAGGCATTGACATGATCATGATCCTTTTAGTCTGATGTTTTTTTCCACTTTACTTGATTTTAACTTTTTACCCATCTCTTGGATTACATCCAACCAGATTCTGTCCGTTTGATCTCATTATTCTAAATGTATAGTCTCTACTGTCACACACTCAAAATGTCTCTCCTCGTGTTACCCCACTCTAGCCTAAACAACCTGACGACTCTCATAACTCTAGTCAGTGGTCTCAATCACTAAATAGACAATGCAAGTGCCTTTACATCTCATAGTATACTGGACGATGACATATGTGATATAGCTTTATCTTCGTCGTTAGACCCTAGCCTCTACTCATATAACCCCCCCCCCCCTCAGAATTACATTGATGATATGCCCCATCCACGATTACAATGTGACTAGATGATAATGTATGCACAAATTTGACTACAGGCATACTGAGGGATATTGACGAATAGTACAAATTTGCAGTGGGTAACAACACTAATTAAGGCAGAAAAGTATTTGGAACACAACTATGAAATGATATGCTGGAGATAACCACAATCAAGCTTCATAAAGTGATCATAAGACCTAGATTTACATAACTCTAATATCAAAAATGGATTCCATCACACTATTTGCATAAATTTCATTTTACTTATAATCTGTGGATTTTTATGACATTATTTGCATGACCTTTTTTTTCGGTACGTAGCACAATATTTTAAACACCTTTGTGATTCCTAGCAATGCTATTAGCATTTTATATTCAGTTGGTTAATGCTAGCACACGTTAGTACAAAATGTTCTATGCTCATACTCCTACTGCCAGCTTGCTCGGTGACCACTTTTTGCAATTTCATCTAATTACGACCCGACTCTATTGCATGCTCTTTCTCAGATTCCTTGTATCGATCAACATTGTCAAATATCTTGCATTCTTAATTAGGGACTTAAAATTTGTTAGACTTCTCAAACTGTGAAGATTTTCTCCTTTCGAATAGCTCATTGTTACATTTTACTAGTTGTTGTACATTAACGCTGCTCGGCACCATTATGTTTAGTTCGTTTACAACAATTTTAAAGAAATAAACGTATCTGTCTTGCTTGACCGTAATCAAATGACTTTTATCATGATCTTCACTTGTTCCATTTCTCTAACTCATTTAAGGATTCACAAAAATCTATGCAGGCCATAATGTGAGGACGTCAGATAAGTAATCTCTTTGCTTTATTTTGCAAACTCATTTTTACAGCTTTTGTACTAATACCCTAACCATATTTTATTCGACTTTATGATACCCTCTTGCACCGCTAAGGTCATGACCTCCAATTATATTGAAAGAAATTTTTGTTGGGATGATTTGTCAGTAAGCTATGCAACTACTCATGCGAGCTAAAATTCTCTGGGACAATGAAAACCATTTGTAAGTCCTTTGGTGATATACTGCACTGTGATGTCGACAACGTAGTAAATATAATTTTTCTCATTTATGTCTTGTCTAGTCCATTGGTCACATCCACACAGATTCTCCGATTTAGGCAGTGTGTCAATGCTCATCTAGTGCAGATTCGCCGATTTAGGCAGCACAACAACAAACTACAGATTCACACTTTTTAAACAATATCCAATGCAGATTCGCCGATTTAGGCAGCATTAGTGCAAATTCACCGATTTAGGCAGCACTTCTTATTGGTGTAGATTTGTCGATTTAGGCAACACCAATCATTAAATCATGTTGCAGTGGCTGGCCACCACTGCAACTGGTATGATTTTGTTACCCGGGTACATAATGAAAGTGATTTGGATTTGGACTTATACTATGGAATTGGAATTTGGTATCTGGTGATTATTATGGCAGTGTTTATGTGATGAGAATTGACATTATGAGATTGATGATGAGTGTGACCAATGATATCCTGATTCATCAGGGTATGAATGTGACCAATGATATCCTGATTCATCAGGGTATGACATATACTGCTTATTCTAGTGGTATGGGACACTAGAATAGGTAGTATGTGGATGACTGCAGGAATAAGCTAATGTTGTTTAGTTTCATAATTTTTTCTTTTATCATGTGATGTTTTTGACACAACATACTAATCACTATTTTTGACAAGTATTGTTTGCAGACTTTTAGCTTCGCAACTGAGGACAGTTGCTTTCCAACGGAGAGGTATGTTATAGAATTGACATTTTATTATTTATTGCATCTAACAGGTGGAAAAGACTAGACCCAGCTTGGCCTTTCCGAATGGATTTGTATAGGATGTACATTTTATTATTCAAGTGCTCTTTTATGAGCTTTGGCAATTTATGACCGACCGGCCAGTTTGTAACCAATTTGACCATTCAAGAATCTATAAATTAAATACGTGCAAGAGGGAAATGGTCACTCTTGCACGGGAGGAGATTGCACCCAGTGTCTGTGTTCTTCTTCTCACCTCTCCTCTCTTCTCTATCGTTGTGTCGGCATAGCACTCTGCTCTAGGAGGTGTGCCTGCACGTGCTCTCTCGTTCTATCACGCTCTCTCTCTCTCTCTCTCTCTCTCTCTCTCTCTCTCTCTCTCTCTCTCTCTCTCTCTCTCTCTCTCTCTCTCTCTCTCTCTCTCTCTCTCTCTCTCTCTCTCTGTTCGAGTATGGTTTGATTATATGCTCACAGGCTTTGTCAAGTATGAATATTTGCGGTGTTTTGTTGTTTCTATCATGCTATTTTGAGGTATTTTGCAGGGACGCTATGTCTTTCGCTTCTAGCAAGCATGGTTTTTAAATGGGTTCCACAATAAAAATCTTACGGAATAGGAGGTGCCTGCACCAACCAAGAAATTCAATGATTTGGTACAGCGAGCCCTAAAGCTTGAACAACAAGCAAAGAAGGAGAGGAGTCACAAGAAGAAGCAGTCCAGTAGTAGTAGTTCTACTAAGAATTCTAATTCTAGCTAGACTTCTGTAGCTCTGAAAGCAGCTTAGATGAAAAGAGCAAAGAAAAGGCCAAGAAAGGATCTTGGTCCAGGAAAATTGATGAGATGGCCCGACAGATTGCTGAAACGAGCCAAACGAGACAACCAATTAGAAGAATGGAAACCTGGGGTTCAAAGTGTAAATCTAAATATCATGTTTCCAATGAATGTCCACAGTGTACCTATTGCAAAGTATATGGTCATTTATGGAACAATTCTGGAATTTTCATTCATCACTTCAAGAAGGGAAAAGATTTGTATGTAGTGGCATTTACCAATGCTGAACCAGTTAGAGTAGAGACTACCAGTGTACCCCAAGAAGATAAATCAGGTACCAGTGGTACTAGTATTGGGCATGGTAGGTACCAGGGGGTTAGTGGTCGGGGCCAAGGTTGTGGTAATTTCCAGAACCGAAGTCTGAATTGTTATACTTGTGGCAAGTATAGGAATCTTGCAGCTCAGTGTCCAGAAACACCTACTACTGTGAGGCGAAGGTCCCAAAGTTGGTTCCTATTCGAGCAGTTACACGCAGAAAAGGGGTGGTCATTGAGGAAATTCCAGATGAGCCGGCAAAACCAGTCAGTTCTGAAAGTATAAAATGGGCTCAACAGAGAGAGGTGTGGAAGGCAAAGGGTAAAGAAAAGGTAGTTGATGAATGGCAGGAGCAGAGAGAACTGGCGGCTAAGATCACAAAAGATTTAGCCAAGAAACTGCCAGAGCAGCCTGAAACTTTTGATGCCCTGGTCATTCAGAAGATATCAGCCCAGTCTTCTGAGAAAGAACAACTAGATCAATCAGAGTCTGGGATTCCTGAGACTATGTTGGCTGTAGTTCAGGGACTGATGTAGGTATTAGGGAGCGTTAAATCAGATATAACTGCAACAAAAAACACTGAAAGAGGCACTGAAGGTACCAAAATAGAGGAATGGCACTGTGCAGATATTCCCAATTCCTCAAGTTCTGACAATAACTCTGATCAAGAAAGAGAAGAAATTCATGTCAAGAAAGACATAATTCATAAACTCATATTTGAACTAGATGATATTAGAAAAACTTTGCCAGAAGCAGCAAAATTCATCAGACAGTGAAGAAAGGCTAAAGCAGAAGCCAGAGCAGTTGATTTGGCTTTGGCTGCTGTCAGAGATGATAAAGTGCTGGTCATCCAGGTAGAATATAAGGTTAGGAAATAGTGGGAACCACTATCTAGTGTCATACTAGACGGAGGAGCAGGAGTAATATCCTTGGGGCACACCTTCAACAAAGATTGGGTATCACAAACCTGAAACCAACACCTTTCAAAGTTTGAATGGCGGATCATCGAGTGGTGCAGGCAACATGAATGATATGGAGTATGCAAAGAAAAGTTCAAAACTAGCTTCCTAATACTAGATGTGCAAGGCGCATATGGGATGCTATTGGGGCACCCATGGTTGCGAACAGCACAAGCTGTTCACCACTATGCCAATTAGACTCGGACAATACAAGGTGCTAGTAGCAGAATTCAGATTCACACAAACATCATTAGGAGATGGAGAAAGGAGCTTAGACCAAAAGAGCTTTACGAGAAGTACTGACAACAATGAATATTTTTTCGCTAGTTAAAATAGATCTCAATGCAGTATTACTAGACAAAGATCAGGTTGAAAAGCAAAAGAAGCAATTTCCAGATCAGTTCACTGAACTGAATTCTGGGGAACGACCAGTTCAGCTAACTGGAAGGCCAGAAGACCCAGTTGATCCCAATACGCCAGCGGCTTCTGAACAAGTACACTCTGTAGAAGTCACTGAAACTCAGAATTAGTTCAGAGCTCAAAGGACCGTCTTGGGATTATGTTGAAGATTCAACCAAAAGAAAAGGGGGTGGGCCTAACTGGTTGCTTCCAGATGATCAAGAAATAGAGGAATGGAATCTAGGTTTGGAGGAAAATCCTAAAATGATCAAAGTCAACAAGCATATGAATCCAGTAATGAAAGAGAAGGCCCGACACATGTTCCAACACTACAAAGATGTGTTCTCATGGGAACATACTGACTCAAGGGAGTAGATCCAGAGATATGTCAACATCAAATACCATTGAAACCAGATGCCAGACCAGTGCGGTTGAAAGGTATAGAATGAATCCCAATTATGCTAAGAAGGTCAAGGAAGAGATCGATAACCTTCTGAAGGCTGGATTCATTACTGAAGTAGTTAGTAGTGATTGGTTATTTCCCATTGTGGTGGTCCTTAAGAAGAATGAAAAGCTTAGAGTCTGTGTGGATGATCAAAAGATGAATGCTCAGACCATCAAGGATCCCTTTCTATTACCATTTACGGACATGATGCTTGACAAAATTGTAGGATATGAGATGTATAGCTTTATGGATGGTTATAGTGGTTATAATCAGTTACAGATTGCTCCTGAGGACTGGAGTAAAACTACTTTTATTAGTGAGTGGGGATCATTCATGTATCTGGTTATACTGTTTGGTCTTTGTAATGCTCCAGCGACTTTCCAACGATGTATGATGAAAATATTCCGTGAATTTCTCCACCGATTCCTTGCCATATTCATGGATGACTTCACTGTATATTCAGAGGAGGATAAGCATTTACTATTTTTGGAAATGGTTTTCAAGTGTTGTCAGGAAAAGCGGATTTGTTTAAATCCATTCAAATCTGTTTTCTTGGTCTAGAAAGGACAACTATTGGGACATGTAGTGTCCAGAAATGGTATAGAAATGGCTAATGACAACATTCCGTGTGTCCAATAGGCCAAGGCGCCCCACAATGCATCAAAACTAAGATCTTTCTTGGGATATATCAATTTCTATAGAAGATCTGAGCATCAATTTGCTTCCCAGTCATTACCTTTGTATGAGCTCACAAAGAAGGACAACAAGTTCAGTTGGGCTGCTCAATGTGAGGAGAGCTTTCAGAATTTGAAGAATGCCATTATTAGTAAGCCAGTACTTCAACAACCAAATTGGGATGTCATTTTTCATGTACATGTAGATGCTTCAAGGCTGGGGATGGAAGCAATATTAGCTCAACCAGAAGGGAGGACTGATTATCCAGTGTATTTTGCCAGTGGGAGATTCAGTCATGCTGAACAAGGATATACCATTACTAAAAGAGAAGCCTTAGGAATGGTTTTCAGCACTACTTAATTTTGACACTATTTGCTGGGTAAGCTATTTCATTTTTATGTGGATCATCAGACATTATTTTTTTTATCAACAACAAAGTCATTATCAAAGGCAGATTGATAAGATGGATGATGTTCCTGATGGAATTTGAGTTTTGCATTTTTCATAAGCCCGATAAAACCCATGGTGTGTTTATTTCCTGTCCAAAAGTATGGATGGCTACTCTGAGGAATCTTTGAGAGATGAGCCAGTGGATGCAGAACTATTTCAGATAATAGCTGAAGAAACAATTGATCCCGAGTTGTATGATGGATATCAGTTCTTGTCTAAGGGAGGATTCCCAGAAAATTGGACTCAAAATTTGAAGAAGGCTCTGATTATTAGGAGTCTAAAGTTCACCATCATTGGTGGGTCACTCTACAGACTGGGAGTAGATGGGATTCTTCAAAGATGTGTGCCTATGGAAGGGAGAATGCAAGTTATTTTAGAGGCACATGATGGGGATTCTAGAGAACATTTCTCCACTGATATCACATACAAGAAGATTTTGCAGGCTGGATTGTGGTGGAAAAATTTAATAACCGATGTTAGAAGATTTTGTAAAACATGTGATATATGCCAAAGGATGGGTAGACCCACCGCAGCAGATATGACTCCTCTAACTCCAGTCCAGCCATTGGGAGTATTTATGAAATGGGCTCTAGATTTTAGGGGATGACCATTTTGCGAGCATAATCCCACGAGCAAGACGAGCGATGGAAAAAAAAGTAACATAATTAAAAAGAACCCCAAAAACACAAACATTATGCTTGATGTATTTCACTAAGAAACACTCGATAAAAATCAAACATAGCTTTGCATCTTATCACAAGGAGTCTTGTTAAGCAAAGGTAGATCAATGCTAGATCAATGTTACATGTTGCGAACTCCCTTTACAACATGTATGAGCGTCATAGTATCAATACCTTTGATATAGATTATTCTATTCAACAAACAAATTAGCAACAATAATTTTGTTTTGCAACTTCATTTTGATTTAACTCATAGAAACTGCACGTAGTAGTGGTGGTTTTATTCGAGAAACATTCCAATAATCACAAGACCATATGCAAATTAAATCTTTATGCATTGTAAATGTATCACTAGAAAAACAATAAATCACACTTTGTTAAGATCTACCTTTAGTTAGCTCTCTACCTTTTTGAATGCTTAATTGTGCAATGTATATAATAGTAGCCAAGGATACATGCTCATTTTAGGCTAAAAACTTTGAAGGCTGTATACCAAAAACAGTGCATTTGCAAATAATTCAATTGCTAGAAAAAATACCTTAAGTAAACATACAGTTGTAAGTTTTTGAAACTATATATAGTACAACTGTAGGAAAAAACACCTTGAGACTGTGTATAGAACCTAAAAATATTTTCTCAAAAGTGGCCCAGAACATATAGAAATGTATATATGAGCAATCACGTAATGTATACAAATACAACAATCACACATGGTAGTTTGATACAATCGCATATGGTAGTTTGATTGGAGCAGCTATACATAGACAACATTTTCCAAAATTTCCAAAAATATGCAAGGTAATCTAAAATCTATGACAAAAGTCTAAGTGCTTGATGGAGCTCTCTTTTAGTCAAGGCTTCTTGATGAACAAACCTTTGATGAAACACATCTAACCCAAGCTTTTTTGTGTAGACAAAATAAAGATGCTTGCAAGGCATATATATTTTACCCTCTCGTAAACGCTTCTGGAAATCCTCACAAGTGCAAGAAGGAAAGGTGGACACTACCACCAAATAGCTCTCCTCATTTTGCTTGCTTGTACTGGTTGTCAAAGTAAATTCCACATGCTCATTTTGAATCACCACACGTTGGCCATGAATTGTGCAAATCAGCTCTGCAGCTCTATTGATCCTTGCCTCCATCTCTTTTGTTATGACCCTAGTGACCACCCCCACCCTACCATCACGGTGCTTAGGGCGCATATCAGCATCATCTGCATTGTGCACCAAATTTTCATTTTGTTGTGATGTAGTTTCAATATTCTGCAAGTCAAATCCTGCAGCCCACAATGCTTCTATTTCTGTAAAATCTAAGGATGTTCCTTTTGAAATTGGCCATATAGTAGGACGGCTTGCTAGTCTCTCCTTCACAATTTTTGCTGGCTCCCATGTATGATCAATGTTGTTGCCACAAAACCATACAAATTGTTTTTTGAGACCTGAAGGGATTTCAATTAGACCCTCAAAACAAGGGGCAGGCACCCCTAATAATCCTCCTCTACCCTTCTTATCAATTAGCTCATTGCACTTTTTGTTTTATGTCGTAAGTACCCTTGGCATCGCACTTCACTCCCTAGATTTGTGCTTCGAATAGCCCATCGTGTGTGGTGAACATCCACCTCAATAGTGCTTTCTATTCCAATTGAGCTATGGGTAGGTCGTGTTGAGCGATGTGTAGTTGTGTAACATACTCAAATTCAGGCCGATGTGAATCTCTATCTCTAATTGGATTATTGTGTATACCTTGTCGTCCTCGTCTCACTGTCCTTGAGTCACCATCTGCCAAAAAGTTTCTACTAGCAACATTAAGCTCAATTGCTACCTGATTAGTTAGATCCACCACTTCTGTAGGTTTTGGGAGGGTTGCACTAGATGAAGCTCGTCTTTTTTTAATTCTCTCAATTCCAGGGCCACATCCAAGGTGTCCACCCTTAAGAAAAGAGTCATATTTTGACTGTTGCAAAAGAATAGTACAAAGATCACCATAGCAAGCACTATATAGAGAAATATATTTAACCCCATCATTGGAAGCTAACCAGCTCCCATGCATGGACTCCGCTAAGTTTGCATGTGGTACTAGTTGCCTGTCACTCCCCTCCAAAGCCTAGAAAAAATTCAGAACATGTAAACTTGCAATTATTTTATCTACTCTAAATATTTAACAATGACTCACCTTGACCATGTATTCACCCCAATGTGCAACTCTGGCATGCCACCAGACAATCCATGTCTCGAGAATTGAAATCTTAGTCTTGTCTAAATGTCCTTTTCTCAACCACATACATAGATTGTTCAATTCTGTTTCGGCAGCCTCTTCAGAAGGTGCAATCCTCCATGCTCTACACCTTTGTTTTAAATCTTCTTGACTGTGGGAAAGGATACATTTTCTTGCATGTTGTTGCATACTCTGTTCCCAATGAAATGAGCATGATCTTTCCTGTCCAACCATAACATTATTAGGGCCTCCATTAAAAAGTGTCCTCACAGCTCGCCAATTTGCATGAGCTTCATCAGCCATAAATCCTTTGAATTCAGACTTTTTGTAACCCTCCTTCTGCATCACTCGATTCAGTAGCATCTAAAAAAGAGTTTGAGCTTCATTATCTTCCACTTTAAAATCTCCAATAGCTATGGTTTGCATTTCTTGAACATAAGGGTTATATACATGGCATGCCATAGTTGTCCATTCTTGCATTCTTTTAACAAAATCAAAGAGAACCCAACAACTTTCCAATTCACCACCACCAGGACGCATTTTATTAACCAAATCAACACCATTGCCAGGTCCTTGGGTTGACATTTTAAAAATGTGACATCTATCAAAGCCAGAGAACTCTAGTTGACCAGGAAAGGCCATGCTTTGAAAAAAAGTCAAAAAGCAAGCGCTTCTTCAAACTAAAAATGGAATCATAGCCAGTAGTGGGTTGGCCGACCTCCTCTTGTGCTTCTTTCCTCCACCATGACAATCTTCTTTTGTCAATTGTAGGTGCAAGTGTAGCAAGGACCTCACCTAAGTCCTTGTCAGAAAGCATTGCCTTAGCAGAGTTGTCTTTAAAAAGTGCTGATTGCAGTACTATTTCCTTTGCCAATTTTTGTTGGAGAGACCTTGGCCTACCCGCAACATCTTTACATATCATGTCCTTCACTTTGACTTTAACATCCATCATTGCTTGTTTTGCAACACCCTCAGCAACTGGGTGTAAGTGACAACCCATGTGAAGAATCCCTCTCGTTATTCTCTTACTAGGGATCTTTGAGGTCAATCAAAGAATGAGCTTACAAGGGCGTTCAGAGATGCAAGTTGGGGGAAGATTACAATAAAATCATTTAAGGCTTCCATAGCTGCTTGTCGTGGATCCTGCAAGACAGACTTTTGACAAACGCCCTGTCCAAAACTTTTCGTTCATTTCTTTTGATCTTTGCACTCCTGAACATATATTGTTTAGGCACATCAAGTGTCCACCACATTTTTTGAATCTGACAATCCCATCAAATCCAGCGATATTGCTTGTTACTGCATTTTTCCAAACATGTCCACCATCAAATTTGTCATTTGCTCCTGTTGTCCTATTGTTAGGGTCTGGATATGGAAGCTCAAACATGATGTTTCCATCATATCTTTGTGGTAGCTCATCAATATTTCTTATCTCGCGAACTAGCTCAAAGTTTGCTCTTAAAGAGTTCTTTTGTGGCAAATTTCTAAGCATCTCAACTATGCTATGTGTAGTGGCAGTTTCCAAGCTAGCATTCTTTGTTTCTTTTGGCTCACCTTTCTCCTCCACTCCTTGCTGTATTGAACACTCTTCCTCACTTTCTATAATAGGAGCTTGTCTTGATAGCTGTTTGCCATGCAAAACAAATGGCCTTCCAAACTGAATATCCAATTGAAACACAGTATTCTCTCCTCTGTGAATATTTGGCACCTCAAAAGAAAGACCTTCATTCTGCTCACCAAATATTTGATGCAAACTTATTGTATGCTCTACTAATCTAAAACATGCACTTAACTCATGGCGTGAGATCTCCACAACACTGTTTTGAGTTGAAAGCTCTATCTGTTTAGTGCTGCTCTCATCTCATATAATTGCAGTATTCATATTTGCAGAAAGCAGAAGGCAAAAGGCGAAAGTGGCAAAAGGCGAAAGTGTTGAACAGAAAACAAGACTCGTATATATGATGGTATGAGAGTGAACAATAAAGCACAAGATATTCTATTTTAAAGTGATGATTGACGGTATTCAATGCGGAGTATCTTACTTTAGATATGAATCAGCCATTATTATCATTTTTATTATATATCTTGTATTATCATTTTTATAGTTTCCACTCTACATATATTCAATAACTTAAAAAAATAGATTTAAAATGTCCTGGTCTTTGACTGTGTGGACCGCTTGAAAACGTAGCTCTGTGTGCGATCCCTACAGAAAACAATGAAACAATGCAACCAGCAAAAACGTGAACAGGTACTCCTCTCTCTCTCTGTTGTTTTTGCTACCAGGTCTTGGAGGGGTTTCGACGGCGAAACTCCTCTGTTTCTTAGCAAATAGGTTTCGGGAGCGCGTACTGGTATAGGGTTGGGGCAGTCGGGTGCACACAGTAGCAATCGGGTGCACACAGTAGAGGGTGCAGAGGACAAGGGTTGGGGCAGTCGGGTGCTCACAGTAGTAGGCTGTGCAGCTCGACTTGACCCTCGCACACAGTCCCTATCCTTGACACAGTCGGGGGCAGCCCCTATCCTTAACCCTCACACATAGTAGCAGGCTGTGTAGCACGCGTGACCAGGTAGTTTCGGCGGCGAAACTCTTGCAGTTGAAAGTTGCCTTTTGCTTTCCATAGTAGGAGCATTCCAATCCTGCAGCAATGTTGAGAAGCATCTGCACAGAGGTAGCGGAAAACATTGAATTGATCCATTGAAGGTAAGGTCGAACAAGTGAGCGGTGCACAATTTATCGGCGGCAGCAGGGTCGGTGACTAAACCGATGAACTGAAGAACTTGAGCAACAGGAGTAGGTCGGCATCGAGTTCGTGAGAGTGGAAGCAAAGGCAAGCCTTGTGTGCAAAGAGCTTGTGAGCAGTAGCGTGAGGAAGCCCAAGCAGCAAGGGACTCACAACTAGCAGCAGGTCGGGTAGTTAGCTTGCAATTGAAGGCATGTGAGCTTGGACACTCAAATCGAGGCCAAGCTTGAAGGAGTCTACAAGCCTTGAGGGATTGAGCAGGTTGAACAGAGCACAGTGGGTTGCAATGCTGCAAAGCAAATTAAGTGCAATTAGAAGCTCATGAAGCGATGAGCTTGAAGCAAGTAAGGGGATGAACCCAAGCAAATCGGACGTTAGAGCCTGAGCAACAGGGAAGAGAGATCTTGAGCTGAAAGCAAATCAACGTTGGCCCGTGAGCAAGGAATTCAAATCAAGGTCAATAACAAGTTTGGAGTAGGGCAGCGAGCAGAGCTTCTGGGGCCATTTGAAATGTCTGATCAAAATTTGACCAGCATTTCAGCGTGTTCCAGCATTTCAAAGCTAATGGGGACATCTTCCTTGTGCCATGCGTAATCTTGATTCTGCTGCAAATCTATTGATAGCTTGGCCATATTCCAAGCTCAAAAGTCAAATTAGGAAGTTCATTCAGTTGGTGCAACCGAGGCTTGAAGATAAACAATGAGAACTTCAAGCTTAAAACGAAGAAACAAGAGGCACTTAGAGAGAGAATGAATTGCCTGCGCTCTTGAAATGAGCAAGTGGCTGAGAGCTATTGGGATGATGCCATGGCAATGATGGAGCAGGTGGTTGGGAGCTGTTGGGATGTTGACTGAGCAAGATTGGGTTTTGCCGGCAAAATACCTGTGAAGACTTAGATTCTAGACCAACATGAAGCATTTGTAATCATATGTAGGGGACTCATTAGCGCTTGTTCCTCGTATTGGAAGTTAGTTGAGTATGCGTAAGAGCCATCAGCGGCCTTGAGTTGTTGACAAGCCAAGAGCTGTCTTCCAACCCCACCTGTGCTAAAGCTCGCCAGCACCTTGGCCTCACCCCCATACTTTGCCGCTGCCGTATTGTACAAGCTCACAAGGTCTATCACAGAGCTGTGTATTGGATTTCCACACCATCAAAAGGGGCTATAAATGCCACTTATTACCCCTTTGACCTTCAACTGTGTTATGAGATGCCCAATGCGTGACACAAAGGTCTCTGTCGAGACCCCATCGAAATGCTTTCGAAGTATACCACATATGGCATACATATCTCATATGGCATATATATCTCACTCAAGCCATAAAATGAGCAAAGGTCGTTTCAACACTGCTCCATGCCAGGGGTTTCACCGGCGAAACCCTTGTGAAAATTTAGAATGATGTATGGAAGAGAGCACGCGCACGCACACACACACACAATGCATGTGATGTCGGATTTTGACTGAAATGCATGTTCTTAAGTTTTGAATTTTAAATTTGGCCCATAAATAAGCATCTTGTTTTGAAGAAATTTTTAATGTATGTAACTTTAATATTTTTGTTGATATTTGTTTATTTGTTCTTTATGAAAGGCTTCTAGCTTTGGAAAGAGGACAAAAGGTTCACCCAAAGTCATACGCAAGAAGAGGAAATATGTTTCTAGCAGAGCGAGGATGGCAAGAAATCAGTTTTGATAAAGCTGAAAATGCTCAGGCTAATCAAAAAGTAGAATACATTCATGATGATCAAGGAGATAAAGAGGCCACCAATGATAAGGATGTAGATGGGGGTATGAAGGACAATGAGAAGGTGACAGATGACAAAGAGTTTGAGGAGGTTATCCCACAAGCTATTATCAGGCCTCAAGGCTCCGAGCTTATAGACAGTTTAACCCTGAATAAAGGATGTATACCCCCTATGATTCCTCTCTGTAGGTGTTTGATAAATGAGAGAGTACGAGAGCTTAGAAGGGACCTTTCTCTACTTAAGAAGGTTTTTGAAGAAGAAGGGTACCTTAAGATGAAAGGTATGTTCATCTTATCCATAAATCTTCTAGATGGTCCAACTAGAGATGTTAATGAGGACATTACAAAAACTTGGGACAAGTATTGGCATATGGTTAACAAAGAGTTTGAGGATGAGCTTGAAAACAACGATCAATGGTCCATGTTGAAGGGAAAGATGTTCTTTGTCTGGGAAGGGAATCATCGAGCGGCCTCTTGGATGGAGAGCATAAGCGAGGTCTCACGTAATGACAAGAAGAAACATGTGAGGGTTTTGGCAAAATTTATTGTCCCTACCCAGCAAGAGGAGTTGAGATTAATTGCTGCTCTTCAAAGATTGAACATGTAAGTCTTACTTTCATTTGTACATTAAATTTTTCTTTGTCTTTGTTCTAATGATACATCTTGAGGTAATTTTTTTATGGTTTATTGTTTATGTAGAATGAATGAAGAAGCAATCATTAAGACCAATATCAAAGACTACTTGTATCATACAAGTTCCATTTGTTCTTTAGATGGGTCTCAAATCACTGAAAATTTTACTGAGGCTGAATGAGTGTCAATGGAGAAAGCAAGGGCTCAAGAAGCACAATCAGGAAAGAGGGCTTGGTATCCTCTTACTCAGTCTATCCTTGGTCCCATGGTTTATGGGGTATGTACTTAAATTTGTTAAGATTTGGTAAGATTCTAATAATCTTTTTGGTTCTTGATACATTTTATTGAAATGGTGTATGCAGAATAAATGGAAGTCTGATTTACAGGTAGCATCAAATAAGATACCTCTTACTTTGTCACAAGATGAGCATGTGAGGGCTGAGATTCAAGCAAAGAGGAATGTTGTTAAAGCTTACAATAGACGCATGACTCGGGTAAGTACTACACTCTATTAAAAGTATAATAAAAAGATTTTTTTTGTTTATTTTGTTTGGTTATTGTAGAATCTATCCGTGGTGAATCCTGCTAATGGAGAAGAATGGTTTCTAATTTTATGGAGTCTTCCTTTTGAGGATGAAAAATTCAAGATTACAATAGAGAAACTCTACTCTATATCTTGTGCTACATGTTCTCAAGAGCTAAAGATAAAAATGCTAAAGCTTTTGGGACCAGATGAGAACTTTCGCCAAAGTTTTGGAATGCCTTTGGGAGATCATTTCTATATCCCTTGGTTGGCCAAGGAAGTATGGATGGATCAAGTCTTGGATGATGCAAGAAGGCTTTTACAACAGGTTGTAGATTCCACACATGGAGTTCACAAGGTGGTTTTGCCTTTAGATGTTCACTTGGAGTCATATTTCGAAGACATTGTTAGTAGATATAGAGGAGTAATTTTTTACGAATTTCAAAAGGAGATGAATGTGGCTACTCCACCATCAAAGCATGTGGACTTGAAAAATTCTTCCCGTCGATTGGTCTATAGGTAATTCCTATGTTATGCATTTTGCTAAGTGACTATTGTTGTACTATATAAGTTCGTTTTATTTAAGGTTTATGTAATCATATTGTTGTAGGTTCTTGATGTATCTCATAAGAAGTAAGAAGATCACTTGCATGCCTGACATATGTAAAGCATGGACAATTATGTGTCCTTCTACATATAGTATGTACACCTCCACTATCTTTAGAGAGAACAATGATTCTGTTGGAGCCTTTCTTATGTAATGTATCTCATAAGAAGTAAGAAGATCACTTGCATTCCTGACATATGTAAAGCATGGACAATTATGTGTCTTCCTACATATAGTATGTACACCTCCACTATCTTTAGAGAGAACAATGATTCTGTTGAAGCCTTTCTTCTCACGGATTGGGAGCGTAAGCACTACCCTTGGTGGATTGATATGAAGAAAGGTGAGTGTCTAGAAGAGGAGAAGGAGAATTATCTTTGTCATTTGAAGGGTGAATGTAAGTCTGACTCAGGGTCATCAGGAGAGATGACTGTTGAGCAAAGGAAGAAAATGGAGGAAGAGTTGAAAGCTCTCAAAGAAAAAGAAGATCAAGACCATCAAGCAAGGGTGGAATGTCAATCAAGGGTAAGTAAGTTAAATTGTTGGTGGGAACAATATGTTCTTGCTATTCTTTCTTTTGTTATGTGTTATGCTAATCATTATGGCATGGATTGATTTGAAGAAAAATGTGTTATTTTTTTGGCTATTGTTAGATACAAGAAACTTAGGAAGTTCTCATACCCAAAAGAATGTTGGAAAGGGAGCTTTGATTCATGCACCTTTGTCTAGTTTCCATTCCATTCAAAAGAAAGGAGACATAAAAAATTCAAAGGTTTGGATTTATGATTACATTGAGCTTGGAAAGGATTTCACTGCAAGAAACTTCAAGGATGGTTTTGTGGTGATGCGAGAGTTTTTGTTGGCTTGGGTGAACGTGAGAAGATAAGAAATGGAAAACCTAGTGCATGGAGGGTTGATCTTACTGTTATTGATCTTCCTACTGGTAAGAGAGTTTTCAATGCTATCTTGTATACACCATGCATATACTTAGCTCAAATTCTTAACACTCAAATACAATAATTTTTCTTGTAGGTGGGCTTGTTCAAGGTTTGATGGCATTCCTGCATGGAATGAGCTAACAGATGACCATGTCAAGTTTTCATTGGTGGTTGCATCTACAATGATGGATAACATGGGTTGGGTGCTTGTTCTTTGTCCTAGCACCGCTCTTAGTCTTGTGTATCTACTCGTGTTGGCATTTTTGCTCGTTGACAAGCATCACACCTTTGAACATATTCTTTAGCATCTGCAAAAAGTGTTGGCCACCATATGCCTGCCATCAAGATTGATCTTGCGGTGGTCTCACTTGAAAAGTGACCTCCAGCTAATCCAGCATGTGCTTGTTCCATAATCGGAATATACTCGTCTTCATTTGCACAAAGACGCAAATGTTGATCTTTACCTCTCCGATACAATTGTTTCCCAATAAGAGCATAGTCTCTTGCTTCAATTTCAATTTCTCTCTGATGACGTTTACTCATATCCTCGGGAAATGTTCGGCTTGATAAGTAAGTAACTAGATAATTACTCCACTTAGGAACATGTGACATTTGAAACAATGTTACATGAGGTATGGGTGTTTGTTTTTAACATTGAGGGCAATCCTTTACAAAAGATCGAACATCGCCCCTCATAGTTGGCCAAAATAATCCAAGTCCCAAGATTCGTTGCATAGTTTGGTCTTCTGCAAAGTGAAGTCCTACTATGGTAACATGTGCTTGACTTAGGTACTATTCGTCTTCTTCAGGATTAATACATAAAATCAATCCCATATCGATTTCTTTTGTATAGCCTCCCATATAGTAATTGATACTTATCCAATTGCTCGATTAATTTGATCGTGATAGCAAGTGGTATTTGTGAATCTACTTGAGCTATTGTCATCAATGACACAATGTTTTCCGACCATCCAGGTATTATTTCCACGGAGAACAAATAGGCATCTGGTAGATCATCGTCTACCCCTTTAGGTGATTCTCCTCAAACAATCCTTGACAAATGATCTACTCGTTGATGTGTAGTGCCCTTTTTTACAACCACAATGAAATCAAATTCCAGAAGAATGATGAACCATCTCAATATTCTTCCTGTGTTGCATGGCTTGTTGACCAAATACAACAAAGCTTGGTGGTCCAGAAATAACACAAACTTGTTGGCTAATAGGTAATTTCTATACTTTTTAATAGCATAGATCATTCTTAATCCTTCCCTTTCGGTGGTAGTGTAATTCTTTTCCGCCATGTTCAATTTTCGGCTAGCATAAGAAATAGGAAACTCAATTTTTCTGTCTTCTCGTTGAGCTAGTATACAAGTGATAGCAAAATTGGAAGTATCTACATGTACGTGGAATACCTTATTCCAATCTGGTGCTTTCAATATTGGAGCTGAGGTGAGAGCTTGCTTAAGCTTCGTGAAGGATTCTTCACATGCCTCGATCCACTCAAAGTGTGTAATCAAGTTATACATGGGTTTTGCAATTATAGCGTACATGTAGATGAACCGTCGGTAATATCCACAATGCCCCATGAAGGCTTGTATCCTCTTGACTGTTGTTGGTCTATGCAAATCAGCAATGACATGAATCTTTTCAATATCAGTAGCTATGCCATTTTTAGACACTATATGTCCAAGAATTTTTCTGGTCTGCCCATGAATGTGCACTTTTCAGGATTTAAGCAAATCCTATAAAGTCTTAATTTTTCGAATACCTTTTTGAGGTGTTCAAAATGATCAGCTCGGATTTGATGAATGTACGCATAGATCATCCATATATACTTCTAAGAATTTCCTAAGATATTCTTTGAAAGCATGGCTCATCAACCTTTGAAACGTCGTTGGAGCATTGGTTAACCCAAACAACATAAGCTGATAGGCAAATATACCCCATTCTTTTGCAAAAGCAGTTTTATGCTGATCTTTTAGGTCAACCAAAAGTTGACTGTATCCCGAAAAGCCGTCTAAGAAGCTGCAAGCTTCTTTTCCTACAACTAGTTCTAAAACATGTTCAGTGATTGGAAGAGGAAAGTTGTCCCTAATGATAGCTACATTCACCTTTTTGAGATTAACACACACTCGTAATTTTCCATTCTTCTTGGGTACTACCACAATTGGAGACACCCAATCTGTGTATTCAATTTCGTAAATGAATTTGGCTTCCTTTAGTTTTTCAATCTCTTCTTTTATCTTCCTGGAAAACATTTCATTATATGTGTATGGCCTTTGTCTACTTGGTTTTGCATCATCTCTCATGGGTATGGTATGTTGACAAATTTCTGGATCAACACCCCCCGGGGAGGTCACCTAATAAAAATGTAACCTATCACGTGAGTTAAATAGAAGGGTATTTAAAGTTCTTGAAACTTACAGAAATGTATATACAAAAGGGCATTATTTTTTCAAATTTGAGAAAAACCTACAGATTTTAAAAGAAAAGGGTATATTATATTCTTAATAAAATTCACAGATAAGGGGTTTTACAAACATGTCTTGAACGCACGTGATATGGTAGTTTTACACATAGTGAACCCCCCGAACAACACCCTTGAGATCCTTGTAAGACCAAGCAAAGATATCTTGGTATTCCTTTAACAAGCTCAGCAAGAGCTCTTCTTTTTCTTTTGTTAGGTCATTCGCAATGTAAGCAAGTCTAGGCTCTTCTTCTGGTTCAACCAAGTCTATCCTTTTAGCGTTTTCAGGCCCTTCGTAAGACTCGCCATGTTTCCGTAGTTCCCTAACAGGTTGTTCGACTATGATTTTTCAATCTTGGAGAGTATACTTTTTGTAATGGGATGGAACACTCATTACATCCTTATCACCCTCTTCCGTGGTTTCCATTTCGGTAGTGTATATCTCCTTTAGAGCTTTTTTCAACTCTTGATATTTCTTTTTCCACTCGACTCGAGTCATGAGTGGTTCCTTATCCTGTGGGTTTGCTTGAGTACCCTTCCTTGTTTTTCTTGATGTTTGAGACATTTCCGAATTTTTGTTTGAAGGATATCTGCTAGTGATTTTATCCTTGATACAATCATTTGCATCTATTCGCATCAGGAATTGTGTTCGACTAGAGACTGATGGCATAGGTCCTGTTTTCACGTTTCTGGTGTCTCTCTTTTGTCTATACCATTTTTATCTTCTCGTTTTCTGGTTTGGAAAGTCAAAAAACTTTTCCTCCCCTTCTTTTAAGAGTAGCTTAGCTCTCATATATTCTTTTCCTGACCCCGAATCTTTTGAGGTAGCTGAGTGTTCATCTAACTCATCAGTTGCATCGTAGTAGAGGTCTGAAAAGACTTGTTGAGCTTTCATTAAGTCCTTGGGTTCCTCATCTTCATCTTCAATGTTGAGGATTGAAATCATTTGGATGGGAATTATGTCATAGCCATCCTCATTGCAAAATTGAGTAGGCATAGACATATTCACACATACATCCATTGTCGCTAAAATTTGAGTCCATTTGAATGGCTCAAACAAATTCTCTGGAAAGGGTTCAGGTACGTAGGCTTTGTCTATGCAGTCCCTTTTTAGGATACATTCTTCTCGTCTTAAGCTTCCATTTTCTAAAGCCACACATCCAAATAGGAGTGTCTTTGCTTAACCAGGATGGAAGTTTAGTTTCAGCCAAAGAGACTGAATCAAACTCTTGTATGGGTGTTTTCAAGCATCTCTATAAGTGTGATCTTTTAGATTTACTCTTGTTATAGATCCCACTTCCTTCAAGTACAGATAATTTTTTCTCCAATCTTGGATAAGTTGTACCTGTCGCATGAAAGGTCTTCCCAATATGATTTTATAGTTGAATTTTTTCCAAAGTTTACTATGGCAAAAGTGTGTTGATATTCAATTCCACAAGAATTGACTATCACTTTTTCAAGCATCCCTAATGGTCTCTCAATGTGTCCGTCAACCAATTGCAATTTCATTCGACTTTGTCTAATGGCTGGCTGTCCCCAGGATTCTCATACTGCTGTAGTGGCTATGGCTATGCCTGCTCCACTATCCAGTATCGCCATGGTTTCAATGTCATTATATTTCACTGGGAGGGTGGTGTTTCCTTCTGCTCCTTCATAATATTCTCCTACTTTGTTCATGGGAACAGATCGAGTCTCTTTGTCGTCCATTTCATTTTTCAAAATTTTCCAATCTTTTTGAGATTAACCTCGTTATCCCCACCTTCTCTAGGGTTTTCTGTAGATCTCTCCATAAATATGGTCTGAGTTTTAACAGTTCTCCCAAGGTAAGAGTCCATTGGATGGGTGTAGACATGATTGAATGAATGTTGTCTACTTATAGGGCCTGTTCAGCTCTTTTTACTTGAGTGGTCTTACACACTATGGATTCATCCTCGTTATCTCCCAAGTAAGAAGGTAATGTTTTCAAGGTCAATGGTTTCGACATTTCTGAAGCTTCAAATCTACAATTCCCGTACAAAGATTGTACATCCATGTTTACATCAGAAGGTAGGTTATCTAACCAGACTTCCTCTATAGGAGCTGACTTTAGAGTTAGGCTCCCATCATTGATGTCTCTCACTTTTTCCCATAAGTGTCCTGGTCAGTCTTCCTCTACGAATGAAATTCCGTCTAAGGCATCTTCGCTGTAAGGCACTATAAAGCTCTGGTTCTTTTGTTTCAAGGTAGGGTTCTGCCACCACATCGGATTTTTCTTTAGTGTCTCCTCAGATTTTGTAATACTTCAAGCTTGGGTTTTTTTTTTCCAGCAGTTCTTGCGTGATTCTTACCAAATCTTGATAAGCTTCTAGCTTAGCTGCTTCCATGTCTGGAGAAGGATAGTTTTTTCAGTTTTTCATGTTTTGACCTGCTTTAAGTCCTGCTTGGTAGGCTTCTAAGGCGGCATTAATAGGCTCAAAAATTTTATCAACGAGAATAGATCCTCTAGATTTCACAGTTGTTTCCTTGAATTGACTTCCATTTTCTTTCAACTTTTCCTGGAATAACATTTTTCCTTTCTCCTCAATTTCAATCCGTTGTTTTTGTTTTCTAATCTCATATCTTCTTCTACTACTTCTTTTGATTCTTTGAGAGGAAACTTTCGTATTTTCTGAATCGTCAGAGGAGTTGTGTTTCTTTTTCTTTGCCTGTGCTCTAGTGATTACCTTGATTGGAACAATCGGTTCACTCTCTGATGAGCTACTAGGTATCACTTGGACTACGTTTACTACAGTTTTACCCTTGTTTAAAGGATTTTTAGGACATCTTCCGGAAAGTGTCCACCCTTTTTGCAACATTGTATGCAATAGGCTTCAAGTGGCTTGAGGTTTTTGTCAGGCTCTGGACATTTATTTTTCCAGTGATCATTTGCACCACATTTATGACAGTTTCCTGTTCTTGTCTTAATCATGGGTCTTACCATGGGAGGTATGACACCTTGATTAGCTACGTAATACATTGGTGTGAGCTCTAGTGGAGAAGAAGTCATGGTTTCTTCCATTGGTGGTGGATGTGAATTACACCAATCTCCTTTTACCATTACCATAGATGGACTAGGCTCAGCATAGGGTGTAACAGGCACTAATGCTTGTTCATCTATGACTCCTTCAGAGTGCATGTACTTTACATGCACTCCATCAGGTCCTGGATATGGAGGTAGTTTACCCAACATAGGTTGAGGTCTTTCCATACCCATTGGTGGTCTTTGAGCTTGGCCCATATTAGACTGATATCTGTACATGGGTTGTCCTTGTGGTCTCATGGGTACGTACTGAACATTCCCATCATACTTTGTTCTAAAGTAGCACTCGTGGGTCTCATGGTTGGTCCATTTATCCTCAATTACAGACCATTTTTGTGGCCTAATTGGTTGTCCCTGTTGAGGTATCCCTTGTCTTGGACCCCTCATAGGTTGTTCATCATGTCATTCATCCTTTTAAGCATATCTTCTATGGCTGAAAGTGGTGCAGCAGCAGCCGTTCCCACTTGTGCTGGTTTAGTAGATGTTGTTTTCTTGCTTTGGTTATCCTTAGGGACATCTTCTTCGTTGAAAATATCACAATTGTCTCCTAAGTCAATAGCATCTGACACACACTCTTCTAGGGTTGTATGCTTTTTACTATAGAGTATAGCATGAAGTTCTTTGTTTAGCAGTCCCTTGTTCTTCTGTGAGTATCTCTAGCCCTAGGCATCTAGCAATGTATTGTTTCATTCGAGCTGCACAATCCCCAACAGACTCACCATGTTTCTGTTTAAAGCTATAGATTTGAGCTACCGTATTGTGTTTGATCCCCATTTTGGAACAAGCAGCTACAAATCCTTGAGCTAAGGTGTTCAAGTCTATGATTGACCTTGGTGAAATGTTTTGGAATCATGTCAATGCTTTTTCTTCTAATGTCATTCCAAACCCCTCAAATTGAGTATGGAAATCGAATATACATTCTGCTCTTAGCACATGCTTAAAGCTTGCTAAGTGGTCGTATGGATCCCCCGATCCACTGTATTTTCTGACCCATTTCTGAAAATCAGCTGGTCTGACACGTCTGTTTGGTTTAACTCTTGGTCTCCTGGCAGTTGGTCCTGTTCCGAGTCCTTCAAACCAGTCTATTGGAAATAGTGACTCATGTAGCCCTGGACTGGCCTTAGTATCACCCGGTTTTCTACGTGATGAGGTGGTTTTTGGTTTCTTCACATTACTCTTAGATAATCTCTCACGGTGTTCATCTCTTGGAATGGTTTCTGGTCCTTGTTTCAATATCCAATCCCTTATAAAATATACCCTTGATATTTAGTTTGTTCTACCTCCTCAGGAGTCATCATAACAAAGTTGTTCTTATAACAATCCCTAAACAGGTAGGTTGGTAGGTTTGCTGATCCCTTATCTTTGATTTTGAAGATATAGATGATCTTCATGGCCGTTGGTTGTCCTGATTTGGCATCCAAAGTCCACATAAGATCTTTTATGTTTCTATCTTCCCAACAATAGACTCCAATCCTAGGATTATCCGTACTAAGACATTTCAAAGGCTTGAAATCTACTTGATCATATCACTCGAAATCTAAAGTTGGTGTTCCTTATTTTGCTGACATATCTCGGATTATGGTGTTTACTTCTAACCCCCATTTGTCTACCACATCAGGGTTTTCGACTTGTACATATTAAGTTTCGTTTCTGTCCATGTACATTTTTCCTTGTTTGTTTGCCCTAATCTCTTCTTCGAACTCAATACCATGGTCATCCATGTGAATACCATACTCCTCGTTAGGGTCCATGTAAACTTGGGCTCCATGACAGTTAGTCTTGTAAAAAGAGAGTATATGTTTATAGCGCATTGTCGTTCCGGTTCCCGAGTGAGTCGAGTAAGAAGACATTTCGGATGTTGAATCTGAAAAAGTGTCTGCGACTTTTCAAGAATTGTGTGCAAGGAATTGCCTTGATTCACGCTTTCTTCGGTGGATACTCTATTAGAGGTTTCTCCGAGTATGCCCTGATTTCCTAGTACATGACCAGATCTAAGGTTCATATAGACTTATGAGGCCCTGGATAGAGTACTCACCTTTGGATTGACTTGTCGTCAATTTCCACTTGATTCGATTGCAACTTTCTATCAAGCCACTGATTCCTCGTCTGCAACCTGATTCCTATACAAATTTGATCAAGTTAGCTATTCTTCTATAAAGAAAGTAGAGTTTTTGCTAACTCTCGTGATTGGTCTATGTGTATCACTTCAAATCGAGCGATGGGAGTCAAAATTTGACTTTCAGATTCGACTTTAGCAAAAAATCAAAGTTTTAATCTGTAACCTGGAAACTGAGTGAACATGTACCAATTTTGATCCGATTCAACCCAAAATTGTCTGGTGGCTTTATATTATGTTGGTCTAATATTGTATAAGTTCAAAAGTCAAAATTGATGTCTCTGGATAGTAGTAAATAACCGTGATTATTTACTTTTGTTAGTTTTTTTCACTTCTTGGATTGGTTTGGCAAGTATACAACTTGTTAAAGTCCCTCGACAAGTTTCAACAAGTTTAGACAAAATCTGATCAAGTTTATCAATTGTTTTGTGTTCGCAGACTCTGATTTCGAGAATCTGTCTTAAGTCTTACTTTTGTGATCCAATTTTTACCAAAATTGATTTGTGGGGTCTACTTGATATGTTGACCTTGTGGTATACTCAAATGTGAAAATTTCTCAAGTTTTTAAGCAGATGTAAATAATCGTGATTATTTATTCCAGCTATATTTTTGCAACTTTTTGCCCCAACTTTGACACAGGTCTGTTAAGAACCTTTAGTTAAGGTCACTAGCCAAGTTTCATCAAGTTTGGACAATTTTTGGTCAAATGGTCATCAATTATCTGTCTATATACTAACTTTGCAAATTTGGTCACAATTTTCAATCCAGTGATCCAAATCTTACCAAATTTGGTTTCTAGGCTTATTACAACATATAAAAACTAGTGGTATGCTGACTTGGTAAAAAAAGTTGAGAAATAGGGCAGATGTAAATAATCGCGATTATTTACTAACAACTTTTTGCATATTTTTGGTCAGTTGAGCATGTACACATGTTTATCACATCTATATAAAACCTATGAATCAAGTTCTAACAAGTTTGGACAAACTTTTCCCCAATTTACACCAAAAAGTCAGTACAAACTTTAGTTTTTACCCAATTTTTTGTCAGTTTGGTGATCCAAATCTCTTGGGCCTTTACAAAAGTTGTTTGTACACATGCAATGAGTCAATGGTATGAACCTTGGTCAATTTAGAGAAGAAAGTTAATAATCGCGATTATTAACTTCAAGTTTGAAATGAACACTTTTTTGCAATTTTTTCAAAGACAGTCTTTATATGAGCCAATTTAAACTTATGAATCAAGTCAAAACTTAATTTGGCCTAAAGTGTCAAGAAAAAGTAAATAATATGAGTTTTGGCCAACTCTTGAAATTTTTACCTCGAAGTTTCTTTGAGCTTACCAACTGGTTCAGACAACTTTTAAGCTTACTCAGTCGGATTGCGTGGTTTCAGTCTTTTCGAGCTATTTCTAGCCGTAGACCTGAAATTCTGCAACGTCCAATAACAACTCACACTTGATTCTTTCAGAGAGATCAATGTTCTGAAATCCACCTCGGATCCTACTTACCCTACTCCTAAATTCTCATGCAATGGGGTTGTGGAAAGTGTCCACAAACACTCGTTTTCTTGTCTTTTATGATTTTCAGAGCACTGATTTTAAGACTTGTCTCGTCTACCAATCATTCTCAAAATCCTAATCTATTTCTAAAATCCTACAATCCTAAAGGCACTCAACAAGTACGATTACTTCCAAGCTACCTCTACACAGCAAAAGACGACAATCTTAAGCTATGCAGTTTCTAAAAGGAGGTTTTGAACTCTAGGTGAACCTAAAGGAAGTCAAAGGATAACTTCACAAGACACTCGTGTTTTTCCCTAGTTTAGGTCTCTTCGATCCCCGGCAGCGGCGCCAAATGTGGGACGCATGTCTAATCTCACCATCCTATCTTATTGCAGTATTAGCGAGAACCACAATTAAATTGTCAATCCATGGGACGAAGCTGACTCGACTAGTGTATAGAGGCTACAAGAGGTTGTCAATCTCTTGGAAAACAACTAACAACTCGCATCTAACTCAAGCTACACTCAAGTGACTGAAATCACCAAAATCCAATCGCTCATCGGCAAACAAATCACATCCGTTATTACAACATCAAATGACATCCAAACGTAACGAAACTTCCAGGATATGTTTATAAAACCTAAGCACACATGCTTATGGTCTCAAACCCCACTTTAGGTCAAGTTCCAAATTCACGATTATTAACAGCAGTGGATTTTTGACCTAGTCGTTTTCAACCGAGAATGCATCTAAATGCTTAGCAATGATGCCCCAATACCCCGCTTATGCTTATTTTTTTATTTGAAAGTGTAAATTCCTAGTTATGCCGTGGGTCGGCGATGCCAAAAGCTATGAAATACTGTGAACTGCTTATGTCAATGCGTAGAGCTCTTACCTGCGGTTGCAATGCAACAAATACGACTGCAATGTGACAACCGGGGAGGGAGTAAGAAGCGTGAGAAGGAGAGGAGTGAGCGTTGTTAGCTCATGCTGTGTATTTCTTATCCAAAACTTATAAAAAACTTACAAAAATTGGCTTTTTATACCTTAGCCAAGGTTTTTGGGTGGTCAAAACTAATAATCTGGACCTCTACCAAAGCTGGGTAATCACAGGTTGATACAATCTGGAAGCTTGTAGCCCCGATTCATTAATTACAGAGTTTAAGTTTATCCGAAAAAATAGGAGTTATAATATTCCCAATTTATCAAAATAATAAGTGTTTTACAAAGAGAACTCCGAAAAATGGTATCTGTGTTAGCTTGCTGCTAACACATATCACATAAGCATAAAACTCCCAAAGAGAAGTAGTGTGGTAAGAAATCTTCCACTGAACATAAAAGATATCATTGACAAAACCTATATGTAGCCAACTAGGCTAGGCAATTCAAATCACAAATGCCATGCATGTGGTAACTAGCACCTTTCAAGTGTAAGAACAATAGATCCATAGCGAAAATCCAGCCAAGAAAACCCGTAAACCTGTAGCTGGGTAGACCTGTGAGTCTGAGAAATTAGTAAAGTTAATAACATGTGAGACATCAATGGCTAAGCATACACCATAGTACTCATACATCAAGATCTGTGTATAAAGTGCACAAAGAAACAAATCAATACTATCAAGACTGCTCTCGTTGATGATTCTATGGGGAAACAATGTGGAAAAAATGCAGAGGCTATGTTGATGTCGATACCGAGACAAGGTCAATGGCGATGCTGGTGAGCCGAGGTCGAGAAAAAAAAAAACATTCGGTGTCGATGCCGCTTTTTTCGCCAAATAAAAATGCTATGCCAATGTTGAATGTCGAGAAAATCTGATGTCCTCTCTCTCTCTCTCTCTCTCTCTCTCTCTCTCTCTCTCAATAAATGTCAAAGTCACCAAAGTCAAAGTGTGTGTGCGTGATATTTGAAGCACACCTCCGCCAAGAATCTCCTTTCTCTGTTGTCAAGAGTGTGTGTGGCAAGAGGCTCTCTCTCTCTCTCTCTCTCTCACACACACACACACACACACACACACAATTACTATACATAGTATAAAGAAAATTACCATTAGTAGAATTTTACAATATTTGAACTTCCATTTTGTGGCTTTTTAGATTTTCAAATTCACCAAAGCTCTCCTTTTTAATTCATAGATGCCACGGGGTTTAAAAACTTTAAGGCATTTTTGCCAAAAATTTGGAAAAAAAAAGCCAATAACTTCTACTTATTAAGCCTCTATCGATAGATAACCCAAGTAGTCGTGGACCTTCCCAAGCATAGTTTACACTTAGAAAAAAAACTGTAGTGATAATTTTTCTTGAAAAACTATTACCATATAATAGATATTTTGTAATATAAAGTACCAAATGGTAATTTTCTATCTAAACTAGGTTACACTTTGTACCTATTTACCCTTTTGTTCCGTTACAAAATTTTTACTAAGCACACGTGTGCGCACACACACCCACACACCACACCTAGCACCGAGGCACGTGTCACATAATTTTGGCAAGCCCCGCGTGACCATGCAAGAGGCTTAGTTATTCATTTAATGATCTGTCTTGTCATAGTTATCTATAAGTGATAACTAAGTCTCGCGTGACCATAGCCTAAGTGGTTCAGAGCCCAGGCGAAGCTATTAAGATGCAGAAGGTGAAGCCTGAAGGCTGGACAAAGGACATTTTTTAACATGTCGACGTCACGAGGACGTGCCATACGAAAGCTGGCGTCGGCGAGGCATACTCCTGCAATCAGGCTACGCCACGCGAGCAGATGATTGCGTCGTGCCGTATGGTGTACGACAGAGGTGACAGCACGTCATCTATTTCGGCCTTAGTGGAGGGTGGTACTGTTTGATTGGATTGCACTGTACGCGCAGCTATGATTGACTCTCGTGGACCCCGCCCCATATCCATGTCACGTGACGTGCTACTTGCCAGGGCTCCATTGTACACAATACATTGTACTGCATATCGTGTTGACCATACACTTGCAGATTCTCAATTTTCTCATTTCTTTTGGTCCCTCCTTGGGGTGCCTGGGCCCACAGCAAAAAAAAAAAGCATCCAGATTCCAATGATCTATCCATCCTCACAAAAGCTTTGTTCCCAGCAGCCCCCCCCTCCCCCTCCCCCCCCCCCCCCCCCCCCCCCCACACACACACACACACACACACAAAAAGGAAATCACGACACTCTGAATCAATGGGAGCATGATGGTGTCCCGTTTGAGATGACAGGCCTTCGCGTTGCCATATACTTCTTTTAACTGCCCACTCAACGGCCTCTTTCTCTTCCCGACTAACGTGTCGCTTTCTCTCTCCCCTCTAAGGGATGGGGGACATGTCTCTTCAGGATGGTCTCATGACCTATCCCTATATGCTTGGCACTCAGCTCATTGCTCCTGCACCTTTCTCTAGATTCAAGGCTCTTCCCCTCTTCACCCAATGCCCCAGTTACGAATCTCAAAGACACTTCAGAGTAGGACCTTTGTTGAGATGAGCTCTCACCATCACCATCACCTGGCCTCAAGAGCTAGAATATTGCCAACATTTGGGATGGTAGCAGCAGGTCAATCTCTGCTCTCACATTTGCATCAGAACCATAACGTCGATGGCCAACACATCCTCCCCCACGTTCCTTCACGTATGCAGAACTTCAAGGTCTCTAATGTCTTGCAAAATATAGACAATGTCTCTCGTATTGATTCTAGAACGCTGCATGTTTCCCCCCTTGAGCAAGGCTACAAAATCCTCGCTCCCCTTTAGCTCAGGATCCTGCTCAACAAACTAAAATGACTAATGACAGAGATTCTAGTTCCCCCCTCCCTTGCTCTATCTCAAACTGCTGAGTCTAGTGCAGAACCTAACTGTAGAAGGGAAGGCTCTCTTGTAATTGAAGATAAAGAGCTCGAGGCCTGGTTTTCCCAAATGCAGGAAAGAGTACTATTAGCATGTGCCATGGCATAAGGCCTCCAACAAAGACTAAAAAGAAGTGGATGAACCATCAGTGGGGCAGCAAGAATATCAAACCAAATCATGTTCAATCTTTGCCTAATATCTATTTCTTGTTCTTTTTTGACAACCCTAATGAAGCCCTTGAAATTATTGGAGAGGGGCAATGGATTATTAAAAATAATCCTCTATCTGTGCTCAAATGGTATGAAGGTTTCAACCCTCGAGGAGAAAAACCCACTAGAGTTCTTGTGTGGATTAACTTCCCTGATCTGCATGTGGACTTTTTGTCCCTGGCTTGAACGACTGGGGCCAAACTAGGGGTTGTCCTTGGCCAAAAACAGGGGAGGGAATAATCCCAAATGGGATCCTCAACTGCTCATTGAAATTGATACTAGAAAGGAGCTCAAATATGAGATTTCCCATCACTAACTCTATAGACAAGTGGTTGCATCCTCAAAGGGTATTGTATAGGAATCTACCTAATGCTTGCTTTCATTGTATGACGCAAGGCCACTTAATAAAAAAATTGTCCAGATATAGCCCCTAGAGATCCTAACGAAGAAAAGCAAGGTGATGAAGACAAGTCCTTTCAGCAGGTGCAAAAAAGAAGTCTTACAGACCCCCCAAAAGGTCAAACATTTCAAGCAAGGTGATGAAGACAAGTCCTTTCAGCAGGTGCAAAAAAAAACTCTTACAGACCCCCCAAGAAGCCTAAAAACACTCCCCCTAAAAGGGTCAAACATTTCATGCTTTTCTAGAAAAAGTTTATGACCCATTTAAATATGATCTTCCAAAGAACTGTAGTGATCTGGAACAACCCCATTAGGACCTCTCCTAGTCACCAGTTACGCATAACATCAACATACCAGGAGCCAATTAGGATGCTACAACTCCTATGGACCAAGAGATGCCACCTAGTCCTAACGATCTGTAATGGAAATGGCCTATGAACTTTGAGAATAGAGGAATTGAGATAATTAGAGAGAACATTTTTGTGAGACTACTTCGAGAACATAGAGGGTGAACTTATTTAGCGGTAGCAACTTAATCATAATACTTAATTAACTTGGCATAAACAATACTTTTGCAAGAGAGAGAGTTTAGAGAACTTGACAACAATTGAGGACCAGATTTATGTGGAGCCGGTCCCCCCTCCAATAGACTTTTGTATTATAGGTTCTCCCATCAAGAGAGACTTGGTACAATACAATCTTTGTGTTCCTTGTGACCTAGGTGATGCAATGAAGATGGAAAGCTTCATCCATCATGAGCATAATATAGGCTTTGTAAAAAGCATTTACCATCCCCAGCCTTAGTCCCAAGGCCTCAAACACACCTTCAAAGGTGGAGAGAGCTAGCAGGGAATGAGGGTAGGGAAGAGGAAGAAGAAACATTCATAGGAGAAAGAAATATTTCATCACTTATCATCACTCTTCTTGCTAGCATACATAATAGCATAGTAATGAAGATGGAGAAGATGGAAAGCTTAAGCATTGAATCATAGCTCTTGGTTGGATTTGCACTCCATAGCCAAGAGTGTTGGTGTAGGCTCTCAACTTCTCTACTAGATTGCCAGAAGGAGATCGAGCTCTTGTACTTTGAACTTCACACAATGGGAGTGTGTGTGTGTGTGTGTGTGGGAGAGTATACCCCCCAAGATAGCCCCCTTCTTGCTTTGGTTGACCCCCTCTTCTAGCACTATCTTTCACATGATTGGACCTCATCAAGCCTGGCCAATCATAGGCTTAGTGCATATCAAGCAATAAGGGTATCCTTGGGACAAGTGTCCCCCTTTCCCCTTTGAGAGTGAGGACTTCATAAATGCATAGATAATTATTTAAATTAACTAAATTATCATTGGACCCCTTGGGAGGCTAACCAATACACTTTAGGCACACTATGAGGGCAAGATGAAGAGTGTTGGAATTAGGGTTGCAGGAAAACACACACAACTTGGAGAACCATTAGGCAAAATTTGGACTCACAAAGGGGCCTTATAAGGAGTTTGACTTTCTCTCTCGTGTCCAAAACGGACGTGCGGTAAAATTTTTGCAAATCAACTCTAAACTTGGCGGAGATTTGGCAGTTAGAATCTACTCTTCAAGCTCTTTCTATTGATATATAGCACGCCACGAGATTCCTCATATTTTGAAAGGTTCTATTTTTGATTCTCTTGTGATGTGACAATCTTGTAATGTGACAACTCTTTAGATTCTAAACGGAGTTGTCACATCACAAGATTGTCACATCACAAGAGAATCAACTCCGTTTAGAATCTAGAGAGTTGTCACATCACAAGATTGTCACATCACAAGAGAATCAAAAATAGAATCTTTCAAAATATGAGGAATCTCGTGGTGTGCTATATATCAATAGAAAGAGCTTGAAGAGCAGATTCTAACTGCCAAATCTCTGCCAAGTTTAGAGTTGATTTGCAAAAATTTTACCGCACGCCCGTTTTGGACACGAGAGAGGAAGTCAAACTCCTTATAAGGCCCCTTTGTGAGTCCAAAATTTGCCTAATGACGAAGGAAGCTCAAGGCACACAACCGTGAGTGTGTTACTTAGTGTGCAATGGAAAGATAGATAGCCCTAGAATGTTAGAATGCACAGGGGGGGAAAACCTCCTAGTGAGGGAAAAAATGCCCCAGCGGTCCTAAGTGTGTTCACACACATCACTACCACATGTCTATGGTAACAAATCCCCCCTGGAGTGATGCAATGAATGAGAGCTGGCACATAGAGTAAAGGGAAGTGCCATGCCTTGAGGACATGATCAGTCCACAAAGGGGAGTAAGCCCAAAGCTTTGCGGAAAGCTTCGAACTTCTCACGAGACAATGCCTTTGTGAAAATATTTGCAAGGTTTTCCTGTGTTGGCACATAAGCCAAGCTGATCTCTCCTGCTGAGATCCTCTCCCTGACATAGTGGTAATGCACCTCAATGTGCTTTGTGCGAGCATGAAAAATTGGGTTCCTCGCAACTGCCAATGCGCTCTGACTGTCAGTGTAGATAGTGTTGGCAGTGTCATGTCCAACACCCAAATTAGTCATAAAGTGTATGAGCCATACACAATCAACCATAGCTGTGACAATTGCCTTATACTCAGCCTCACAACTGGAAGTGGCCATAGTAGGTTGCTTCTTGCTCAACCATGATATGCATGAGCTGCCAAGCATGAATCAAAAACCACTTGTGGACACTTGTGTGTCAAAACAACCAACCCAATTTGAGTATGAAAAAGCATGTAAGTCTGGCAGCAATGATCCCCCCTTGGGATAAAACAAGCCAAGATGTAAAGTGCCACTCAAGTAGCAAAAAATCCTCTTGACAGCCTGCCAATGCTTGGACCTTGTGCTATGCATAAATATGCCGACTCGTGAGAATGCAAACTGAATATCCTGCCTCATGTTGCATACATAAATGAGGCATCCTATAGCAGTTTGGTAAAAAGTGACATTTGTAGGATCACCAGCATCATGATGACTCAATATTAAACCTGTTTCCATGGGAGTGGAAATAGGTTTGCAATCCTCAAGTCCAAACTTACATAGCAATGTCTCTATGTAGCTTTTCTGACACAAGGCAATATCACCATCACACAGCTTAAACTGTATACCCAAGTAATGATGCAACAGCCCCAAATCTTTCATCTTGAAAGTAGCATTCAAGTCAGCCTTAAATTCAACAATATGTCTCTCATTCGGTCCAGTGATCAACAAATCATCTACATAAAGGACCGCAATGAGAAGTACATCACCCTCATGCTTTACATACAATGTGCTTTCTGTTGGACTGTTACAAAATCATAGTTTGACCAAATGAGTGTGAGCCTTCTCATATCAAGCATGAGGAGATTGCTTCAACCCATACAAAGCTTCGTTACATCTACACACCTTATCCGCTTGTCCTTCCTTGACAAAACCGCAAGGCTGTGTTACATAAAATTCCTCAAATTTGTCACCATTCAAGAAAGCTCTAACAATGTCTGAGTGATGTACATCCCAACCAAAATGAGCTGCCAATGCACATAGAAAATGCACAGTATTCATACGAAAAGTGGAAGCAAGAGTCTCTTAATAACCTATGCCTTTCTGTTGTGCATAACCCTTTGCAACAAGTCAAGCCTTATAGCAATCAATCTCACCATCCGGGTTACGTTTCAACTTGTAAACCCACTTTGTACCAATGGCCTTTTTGCCAGGAGGCAAATCACATAAAGTCCATGTGTCATTTTATATAAGTGCTTCATATTCTGATTCCATGGCAACCATCCAATGTTCTGAATTTTGTGCTTCATCAAAATACAGGGGTTCCTCAACATTATGTAAGCTAGACACAACCAAAGCATAAAAATTTGATGCATAAGATGCATGGCGAGAGCCTGAATAAGTGTGACTACACAAAGATGCATCCAATTTACTTTCATGTAATGTATGCACCAACCATTTTGGCATACCTCTAGCTTGCTCATTTTTAGCCCTTTCCTCATCAAGTACATCATGTACATCTACATTAGTAATAGGCTGATCTGTAACATTTTCAGAAACCCCCATAGGCTATACATTTGCCTCATTGGAATTTACATTTGAACTTCCACCATAGAATAGAGGCAACAAAGTGTCATAAATGGCATGTGAGCTGACATTACTGTCTGTAGTACATGACAGCAAGGGTTGAACAGAATCTTCCACAAACACAACATCCCGTGAGACTAAGATATGCTTAGTTTGTGGATGATACAACCTGTAACCTTTGCTTTCAGCACAATAACCAACAAAAATACATTTAATAGCCTTATCATCCAATTTTTTGCACTGTGTTTGTGGCACCAAAGTTAATGCCAAACAACCAAAAACACACATGTGCTCAATACAAGGCTTTCTATCATGCCATGCTTCATATGGACTAATAGACTGCAAAGCTTTCGTAGGACACCTATTAAGTACATAACTGGCACACATGATGGTGGTAAAGCTTTACTTTTGACCATACATGGTGCCATTTTCATAAGTGACCTACTTTTCCTCTCAGCAACACCATTTTGCTGAGGCATATAAGGCATTGTACATGGGTGTTTTATCCCACGACTAGCCAGAAATACATTAAATTCATGAGACATATACTTCCCCCCTCGATGAGAACGGGGGGTGCCCATAGTACATTTTGCGACATTTTTAGCCATAGCCAAAAAAAATTTGAAACACATAAATACTTCGGGCTTTGCTTTGAGCGAATATACCCATGCATGCTTGTAGTAATCATCAATAAAAGTCATGAAGTAAAGGTAATTGCCCAAGGACGGAGTTTGCATGGGTCCACAAACATCACTATGCACAAGCTGCAACCTGCATGTGGCCCTAACTAAACCATCCTTTGGAAACTTAGAATCTGCATTTTACCCAAAATACAACCTTCATAGACATGTTTGACAGGTGTATCAAGAGGCAGCAAAGAAGCAACCATATCATATTTCTACAAACGCAACAAACTGGCAAAATTCAGATGATCAAAACTTGCATGCCAAAGTTTTGCATCTGAAACAGCCTTTGAGTCCACAACTACATTTGCAAAATTCTTCCCACACTTGTCATACAAAGTGAGGATTATACAACCCACGTCATAAAATGCCAGATGCAACAATTTCATCACCAAAACTGAGATCATGTATTGTACATCTGTCATCCACAAATTTGACTACAATACCAAGTCTAGCAAGCACGGATACAAACAAAATATTCTTTTTGATCCTAGATACATAAAGTGCATCGACAAGTGTGAAAGAACTTCCATTTGCAGCAGTAATTAGCACAGTCTTTCCAAGTCATTGAACCAGATAAGAGGCATTGTTGGCACAAGTAAATGAATTCCCATGAGGACAGGCTCAAGAGAGGTGAACAAATCATGATGTGAGGTGATGTGCTTTGTAGCACCACTGTCAAAATACCATACATGTGAATTTGCAGCAACTCACATGCATGCATCATGGAAAACAGGATTATAGGCACACTTTGCACTAAAAGCCCATTTTGCATCAACATCAGCATCACAGTCTCCTTTCTTAGAAGACTCAACAATAGATACATTTGTAGTAGAACCAGCATTTGCAGTGGAGCCACCCTCTTTCTTCTTTGCTTTGGCCTTCAGCTTAGGACACTGCTTGATCAAGTGATCATAATTTAGCTTTACAATAATTGCAACGCATCTTCTTTTTGCCCTTATAACTAGAATTTCCATACGAATTGCTACCAACAAAAGCATTAGGAACAAGTGATTTTCCACTCGTAGAAGAACCATGAGGGGCGGCTGCATTACTGTTACACCATCTCTTTGAGCAACATTAAAGGCATGTTTAAATGCACGTTGTCTAGTCCTATTTTTTCTGGAAAGCGACTCTTGCAATAGCAATGTGTATAATGAATCAAACTTGACAGCTTCAAGATTTCCTTGGGTCATAAGTCTCCAAGTACTACCAAAAGTCTGGTAAGAATCTGGCAAGGCATCAAGAACAGTCTGCACAAGGAAACTGTCTGAAATGACTTCATCTGTAGAAATAAGTTGCTCATTGATATCCTTGACACCAGCAAGGAAAGTGTCCATGTCATCTTCCTCATGCATAATCTTTGATTCCAGCTCTTTAAGCAGCAATGCAATTTTAGCCTCATAGCGACTTGCATAAAGACCAACCAGAATATCCCAAGCCTGTTTTGTAGATTTCGTAGAACGAATGTGAGGAGTAATAGTGTGCTTCTTCGAAAACACAATCAATGCATGAGCCTGCGTATCTTTTACATCCCAACGAGCTTGTTCTATCGTAGACAAAACAACTCTAACAACAGCAATCCTCAACATCTCCTACATTCTTAGAACCAAGATGTACAGATCAATGCCCTACACAATATTCGAGACACCCTTTGACACAAGAACATGTTGCATCATGTAAGCCCACATAGGGTAATTTTCCCCATTCAATCTATCCTTGGCGGTAAACATCTTGAACACATCTGTGTTGTTGTCGGCCGTGGCGAATGCCTGCACCGCCTGATGTGAAAATTCCAAGAAAAGAGGAGAAACAAAGAGGGAAGAACACGTGCTATATGGCACAAACCATGGAAGACTGTAAGGGCCGTGTTTTGCAAAAAACGACACTGACAAAAATTCTGCACAAAATGATGAAATAGCATGTGGAGTACTACCTATAGTCGAAACGGAGGCCGAAATGAGTCCAAATCAAAAATTTGAGCAGATTGAGCTCTTTGAGTGCTCCAAAAAAAAAAAATCAACCTATAAACACTTGCCAAAGCTCACTAAAATTGGATAAAGTGAGCAGGCGTGTGCTGGAGCTGTTAGAGACTAAGCCCGAGAGGATGCAACCTGTTGTGATACCAATTGTTGGGATTAGGGTTGCAAGAAAACATACACAACTTGGAGAAGATGAAGGAAGCTCAAGGCACACAATTGAGAGTGTGTTACTTAGTGTGCAATGGAAAGATAGATAGCCCTAGAATGATGGGCATATATACAATGGCACGGGAGAAAAAACCTCCTAGTGAGGGAAAA
This sequence comes from Adiantum capillus-veneris, assembly GCF_014529385.1. Classification (NCBI taxonomy): domain Eukaryota; kingdom Viridiplantae; phylum Streptophyta; class Polypodiopsida; order Polypodiales; family Pteridaceae; genus Adiantum; species Adiantum capillus-veneris. The sequence continues at coordinate 92,782,473 of NC_140953.1, read as the reverse complement.
AATTCCCCAGCGGTCCTAAGTGTGTTCACACATATCACTACCACATGTATATGGTAACAAAGAGGAGGTTGAAAAGTGTTCGTGTTTCTTTCTTTGTACCAAGGATGCCCTGTGTGAGTGTGTATGTGTTCTCTCTCTAGCCCCTACAATGAGGGCTTGCTCCCCCTTGTGTAGGGATATGCATTGAATTTTGAGTACCTTACCCCCTCAATCACCTTAGTCATGGATCACCGTAGCACCTTAGTCATTAAGCACCTCAATCACCTTAGTCAGCAATCACGACAAGCACCTCAAGATTGGGCCAGGTTCCCACCTCAAGCACATCCCTAGCTTACCTAAGGTCCAAGGCTTTTCACACTAGCTATTGGAGGTCTTTAATAAAGCTAACCCTAAGGTCTTTAAGCTCCATTAGGTAGCCTTTCTCTTTGATAGACCATCTCTCATTTTGACCCCTTCACCATTGGCCGCGTGTTGAGATAGATCTGTAAGCACATGTCTATATTCTAACCCTTGCTCGTGTTTATTATCCCACATTAAATGATCAGTTAAATATGAGAAAATCATTTGGGTTGGTTAGGTATTAGATTTTATGACATTACCTCTCTCAAAATCATAGTCATCCTCGACTATGAGGTAGAAGAGATAAAGCCTTAGTCATTAGTCAATGTTTTTTAGTGGGTAGATGACCCCTTTTTACCCTACGACATCATTCCAAGATGGATGACTAATCCATTTGGTGCTTGGGAGACGTAGCTACTGTAAGCATGTCTGTTCTTTAGTCCATTTCATTCTCCCAAGTAGAGTGACAAATTTTACTTGGTGTTTGAGATACATCGTCATCAAATTTTACTTGGTTTTCGAGGGATGTCGTCATCAAAAACATGATTCTAAGTATGCATAATGCTTAAAGTTGTGCACAATATAGAACTAGTCTTATAAGACAAAAAATTGATCATTTAAAAGAAGCATGCACATTTTCTTACTCTAATGTAACATTGTAAGCATTGACAAGGTTCATACTATCCTTAAGATTTATTCCTTGCATCCATCTAGCATCTTCAAAAGTATAATCTTTGAACTTAATAAGATACCGTCGGATACTCTTACCATGTCGTAGTACCTTGTCTTCATGCCAAAGGATAGCTTCAGGTTGTAGCACCTCTTCTTGGTCTTTGATTTCGAGAGGGTCTTCAATAATTGGATCACTTGGTGGATTTCCTTTGTAGGGCTTAGTAGGCTCACATGAAAAGCATTGTGTATGAGCCAATGGTTGGGAAGATTGATTTGATAATCCATGTCATTGATTGGTTTCAAGATTTAAAAAGGACCATAGTATCTTTTTTCTAGTTTAGCATAATACTTTTGATGGCTCATAGGATTTTGCCCGTCGTTGCCTCAATCGAGCCTTGGGAAACTTAAGTAAGACCCAATCATTTTCTTTGAACATTAAGGCCCTTCTGTGCTTGTCAACAAAAATTGTTTTCCTTTGTTGAGAGATGAATATACCCTCCTTAATCTTTTGAAAAGATTCTTGTAGGTCATAGCTATACCCATTGGCAGCAAAGATCTTCCCATGTACTTTAAGTAGAAAGGGACTTTTAGGTCTTCCCTCCATGATTTTAGAAGGTGCTTTTCCCATAGAAGTATGGACAATATTATTGTACACATACTCTACAAGGGATAAGTACTTTTCCCATTTGTGAGCGTTGATTTACTTCTATAACGTAAGTCTTTAGTAGATCGAGAATCGTAAGATTGGCTATCTCCCTTTGGCCATCCGTTTGTAGGTGATAGGCCAAAGAGAAATTCAATTGTTTAATGAAGAGGAGGTTGAAAAGTGTCCTTGCTGCTTTATTTGTACCAAGGATTCCTTGTGTGAGGATGTATGTGTTCTCTCTATCCCATACAATGAGGGATCACCCCCCCTTGTGTAGGGATGTGCATTGACTTTTGAGTACCTTACCCCCTCAAGCACCTTAGTCATGGAGCACCTTAGCACCTTATTCATTAAGCACCTCAAGCACCTTAGTAAACAAGCACAAAAAGTACCTCAAGCACCTTAGTCAGCAAGCACGACAAGCACCTCAATCTTGGGCCGGGTTCCCACCTCAAACACAGGCCTAGCTTACCTAAGGTCCAACGCTTTTCACACTAACTATTGGAGGTCTTCAATGAAGCTAACCCTAAGGTCTTTAAGCTCCATTATATAGCCTTGCTCTTTGACAAACCATCTCTCATTTGGACCCCTTAACCATTGTCACTGTGTTGAGATAGATCTATAAGCACATTTCTATATTCCAACCCTTTTTCGCATTTATTCTCCCACATTAAATGATCAGTTAAATATGAGAAAATCATTTGGATTGGTTAGATATTAGATTTTATGACATGATCTTACTAGGGGAATGACTTCCCACGAATCATCCTCTAATAATGAGGATGAGGATATCCCCAAAACTCAAACCCTAGTGATGCATATTGAGGACCCACAATCATCCTTTCAAAGAGAATTAGAAGCAGAAGCTCACAAAGCGAAGCTGAAACTAGCTACCTCCCTTGGTCTCACAGAAAATGCCAACATGTCTATTGTTGAAGAGGCCCTCTCATAGCAAGGGTAAATCCAAGAGGAAAAAGAGAAAATTTGAGATCCCAATTGAACCTCTATTATCCTGCTAAACATAGCAAAAAATGAAAATTTCCAAACTCTCCATTATAAGGTACAATTATAGAGGGTTATTTGATCCTACTAAAGTTGTCGATACCAGAAAGTAAATGCAGGATGTCTCATTGCATGCTGACATTGTATGTCTTTAGTAGTTGAAGTGTGTAGGACCTACTCTAGAATTCAACCTCAAAAGTCTTGGTTCCCAATATATTCGGTACCATACAAATCATCATCAAGGCAAACGAGATGGTTGCCATTGGTATTGATATCAATTTTTCTGGTTTTGTCAGCAGCACCCTTCAATGTCAAAGAGGGAGCTGGGTTGGTATTGAGGTGTCTCAACTTTTCAATTATTCCATTGTTAGCATTTATGCCTCTAGCTCCATTCTGACAGAGCTAACACCTGGTCTGGGCTGAGTGAGTTAAATAAGTAGCTTATTCTAGGGATTTTAACAATGTGGAATATATTCAAGACATACATAAAAGTCAGGGTCATATTCTCTTTGGACTTGAAAAATCCCAGTGGGAAAACATGGTCGAAAAGCTAAACCTTGCTTACATATTTTAGTCTACAGGACATACTTGGAGCAACAAGCAATGAGGTGAGTGCTACAAAGAAGCTAGACTAGATAGAATATATATGACCATTGATTTGATGCAAATGCATTGGTTCATAGATTATTCAGTGGACAACTCTATTCTTGTCTCTAATCATGTGCCTATCATTACCATTCTTGATAACTCAAATTGTGCATACAGGTCACTGCCTTACCTTGACAAATCTTTATTAAGCTAGATTCTAGCAGGACCCCTCCAAAAATGATGGTAAAAGGAATGCTAGAGAAAAAATTGCTTTCATAAGGAAAAGGACTTTATCTAAATACCTTGCAAAGGTCATGGATCCTATCTCAGAGGAAGTTGATATCACAGAAACCCACCCCCTACCTTCTTAGGGTTTGGCTAGAAGTTGTTAGGGTGAAAGCTCTTCTTACAAACATTAATATTTGTGTTATCATGTTTAATCCATAAAAGGGGGCCTAAGGAGGATCTATCCAACTGGAGACCTATCTCTTGTCTAACTTTGATATACAAGATCTTTGCCTTTTCCTTAGCTAGAAGAATCAGCTCTATAATGGACAAGATTATTCTCCAGGAGCAAAAGGGTTTCATTATGAGTAGGTTCATTTTGGATGCTATGATAGCTATATGGGAAGTTGTAGAACATGCTATTGATTTTAAATAGGACTTCATATTTTTCAAAATAGTTTTTGACAAAGCTTATAATAGAATGGAGTGGGAGTTCATTCTATAGTCTCTTGCTTACATTGGTTTTGGAAAAAAAATTATTAGATATATGTTCTCTTTGGTGATGTAGTGGCCAAGATCTCCAATACTCACACACAACATTTCACAAGATCCATCAGGCTGGGATTCTCCCTATCCCCTCTTTTGTTTCTCATCTCCTTCAATGCCTTGGGTTGACTGGTACGTGACTATCTCAACAAAGGGCATATTAAATGCATTTCAATTCATAAGATGGATGAAAACCTATGTCTACAACAATTTGCAGATGACACTAGCAATATATTCAGTAATGATGATGAATCTATTAAAAAAAATGGAATTGTCTCACCCTTTTTTGCCAAGCTAGTAGTTCCCAAATCAACCATGGAAAGATAGGTTTTAAGACCAATGGAATTTCCATACCACCCCTAGTTTCTTAAGCTGGTTGTTTGGAGCTTGAGGATGCTTCAAGATTACCATGGCTCAGAGATTTGATTGGATGCTCAACAAACTCAAGGCTAAAATCTTCGTTTGGCACAATGTGCATCCTTCCCTTTCAGACAAAGTATTTGCACTAAATCATTATCTTTTATCTTCTTTGGTGTATTTCTTTGCCTGCTGGAAACCTTCAAAAGCACAACTTAATAGGATCTCCTAGCTTGCAAGGAGGTTTCTTTGGCCAGGAGATGAGATATCTCAATGACTCCAAAGGTAGGATGATATACCTACTACCTCCCTAAGGAACCTGGAGAGCTAAAAATTCTCAACTTGGAGCATTTATCTAAAATAAATTGGCTGGTAAATGGATCATGACGTCTAATTAGACTAAGGATTATTGTGTCAAACTCATTCATAGGCATGCTAGCAAGTTCTATTTATAGAAGTATAAAGCCTGGACTAGTTTATCAATCAAGGAAACTATCCTTTGTCATCACAAGATCAAGTTCAAAGGGATCCCCTTGACTTTTAGATTCTAGGAAGCTTGGAAATGTATAAAAAATAGTAAAAGCTTTCCACCAGATATCCTCTATAACTACAATTCTATCATGCAAGACTCAATTTGGAACGGTCAATTATCTCAAAGATGAATATCTCCCTTGACCATATCTCCTTCAAAAAAGGTTTGAAGTGTTGGAGTGACCTTTTCAAAAACAATAAATGGATGGAGTTGAAATCCATCAAAGTTTCTTTTCAACTCACAAATGCTACAGCCAAATGGGTTGAAGTCCTTCTTCTCAAATTCCTATCAACCATAACAATAAATCCCATTGGAACTCATAACACTAAATCCCTACTATCTATTGCTACTATTTGCTATATTAGATTTGTGCAGGAGAAAGAGGTAGAGACCTGCAGGCTAAAGCTTAATAGAAGATGGAAGGTTGTGGGGAGCAAAAAATAGTAGAGCTATAGGTTCAAATGTTTGTGGGCCTTTCCTACTTGAATCAAGCATAGTTTACTCTTTGTATTCTTATTCATATGGTATGTGGACTAGCTGTAAAGCTAATAGAACTAGGAATACCAAGGAACTTTGTCAAAGATGTCACAGGGAGGAGGAAACTCTGACACACTTCAATTCTTCACATGTCCAATGAATAAACAGCCAATGTAGCTCCTACATTATGGTGTATCTCCCCTACACCCAAGGAAATTTTCTTGGGAAGAGATCCTATTGGGGACATGTTCAAATATGGATATATGTTTGTCAAATCAATTAAGAGGCACATATATCTGGCATGTATGGTCAAGGAGGAATCAAGCCACGTATGGATCACCAATTGATGCTTCGTATATACTTCTCTTTGATATCAAGAGAACTTTCAAAACTTGAATTTCAGAAATGTGTTTCCCCTCATTTCTTTCCCAACATGTGTTGGACGGATACGCCGCGACGGACGTCGAGAACTCACCTAACAAGATTTGTCAGCTAAGGACGAAGCTCGACCCGCAGGCGCATGGAAGCAAGCATAGGGTGTCAACCTACACTCAACCGACTCCTAACTAATTCTTACAGAGGTCTCTACCCAATGTCTAAGTCACAGCCTTTAGGAGTGCATAAGAGGAAACTTCCTACAACGCTTTCTAGAGACAAACACCCATCAAACAATTTCGAAACACCACAGAACTTGAAGGAGACCCTACTAACACCAATAGGTTGCTCTCCCTAAGGTCTATGAACCAAAACCCCAACCCAAAACACTCGGTGCAAAATCATGTAGGATGTCTGGCCGAAATTTTTAGGTCTTAGTTTTCAAAATCTAAAGTGCCTAATGTGTAGCTCTACTCAATGCGAGCGCGTGGATATGCTGCAATGCAAAATTAGACAACGTATGCTCACCGAATCAGTAGATGAAGCTCGTAGATGGAGCTTCCAAAATCGGACCGTACGCGCGCAATGTAGGTATCGGTGCGTAGCTCTCGTCGGGGGCAACACGCTGCACTTCTCCATACTCGATTTCGACCACTGGTACATACGTAGCATTAAGATGAAGTTCTCACTCTCTCTCGTACACAGTACGCTCACTCACAGACTTCAACCTTTTTTAAAATGACAAAAGGTGTTTCATTAAGGTCAAAAAATGGTATAAATACCTTACAATTCTCAAACCCTAAAGTTCCAAATTAACCATCTACTCAATCTAAATGTCAAAACTGGGATACAATCTGAAAACTTCTGTAAGCCCCAATATTTACAAGGTGAAATGTCGGGTTTTCTCAATAAATGAATAATTACAAAAAGTAATAATCTGCAGAGCCGTCATTTTCCATAGGGTGTGTCCATCTTCGAACACTCCCCCCCTCCTTGCTCATGTCATCCCCGACATGGCTGTTGAGTTGTTCTTCATCTTATGGTTTCTCGCACCTTGAGCAGCGACTCGTATCTTGCATGTTGAGCCAGTAGTGTTGGGCCGAATATATCAGAGCTGATTGTGAAGAAGCCGGTGTAGAAAGCTTCTTCAAAGGCCTGGAGGTGATAGGATGGCAAAAACATGATCCTTTGATACAATGCATGTATCACCTCCTTGGAAGGTTGATCAGACAGATCATATGCACATCTGTAAGTATCTTGAAAGAAGAAGATATTGTCTGTCGCCTGGCCCAGTTTGAAAGTCTCGAAGACTGCCAAAAGGGTTTTGCAAAATCTTCCTCATCGTTATGAAACAAAGGTCACGCGAGCCAGTGAACAATTTGATGGCGCCCGTTAGGGTTTTCACCATGTACTGAACACTTATTCTCTCGCCTGCCTTCAAGCCTGGCAGCTTCAGATAGTTTAGCCAAGTGGGTTGGCTTCTTTGTAGTAGCTCTTGGGCCTTCCACGTTCACATCCTTGGTAGAGGGTAGAAACTTAGGTTATCTCTGATGACTTTGGGTGCCTCTACCAAATGGATTAGGTACTGTGGATACTTTGTTAGCCATGCCTTTCTCCACCTGGGCTGGGAGTCGACTATCATCTTTACCCCTTCAGGCTTGGAGATATCTACTGTGTACAGTGGCACTGTTGGCTCTTCTCTGATTCTTTTGTTGATCGTGGCGGCTTCGTACTTTAGCAAAGCATATGGGAGAGAGGGCTGTAGCCATTCACGCCAAAGGTCATGGATTTAAAAACCCTTTGCTCCCATTCCAAAGCTTCTTTGGCCGTTTCTCTCATTTCTCCTTCTATGGCCTTGCGCAGCTTCTCTTCCTCTTCTTGTGTCAGATCTTGTGGCTCTTGAGAGGGTCCGACAAGGATTTCCTCTTGCATGGGTGTGTCCACAGGATCTGCCACATTCTCTAGGTCTATGCCTTCCATGGTTGATGGCCCTGTGCTTGCCTGCTCTTCTGCCTGCTGGCCTCTCAGCTCTTCTATCTGCTTTTGGAATGTCTATTTCTCTGCTTCAGCTTGTTCTCCCATGTTCACGAGGAGGTCGTTCAAATCGGCGTTTATCTTCTCCACCTCCTCGAGCTTTCTCTTGATATTTTGTAGCTCATCTTCCATTGCCTTCTACTCTTCTTCCATGCGGGTTTGCATGACTACTGATCCTTCTTCCATCATCAGCCTTTGCTTCTTCTCTAAAGTCAACTCTTTCTGGAGCTCTTTCATTTTTTCTTCATAGATCTGGCTCTCTGAAGTGGTGTGAGTCGAGCTAGTAGCTCTGACTCTGGCAAGAGATGCCTGTAGCCGCTTGATGGTTTGATCTTTAACTTTAAGTTGGTCCTTGAGCTCAAGGACCTCATCCTGGCTAGCCTCCTGCTCTATATCTGCCTTCTCTTTGGCCTTCCACATGGCCTCCACTTCCTTGGACTCCTTAGAAAGTTGTAGGTTAGGTTATCCCTTTCCCTCTCTGCATCTGTCAATGACTTGCTGAGTTGTCTATATTCCTCTTCGGCTCCTTGCAGTCTTTGAGTTGCTACCTGATTTTCTCTTTCCATGTCATGGCATCTTTGCAATGCCTTTGTCAGATTGGTTTGCAGCTCTATCTCTCTCTCTCTCTCTCTCTCTCTATTTGCCTTTGGCTTTTTTTTTGTAAAGTGTAATGGAATTTGCCTTAATATGTGAGAGTAGCGGAATTTAATGAGAGTACTTTCAAGAAATGATTTTGTGAGCATAGTGGGTTGACATAATTGAAGTAAGCAACATAATCATAGCAATTAGTTAACTTGGCATAGACAATACTTTTGCAAGAGAGAGAGTTTAGAGAACATGACAATAGTTGAGGACCGGATTTATGTGGAGCCGGTCCCCCCTCCAATAGGCATTTGTATTATGATTTCTCCCATTAAGAGAGACTTGTTACAATACATTCTTTGTGCTCCTTGTGACCTAGGTGATGCAATGAAGATGGAAAGCTTCATGCATCACAATCATAACATAACATGAACTTGAAGAAATCTTTAACTGTCCCAAGCCTCAGTCCCAAGACCTCAAACACCTTCGAAGGTGGAGAGAGCTAGCAGGGAATGAGGGTAGGGAAGAGGAAGAAGAAACATTTCGTAGGAGAAAGAATTAGTTCCTCACTTATCATACTCTTGTTGCTAGCATACATAATAGCATAGTAATGAAGAAGAAGGATATGGCAAGCTTAAGCATTGAAGCATGGCTCTTGGTTTGATTTGCACTCCATAGCCAAGAGTGTTGGTGTAGGCTCTCAACCTCTACTTGCTTGGAGAAGGAGAGGGAGCTCTTGCACTTTGCATAGTACACAATGAGAGTGTTTGTGAGTGTGTGTGGGTGAGTATACCCCCTAAGCACCCCCCTAGATTGCTTGGGTCGACCCCCCCTTGTAGCTCATGCTTGAAGCTCATTGGACCCCTCCAGGCCTAGCCAATCACAAGCAGGAGCCATTACAAGCAACATGGGTAGCCTTGGGACAAGTGTCCCCCTTTCCCCTTTGAGAGAGAGGACTTGATAAATGCAAAAACAATTAGATAATTCAAGTAATTTATCATTGGACCCCTTTGAAGCCTAGCCAATAGGCTTCAAGCAACACATGAAGGTAACATGGGTAGGGACCTGACATGTATCCTTGCTGCCTCTTCAAGCTGGGGCTTCCCTTGTGAGTGCGAGTGTGTGTTCTTTCTCTAATCTCTAGGAAAAGGGCTCGCCCCCCCTCTTGTAGGGATGATTTTGACTTTAGGAGCTCAAGCACCTTAGTCATCAAGCATGACAAAGCACTTGGACTACGGGGTGTTCCCACAAGCATCTCAGGAAAGCATCTCAAGGCACCTCAAGCACCTTAATCATGTAGCAAGTCAAGCACCTCAAGCATGGAATAAGTCAAGCACCTTAATCAAGCACCTCAAGCAGGACAAACACCTCAAGCACGACAAGCACCTCAAGCAGGTCAAGCACCTCGAGCTTGGGCCGGGTTCCCACCTCAAGCTCAGCCCTAGCTTACCTAAGGTCAAAGGACTTTTACACACATTATTGGAGGTCTTCAATGAAGCTAACCCTAAGGTCTTATGCTCCATTGGTTAGCCTTGCTCTTTGATAGACCATCTCCCTTTTGGGCCCCTTTACCATTGGCCCCGTGTTGAGATAGATCTATAAGCACATATCTATATCTTAACACTTGTTCCCGTTTATTCTCCCACATTAAGTGATCAATTTAATATGAGAAAATCATTTGGGTTGGTTAGATATTAGATTTTATGACATTACCTCTCTCTTGAAATCATAGTCTTCCTCCACTATGAGGTAGAAGAGATAAAGTCTTAGTGATTAGCCGTACTTAGTGGGTAAAGGATCCCTTTTTACCCTACGACATCTTTCCAAGATGGATGACTAATCCATTTGGTGCTTGGGAGACATAGCTGCCGCAAGCATGTCTGCTCTTTAGTCCATTTCATTCTCCCAAAGTAGAGTGACAAATTCTACTTGGTGTTTGAGAGACGTCGTCATCACAAACATGATTCTAAGCATGCATACTAGTTAAATTTGTGCACAATTAAAAAGAGGACTAGTCATATAAGACAAAAACATGAGTCATTTAAAAGAAATTTGTACATTTGCTTACTCTAATGTAGCATTGTAAGCATTGACAAGGTTCATACTATCCTTAAGTTCTACTCCTTGCATCCATCTAGCATCTTCAAAAGGATAATTTTTGAACTTAATAAGATACTGTCGGATTATCTTACCATGTCGTAGTACCTTGTCTTCATGCCGAAGGACAGCTTCGGGTTGTAGCACCTCTTCTTGGTCTTCAACTTCGGGAGGGTCTTCAATAATTGGTTCAGTTGGCGGCTCTCCTTTGTAGGGCTTAAGCAGGCTTACATGAAAGGCATTGTGTATAAGCCAATGGTTGGGCAACTTGAGTTGATAAGTCGTCTCATTAATGGGCTTCAAGATTTGGAAAGGACCATAGTATCTTTTTGCTAGTTTAGCATAATACTTTTGATGGCCCATAGGATTTTTGCCCGTCGTTTGCCTTAATCGAGCCTTAGGAAACTTGAGTAAGACCCAATCATTTTCTTTGAACATTAAGGCTCTTTTGTGCTTATCAGTAGCAGCTTTTTGCCTTTGTTGAGATATGGATATAGCCTCCCTAATCTTTTGAAAAGATTCTTGTAGGTCACGGCTATACTCATCGGCGGCGAAGATCTTCCCATGTACTTTGAGTAGCAAGGGACTTTTAGGTCTTCCCTCAATGATCTCAAAAGGTGCTTTTCCCGTAGAAGTATGTACAGTATTATTGTAGGCATACTCTACAAGAGGTAAGTACTTTTCCCATTGTGAGCGTTGATCTACTTCGGTAACATAAGTCTTGAGTAGATCAAGTATCGTAAGATTGGCTATCTCACTTTGGCCATCCGTTTGTGGGTGATAGGCCGAAGAGAAATTCAATCTTGTTCCTAGATTTTCAAAGAGACCTTTCCAGAAATTACTGGTCATTCTAGGATCTCTATCTGACACGATGGATGTGGGTAATCCATGGTGCTTGAAAATCTGAGATATGAAGAGAGTTGCCATTTGGTGTGCCTTAATAGTCTTTTTGACAGGAATGAAATGTGCTTGTTTGCTAAACCTGTCGACTATTGTCCATATTCCTGTATTCCCATGGATAGACTTGGGTAATCCAAAGATGAAATCCATGGATATACTCTCCCATGGTGAATTTGGAATAGGCAATGGCTGGAGTAATCCAGGTTGCTTCCCTCTATCATACTTGGTCTTTTGGCATACTACACATTTTGATACATACTCTTGTATGTCCACTTTCATGGTATGCCAATAGAAGTACGTCTCTACTCCTCGGAGAGTAGGTTGAATACCTCTATGCCTCGCATATGGAGGAGCATGGGATTCATACATAACCTTCTCATGAAGGGAATGGGTAACACATAGCCTATTGCCGTGGAGAAGATAACCATCCTGCAAGGTGAATGGTTCCTCTTTCTTCCCCAAAGCAAGGGCTGACATTATGTCTCTAAAGTCAGGGTCAGTAGCATACTCATCTATCATAGAGGATAGATCATTGTGAGTAGCTATAGACACCGCATTAACTTTTGGTCGTCGTGAAAGTGCATCGGCAACTTGATTGTGCTTACCAGCTATGTGAGCAATATGGAAATTAAATTGCGAAAGAAAATTTGCCCACCTCATTTGTTTGTCGGAAAGCTTGGTTTGCGTCATGAAATACTTGAGACTTTGGTGGTCGGTTCGTAGGATAAATGGAGTCCCCAATAGGTAGTGCTTCCATGTGTCTAGGGCATGTAGAACAGCTAAAAGCTCTTTCTCATAAATTCCCAAGACTCGTTCATCACCATTGAGCCTTCGGCTCTCATATGCTATGGCATGCCCTTCTTGAAGCAAAACCGCTCCAAGGCAATCACCACACGCATCACATTGGACCTCAAATGGCTTTGAGAGATCCGGAAGCACGAGGACTGGTTGGGAAGTAAGCTTCTCTTTGAGTTTTTCAAAAGCATTTTGCTCCTTAGCAGTCCATACAAACTTCACGTGCTTCTTTGTTAAGTCGTGAAGTGGTCCTGCTACTTGAGAGAATTTTGCTATGAAGCGTCTATAGTATGCACACATACCAATAAAGCTTCTTAGCTCATGTAGATTCCTTGGGTTAGGCCATGATTTTATTACCTCTAACTTTGATGGATCCATACGAATACCATCGTGAGAGATAATATGACCTAGATATTGAATCTCTTAAAGGAAGAATTCACTTTTCTTTTGGTTGAGAAAAAGTTTGTTTTCCCTCAAGGCTTGAAAAATCACTTGGAGATGTTGCTTATGTTCCTCCAAAGATTTGGAGTAGATGATGATATCATCAAAGAACACTCCAGTGAATTTACGATATGGTCTAAAAATTTTCTCCATGAGACGATTGAAAGTAGCTGGTGCATTAGTCAAGCCAAAAGGCATGACTAGATATTCATAAAGACCAAATGTTGTGCGAAACGCGGTCTTTAGGATATCTTCATCCACTATCCTTATTTGATGATAGCCACTCTTAAGGTCAATCCTACTGAAGTAGGTAGAGCCTTGTAGCTTATCAAACAGATCTTCTACCCGAGGCACGGGAAATCTGTTTTTGATAGTGATATGGTTTAGTGCTCGATAGTCCACACACATACGGTATGTACCATCTTTCTTTTGCACTAATAGGACCGGAGAACAAAAGGGAGAGGAACTAGGCCTCACCATCCCTTTGTCTACCAATTCCTGTACTTGCCTCATAATCTCCTCTTGTTGAGCTTGTGAGACTCGATAAGGAGGTTTGTTAGGCGGTGAGCTTCCTGGAAGGAGCTCAATACGATGGTCATCATCCCCTGTTTTGGAGGTAGGTCCATAGGGATATCATCAATGAACACATCTTGGAATCCTTTTAGAAAAGTAGACAAGTCTAACTCTTCTTGATTCCTATCATTTTCATTTGATGAAACATTATTAGCTTTTAGAGACTCTTTGACATAAATCATGTACGCAGAGAAACTGAGCTCTTCATTGATTTATCAAAAGAAAGAGGATTTACAAGTGGAATAGTGCGACCACGCTCACTAGAATCTATATACATGTTCTTTCCCCTGTAAGTGAAGTAAATTCTCCTTTCAGGGAACTTCATGTTGGCAGCCATGCGATCAAACCATGGTGCCCCTAGGATAACATCCTGATGTTGGAGAGGAGAGATGAAGAAGTCTTCTTTGTTGACATAGCTTTGGACATGAAGCCTCAACTTCCCAATCAAGGGAGTAACGGAGGCTTGTTGTCCCTTGAAAGCTGCATCAACGACTACTATATCTCCCATCTCAAAAGCTTGAATGCCCAACTTGGTGGCCAACTCTATTGATATGAAGTTAAGAGTAGAGCCAGGGTCAAACAAGATGAAAGCATCATGCTCTCTTACCTTTCCCCAAGAATAGGAGAGTGACGATCCTTTGCAATGAGCATCCTCTTTTGGAGCTTTGATGGTGGAAGCTCTAGGAGTCTCATTGCGAGTATTCTTCTTAGGGCAAGAACGATAGCCATGTCCTTGCTCTCCACACTTGAAACACTTATGGTCCTTGCGAAAAGCTTCAAGCTCTTCAGGAGAGAGTTTGTTTTTACCTTTGTAAACTCCCTTCTCCTTGGACCGATTGTTGTTGTTGTTGTTGTTGTTGTTGGAAGTGCCTTGGGAATTATTTTGAGCATTGGATTTCCCCTTTGCATCATTTTTATCTTTGTTTTCCATGGGCTTGACATTACGTCTAGCCCCTTGATGGAAATTGATGCGTGAAGCAACCATGGTGTGGTGGATTACTTCGGTAATAGTACCGGGCCGTTGAGAGTTGATATATTCGGCCATCTCTTCAGGTAATCCCGCACAGAATTGCTATCTTTGCTCGGCAAAGTCTATCTTTTGAAAGACAGTAACTTTGAGATGTAAATCCCAAAACTTGTCTACATACTTGTTGATAGACTCATGAGAGAGAAGCTTCAAGCCGCGCCATTCGGTAAGAACTTTATCTTTAGTATCGCTTGGCAGAAATTGCTTCATGATGGAAACTCGTAGAGTTTTCCATGTCTTTGGGGCTTCTCCATTGCCACGAAGGCTAGCCCACCATTGAGGAGCTGATTTTTGGAAGTGCATAGCTACATGACGTAGCTTGGAGGACTCTGTGAAGCCCTCGTCCCCAAAGGCCGTATCAAATTGCTGGATGAAGGCCAACACTTTGTCAGTAGCACCAAAGGTGCCATCGTAGGTGAGAAAAGAGATACTCTTTCCTCCCTCCTTGAACTTCTTTAGCTTTTGTGACCTTCGCCATGCAGGAAATGATTTGCGATGTCCTCCCCTCTTGTATTCTCTAGGAGAATAGCCATAACTTTCATCAGAAGAGGAGGAAGGTGAAGAAGAAGGAGAAGAGGGTGACCTCTTCCTAGCCCTTTTCTTCCTTTGTTTCCTCTCTTGCCTTTCAGAGTGATGAGGAGAAGGACTATGGGTTGCTCTTTTCCTCTTGGGAGGAGTAGGCGATCGTCTAGACCGCCTTCTTAGTGGAGCCACATCTTCAGAAGAACTTAGACTTTCATTGCTTTCTTTCTCTTTGGATTCCTCCTCTCGAATGGGAGAGAGTCTTCTTTTGGGGGTCTCTTCAAGAGGCCTCCTAAGCTCTCTCTCCTCTTGGAGAGGAAGGGAAATTCCATAGGCACGAAGTTGTTGAGTAACTTTGCAAAGTAGGGTTGCCCATAGCTTGTTGCAACCTAGTCACAAGATAATTCACAAACATGGGAGCATCATCATTAGCACCTTCATGTGCAAAATCAAAGCTATCAATGTTCATTCTACTCTCTTGATTATTGTCAGCCATGTTAACAAAATTTTATGTATGTACTTAGTGTATGCTTTGGCGATTCAAAACCTTAGTTGCCACTCCTCTTAGCCTTTGAAAATTGGCTCTTAAGTATCTACACCCACGGCTCAAAGTGGTTAATTATAGAGAGTAGAAGAGTAGGTCTAACATAGCAGAGTTGCCAAGGGCTAGCTCCTTTCGGAATTCTTGTGGCTCAATAATGGTAAAGCCGTAGGAAAGTCTAAAAAGACTCCATTATTAAGTCCAAAGCTCCCGCGGTGTGCACCATCCCCCACATAGTGGGCTTAACAAAACCGATATTAGATCCCAGTTCCACTTACTCTATTATAATTAACAACATCAACCATTTATAGGCTACTTAAGGACCTCTCTTCTTAATCAAGAAAAGAGAAACCAAATGCTCTGATACCAATGTAATGGAATTTGCCTTAATATGTGAGAGTAGCGGAATTTAATGAGAGTACTTTCAAGAAATGATTTTGTGAGCATAGCGGGTTGACATAATTGAAGTAAGCAACATAATCATAGCAATTAGTTAACTTGGCATAGACAATACTTTTGCAAGAGAGAGAGTTTAGAGAACATGACAACAGTTGAGGACCAGATTTATGTGGAGCCGGTCCCCCCTCCGATAGGCATTTGTATTATGATTTCTCCCATTAAGAGAGACTTGTTACAATACATTCTTTGTGTTCCTTGTGACCTAGGTGATGCAATGAAGATGGAAAGCTTCATGCATCACAATCATAACATAACATGAACTTGAAGAAAGCTTTAACTATCCCAAGCCTCAGTCCCAAGACCTCAAACACCTTCGAAGGTGGAGAGAGCTAGCAGGGAATGAGGGTAGGGAAGAGGAAGAAGAAACATTTCGTAGGAGAAAGAATTAGTTCCTCACTTATCATACTCTTGTTGCTAGCATACATAATAGCATAGTAATGAAGAAGAAGGAGATGGAAATCTTAAGCATTGAAGCGTGGCTCTTGGTTGGATTTGCACTCCATAGCCAAGAGTGTTGGTGTAGGCTCTCAACCTCTACTTGCTTGGAGAAGGAGAGGGAGCTCTTGCACTTTGCATAGTACACAATGAGAGTGTTTGTGAGTGTGTGTGGGTGAGTATACCCCCTAAGCACCCCCCTAGCTTGCTTGGGTCGACCCCCCCTTGTAGCTCATGCTTGAAGCTCATTGGACCCCTCCAGGCCTAGCCAATCACAAGCAGGAGCCATTACAAGCAACATGGGTAGCCTTGGGACAAGTGTCCCCCTTTCCCCTTTGAGAGAGAGGACTTGATAAATGCAAAAACAATTAGATAATTCAAGTAATTTATCATTGGACCCCTTTGAAGCCTAGCCAATAGGCTTCAAGCAACACATGAAGGTAACATGGGTAGGGACCTGACATGTGTCCTTGCTGCCTCTTCAAGCTGGGGCTTCCCTTGTGAGTGTGAGTGCGAGTGTGTGTTCTTTCTCTAATCCCTAGGAAAAGGGCTCGCCCCCCCTCTTGTAGGGATGCTTTTGAATTTAGGAGCTCAAGCACCTTAGTCATCAAGCATGACAAAGCACTTGGACTAGGGGGTGTTCCCACAAGCATCTCAGGAAAGCATCTCAAGGCACCTCAAGCACCTTAATCATGTAGCAAGTCAAGCACCTCAAGCATGGAATAAGTCAAGTACCTCAATCACCTTAATCAAGCACCTCAAGCAGGACAAACACCTCAAGCACGACAAGCACCTCAAGCAGGTCAAGCACCTCGAGCTTGGGCCGGGTTCCCACCTCAAGCTCAGCCCTAGCTTACCTAAGGTCAAAGGACTTTTACACACATTATTGGAGGTCTTCAATGAAGCTAACCCTAAGGTCTTATGCTCCATTGGTTAGCCTTGCTCTTTGATAGATCATCTCCCTTTTGGGCCCCTTTACCATTGGCCCCGTGTTGAGATAGATCTATAAGCACATATCTATATCTTAACACTTGTTCCCGTTTATTCTCCCACATTAAGTGATCAATTTAATATGAGAAAATCATTTGGGTTGGTTAGATATTAGATTTTATGACATTACCTCTCTCTTGAAATCATTCGGGTTAGTCCAAAAAATTTCGCAATCACACAACAACTCTTAAAAATAGTCAAAAAACATGTCCTTTTTGGCTCTTTCTGCCATTGGGTCCGCATTTGAGAATGCCTCCGCCCCTCCTAGGCGGAGTCCTCCCGGACGACAATGTATCACCTCAGAGTATGTGCCGTGCATGGGTTGAAAAATTTGTGCTAATGCTTGGCCGTGTAATGTGGCCCTATAGTATGCATACTCGATCAATGCATGGAAAAATTAATGTTGTGCAAGAGAAGGGTATAAGCAAGATGCTTATTGGCATTCGCCGTCGAGGTTTCCTATTTTCTTTGTAAGTAAGAGCTGTAACTCTACTACTCTTTGTTTGATTGTCTTTCTTGCAAAAGTCATTGGCTTTGTTGCTACTGTTGATATGGGCGTAGTTGTCTCCTTAGAGAGAATTGGCTTGGCCGGAATGGCCGTAGACCGTATCTCTTTTGCTTTCCATTGGCAGCTTGTCTTTGCCGATTTAGGGTTTATTGCTACTGCATTGGTTGCCATTGTTTTGTTGTTGATGGGCCTCCACATAAATCCGTGTGTTACGGTTTCTTATGTAGTTGTCTGCTTTTCGATGTTGCTTGTACTGAAGGGAGTTCCTTTTGCTTCGGTTTAAGGATCCAAATGCGAGTTGAATTTGAGTTATTGCTGAGCATTTTCTTTGGGATCCATATCTGTTTTATTCCCTTGGTTTTTGGTTGAACTATCTACTTTGGTTGAATTCTTCCGTTGTATTGTTTTTTGTCTGCCATGTCATTTCTATCCTTCCGCACCCATATTTGTTTTTCTCTTGTTGGTAACTCTGATCTTTTCATTGCGGTCGGTGACTTTTCATACATGTACTGAACATGGTTGGCAGTTCTCTATTTGTTCTTTAGTGGCACCCTCCCTTTTGGATTTTTATCCAGTATTTGCATTGCTGGCAGCGGATTATTCCGGGGTTGCTGAGCAAAGGATATTACCTGTTGTTCTTGTGCATGCTGAATTTTGACTGCATTCGCATTCCAATCTATCTGCACATTGTACTCTTTTTGCCAAGGTTGCCCCAACAACATGGGGTGTTGTGTGCTTTCATCCTTGACTACATAAAATTTGTGTGGGTAAATATATTGATGTACTTGTACATGCAATATAGTCCAGCCCAATGTTTTCAGTGAATGTAATGTACTACTTTCCAGCACTTGTGGAGTAGGATGAAGTTGACTTGTGGGTTTGAGCTGTTTGTATAATTTGTAAGAGATAAAATTTTCTTGAGCTCCTGAATCAAGCAATGCCGTCGATTCAACTTGATTACTGCCCACTTTGACTGCAATTATTGGCTCCACTGTGTCTTCATGAAACTTCGTTAGTCGAATGGCATTGATTCGCACCGGTGATCCACATTGTTGTTGTTGTCGTAGAAGCCTTCTTTTTGCCATGCGTTCTTTTGCTTCTGCTTGAGCTTCTTCTTGTACCCTCTGTTTCTCCTTCATTCGTTGTTTTTCTTGATGGATTTGTTGAAGCATATCCTGTGTTAGTGGTAAATGATATTTCTTTAATCATCGACACCCACTAATCCAATTTGACATTTCCTCACTTGCTAATGTAGCCAGTTTGACAGCGCTGCTTTGTGATGGGTCACTAATGACAAAGGGTCCCATCCCTCGCCTTTTAAGTTTCTTGGCATGTTGCTTCAAGGTATAAACAAGTACATAATCACCAGTTTTGAACTCTTTCGTGTGCACATGCTTGTCGAAAAACTCCTTTTGTTTTCTCTTTTTAGCATAGATCGAAGCTACAGCTCTCAAGCGGAGTTCATCTAGCTTTTCAAGATCATCTATTCTTGAAGAGAGCTCATGCCCTGTCCATTCTAAGCGTTTTGCTACTCGTAGAGTTGGAATTAAAAACTCTATGGGTAATATAGCATTTAGGTCAAACACCATGTTGTACGGTGTCGTTCCTATCGATGTTTTGTAAGCTACCCTGAATGCCCATAGTGTTGAGTGTAGCTGCTAATCCTAGTCTGTTCTTGACTCTGATACAATTTTAGTGAGAACCGTGCATAGTGTTTTATTTGTGGCCTCAGCTTGTCCATTTGCCTGTGGATGGTATGGAGCAGATTTTCTTTGTATGACCATGAATTTTTCTAGCAAATATTCAATGACTTCATTAAGAAAATGTGTTCCTCGATCACTGACTATTTCTATTGGTAAACCCTATCGTACAAAAACATTCTCATACAAAAATTGTGCAGTGGTCCGTGCATCTGCTTTTTGTGTTGCCTTGCTTCCGCCCATTTTGTGAGATAGTCCATAGCCACAATGATATATTGGGTATGGGTGCGATATGCAGGGGGTGAAATAGGTCCCACAAAATCAATGCCCCAATTTGCAAATGCTCTTGCTCCCATAATTGGCCGTAGTGGCATCTCATCTCTCTTTATCGGCACCTTGGTGCGTTGACATGCATCACAACGCTTTACAAACTCTTCAACATCCATATGTAATGTAGGCCACCATATTCTTGCGGCGGTTAAGACAATTTTTACTGTCTTATTGCCTGAAAAATGGCCTCCACATATTCTGCTATATGCGTGTTTTAGAATGAGCAAGTATTCACTTTCACTTGCACAGATTCTAAGTTGATTGTCCTTTCCTTGCTTATAGAGTTGGTTCCCAATTAGCTGAAAGTCACGAGCCTCCAACTCTATAGCCCTTTTTCGTGCTCTTGTTATGTTTTCAGGAAATGTCCTTGTGGTTAAGAAATCAATGATATATTGACTCCATGCAGGTCCAATGTTTACCTGAAACAATGTCCCGTGATCCATTGGTCGTTTGGCACTACATATAGTACAATTGGTAACATAAGCACGTGTGTCCTCATACATAGTTGGCCAATAAACCCCTAACTGTTTCAGTCTCTCGTGTGTTTTCACTGTTGAACAATGAAATGCAAAATCCTGGACATGTGCTTCTTCAAGATAACACTCGGATTTATACATAGTCGTAGAATTTGGTCTAATCCTAGATGATACAGCTGTCTTGCAATCAACTGGAAGTTTTTTGTTTGTCGAATTGTTTGTTGTTTGGATTTGTCTTTTGTGCTATCAAACCTACCTCCAAAGGAAAGAATGCTAACAATTTCCTGAGACCATTTGGGTATCATTTCAATATTGAAAAGATAAGCATCCGGTATGTCATCATCTACTCCTTCAGGAGCTTCCTCATTGTGTATCCTTGAAAGATGATCCGCCCGTAGATGAGTTTCACCCTTTTTGACTACCACTGTGAAATCAAACTCTAGAAATATAATAAACCAGCGTACAATTCTCCCTGTATTGCATGGTTTATTCACCAGATACAAAAGAGCTTGATGATCTGTGAAGAACACAAATTTGTTTGCGAGCAAATAATGCCGAAATTTCTTTACAACATAAATCATTCCTAACCCCTCTCTTTCGGTGGTTGTGTAGTTCTTTTCCGCACTATTTAACTGTCGATCGGCATAACAAACTAGAAAATCCATTGTGCCGTCTCCAGGTTGAGCCAAAATACTCCCGATTGCATATGCAGAAGCATCAATGTGGACATGGAATATCTTTTCCCAATCCGGTGCTTTAAGTACATGTGTAGATACAAGGTTTTCCTTCAGCTTTTGGAATGAAGTTTCACACTCCTCAGTCCAATTGAAATTGACTAGCAAACGATAGAGAGGTTGTGCGATGACTGCATACATATATATGAATCTTCGATAATACCCACAGTGTCCCATGAAGGATTGCACTTGTTTCGCATTAGTAGGACTGAGCAGGTCTACTATGAATTTGATTTTGTGTAGATCTGTGGTTATGCCATTTCTTGAGACAATGTGTCCTAAGATGCGGCCTTGCCTAACCATAAAAATGCACTTTTTCAGGTTAAGACAGATTCGATATGTCCTGCATTTTTCAAATACCTTTTGCAAATGGTCAATATGTTCCTCTCATAGAAGAGAGTGTACAAAAAGATCATCCATGTATATTTCTAAGAATATTCTTAGGTATTCATTGAACGCGTGCGTCATTAACCTTCGAAAGTTAGCTGGGACATTGGTTAAGCCAAAAGGAATAACACGATACGCATATATTCCCCATTCTATGGAAAACGTTGTTTTGTATTGATCCTCTATTGCAATTGCCAGTTGGTTGTATCCTGAAAACCCATCTAGAAAAGAATAAGCCCGTTTCCCGGCCACCCTCTCTAGTACATGTTTTGTGATTGGCAAGGGATAATTATCCCTTATGGTGGCTGCATTTACCTTTTTGAGTTTTACACACACTCACAGTTTTTCGTTATTTTTGGGGACTACCACAATGGGTGACACCCAATCTGTATGTTCAATTTCATAGATGAATTCAGCCTCCATCAGCTTGTCAATCTCCTCTTTGATTCGTTTAGAAAATGTGTCATTATATGTATAAGGACGTTGTTTGCTAGGTTTGGCATCTGATTTCAAAGGAATTGTATGTTGGCATATCGATGGATCAACTCGTTTGAGGTCTTTGTAGGACCATGCAAACACATCTTTATACTTCTTGAGAAGTTGTGTTAGCAGTTCTTCTTCTTCAAGCTCTAAATCAGTTTTGCAATATAGACCGGATGAGGCTTCTCACTTGGTTCCACGAGGTCTATCCTTTTTGCATTTTCCGGCCCATCATAAGATTCCTGGTTTGTTCTTTCCCTGAATGGTGGTGTCATTATGATTTTTCTGTCCTGGATGGTAAATTTCCGATAGTGTGATGGTACATTCATGTTTCCTTTTTCTGACTCCCCCTTACCATCACTATCTTCCTCAGTAGTCCATTCCTCTCGTAAAGACCGTTTCAGTTCTTGGTATTTCTATTTACGCTCCAGTTTGGTCCACTCTTGGTCTTTCGTTGTTTCTATTTTTTATTTTTGAGATTTTTTGGATTTTGTTTCTGTTTTAGCTTTCCGTACTTGTCTTATTCCTCTCGTGTTCTTTCCCTTCGAACTTTTGAGAATCTTCTTGATATTTGATCTTTTACACAATCCTCTGCTTTTACAAGCATCAGATAGTGAGTTTTACCTTTTATCCTGGGCATCAGGTTCTCTCTCGCTTTGTTTTCTGCTCGTTTTCTCCTATAGCGTTCTTGATGTCTAGGGTGTTGATTAGCAAAACCATAAAACTTGATACTATAACAAGTTGTATACTTTGCCAAACCAATCCAAAAAGTGGAAAAAAGTGACAAAAGTAAATAATCGCGATTATTTACTTTGGTCTCCACCACACTTGTAGCAGGGTCCCTTGGGTTGTTGAGGTGCTCCTTGAGCTCCTCTTTGTTGGTATGCATGTCTCTATCCGCCCATGCCTCCGTTGGCTATGAACAACATTGTTCGTTCATCTAAGCTATATCTTTCTTCTCCTGTTGCCCGTGCAGTTGTAGGTGGTCTTGTATTTCCTATCATGCTCCATGGTTCTGGTGTCGAGGGTTCTTCCGATGGGTAATAGATAGGGTTTGCCCCATATCCATTGGGATCTTCATAATATGCATGCATAGGCACCAAAGCCTTCTCTTCTGATTCGGTTACGGTTGGTGTGTATCTTATGCCGCGACTAGTCGTAATCCTGGCAGGGGTGGTTGTTGCCCCAACACTGGTTGTGGTCTTTCTACACCTACAAGTCCTAGTAGGTTTCCTGCGTTGGTACCTAGGCATCGGTGGAGCTTGAGGAGAAGCTACCTGAGCTTGGGGAGTGTAAGGTCTCTCTCTCACATATCCCTTTGTAATAACATTCCTCCGTCCCATGGTTTGTCCAATTTTGTTCAATAGCACACCACTTTGTCTATTTAGCCTGGGGTTTGGCGTACAAGTTAATCTTTTTTAACACTTCCTCTACAAGCTGCTCCTGGTTTACAGCTGCTTCTCCTTTCGGTGCTGTCTTAGAAGACTTGCTTCCACTTTGTTGTGAGGATGAATCGTCGTCAAGATCCTTGAACTCACCCTCTTTGTAGACTGCACAATTGTCTACAAGGTAAAGAGCCTCCTTGGTTAACTCATTCAACGTCGTGCTCCTCTTCATATGTAAGTCCTTCTAGAGATCTTCATTCCTTAGTCCTTGGATAAATATAAGCATAAGTGTGGACTGAGTTGGCAGTTCTTCCACAGGGCAGAACTTAACATACCTTTTTAGTCTTAGGGCTGTCTTTCTCACAAATTCCCCGTCTTTCTGTTTGAATTTATGGATTTGTGAGAGGATATTATGAGCTATCTCCCTTTGTGAGAATTCCTCGATAAACTCGTCAAACAGTTCCTCCATAGACTCAAAGTCTCTATGCTCCACAGAGTCAAACCAAGTAGCAACATCATCCTCTAAGGTTAGTCCAAACCCTGCAAATTGGGTAGGGAAGTCTAACACCTCTTCCGCTCTAATTACACACACAAAGGCAGCTACATGATCTCTCGGATCTTTGTTTCCTGTGTATTTCTTGTTTACCCATTTTTGCAGTTGAGAAGGTATAATTCTACGATGGTCTACAAATCTCATCATTGGATCTTCTCATCCCAGCCGATATACCTCCTTTGGTCTTCTGTAGTAGGATGGTTCCTCTCCTAGTGGTGCTCCTAAGCCATAATTTCTAACCGTTCTTGCCAGCGATGGTTCATCTCTCTGGACTCGTTCTATGGGTGGTCTTCCAGGCTCTGTTGACCCTTGAGTTTTTGGCTTACTCTCTCCTTGATACCTTGAATAGAGTGGTGGTTCTTGTAAATCCCTTAGCCCTTGTGCGGCTTGATAACCATCTCGGTTTCGGTCTTGTTTCAATGTTGAACTCTGTCAAATCCATGCCTGCAATGATGGCTGAGTTGCTGGTTGGTTTGAGTTGTGGAATGTCTGCGGTCGGGTAGAATGTGAGGTCGCGTCATACTCCTCTGAGAAGGGATTTGTCGACTTGCTTGGGATGTAGGTGGCTCTTGGCACTTTATCGAGGGCATATGTTGATTCTCCTGGAACTGTTGCCTTTTCTACCTCCTCTGGGAGAATACGTTGGTATTCTAGCCCGTACCTATCGACAAAAACTATATCCTTTCCCATAGCAGTTTCATAAGAGAATAAGTAAAGAACCTTTTCTTTGCTTAACTCGTTTGGGTATGGTTCTTTGCAGCGAAAGTAAGAGACTATTCCCTCACTCTCATGCTTGTAAATTCCCACATTCTCATTATAAGTTGAAACCCTGGTTGTTTTCTTATCATACATAAAAATTGCTCCAGGTCGATCAATGTTTGGAGGAGGTTCTTGAGTTTCTAAAACCATTTTCCCCTTTGCCACGTTATCTCCATATCTGTTGTAATCTTTAGGGTTACTAACTATCAGATAGTGGTTCCCCTTTTCGTTTCGGAATCTATCCCCATCATCATAGACTCAAATTATCTCCAGTCTCTGAGCTGGTCTTTCTTCAATACAAATACACTTGCTCGATAGTCAGAATAGACTAAGGCTCCCCTTGAGTTTGTTCCTTCTAAGAAGATCACAGTGAACTTGAAATCATTCAAAGGATTTAGGGAGGCGCTTCCTCCTGGCATTGGTCCGTCATAGGTGAAACCTCCTGGCTTGATTTGGACACCTATAAGCTGGTCAATGGATCAGAAATCTGTTCCGACAGCCTGCTGTTGGTCTTGATCACTCAAATCAACTCGAATTTGGACCAAAATTGACTAGGAGGCTTGCCTCAGGCTATACAACACCTTGCTAGACCCACAGTCAGTATCTGGCTTCAATTTCTTGCTTTAAACATCCTACGTGTAGGATGTCTTTTTGCTCAGAATGGCTTCAAATGCAAAGCACAGACTCTCCTTGAGGTGCTGATCACTCTGGTATGCTCAAAATTAGGTTTGGAGTGCAAAATCACACAGATGACATCCTATGCGTAGGATGTCTTTTTGGCCTGTTTGACCCCAGACTTGACCCACAGCTTCCCTTCGATGTCAGCAACCCAGTGGTATGCTTAGATTTTGGTTTGGATTTCAAAAGTCCTCAATTTTAGCTGTTCTCGCCTTTTTTCGGTCAAAAGTGCTAAAGTCTGCTTAGAACCCAATTTTCTCACCCAAATGAGATGAAACCTCTCTTAGTCACTCAATATATCATGCAGACCATGCTCATGCAGCCTTCCTATGGTTTTGGTCTTAAAATAATGCTTTGGCACAATTTGGGTAGGATGTCTGGCAATTTCAGTCTATCGGGCCTTATCCTGTCAAGATATAGTCAAATTTCCACTTTCCAGGTGAAAATAGGGTAAACCTCACCTTTTGAACACACTGGTCAACTCAAAATTCCAAAATTCCCACCAGATTAGCATGTAGACATCCTACGCGTAGGATGTCTCCTGGCTTAAAATTAATTTTTTTCCTGATAGAAATGCTCTTGATGCTCTACAGCTCTATCAGAAACACTCACAGTAACTTTTAGACTTCACTTCAGCTTTCAAACACACTTTTGAGTCTTTTACAACCTTGTGATGAATCCAACAAGCAAGTATACATGCATGAAATGCTCTAGATCCTGAATCATGATGTCCTACTTACTCTACTCCTACTCATCATATGAAATGGTGATAATGGTGTTTTGGTTGCTTTCTGGCCTCTCCGGACTCTCAAGCTCTCCTCTCACCGCTTCTACCACTCCAACTCCTACTCAAGAACTCAACTAATATCTAAAACTATCTCAGTCTACCTAAATCTACCTAAGTCGAAGGATCTAGGCCAGACACACGCTCACGAGACTCCCTCTAAGACCTAGAGAGTCCTCCACCCTCTGATCCTATCTAAATGTAAAACGAAACTCTTGGCAAGCCAAAGAATCCCTATCCTCAAGGACTAGTCTCGGTTACCTACCTAGGGTTTTCGTCCCCGGCAGTGGCACCAATGTTGGACGGATACGCCGCGACGAACGTCAGCACAGCAAGATTTGTCAGCTAAGGACGAAGCTCTACCCACAAGCATAGGGTGTCAACGTACACTCGATCGACTCCTAACTAATTCTTACAGAGGTCTCTACCCAATGTCTAAGTCACAGCCTTCAGGAGTGCATGAGTGAGGAAACTTCCTACAACGCTTTCTAGAGCCAAACACCCATCAAACAATCTCGAAACACCACAGAACTTGAAGGAGACCTTACTAACACCAATAGGTCGCTCTCCCTAAGGTCTATGAACCAAAACCCCAACCCAAAACACCCGGTGCAAAATCACGTAGGATGTCAGGCCAAAATTTGCAGGTCTTAGTTTTCGAAATCTAAAATTCCTAATGTGTAGCTCTACTCAATGCGAACGCGTGGATATGCTGCAATGCAAAATTAGACAACATATGCTCACCGAATTACTAGATGAAGCTCGTAGATGGAGCTTCCAAAACCGGACCGTACGCGCGCAATGTAGGTATCAGCGCGTAGCTCTCGTCGGGGGCAACACGTTGCACTTCTCCGCACTCGATTCCGACCACTGGTACGCGCGTAGCGTCAAGATGAAGTTCTCACTCTCTCTCGTACACAGTACGCTCACTCACAGACTTCAACCTTTTTTAAAATGACAAAAGGTGTTTCATTAAGGTCAAAAAGTGGTATAAATACCTTACAATTTTCAAACCCTAAAGTTCCAAATTTAACCATCTACTCAATCTAAATGTCAAAACTGGGATACAATCTGGAAACTTCTGTAAGCCCCAATATTTACAAGGTGAAATGTCGGGTTTTCTCAATAAATGAATAATTACAAAAAATAATAATCTGCCGAGCCGTCGTTTTCCGTAGGGTGTGTCCAGCTTCTAACAACATGTCATTCAGAGATCGTTTCACTAGAATAAATGGAAGGATTATCTCCTAAAGTTGTATTCAGCCTCAAAACTTTCCATCTTTCACCAGTTTTTCCCTCGATGTAATCTTTTCTTTTGGAACTCTGTCCTCAGCCCTACCTGCAAGACAATGTATTTTTTCTTGTATTGTTAATTTCAATACTTCTACTTCTCAAAAAAAAAAGATTTGCTCCCTTGCCCACCTGGGAAGTTTTGAGAGGTAAATACAATATATTTGTCAGATTTTACATTGAATTTCTCTAATATTTGAAGGTATTTTCACTTTAACGACAAATTGCAAAATTTGTAGGTGGGGCTTCACGACCTATGGTTCTTTTTGAGGAATGGAGGAAAATTAGTGCCAATAGAATTTATGATCATGCTAGTCTAGTTGCCCCATCTTTTGGGCTTCCCCATTTCTAGGTTTCTATATCTTCTTTCTGGTATAAAGATGGTCCTTTGCTTGCATTCTTGTTCCTCTACTTGTATGAAAAATCTCTCTATATAGAAAGTTACTACTTTTAGGCCATTATCTCTCGTTATCTTATGCTCTTCTGGTTGTGTCTCATTCATTGGTGCTCCTCACCTCGTTCTTTCATGGTATAAGAGCGAGAAGGTTGTGAGACCCCAAGTTGCAGCTTCTGCCGAGAGGCTCCCTGGTAAATACTCTTCCTCACACTTTTCCTTCAAGATCAACTTATCTAGCATATTTCGCATCCATGCTTGCATTTTTTTTCTGTTGATCACTAACTACTGTGGATAACACATCATTTCTTGGCTCTCCTTAATGACTCCAAGCAGTGTTTTTTTGTAGCATTCAAGCTGCATTTTCCCGACTCTCCTCTATGTGTTTTATATCATAGCTACATTTTCAAGTGTGGGCTTGCCAATTGATTTGGTCCCAACTAAGGTTCAAATATGTACACAGCTTAGTAGGGGACCAAGGTGACACTACCACAACTGCATAGAACAAGAGTGAGGGAGATGTTTGTATCAACCATTTGTTTTGTTAGGTTTTACTTGAAAGTAAAACTCATATCCATGCCATGAGGCACTAAAAAAACAAACTATTGAAAAACTTACATATAGGCTGCCATTGTAAATAGAACGCAAAATGAGAACTCAGGATGGCCTTCCAGAATACACGAATAATTAATAGAGAAGCACATACGACTCCCCTACTAGGTGAGTTGAAAAGAAAATCAATTCTTTCAAGATTACAAAGCATATTAATAAGGTTGCAGGAAAGTATGCCACAACCATGGGAATGTGTAAATGGGGACATCATGTTCTTCATAAATTTCTTCATTCGTAGAAACACACATCACATAATTTCCACAAAAAAAGCAGTGATGAAAAGGTAGGTTTTCTTCACCTAGTTTAGTTTGTATTGGTTCCACTCTCCTTTTGGCTTTGAACCAATAGGCCAAGTTGGCGGCTAAGTGGTCTTTCAAAAGGTAGCCAAGTGGGTAGCTACTACCTCTCCTATGTGAGCAACCATCAAGCAATAGCAGAAGCTGGTGCTTTCCCAAGTTTTATTGTGCTCCCATCCTTGCACTTATCCCCCTATTATGCAAGTGTTCTAGTGGCGAACCAGTTCTCAACCCAAGTGGTGTTACAAAAATTGTGCTACCCTTGCACTTTCCTTCACCCATACATTGGATTTTGGGCATCAAACTTAGTGGTAGTTGAGAAGGGGTACAGTGACAACACTATAGTGAATCTTTTCTCTAGTCAAAAACTATCTTTAATTATCATTGCTAACAAAAATTTCTTGAAAGATTTAAAATTTTACTCAAGAGTTTTATTGGCTGTAGATGCTAGGTCAATTTCCACTATGGAGTGCATTCTTTACTCACTTCACATGAGATACCAATGCCCTCCATGTCTATGGACCCTATCATTGGACCTGGCACATTCATAGAGGCTATCAACCCTAATTAACGAAATGTAGACAATGAGCCAGATTTTATGGAGACCGACAACACTAAAGGGGATGATTTGGAACCCTTGGATGGCAATGATGACGACTATGATGTGGTCTTTCTTGCCAATATCCTGATGAAGATGCAGTTCTCTACTAGGATATTCAAATATTTTAATGCAAAATTGAGCCCCTTAGAAAAAATATTGGCTGATGTAGTCATGATACTTTAGAGAATCTCCACACATCTAGACGTGTTGATAGCCGCTTTAGTTGGCTCTTCTCTTCCTCATAGTGGAAGGAAATCGGAAACATGAGTGAGTGTAGCCTCACACATAGTTATGAGAGTCTAGGCCGGTGCGCTTGACATGATGTTCATAGAGACCGCCTCATCTCTACTCAAGGATTTCAAATTGCTGAGCTTTGGAGAGGCAAGGAAAAATAGTAGAAAACTGATTTTGTGAGCATGCTCCTAGCAAAGTGGTTGGATATTCATGCCTTGCAGACACAACCCAAGCCCATAGAGGCTAGCTTCTTGTTGACTGGAAAGTTGTACCAGTGGTGGATAAGCTTGACCACTCATTTGCCCACTTAGAGATATTTTGAAACAATGTTACAAAATGAGTTATTGCTAGGCAATGAAGAAGAGAGAAATTGGTAGTTATGGGACAAGTGTTCAATGAAGAACAAGTCCCAAACTTAGGACATCTTGCACTACAAAGAGATAGTAATCAAGTTAAAAGGAAGTGCTTTATCAAAATCTGAGAGGATCAAATATACACAAATCCATGATAACATCAAGTGCCGAGGCATGCGTGATGGGGTAGGTAAGTCTAGGGATAAAGAACAACAGGGGTTCAGGTTTAAAGGAGAGGGATTTCATAGTGAGTGGCAGGAGGGAGGACTGCCCAAAGCCCTTAGGGTGGTAGTTGGACTAGAAAACCATGACCACTTTAAAAAAAAAGAGATTCCTAATTGAAAAAAAAGGGAGCTATGTAAAAGCATGAAAGAAAAATTGCTAGTTGCAATGAGGTATGGCACACCAATGTTGAATGCCCAAAGCGCAAAGCTAGCACTAGTGGTAGTGATCCAAAGAGAGATGGTAAATCCTCTAGGTAGTTGCACAAGGTGCACATGCTTCCTCTTAATTTCAAAGAGTTCAAGGAGGTGATGGTGTGCCATTGTGATTGATGAGTGCCATACTTATTTAGTACATTGAATATGTGGTAGCCTAGCGTAGGTCCTCATGACATGGTGCACAAGTATGGCACCATAGGTGGATGTAGAGTCACAATTTTCATAGATGATGGAGCTAGCCATAACTTATTAAACCACTCATTGGTTAAGAAATTAAGGTTGACCAAGATCACAGGCAATCATGAGTATATTGTTGGCCTGGCCCACGGTTATGATAAGACATTGTAGAATATCGTAGTCTTGGGAGGTCCATTAGCCATGTAGGAGTATGAGGCTTTGCTTGACTTTTAGGTCATGCACTTGGCTAGTGTAGAATGGTACGTAAGCAGGGAGTGGCTATAGAGCCTGGGCCATAGTCTAGTGAGGAGTTATTTGCACAACATTGAACATGGTGCTAGGGTCAAAAGTCACCCTATAGGGTGACTATAGTATCCCCTCTACCCCTCTTATCTCTTCCATGGAGCTACATAGGATAGCTTGCATAGGCCAGATAGCAGAGGTATTTTCTTGTTTTCATCTTTTAAATTTTTTATTTTAAAATAAAGTAAAACTATTTTTGTAGTTGAAAATGTAAGTAATTTTTGCATAGACAAACACAATAAAAAAAAAGGCCTTGGATAAGACCTACTATTTGAGAACTCTGTTCGGAATGCATACGATTCTAAAACAAAAAACTCCAAGGCAAAAGAGACCCTTTAAGAAAAAGTATTTAGATGCTTTAATGAGTTTATTAGAGGAGTATCAAGATTTTTTTTTGTGGTGATTTATTGGATGGTTTGCTACCATCTTGACAGCAAATGGAACCTGAGAAAGTGAAAGCTATCCTTAGGTGGCCAACACCAACAAAGCTCGAAGAACTATATATTTTTCTCGATATATTGAGATTTTATTGAGAATATGTAAAGGAGTGTATGAGACTATAGTTCCATTGACATACTAGTTGGGGTCAAAAAGTAAGAGTAAAAGCTAGGGGGAAGCCAAACAAAAAAGCTTTCAAAAGCTTAAGGTGGCTATAACAGTTGTACATGTATTGACTATATAAGATTTGGATGAGCCGTTTTTCTTAGAGATAGATGCAAGTAATGAGGACCTTGAGGCCATGCATATGCAAAGGGGATGCCCAATTACATTTGAAAGTAAAAAGTTAGATTGTGCCCAATGTAACGACTCAATTTATGAGTGAGAGCTACTTGCTGTAGTACATGCATTTAAAAAGTGGAGACACTATTTCTATGGTTCCACTTTTGAGGTTTGAAAGGACCATGAAATTTTGAAATTCCTTTCAAGTTAGAATGAAGTCAAGGCAAGAAAGGCTTGGTGGTGGAGATCCTACAAGATTTTGACCTTCAAATACATTACCAAAGAGGTAAATATAATGTAGTGGTGGATGCATTTAGTTGCATGCCACAAATTAATGAATTAAGCTTCACAATCTTCAAGAATAAGTTCTTGGAGTCGCTACATGGCTTATGTTAGCATGATCTATAAATTACAGAGATCTTGTGCATTGTATGCAATTGCACTACCTTAGAGACCAACCGCCTCCCTCATTGCATGTAGTGCTAGTCTAGAGAGACAAGCCATAGGTTCTACAAGTAGGGAAGCGAGAGTTACAGAGAGACTAACTAAGACTTTTGGATTTGGTTTGGGGTTAGAGATCTTTGACGCGGACTCTTCATAACCTTTGACAAAACTACAACTTCAAAGGGGGATGATAAAGTTCATCAAGGGAGCAGTATTCTAACTATTCAATTGACCATGAGTACTTTCTCTACAAGGGTATAGTGTGCGTACCAATTATTGGTGAATTTTGCACATTCTTAAAGAAAGTCACAATAGTCCAAGTGTAGGTCACCCTAGGATTCAAAACACCATTCAAAAGACTCATATGCACTAGTTAAAAGACAATTCTATTGGCCTAGTTTG
This sequence comes from Adiantum capillus-veneris, assembly GCF_014529385.1. Classification (NCBI taxonomy): domain Eukaryota; kingdom Viridiplantae; phylum Streptophyta; class Polypodiopsida; order Polypodiales; family Pteridaceae; genus Adiantum; species Adiantum capillus-veneris. The sequence goes on along the minus strand of NC_140953.1, from coordinate 92,750,278 downwards.
TTTAAAGACTTTTGAACTTGTATGTTGAAATACAATAAGTCTAAAGGCTGGGGGACAACCTCTTCCTTTGGAGATTTCTCAAGGGAAATGAGAGAGCAATGTTTCCATGGACTTCGTTACCAGTTTACCAAGACGAGTGAAAAACTAGTCAAGGGAATGACTCAATGTGGGTGGTGGTGAACAAATTAACCAAAATGGAAAATTTTATAGCCACGAAGAAAATACTTAAAATGCTAGACTTGGAAAAACTCTTTATTGAACATCTCTACAAGCTATATGGCCTACCCATAGATATAGCTTCAAATAGATATAGAAAGTTAATTAGTCATTTTTGGAGAGAAGTTTTTAGAAAAGATAGATACTACTCTAAGCATGAATACAACATATCATCCGCAATTTGATGATCAAACCAAAAGTGTGGACCAAATTTTAGAGAACATGTTGTGTTCTTATATAAGTAAGAAGCAATAAAATTGGGAAGCATTCTTACCCATTTTGGAATTTTCTTTTAACAGCTCCAAATATGCAACAATTGGATTTACACCATTCATATTGATGTATGGTTTCTAGTTGAGATCTCCTATGGCCATAGGCCTAGAGAAGGAGAATCTTCAATCTATCAAGGATTTCCTTGAAGTTATGAATGATATGCTAAAGGTAGCAAAGGGAAGCATGTATATCTTACACAATTGTGTTAAAATGTATGATAATAAAGGATGAAGAAAAGCTACCTTTGTAGAAGGTGACTTTGTTTTCCTAAAGATTCTTGCAAAGCTAGAAATCATGAAAATGGAAAAGTGTGATATACTTTCTCCTTGATATTGTGGTCCCTAAAAAGTTATTAAAAAGATAGGGGATGTAGCATACAAACTTGAGTTACCATAGATCTCTCAAATTCACCCTGTCTTCCATGTTAGTAAAATGAAGAAATCAATTCACGATTGGAGAATGTAATTTCTCCAAATATTTTGGGTGACTTCCATCAAAGGTATCGCATGAACTGGAGATAGCATGGCTCAATAGTCTACAACGAATGAGCTTGTGAGACTCTAATTTCTTTATATTTTTCTTATTAGAGATATCAAATGTCTTTTTCATTTCTCACATTTGCTGCCTATGACAACTTGGAATAGCATGAATACACATGCTTTGATTGCCACTCATCTGAGAGATGAATTTGTCAATTGTTCCCATATATGTTCAATAGATCATGAAGGCTATTTAAGGGGGCTTCCAGAGAAAGATAAATAAATTGATTGTTGTAGTCCACAAGAAAAACTCAAAAAGTTCAGAGCCTTGGTATCCACTTACTCTTCGTTAGTTGGGAAAGCTTTTGTACGATGTGAGTTTTTTCCTTCTTCTTTGCACGTAACTTGCATGGATGTTCTATGCATAAGTTTCATTTAAAGTTTGTGTTGCAGGTTCACATGCTGAAAGAATTGAGTCAAAGAGTAAAACATGTAAAACACACAATTACAAATGCACACCTTAGAAAGGAAGAGGAGAAGATTGTAAATGATTTAGCTCTTAAATATGGAAAGAGGGTTGGAAAGGTGAATACTTTTTTGGTTGATGTAATTAATGATTAAATTGTTGGTTAATGATGTTGTTTTCCATATATTGTAGTTATTGAATATTTTTTATCCTCATCTTGGGTCGGATTGGATGGCTCGTGTTCATGCACTCAAATGGGTCCTTGATAGTTGGGCAACCCTTGAGAAGCTAAACTTCATTTTTATGCACGATGCTCCTGTGTCGAGCAAGCTACTTTGGGTTTCCTTGGTCGATGCAAATAAGATAACTAGAGCATCTTATGGTATGAAGAAGGAGACCATGTGTACCTCATGTAAGTGTAGAGATTTCTTGTTTTTCATTGAACACACATACCTGGATGATAAGTCTTGATTGTTGTAATATTTTGTGCTCTATTCTATTTATTGTCTAATTGGCTTCGTAAAGAGGGTCTATTGCAAAGGATTTTTAGATAGAGCCACAAAGTTTGTGTCAGATATCATAAACATAGCGGGTGGTTTTTTGTTTGGCATGAGTTTTCGCTTTACTCTTACCTTGAGGGTGTTAGGAGAAAAGGATATACCATCATCACCACTGATTTGTATTGTTGAGCTGATGCAGCTTGTTTCTGATAATGAAATAGAATAGGTTTGACTGTATTACTCACTGTCTCATTTTCTTTCCAATCTTGAGTGTGTTGAACATTCCTCAACCCCGCATGCTTCTCTCTCCTGTATTCCACCAATTTCTAATTCTACACAAGCAAACATTGCTAATCAGTTACAAAAATTGTTAAAGGAATTTCAAGATGTTTTTCCTAATGATTTGCCATCTGGTTTACCGCCGACACGTTCAGTGAAACATGGCAGAGACGTGGTTGCAGGCTGTAATCTTGTTAGTAAGCCACCATACCGTCTGAGTTACTCAGAGGCTGCTAAGGTGGAACGTCAGCTTGCTTACTACCTTAGCACAAGGTTTATACAACCAAGTTCTTCACCATGGGCTTCGCCTATACTTTTGGTGAAGAAAAAGGACAGCAGTATGCGCATGTGCGTAGACTACCGGGGCTTAAATGTGGTGACAATTAAGAACAAATACCCATTGCCAAGGGTCGATGAGTTGTTTCATTAGTTAACGCATAAACGAATTTTTTCAAAAATTGATTTGAGGTCAGGATATCACCACATCCGTATTCGGTTTGCTAATATACGTAAGACAGCATTCCAAACAAGGTTTGGACATTATGAGTTTTTGGTGATGCCCTTTGGGTTAACCAATGCACCCACGACCTTCATGACACTTATGGATAGTGTCTTGAAACCAGATCTGGGCAAATTTGTCATTGTGTTCCTCGATGACATTCTAGTCTATAGTGCTTCTAAAGAAGAGCACTTACAACATCTCAGGCAGGTGTTTGAGTTGTAACGTGCAAACAAGTTATATGCCAAGGAATCTAAATGTGATTTTCTAAAGGAAGAAATTGATTATTTAGGGCATGTCATTTCAGCTAATGGCCTATACATGGATCAATCCAAAGTGGATACCATCCAAAAATGGCCAGCTCCTAAAAATCTAGAAGAATTATAGATCTTTTTAGGCTTCGCAGGTTTTTACCGAAGGTTCATCAAAAACTATGCTCACCTTGCTGTACCTATGACGGACCAACTAAAGGGCAAAGGTAAGGATTTTCAGTGGGGTTCTGCTCAACAAAAGATTTTTGAAACACTCAAAGACGCATTAGCTACAGCTCCTATACTAGCTATTGTCGATCCTTTGAAACCATTTGTTTTGGAAACGGATGCCAGTGACCGTGCTATTGGAGCAGTCCTATTACAAGACAGACGACCAATTGCATTTGAAAGTAAGAAGCTGGATACAGTTCAGCAGAATTATTCTTCTTACGAACGCGAACTCTATGCAATAGTGTCTGCCTTAAAGACATGGCGTCACTATTTGTATGGTGCTCAGTTTGAGATTGTGTTTGACCATGAAAGCATCAAATGGTTTACACAACAAACAGTTTTAAAGGGTCGAAAAGCGAGGTGGCAGGAGATCCTTCAGGAATATAACGCCAAGTTAAGGTATCGCAAAGGCCGATAAAATATAGTGGCAGACGCTCTAAGTCGCATTCTAGAGATCAATGCGCTCTTGTTCACAGAACTTCGTAGTGAATTTTTGGAATCTCTCAAGGGAAAATATGAGCAAGATGAAACATATTCCAAAGTGTGGAGCCATGTTCAAAAGAGGGATCCTTCTCACTCCAATGCGGGTAGTGCACAGTTAACCTCCACACCTAGTTCTCCTTTATCAAGTGATGAACTACATCGATGGAAGCATTTTACCATCGACAATGGGTACCTACTCCACAAGGGGAGAGTTTGTGTACCGACGGACACAGACATTCGGCGCCAAATTCTTTATGAATGTCATGATAGTCCAAGTGCAAGGCACCCGGGGATTAGAAAAACTTATTCTCTCATACAACGACAGTTTTACTGGCCAGGTCTACATGGCTTTGTTCAAGCTTATGTCTTGCATTGCCAAAAAATGTCAAGTTAATAAAGCAGAGCGCCTGAAAGCAGGAGGACTCTTACATCCCTTGGAAATTCCCAATGGAAAATGGGAAAGTATCTCCATGGATTTTATAGTAGGTTTACCAACCACTATACGAGGTCATGACTCAGTATGGGTGGTCGTAGACAGGTTGACTAAACTATGTAAGTTTATTCCAACCAAATCAACAATTAAGACACCACAACTAGCAAAATTATTTGTGGACAATCTATACAAATTGTATGGGTTGCCAAGTAATATTGTTAGTGACCGTGACCCAAAGTTTAACAGCCACTTCTAGAGAGTTGTATTTAAACGTTTGGGTACACAACTCAACCTCAGTACAGCTGACCATCCAAAAACAGATGGTCAAATGAAATGGGTTAACCAGGTGCTAGAGGACATGCTAAGAGCATACCTCAACAAAAAACAGAGAGACTGGGAAGAATACTTACCTTTTCTCGAGATTGCCTACAACAATTCTAAGCATGTCACAACAGGCTTTAGTCCTTTCATACTCATGTACGGGTTTCAACCTAGGTCACCAGTTACGGTGGGGTTGGAAACCGAAAAACTTCAACCGGTTAAGGATTTCCTCCAAGAACACATGGATATGCTGAAACTTGCTCGTCATAATGTCCGACAAGCACAAGATCGTTATAAGAAATAGGCTGATGAGAAACGTCGGCAAGTTACCTTCGAAGAAGGGGAGGAAGTATTTTTATGTGTGCAAGGACATTCAGAAAGTCTGAAAACTGGATCGACACCTAAATTATCTCCCCGATATTGTGGGGCTTTCAAAATACTCAAGCGAGTTGGTGATCGTGCCTACAAACTACTACTACCATCACACTCTCGCATTCATCCGGTGTTTCATGTAACCCGTTTACACAAGCGATTACATGGGAACGACAACGTCGTCGATCAACAGGTTTTGGTCGACTACATTGAACCTCCTACGTTACCGCATGAACTTGAACGTGTTATGGATTATCATGAGTTACGTACACGCCATCATGTACGACAACAAGCCTTAATCAAGTGGAAAGACTGACCTAAGGAAGGTGCCACTTGGGAAAACATTAGTGTTCTTAAGAAGAAGTTTCCCACTTTTGTTTTTGAGGACGAAAACTCTTCTTTAAGGGGGGAGTAATGTCAGGACACGGGTCCTGTACCCTAAGAACTAGGCTAGGAAAGGACTACAGCCAAGGGCCGGGCTAGGCAGTGTGGACAAGGGATCCGTCTAGGTCAAGGGGCTAGGAGCCCACCTATAAAGGGAGGTTGGGAGGAGGATCCAGTAGAGCCTAGTTGCCTAGTTTCTTACATTTAAGCTAGATGTGGAGATTTGGGATGCATTCATCTCTCAATACTTGTTTGAAAGATGTTGAATGTGCATGGGGATCACATGATCCGTTGTTTTTTGAAGCAGTGCATTTTGTAACTTGGGATGGGCGCATGGGCTTGGGCTCATCAACATATCTCACCATTTTGGGAGATCCTACGAAAGCTTCCTCATACGGAGATGTTTCCATCCTTGGAGTACCTCTCGGTCCTTATCTCATAGATATATATGGTCTTTCCCTTTCATTAGGGTGTGGCATGGATGACCTTGTAACGGTTGTATAGCCATCTTTGGCAGGCTCTGGTTCTAGCAAGTGACTCCTTCTCATCCACAGATCTGGAACTTTTGGTTTGTATGATCCTGTCCTAGAAATACTCTCGAGAAGGGGTGGATTCTCATTTACTCAATCCATAAAACTCACCTACTTTTCCATCGATTTTTGCGGGCCATTTGATTTAAATGCATAACAAAAAATGGTTTTCCATAATAGGAAAACTTTTCCATGTCCTCCATATACACATACCTATACTCATGTTCCTACTATCTACCAAAATAGGTCATTTTCCCACTTCAAATTGGTATACATACATGTACATCTACTTGACGTCGGTAAGCTCCATAGGACTCACATCCTCCCTGATGTAATAGTTTTTCCCCTCAGTGGTCATTAACTTGTACAATCCCACTGTAGGATCATCTACAAGCACTCTTTCTATTTCTTTCATGGATAAGAATCTAGCTCTTGCGCCATTCTCCAGTGGTGGTCTCTCAATTCCCTTGTAAACTTTATCTTTGGTTCAAGTCATTCTAATAGCATAAACATGGTCAAGATTATAAGCCCTAACATAGGAAACCCCTCTCTCATCAGTATATTGATCTATATAGTCAATAACCTCACTTGCTCTTGAAACTCAGGAATGCCCAAGTCCTCTCAAACTCTCAAACATAGCACTTATGATGGATGTCTACATAGATTTTGGCTCCGTTATATGGTAGCTCATTTCCAATGCTTTCTCAACCACAAGAGCAATGAAGATGCCCAAGTCCTCTCAAACATAGCACTTATGATGGATGTCTACATAGATTTTGGCTCTGTTATATGGTAGCTCATTTCCAATGCTTTCTCAACCACAAGAGCAATGAAGATGGGCTCAAAAAAAGTGTTTAAGAACACTTCTTCTTGCACAAATGCTAAGGGTTTTAGGCTCTCTTGGTTAACATTTTCTTATGTGGATCCCCTACTTGGTCTCTCTACAGTATGACACCTGATTGACACCAAGTTCATGATCTCAAGAACACGAAAAATTTAACGACTTCAAACCTGACCTCCTACCTTGAGTTCTTTGGATTCTTTGAAACTTCTCTCATACTCCAACTCTTCTTGTGCACCAGTCTTCCTTCATGTACAAGTCTCATTAAAAACTTGAACACAAATGGAGTTAAGACAATCTGGCACTCAATGTGCACACAACTTTAGTCCATTACAAGACTTATGCACAACTTTAATGATCTCCATACCTATTTATGCTTAGAAGTATCACTTTAGATGGTGAAATCAAACTAGGTCAAAGAAATTTGTTCCTAACACTCCGCGGGAGAAAATTGCAATTTTCTCCTGCCTAAGTTCCCTTGAGGTATTTTTTCAATCTAGCTATCTCAGAGACCTACTACCCAATGCCAACAACTTACTCTTGCAAAAATTCCAAGGTCTTGACTCTTTTGATGGTCTCGCGGGTCTCCTAACCTTCCTTTTGTCTTCTTTTTAGATGAAATTGATTTAATCTCATGCACATTAGAGTAATTCCAAATTGATTTAATCTCATTCACATTAGAGTAGTTCCAAATTTGATTATATGGGTGTGTTCCTTATCTTGGTACTTCCTCTGGTACAAATATTGGCTCTTCAAACTTGAGACATCTAAGGCTTGAGGAGAAAATTGTGCTTTTATCCCTCCCTTTGTGGAAAAATGTCAAATTGCACTTTCAACCCAATAAATGTGACTCCCACCTTAAGACAAACTCTTGGTATCAAACTTAGCCAAAAAGTATTTCTATAGCAAAGGTTGAAGAAAACATCGTGATTTTTTCTTTAACTCATGCTTTTGATCACCTTTTCTAGCTTTGGTGAATTCCAAAGTGTTATTCTCTTCTTCAAGAGTGCATGTGCCAATTTTCACCTCATTTGAGTAAAGGAAGTGACCCCTAGCTCAATTACAACAGTTCTCCTAGACTAAGGGTGTAACATTTAATGGCCTAGTAACTTGTGTGTAGCGGAAAATAGCATGAACATAGTGAGCATTTCATTAGAATAGGTTCCTAATGAGAATAACAAGAAAGCTTGGGTAGAGAGAGCAACAAAAAGCATAACACCTAGTTAGATAGCATGAACAATGATTCAAAAGAGAGAGAAATTAAGCTATTCACAGTAGTTGAGAACCCAATTTACATGGATCCGGTCCCCCCTCCAAGAGGCTTTGTATTATAGGTTTCTCCCATCAAGAGATACATTTTTACAATACAGTTATTTGTGTTCCTTCAATACTAGCTAGTGCAATGAAGATGGAAGCTTCAAGCACTAAGAAAAACACTTATAAAACACAACATCCATTCCCTCACGGTCTCAGACCCAAGACCTCACACACCTTTGAAGATGGTGAGAGCTAGAGGGGTATGAGAGTAGATTGAGAGGAAGAAGGAGTAGTCTTTGAGAAAGATGTACATCTCCTCACATAATCCCTCATATTAGCATACAATAGCTTAGTAATTAGCATGGTAGAGGAGATGAACATGCATTGAAGCTTGGCTCTTGGTTGGATTTGCATCACAAAGCCAATAGTTGTTGGTGCAGGCCTCCCTTCTCACAAGCTTGGAGTGGGTGATAAGCTTTCCATTAAAGCTTGAGAGAGAGAGAGAGAGAGAGAGAGAGAGAGAGAGAGAGAGAGAGAGAGAGAGAGAGAGAGAGAGGAGAGAGAGAGAGAGAGAGAGAGAGAGAGAGAGAGAGAGAGAGAGAGAGAGAGAGAGAGAGAGAGAGAGAGAGAGAGAGAGAGAGAGAGAGATTCTTGCTTCACCATGAGATTGTGTGAGGGTGTGTGTGATAATGACTTCACAAATTCAGCCCCCTCTCTCTCTTGGTCGAGAATTTACTCATGCTGGCACCTCATTGGACCCCTCCAGGCTTAGCCAATGAAAATTGAGAGGCATAAGTGATAGCCTTCTGAAATGTGTCCCCCTTTCCCCTTTTGTGAGATCTTTAATTAATTAATTAATGCATCTAATTAAACTCTCATTGTCGTGGCCAATAGGAATCAGGCAAGCCATTGGGCTATTGAATGCTCATTGGACCCCTTGGGAGACTGTCCAATAGTCTTCTAAAGAGATTAATTCTTATTGGTTCTTTTATTAAGTGTTTTTAAATTAGTCAAATTAGATTTACTCTAGCCTAATTCGCATTGGTCCACCTCCATGGCCATCCAATAGGATTTGAGTACACCTTGTGGGCATATGGGCTAGGGAGCCGACATGTGTCCTTCATTCCCTTTGTGTAAAGGGAGCATGTGTGTGTGTGTGTGTGTGTGTATGTGTGTGTGTGTGTGTTTCTCTCTCATTCCCTACTTCTAGGGCTCACCTCCTCCTTTGTAAGATTTGTGAATACTTTTTTGGTACACACACAGAGCATCCAATTTCCCTAGTGATGCTGACCTTTGGACACAACCTTTGAATTTTGTAACCTTAGCATTTTGGAAGTCTTAATGAGCTGAACCTTAGGGTCTTTAAAGCCTATTGTCCCACATTTCTCTTTTGCAGATGGCCTCCCCTTTGGATCCCTATTTTCCCTCCTTTGGATCCCTATTGTGGTCGGTCTGCCAGCTTAACAAATATTCTAGCTTTTTCTCCCCTGGCACTTCCTCATATTAAATGATCAGTTTAACATGACAAAATCATTTAGGAGAATTAGATATTAGTTATTATGACAAAGGGTCAAATTTTGCCTCTATACTCACCTATATTGCCCCAATCCCTTTTGGACTTGATGAATGGCCCTCTTAAGTCAAGGGGATTGCTTGACCTCAATCCTTGCAGACTTTTAAACTCCAGATTTGAATTGAGAGAGAAAATCGCATTATTTCCTAAGAAATCTCATAAAATGCACCTTTTTCCCTTTTCCACATTAGTCCTATCAATATTCCATAGTAGAGTGACAAGCTCTAGTTGGTGTTTGGGAGATGTCGTCTCCGCAAACTTGATCTAAGCATGCATACTACTTCACATTTGCGCACAATAAAGAAAAAGAGAGTCTTATAAGACAAAAACTTTGTTCATTTGCTTACTCTAGGGAAGCATTGTAAGCATCGACAAGGTTTAGGTTATCCTTTAACTGTATGCTTTGCATCCATCATTGGATAGTCTTACAGCCTCTTAATACCTTGTCTTCATGTCAGAGAATGGACTCGGACTGTAGAACCTCTTCTTGGTCGTCCTCGATCTCCGGTGGGTCTTCAATAGTTGGTTCTTGAGGTGGCTCTCCTTTGTAAGGATTTAGTAGACTTAAATGAAAACCATTGTGTATGAGCCAATGGCTGGGCAACTTGAGTTGATAAGCTATCTCATTGATTGGTCTAAGAATGTAGAAGGGACCATAGTACCTTTTTGCTAACTTTGCATAGTACTTTTGGTGTCCCGTAGGATTCTTGTCTGTCGTGTGCCTTAATCAAGCCTTGGGATATTTGAGTAAGACCCAATCATTTTCTTTAAAGGCTTGGGCTCTTATGTGCTTATCAGCAGCAGCCTTTTGCGTTTGCTGTGAGATAGAGACAACATCCTTAATCTTTTGGAAAGATTCTTGTAGGTCTCTACTATACTCATCTGCAACAAAGATCTTCCCATGTACCTTAAGAAGCAGGGGACTTTTTTATCTTCCCTTGATTACCTCAAAAGGTGCTTTTCCCGCGGAAGTATGTACAGTGTTATTGTAGGCATACTCCACTAAGTGTAAGTACTTCTCCCATTGGGACCTTTGATCTACTTCCGTTACATAGGCTTTTAGTAGATCAAGAATTGTTAGGTTAGCTATTTCACTTTGGCCAGCCGTTTGTGAGTGATATGCCGAAATGAAATTTAGCCTTGTCCCTAAATTCTCAAAGATACCCTTCCAAAAATTACTGGTCATTCTAGGATCTCTATCTGACACTATGGACATTGGCAAGCCATGGTACTTGAAGATTTGTGAAATGAAGAGGGTTGCCATTTGATTGGATTTGATAGTCTTTCTGATAGGTATAAAATGAGCTTGTTTACTGAACCTGTCTACTATCGTCCATATTCCCGTATTACCATGGATAGACTTAGGCAATCCAAAGATAAAATCCATGGATATGCTCTCCCATGGTGAATTAGGGATTGGCAATGGTTGAAGAAATCTAGGTTTCTTCTTTCTATCAAAGTTTGTCTTTTGGCATACCACACATTTAGAAACATACTCTTTTATGTTTTCTTTCATCGTAGGCCAATAGAAATATGTTTCAATCCCTTCTAGGGTAGAGTAAATCCCTCCATGCCCCGCATAAGGAGGAGCATGAGATTCATACATTACTTTCTCACATAGTGAGCTAGTAACGCCATAGAGAAGATAACCATCTTGTAAAGTAAATGGTTCCACTTTCTTCCCTAGTGCAAGGGCTAAAATCACATCTCTAAAATTAGGATCAATAGCATACTCATCTCTAATAGAGGATAGATCATTGTGAGTTGCTATGGAAACCCCATTCACTCTCGGCCATCTTGAGAGTGCATCAGCTACTTGATTATGCTTGCCAGTAATGTGAGCAATATGAAAATGGAATGACGAAAGGAAAATTGCCCACCTCATTTGTTTGTCAGAGATCTTGGTCTACGTCATGAAGTACTTAAGGCTTTGGTGATCCATTCACAGAATGAAAGGAGTCCCCAATAGATAGTGCTTCCATGAGTCTAAGGCATTTAGAGCTGCGAGGAGTTCCTTTTCATACATGCCTAGAGCTTGTTCAACAGGTTTGACCCTTCGACTTTCATAGGCTATGGTGTGCCCTACTTGGAGCAAAACAGCTCCAAGGCAATCACCACAAGCATCACATTGGACCTCAAATGGCTTTGAGAGATCCGGCAATGTAAGCACAGGTTGAAAGACAAGATTTTCGAAAGCATTGTTCTCCTTGGCAGACCATGTATACCTAATGTTTTTCTTTGTTAGGTCATATAATGGTCCCGCGATTTGTGAGAACTTTTCTATGAAGCATCTATAGTATGCACACATACCTATAAAGCTTCTTAGTTCATGAAGATTCCTTGGTTTAGGCCATCCATTTATTACCTCTAACTTTGATGGATGCCATATTGAGAGATAATGTGACCTAAATACTAAATCTCTTGCAAGATTAATCCACTTTTCTTTTAAGTAACATAAATTTTATTCTCTCTTAACACTTGAAATATTACCTGGAGGTATTGCTTGTGTTCGTCAAGTGAATTGGAGTAGATGATAATATCATCAAAGGTTCAGTGAGGATTGAATAGATTTTCCATCAAGCGGTTGAATGTGGCTAGTGCATTGATCAAGCCAAAAGGCATGACAATGTACTCGTAAAGACCAAATGTAGTGTGAAATGCAGTCTTTACAATGTCTTGATCAACTATCCTTATTTGATGGTAGCCACGTTTTAGGTCAATCCTTGTAGGTTATCAAATAGGCCTTCTACCCGTGGAATGGAAAACCTATTTTTGATAGTGATCCTATTTAGTGCTCTATAGTCGACACACATACAATATGTGTCGTCTTTCTTTTGCACTAATAACACAGGTGAGCAAAATGGAGATGATCTAGGCCTAACCATGCCCTTCTCAACTCACTCATGCTCTTGCTGCATAATCTCCTCTTGTTGAGCTTGAGAAACTCTATAAGGAGGTTTATTAGGTGGTGAAATTCTTGAAAGAAGTTCAATTGCATGGTCATCATTTCCTCGTTTAGAAGGTAGTTCACAAGGGATGTCGTCAATAAAGAAATCTTGAAACCCCTTGAGAAAATTGGATAACGTTAATTCCTTGTGATCGTTTATATTTTCTTTTGCTAAAGCATTAGGTTCATTTTGAGAATCTTTAACAAAAATCATGTACACGGATATGGTGTTACCATTTCCTTAGCATCTATGTACATATCTTTTTCCTTGTACTTAAAGTAGATTCTCCTTTCAGGGAATTTAACATTGGCAGCCATGCAATCAAACCATGGTGCCCCTAGGATTACATCCTCATGCTTGAGAGGAGAGATAAAGAAGTCCTCTTTTTCCACAATGCTTTGAACATGGAGCCTCAATTTACCATTTAACGGAGTGACTGACGCTTCTTGCCCCTTGAAAGCAACATCTGCGGGTAGGACATCTCCCATCTCACAGGCTTGGATGCCTAGCTTGGTGGCCAACTCTGTGGATATGAAATTGTGAGTAGAACCAGGGTCTAACAGAATAAAAGCATCATGTTCTCTTACCTTTCCCTAAGCATGGCATAGAAGAGATCCTTTGTGGTGAGCTTCCTCTTCTTGGATTTTGACCAAGGTACCTCTAGGAGGCTCATGGCGGGTGTTCTTTTAGGGACAAGCGCGGTACGCATGCCCTTGCTCGCCACACTTGAAACATCAGTTATCCTTGCGATAACGCTCAAGATCTTCTGGAGAGAGTTTGCTTTTGCCTTTGTAAACTCCCTTCTCCTTAGCTTTGTTGGAATTGCCCTTAGGAGACTTTTGGACATTGTCCTTCCCCTTAGACTCATTGGAACCCTTTTTTTTGTGGGCTTAGAATTTCTTTTAGCCCCTGTTTGGGAATTGATTCGAGAAGCCACCATAGTATGGTGTATAACCGCGGATATGGTGCGTGGCCTTTCGGAGTTGACATACTCCGCCATCTTTTTTAATACAATGGCTTTCATATGTAGGTCCCAAAACTTGTCTACATATTTGTGAATGGATTCGTAAGGAGAGAGCTCCAAGCTTTGCCATTCGGTGAGTACTTTGTCTTTGGCATTGATGGCCAAAAACTTCTTCATAATGGAAGCTCTTAAAGCTTTCCATGCTTGTGAATGGATTCGTAGGGAGAGAGCTTCAAGCTTTGCCATTCGGTGAGTACTTTGTCTTTGGCATTGATGGCCAAAAAATGCTTCATAATGGAAGCTCTTAAAGCTTTCCATGCTTGTGGACCTTCACCGTTTTCCCGTAGGCTAAGCCACCATTGCCTGGCAGAATTTTGAAAGTGCATAGCTACATGGTGTAGCCTTGAGGACTCCCTGAATCCCTCATCTACAAACGCCGCGTTGAATTGTTGCATAAACGCCAAGACTTTGTCCATAGCACCAAAGGTGCCATTATAGGTAAGGAAAGAGATGCTCTTTCCTCCCTCTTTGAACTTCTTGAGCTTGGACGGCCTCTTCCATGCGGCATAGGATTTCCTATGGCCTCTTCTTTTTTATGGTTCAAAGGTTGCACCATAGATTTCTTCAGAAGATGAAGAATTTGAGGAAGATGGAGAAGAGGGTGACCTATTTCTTGCCTTTTTCTTGCCTTGGTTCTCTTTGTCCGCACCATCACTTTCTTCATAAGAGGAAGAGTATGAAGAATATGGAGAAGAGGGTGACCTATTTCTCGCCTTTTTCTTCTCTTGGTTTTTGTCATTTCTCTTTGAAACATGGTGTGGAGAAGTGTGTGATGGTCTTCTCCATTTAGGAGGCGATGGAGAGCATTTAGCCCACCGTCTTCGTGGAGCCATCTCCGCCGAGGTGGCAGGAGACTCGCTTCTTTCTCGTTCCTTCAGTGGGGGCTCTTGAGTTTTCCTTTGAGAAGGAAATGCATCAAGGAGAAAATTTTTGAGCCCTTCGTATGGCTTCTTCTCCAATTGGAGAGAGGCCTTTTTTGGAAGTCTCGCAAGGAGGCTTCCTAGGTACTCTCTCGCCACGGTGGGGAGCTTGGAGAATCCCATGAGCATGAAGCTGCCGTTGCACCTCACTGGTGATGCCCCGTTATTTGCACAAAGGCAGGCGCACTGCAAGGCTAAAAAATCCCTATTCTACTAGCTCAATTGCAATTATTAATACCAACCATTTATAGCTAGCTTGAGGAACTTCCTTCTTGAGCAAGAAAAGAGAAACCTAGTGCTCTGATACCAATGTAACATCCAATGGTCTAGTAACTTGTGTGTAGCAGAAAATAGCATGAACATAGGGAGCATTTTGTTAGAATAGGTTCCTAATGAGCATAACAAGAGTGCTTGGGTGGAGAGAGCAACAAAAATCATAACACCTAGTTAGATAGCATGAGCAATACTTCAAAAGAGAGAGAATTTAAGCTATTAACAACAGTTGAGGATCGGATTTACATGGAGCCGGTCCCCCCTCCAAATGGCTTTGTATTATAGGTTTCTCTCATCAAGAGAGACAGTTTTACAATACAATTCTTTGTGTTCCTTCAATACTAGCTAGTGCAATGAAGTTGGAGGCTTCAAGCACTAAGCAAAACGCTTATAAAACACAACATCAATTGCCTCACAGTCTCAGACCCAAGACCTCACACACCTTCGAAGATGGTGAGAACTAGCGGGGTATGAGAGTAGATTGAGAGGAAGAAGGAGTAGTCTTACAAGAAAGATGTACATCTTCTCACATAATCACTCATATTAGCATAGCATAGCTTAGTAATTAGCATGGTAGAGGAGATGAGCATGCAATGAATCTTGGATCTTGGTTGGATTTGCATCACAAATCCAAGAGTTGTTGGTGTAGGCCTCCCTTCTCACAAGCTTGGAGTAGGTGATAAGCTTTCCATTAAAGCTTGAGAAGGAGAGACAGAGTCTTCTTGCTCCACCATGATATTGTGTGAGGGTGAGTGTGATAATGACTTGACAAATTCAGCCCCCCCTCTCTCTTGGTTGACTCCTCATGGAATTTGTGTGAGGGTGTGTGTGATAATGACTTGACAAATTCAGCCCCCTCTCTCTCTTGGTTGACCCCTCATGGAATTTACTCATGTTGGCACCTCATTGGACCCATCTAGGCTTAGCCAATGAAAATTTAGAGGCATAAGTGATAGCCTTCTGACATGTGTCCCCTTTCCCCTTTTGTGAGAGCTTTAGTTAATTAACTAATGCATCTAAACTCTCATTGGACTCCTTTTTCTCCTGGCCACTAGAAATCAGGCAAGCCATTGGGCTGTTGAATGCTCATTAGACCCCTTGGGAGACTGTCCAATAGTCTTCTAGAGAGCTTATTTCTTATTGGTTCTTTTATTAAGTGGTTTTAAATTAATCAAACTAGATTTACTCTAGCCTAATTCTCATTGGTCCACCTCCATTGCCATCCAATAGGATTTGAGTACACCTTGTGGGCATCTGGGCTCAGGAGCTGACATGTGTTCCTCATTCCCTTTTTGTAAAGGGAGCTTGTGAGTGTGTGTGTGTGTGTGTGTGTGTGTGTGTGTGCTTCTCTCTCATCCCCTACTTCCAAGGCTCGCCCCCTCATTTGTAGGATTTGTGAAGACTTTTTTGGTACACACAAAAAGCATCCAATTTCCCTAGTGATGACCTTTGGACACAACCTTTGAATTTTGGAACCTTAGCATTTTGGAATTCTTAATGGGCTGAACCTTAGGGTCTTTAAAGCTCATTGTTGCACATTGGTCTTTTTCAGATGACCTCCCCTTTGGATCCCTATTTTCTCTCCTTTGGATCCCTATTGTGGCCGGTCTACTAGCTTAACCAATATTCTAGCTTTTTATCCCTTGGCACTTCCCCATATGAAATGATCAGTTTACCATGGAAAAATCATTTAGGAGAATTAGATATTAGTTATTATGAAAAAGGGTCAAATTTTGGCCTATACTCACCTATATTGCCCCAATCTCTTTTGAACTTGATGAATGGCCCTCTTAAGTCAAGGGGATTGCTTGACCTCAATCCTTGCAGAATTTTAAACTCCAGGTTTGAATTGAGAGAGAAAATCGCATTATTTCCTAAGAAATCTCCCAGAATGCACTTTTTTCCCTTTTCCATTTTTGCCCCTTTTCCCAAGTCCAAGGTCTCTGAAACCCTCTTTTATATTATCAGCATGTATCTTGTTTTGGCCTTGTAGGAAAGTTGGTCTTGTAGCTTCACCTGTAGGAAAAAATTGCAATTTTATCTCACAACTGTTGATTAAGGGCTTTTCGAGAATTTTGGTTATGGCTGAGCATTCACACACCCCTGTTCATACAAATCATGCACATAATGTCCTATTTTCTTGGGTCCACTATCCCTCTTTGATCTTACACTACTTCTATAAAAGATCCAATTAGATGTTGAGAGCACTTTTCAAACTTGTCTACTTACCCTACTCCTTAAAAAAAGGAAATCAACTAAAAATAGGTTCAAGATGCTTGACAAATAACTCCCTAACTAAACTTTTTCAGAAATTCCATTTCCTTGCATTTTTCTCACCTAATGCAAGATTTACCACTCCATCTATCAATGAAGTCTTGCACTAGGCTCCAAACCTATCTAAAACACTTTTCTTGAATGTCTAACACTTCTACAACAAGATTATCAGCACAATCACACAAAACAAAGACCACGGGAACCCTAGACTGCTTTCCTAACATATTTGACCTAAATTTTTACTTAAGGCAACCCTGACAGACTTGACTGTGTTCACTCTAGTCTAGATTCTCATTCCCCGGAAACAACACCAATGTATGGGGACCCAACAAGGTCAACACCTATCACATTTATGGAAGAGACAGAACTAAGACAAAATCTCAGTCTTGGGGATCAAGTGACACAACTAGGGCATGGAGGCATGCCAAGACGTTGTCAATCTCTTGTTTGAACATAATAAACTCCACTTTGACATTCGATGTGCATTCTATCTACCGGAATCTCTGATTCTATCCTTTTTTCAACTCTGATTCGCTCCAAACTTAATAAGAAACTCCTAGGACTATATAGGATAAAACTAATGTTTCAAACTTTCTTTTGATAGAGGGAGAAAAATATGGTTTTCTCTTGGTAGCCAGATGCATTTTGACTTTTCAGAGTGCCTACTAGGTTCTCCTAAGTGCCCAGAATCTAGTGCAACTGATAGAATCTCAAAACAACACTCAGATAGAGAGAAATGTCACCTAGAACTTCATAGAAGTTGATACTCAATTTTGCCATGATGCTTGCATTGTAGGTAATCGCTCATAGTGCTTGATGAGACAAACACAAAGGTGCCCTCAGAATTATGATGTGACAGTCATGTAGTGCAGTACAAATCACAATAGAGAGAACAAGACCATAATGTACACAGAAAACCTTATTCACTCATTCATTCATAATAATGACTTTACAGAAAACCTTACAATATTGCCTTTTATATACCCTGGCTTTGGATTTTATGTTGTAAAAGCTAGATTTGCTGCAATATCATCAAAAATTATATTTTTGTCTTCAAAATTACATACGGGTGGCAGATACAGGTTTTGGAAGAGATTTCACCATCAATTGGAATTAAAATTGCAATTACAAGAGTGATGAAATAATTTGTGAAATAAACTAGAATCCCTGTTGGAATCTTCCAGCAGCTAAACAAAACTCCATGAGCTCCTTGATCATGTTCCACACCCTGTGACTAATAACATGTGCTAAAGAAAACCCTACCATATAGGCCTAGAACTGTTTCAATAGGTAGTGAACCCTTGAGTTTATCATAATGAACAATTAAGAGAGAAAGTGTTAGGTTTCCAAAATTGTTCCTTATACACTACTTTTTCAAAGTTCTCTTCTCCTACATGACCTTGTCATGCCATATGACAAGCAAAGTGGATGAAAGCATTTCAACATATGCATCCCACTTGAAAAACTTGATCAAAGTATTTTCAAAAATTAAACTAACTCAAATTGCATGGTTATTTTAAGGTGGAAAATATCTTATACTTATCCAAAGGTTAAGTGGAATTTTCAAATGTGAAAGATCCATCACCAAAAGTCCCTTGACCTGTTAAATATGAAAGTAGAGATTAGTGAAAATAAATAAATATTGAATTGATAACCCTGGGTGTTGCCTTGGCCATCTGAACCCCTAGATATTATTCTATAAATCCAAACCCCTTTGTTAGATTTTGGAAAGAAACTACTCAAACTATTAGTCTTATGTGGCCAGCATAGTCTTCCATATCACCAACAGTTTTTGTAAGTAACTTGGTAAGGTGAACTTATCTACTATTCTTGGTAGAGAGCCTTTTTTCCTTGAAAGTAAAAATGGGAAGAGGCCAATTAGTGACCCTCAACACTTATGGATTGATTTATCATTAGCTAGGTCATACCCCTCAAAACACCATTTCAATAGACACAATCAATGTTATAAACTAAGCATCTTATTAACAACTGGATCTTGAAACAATTATATCCCCCCATGAAAAGAAGATAAAGATTCCCAATACCAAAAAGAAGGTAGTCATACTAGATTTTTGTGGGTTTTGAAGTCATGCAACCACTTTGCTTTGTGGTCAAGAGCTTGCCCCTATTCACTTGGCTTGGTATGCAACCTTCAGCTTCATTCATGATGCATTAGCTCCTGGAGGCATCCCAAGCTAGACCATCCTCAGGAGAGACATGGCATGGTGGCTTGAAGCGAAGTCATTCCTTCATTGCTTGTTTTGTTGAGCTACTTTGTAGGTGTGGAGGTTTTAGTTTGGAGTTAGGATGTGGTACGGCTCCCATATTAGTGGCATGCTTGGCTTCAAGATGGGTGTGTGTTGCGGTTGATATTGACAAGGCTTTAATTTAAGGATATGTGCAGCCATTGCTTCGCTGTAAAAAGCGCAATAGAGAGGGGGCATCCACCTCCCTTCACATTGGAGATGAGGGTGACATGCCATTGCATGTTAACCCCTTGGACGATAAGTGAGCTTCCCCGCTCTTTTGTTTCCCCTTCTATATTTTGTGTTTCCATCTCATTTTTCTTTTTCATCACCTTTTTGGTGCAGTTGTTCCATATTTATGTATCATCTCATTTTTCTTTTTCATCGCCTTTTTGGTGCGGTTGTTCCATATTTATGTATCATGGACATAAAGACAAAAATTTGATACATTATGAGATTTTGTTGTGATTTAAGGTTGTAGGTTATGTATTGCCTTTATTTGGATTGCGGGCCTTATCTTTTCCTTTTCTCATAGTGCATTGTGAGTGTATGCTAAGAGGATAGCAAGAACCATGGTTTTTGATGGGGACGATATGCTGTTGACATTGGCAATAAGGAACATCAAAGGCACAATGTCTATATTGATGACGAGTGTGATTCCTCGTCGTCATGACTAGTAAAATGTTAGCCTTTGATGTTCTTGTGAATGAGAAGAATCAAATGATGCTATTTCATATTCCACCTATTGTCTCTTTGTATTGCATGAATCTCTTTTTTGGATATAGGATGTAATATACTTGGATTAGAAAATAATTCAAGAACTTTTTAAGTGCATTAGGAAGACGATGGGGTCTAGGAGGGCCTCTTTAATTTCCATGATATTATGGAGATAATAAACATTTTGACGAATAGATGCATGCCATGTGTGCAAGAAAGGTGGGTGTATAAGAGAGGAGTAAGAGTGGTTAAAGGATGCACTTTTCCCCCAAAAAAGGGGTGGAGAACTTTTATTTTTTCCTTCCATAACTCCTACATACGATCTCCAACTTGAGCTTATAAATCTGTAATCTACACGCCAAGCTCTCTCCATAGATATGTTACATGATATGGTTTTTTCCACTAAATTTAAATTTCATTTTGGGGGGAAATTTTGAATTCAAATAAACTAACCATTTTGCCTGTTTGAATTCAAAATCTACCTTTGATTTCTTTCTTAATACTAGAGGTTTGACTCCCTTAAACTGCCAAATATAGAGGCCCTCCTAGAGTCCATTCTCTTCCTAATGGTATGCGCTTTATTGGGTTACATTTGGGTGTCATTGAAAGTTTGAACTAAAAACTGTAGCATTTATTGAATATTTTTTTTGTACACTTATATTTTTTAAATCTTTAAGCTTTTTGCATCTATATTTTGGTGTCATTAAAAAGAAACTTATAGTTGACTGTTGTTGTGGATGACAAGGATTGATATAGGACATTACATAAACATGTCACTAAGCACACTGAGAGCACACCATAGAGTGGAACACATAACACCACATCAGCATAAACATGTCATTAAGCACACCATAGAGTGGAACACATAACACCACATGAGCCTAAATACCACATTGCATAAGCATGTCACTAAGCACATCGTAGGTGGAACACATAACACCACATGAGCATAATAATTTAGCCATTTTCTTGGGTTTTTGCTTGCTTGGAAGATCTTGCTCAGGCTATCGTAGGACTCCTAAATCTAGGCCATTCTCATCGCAAAACTTGGTAGGTGTAATCTCATTGGCACACACATCTAATGAAAAAAATATGAGTCCACTCCAAGGGTTCCATTTTTTCTTCAAGGAAAGGTGCAGGTATATAGTCTAGATCTGTAAAAGGTCTCACCCACTTGCCTTCATCCTTGATAGAACTATCACAGTCTAAAGCTCCACACATCCATAGGTGAGCTTTAGAGTTGAATCATGCAAATACTTCAGACTCTATAGTAGCGGCTGCAAAGTCAAAATCCTCCATGAGTGTTCTTTGTAAACATCTGTAGTTGTGGTCACTTAAATTGATATGTGTAGTGGTCTCCATGTGGCGTAAGTAGATATAAGCATAACCCTAGTCCTAAACCATCTCATTAGGAAAAATATGAACCCTCTAGGGGCCCTTTGGGATTAAGGTTAATTAGAGGCCACCCAATGAGAAGAGGGTGGTGGACACACTCTATGCCCTCAAAAATGTAGGGGGACAAAGTAGTCTTACACTTTTTAAATGGACTCTTACCTAGTGAGAAGGTGGGGTGGGGGGGGGGGGGGGGTGTGGGCCATATGGAACCTCCAACTTCCCTCCTTTTTGATCCGGTTTTGAAAAAATCCCAAAAATTTGAAATTTTTCAAAAATTTCAAAACTCAAATTTCATCTTCTGAAAACCCCCCTAAAACTATTTTATGGTCAAAAAAGCATTTTTTGATCTCAAAAAGTCAAAACGTGCATCCAAAAACCCTAAAATTCAAAATTTTTAAAAAACTTTTAAAAAATATTTTTTTGCTATCCAAAGCTCCCCCAAAATTAGTTATTACGCAAAAAGGGATTTTCTCTCTCTAGAACCCCTTTTCCAACCCCTCCTTGGTTGCAACCATCACACTCATCCTCTACTCCAACACTCTCTCTCTTTACACCATCTCCATTGCTGCAGCAAGGAAGCTCCTCTCTCCTCCCCTACCACCTTCCATTGCCACACCAAGCAAGGCTTATCCACCTTCTCCTCCCAGTGCCACACCAAGCAAGGCTTATCCACCTTCTCCTCCCATTGCCACAAGGGTTGACCATTTTCTCATATCACTTTATCACACCTACATTGTAGCAACAAGCAAGGTTTTTCTCCTCCTCCTAGTTTGCTTTGCTCAACCATGGCCAACTCTACTTCGCAAAGGCGACCAAAGGATGAGGTCACAGCACTTGCATGCCACAACACTAGAGGTGTAGATGATGAGTGGGTGCCACAAGAGTTCACCAAAGGTGCTTGGGTATACATGCAACCATCTGCTGTTGGCCCTCATCGTGTGCGGAATCGTGCAAACTTGGATCTTCATTGGAAAGGAAAGCTCCTTGGCTTCAAGAACCGCAAAGACAAGGGGACCATAGCCATTGTGCAACATGTTTTCTCAATGTCAACCATGCACTTGCAACAACCACCTCGATTTCCAACACATTGTAAGTACATGTTTTGAGAATACAAAGCTAGGTGTGAAATCACAGTGTAATGTTATTATGGATTCATACTTAACATTTGTCATGCATTTATAGTCATATTTCCATCCACGTTGGTGGAGGAGCAGCCACTACATAGTCTCTCCGGCACATTCAATGCTATACATGCGGATATTGGAGCAATAATGTTCCCACATCTTTGCCCAACCAAACTGGTTCAAAGAAGGATTTTCTTCTATTCTCACTCCTATATTGTCCCTACTTCTACACAAGCATTTGGAACGCTTGAACCCATCAAAGCAACTTCCTTATTAAGTATGGAGTGGCCGGTCCCAGATTTGTGGTCGGTAGCATCTTTCAAGCAAAAGATGATAATGGATGTTCAAAACTCTTTGAAATACTCTAAAGCTTCTAGGTCTGTGGGCTTGAGCTGGTGTTTGCCTATTCATTGTTTTGTGCACATTTTTAAAGAGTTTGGATTTGTGGAGACTACCACAATGCTTGTATGTAAAGATGCGCATTACGAGGAATTAGGAAGGCTTTTAGAAGAGGACTGGGGTTTTGTGGAGGGCATGCACAACGGGGACCGGTACCGTTGTAAGGTTGGAGATTCAGGTATTGGAATGCGCTATTTGAAATCCCGCACCTCCTTGTACATACGATTTCACTATGATCGTTGGATGTGCAAGCTTGGAGTGTGGACTCCCTTACAGAGTGTAGACGGCGCTATTGCAAGCTTTGACATTGCAGTGAAGATGCCCAACGATGCTTTGGAGGCAGTCCAAGTGAACAAGCATTGGACTCTCACTAATGTTCGAGAACATTTGGTTATTATGGGTTTTGAGGCCCTTCAACAAGCACAATTTCGTTTACAAGGTCACAAGGTGAGAATCCTTCCACCACATTTTCAATACATCATGGTTTGTCGATCATTAGATGCTTATTGTTATGAATGTCCGCAGATTGGGAAGAGAATGGAAGACAAATTGAAGGTCGAGGAGGACTGGGGGATAGATGGAACTATGCTATCGATCTTATAACTTTGTAACTCTTGCAATTTTCATATTGATCCCCGCTGTAATCAACATGATTTGCTTCGGCAAATCATGCCTTTGAATATAATTTTTTGAGTGGGATGACAAATCATTTTTTGGTGAAAGTGCCTTTTTTTTTTTAATGTCTTAAAAAAAGGGTACATTATAAAAGGGGGGCCACCTAACTCATTCACTATTTTCACTTTTGCAACTCCTGAGCTCCTCCACTCTCTATCCACACCCCAGGCTAAACATGGATGCTGCCACAGCCTCTACATCTGTACCCACATCCACCCCTTTGTCACGCTTCATCCTCTTCCTCGAGGACACCAAATACAAAGGGAAGTTGGACCTCCACACCTTTTTTACTCGTCTCCCCGACCTTGACGCCACAGTTGCCCTTCACATGGATGCATTTGAGGAGATTTCTGCGTTCATGGAGGAGCACATCATAAAATATTCTGTATCTATCCCCCCACATACAGGGATCTGGGTGCCTTGCGATCTTTTGCGCTATATACACAAAGGTGATCGTCCATTCGCCAAGCGGTTGCAACGATTCCAAAAAATTGCAACCAATGCAGGCCATTACTTGGACGAGCAAGCCCCTGGGGTGTCAGCGCTCAAGAAGCGCAAGTTGGGGGTGGAGTACATTTCTCGGCTCGCAACATTTATCTTCTTGGTGAGCGAGGAACCTGATTTGGAGGAGCTCCGCTTACCACACCTTCAAGTTGGGTCCTTTATCAAGGACACCAAGGAGCAGCAGGTTATCCCCATGAACCCTGCAGCGGAAGGAAAAGCACACCAGCTGGAGTACCCTAGGGGTCTTGAGGAAGTGGTTGAGAAATCCATAGTTGCGGCTGGCCCTAGTGACACTCCAGTGCCACTACCACTGACGGATGTGGCTATCCCAGAGGTAGAAATTAGCCGCTTCTCCTCAGTGTTAGTGGATAGGGAGGAGTTTGTGTTCCTGCATGATTTGGAAAAAGCATTTGGCATGCGCATGGATGAATGCTTGAGCGTGCTATGCAACAGCAGCAAATGTCCCTTAGACAATACGCCAGATTCCCTAGAAAGCAAGCTGTTGCCACATGGGGACTCTGTTGCTGACACTATTGCAGTTGTATGTGCGGAGGTCCTGGCAGCAGAGCAGTTGCATGTGGCTGATGAAGATTTCCAAGCCACGCAAGCCAAGGTTGAGGCTGCTAGGATGCCTATGCCATTATGCAACCTCCCATCTGATGATCCAAAGCTTGTATCTGTGGTGCATGGGACCATTGACTTGGATGCAAAGGGCAACAGGGAGGAGGATGACAAGGAGCAGGAGGTAAACTGTACCTAATTTTCATGTTACTATTTTATCCTTCGTTGTCTTTTTCCTCAACCTTCATCGGTTTATGACAGGATGTTGTGGAGGTTGATGATTTTGCTGCAAGGACGGGTGGCAAGCGGACGGGCTTTGGACCTCAAGCTTCCCTTGCGCATTACCTCGGACAACTCCCCCCTGGCGATGTGGCCATTATCCATAATGAATTTACTCCCCAAGCCCATTTTATGACTTGGTCGTTAAAAGCTTTGAGCAAGTTTTTGTGTTTGAGTACCATTGCTCAAACTGCGCATCAAGTGTTCCTAGTGCGTAGATCCCTTGTATGCACAGCGTTTGGCACTGGCTTTCGTGGTAAAGTGCTTGCCCAGATAGGGATACATGCTTCCATTGGCTCAACTGACCCAAATGCGATAGCGCAGTCCCTCTTGACTGGGGAGTTGCCTTACGCGCAAAATAGGCGCCAGGAGATGGTCAAAAAAATTCTAAACTCCTCAGATACATGATGTAAAATCACCGTGCTAGAAGGAATAAAAAATATTTGAAATTGTCTCTCTATATTGCAAATTCTTTTCAATCGGATTTGTCAATCTTGAAAATTGTTTCAATTGGTGATATGAATTGTTTTTTGACTTTGTTATTTCAAGGTATGTAATTGAAGTCAAATTGAGTCTAATTGTGATTTTCAAGTACCCTAGGGGGTTAGATAAGCCTATAAGCTGCAAAAAATGCATGGCCACAAGGGCGCGCAAATGGCCCATCCATCAGTTTTGGATGAGCCATTTGCGCGCCCTTGTGGCCAGGCATTTTTTGCAGCTTACAGGCTAATCTAACCCCCTAGGGTACTTAAAAAGCACAAATTTATTGCAATGGATTGGTTTTGCAACATTCATTTAAATGCAACCTTTTTATGGCAATTC
Source organism: Adiantum capillus-veneris (assembly GCF_014529385.1). Taxonomy (NCBI): domain Eukaryota; kingdom Viridiplantae; phylum Streptophyta; class Polypodiopsida; order Polypodiales; family Pteridaceae; genus Adiantum; species Adiantum capillus-veneris. The sequence goes on along the minus strand of NC_140953.1, from coordinate 92,724,729 downwards.
CAGTATATGTTCACACTCAAGGACACTAGAAAAGCTCAAATCAATTATGAAATGAAGTTTCCAGCAAACTATCACTTGCTTTAGTTCTACCTACTACACCCTTGCACCAAAAAGTCAAATTACATTGGACACTTGGTTTCCCAATATGTTATTTGTTTTGATATCTTATAAGGAATTCAAAGCTTGAAATGACCAAAAAAAAGGTGTCCATAAGGATCCATATAAAATATTGATGCAAAACCAATCCATTGCAATAAATTTGTACTTTTTAAGTACCCTAGGGGGTAGATTGGCCTATAAGGGGCTAAAAAAGGCCTGGCCACAAGGGCGCGCAAATGGCCCATCCATCAGTTTTGGATGGGCCATTTGCGCGCCCTTGTGGCCAGGCATTTTTTTGCCCCTTATAGGCCAATCTACCCCCTACGGTACTTAAAAAGCACAAATTTATTGCAATGGATTGGTTTTGCATCATTCATTTAAATGCAACCTTTTTATGGCAATTCCAGTATATGTTCACACTCAAGGACACTTGAAAAGCTCAAATCAATTATAAAATGAAGTTTCCAGCAAACTATCACTTGCTCTACCTACTACACCCTTGCACCAAAAAGTCAAATTACATTGGACACTTGGTTTCACAATATGTTATTAGTTTTGATATCCTATAAGGAATTCAAAGCTTGAAATGACCAAAAAAAGGTGTCCATAAGGATCCATATAAAATATTGATGCAAAACCAATAGGTTTTAGTAAATTTGGTTATTTTAAGTACCCTTGGGGGTAGATAAAGCTACAAGGGACAGAAAAAGGCCTGGCCACAAGGGCGCCCAAATGGCCCATCCAAAACTTGTAGGCTTATCTACCCCTAAGGTTACTTAAAATGCACAAATTTACTGAAATTGACTACAATTACATACAGAACTTGAAATTACAAAGATAATAGACAGAGTAGACACAACTGTTGATCATATTGTCATTGGAAAGTCAAATCATTACAAAGATAAGGGTGTGCAATACAAAAAGAGGGGTAACTTCGGCTAATGCTCGAAGTCTCGTCGCAATCGTCGTGCAAGCTGCATATCTTTTGGCTGTATTGTCACTCGCTTTGCATGAATGGCACATAGGTTGGTATCTTCCAACACTGAAATGATGTGGGCCTCTGCAGCTTCTTGAATAGCCTCTAGCGCTATTGCTTGCATTCTATACTGATTTCCATAGCTTTGAAGCACTTCCTTCACAGTGCGAGCAAAGGGGGCGCGTCGAATCAAGAGCTCCGTCGTCTTCTGGTAGTGGCGGATTTCTGCAAATGCCCTTGCTATTTTTCGGCGTCGCTGCGGTTGTCTTGGGGGCACTTGCACATTTGCTGGCGGGCGGCGTGAAGGCTTCTTGAAAAACTTAGACTTGCGTCTGTTTACATGCTTAGGGGCTGGTTCTGCAGCCTGTTCTGATTCTTCCTCTTCCCTTGGTTGCCGATCTTGTTGTGTGGGGAGAGATCCCTTGCCTTGAGGCAATGTCTTCCCCCCAACGGCCACCCGGTGTGTGCGCGGTATGTTTTCTCGCAGCCATGGTGGCTCACTCTCTGATTCGGTGTCTGTATTGACCACCCGAGTCCTGGATGGTCCTGCTTGTGATTGGGGGCGCGACGGCTGCTCCCTATCAGACTCTGATGTTTGCTTGCCCTCTGCTTCTCTCCAGCGCTGGGCACGTTGCTTCATTCTCTTTCTAGGTGTTATATCTTGAGGAGGTGGAGATTCAACAGTCCTTGATGACTCTCGTGCCCTACCACCATGCCCACTACCAGAAGAGTTCCTGGAACGGCCAGGTGTTCGTGGCCGTTTTCTTGTGCCTTTAAGCCATGACGGCTTCTCACATCCTTGGAGGGTGTTTTTGTTGGCAGGCGGATGCTCTTTCGCGGTTTGTTTGGTGCGCGCCATTTCGTTGGTAAGAGCTCACCTGTTCTTAAGAAATGAGTGATTTATGAGAGCATGCAATATTTATAAGGGCCCATTTAAAAAGGGCCCTGTTCACACTAATTTTTTTAAAAGAAGTATTATTTTTTAAATAAACATGTCGCTAAGAGTTGGACCCTGCGTTCACGTTTAGTGACTCGCGCAGTATCCACTTTGATCCTTGTCGCACTCTGCATCGCCGCCATGCAACATGCTTGGTGGGACCTTGCGACATTTTCCACTTGTTGCTATGCTCTTGACGACTCCATTTGCGCACTTCAATAGCAATCTTGGATTGTCGCGCACGCTCCATTGTGAGCTTACGAGCAAATGTTCTGCGAAAAAACCAGTTGAACATCTCCTCCAAATAATTGGATTGCACCATTCCACCACCATGTTGAGTATTTTTGAAGTACACTCCCCTTGCTCGATAATGGGACTTCTCCATGCCTTGAGTGCTAAAAATTTCAAGCGATCCATACTTGTGCATAAAAAATGCACCATGCGCAAACAAGATATGTTGTTCACATGAGCAAACGATCCACATTAGTAAATAAAAACAATCCCTTGTAATGAATACACCATGAATGACTTACCATGTAATGTGTGATGTTATTTTCACCCCAAGAAAGGGTGAAGACCTTGGTAAAATCCGCCAAAGCTTCTTGAAATGATTGCCGTTGTTCTTCTGTTGTGCTGTTAAGGCTCATAAGCTTGACCATTTTATCAAAATGGGCCCAAACTTGCTTGCGCTTGTTTGCAAGCTCGCCATTTGAATCATTGTCAGTAGTTGCTTTGCATAACTCCTTCCAAAGCTCCCAAAGGTTACCTGCCTGCTGGTTGGAGTTGCTTTGAGCATCATATCGACTTGGCTTTCCTTGGGAAACTTTCTTCAAAAAGTGTGTAGCTTTTTGTCCACTCATTGACACTTGTTGAGCAATTTCATGGGCCTCCCCTGTGTTCTTTGCAGCAACTATAGACACATTTCCACCATGACAGCCAATGGAATTCAAGAGTACCTCCACTCTTTCGATCGCTTCCTGGTACTTTTCCAACGGTTTCATTGTGAAAGCATAGTCAATGTGGAGCTTCAATAGCCTATCAAAAATACGCATGAATGCGTGTAATGTACAAAAATGTACATTCGATAGAGGAAATCGAAAGATTGGATTCCAAGTGTGGTCCTTTTGATCACGGTCTGGGGCATTGAGCATGGGATATCTCAGAATAGACGCTTCCCATTCTCTACCTTCATCTCCGACATCATGACAATCTAACCCTTGTTCTCCATGCCCTTGCCATGGAAGCATGTAACTGGCCTTTGCAGTGCTCTTATGTGATTTTTGTCCATTAGGTTTGTACCCTCGAGTGCAAAATGGACAAGGCATGAGAGAAGAAGCCCCTTGTTTGCATCCAAGCAAACACTTTATGGTCTTCAAATCCCCACCTAAGTGCCACTCCACATCATAACTACCAAAGCCCTCAATCTCCAACTTCTGACCTGCAATTTGGGAGTGTATTACTTCTGTGATCCATGGAGTTCTCTCAAAAATCCACGAAAGTACTCCATTGGTCTCTTTGGGCACCTCAATAGCACCCAACCACCAAATGTCTTTCTCTGATTGCACGCTAAAAGATAGGGTGGGATATGGCTCGACTGAATCCCTTCGCTTGGTTTGCAGAAGGGCCTCGTTCATTAGAGTGACACTTAGCCTCTCTAACCTTCGGCCTTTCACTATTTGACACTCATCGAGTTTCAGCACAAAAGCGACTTTTGTGCCAATCACTACAAAATAAATAGTGCTAAAACCTTAAACTTCAGCTTCTATGAAAAGAATAATACCAAAGAAAAAAGTAAAGTGTGTCACCTTCTTCAGATAACTCGTAAAATCTAAGCATGGCTTCTTGAAGCCTTCTAAGATCCACGAAAATATTGTTCCACATTGTGTAAGGAAAGCCCTTATTCGAAGGTCTTATGGATTGTTTCTTACCTTTTCCCCTTGTCTTTGTTGCGCACGAAGCATAAAGGGAAGTTGGCATTGTGTCCTCAATGTGTAGGTATGTCCCAATGCGGGAGAACACATCTTCGTTTGTGGCCTTCTTTGCAAGCTTGACCTTGTGAGGAACGGGAAATAGGTTTTCCACAATGCCATGTTCTTTGAGGGCATCCTTTAGGAGTTGAAAAATAGCCTGATAGGCTTTGGTACTGATTCCAGCCTCATCACAAGCTTGTTGAACGTCATCATCATTAACCACATTTCTTAATTTACGCATAAGGTCCTTGGTGACTGCATCCTTAATGTGCTTACCTCCAGGTGATTGTAAGATAGAAATAACGTCCTCAGTATTGAGACAACTAGTGAGAAGGTTGACTCGATTATCTTGGCTTGTTCCACCGCATGCCTCCTGGATGAAGTTTCTAGCAACAAATAAACATAAATGTTAGAAAATAGTGTGAAGTAAGAATGCAGCATGCAAGTAAAGACCAAATCACCTTGTGGCTGTAACTCGTCGTTTGCGTGCTCCTCCGGAATGTGCAAGAGTTTCAATGGATGAATACGGGCGTTTGCGTTCCCTTGCACCAAGGGGTGTTTCTTTCAAGTATGTGATGGTGTTGGTAAGCTTCTGGATGTGGGACTCCTTTTCTTGCATTTGTCGTTCAAGACTTTTAACTACCCTCTCCGAAGAGGCAACACTCTCTTGTAATGCCGTCGTCTTGAGGTGAAGAGCTTGACATTCGTGCATCCACATATGCAAAGAAGAACCTGCACCCATACACAGCCGCTTGCAATAGCCTAACAAGCCTGCTTCTCCCCTCCCAAGAAATTGAAGAAATGTGGAAAGGCTATTAAACAGTGGATGGAAGCGGTTTATAGGATCGTAAGGGTACAAATGGCCATCCACCCAAATGTCAACATTGGTCTCACAAGCGGTGCGACGTTCCTGTGATGACCTTTGATCACCTTCACTAGTGGTCTTCGGTGCAAATGCCGTGGGTAAGCGAATATGTATGCTTTTGGTGTGCGGAGTACGTGGTGGTGGAAGCAAACCATTTGTGATGTCCATGAGCAACATGGAAGCTGTTGCGTGAGGAAGCAAATGATGAAAAGATAGAGGGGGAAGGGTAGAGAGGCCGAGCAGGATGGGAGGAGAGAAGGAGGGAGGGAGGGGAGGGAGAGATTGGGGAGGAGGAGGAAGGTAGGGGCAGAGAGGGAGAGAGGAGGGAGGAGGATGAGAGAACAAAATGTTTATTACTTTTTGGGGGAAAAGATTTTTGAAAAAATGGACTTTCTAAGCTTGTGGGTTAAAAAATGGGTCAAAAAATGATTTTTGGATATGTATATATGTTGGGAGGGAGTTTTAAGTAAAAAACAAATAAAAATGAAATTTTTTTTAAAAAGTCAAATTTTGACTCTTTTTGACCCACGGAATTGCTGATGTGGACACACCCCTATGCTTCCTTCACTTTAAAAAAGGCTAGAGAGAGAAAGCAACCTTTTAGGTCCACATCCTACATTTGTCTAAAAAAAAGGCTAGAAAAGCCTACTCAAAACTACCTTCTTCAATGCCCTTGCCCCCTAAACCCCACACAACATTAGCCTTAATCCCTAAAAATTAGGATTCCTTACAAGGCCCATGCAAGGTTCATATTTCTCCTAATGTTCAATTGGCACATGAATGGCCTTCCTAAAATAACATCATAGTTATTCTCAATACAAAAATCTACTATAGCAAATGTGTGTTCATACTTGTTGATTACATAAGAATTTATCACCACATGTTCCAAAATACCAATGGGTCTTGCAATATGGCCATCAGTTAGCTGCAACTTCATCCCAATTACTCTAAGGGTAGGTTTTCATGATTTCTCAAATTTGTAGCAATGTAAACCCTTGCTCCACTATCCAAGATTGCAATGGTTTCTACTCCCTGGTGCTCTATGGGCAGTGTGGTATTTCCTTCTTCTCCTTCATGTTAATCACCAACCTTGTTTATGGAAATTGGTTTTGCATTCTTTATGGGTTGGTGTGGTCCACTCCTCCATTTCTAGGTCGAAAGTTTCAACTAGGTTTTTTATTCCCATTCTCTCAAGACATTTTCCAACATCCTTTTGAACATATGTGGCTTGAGTTTTAGTAGTTCAGCCAACGGTTAGTGTGCACCTCACTGTTGTTGACATAAGTTCTTGCCACTCTTGAGAATCTATGATCAGTCTGAAGGTCCCTCGCTATGATGGTAGGAATATAACATTTGACTTTCCTTCATAAGGACCCAAGTAGGAAGGCAACTCTTTAAATATTCTCTCTTGAATATCCTCCAATTTCTCTATACCTTGATTGCCATACATAGACTAAATGTCAACGTCAAGCATGCCTTTCTCATGGTCAACTTCAGCAATGTGTGTTGTCCTCCATCTTGATTCTCATCTCTCACCTTCTTGACCATCTTCCAAAGTTCTTCCAACCAACTTTCTTTGACCTCTAGCACATTAGTCGGTATTCGATAAGCAGAGTTATACATAGTGTTCTCTACCACTTGATTTGCCACGTCTTTGCTTGTTCTTAAGGTGTTTTAACTCTTTCTCCTCGTCTTGTTCATCAACTGTTTCCTTTTGGTTTTCATTTATAGTTTAAATTTCAAGGTCTTGTTCTTGTTCACTCACTTCTTTCATTTCATCAATGTCTTTCAAATTTGTAGATGGTTGGGGGACTATCCTCTCTTGGATAGGCATAGCTGGTGGAGTCTCCAAAGCAATTTTTTGCACATCTACAGTTGGAGTTTTTTCCATTCTGCATTAAGATAAGCCAGCCATCTATGTTCCAATGTCTGGAGATTGTCTAGCCTTCAAAATTTCTTTTAAAGGCCTGAATTTTTTGTCAACTAGCACCGAACCTCCACAATGAATGTCTTTTGGTGTAGTTTCATTCGAGCTTAGTTTAGTCTCACGTATTTTGTCTAGTACAACACTAGACTTGGGGTTTGTTGGTTGCTATGATTTCTCTCAAGCTTGGGATAGCTCAGCCATAATAGCTTTAACTTCTTATGGTATTGTGCTCTCCCTCTATCTCGTGTGGCTTTTCTAATTGATTTTGCACTAATAGATTTGTGAGAGTCGCTACCTTCCTTTTCGCTTGTTTTATTTTGTTTTGCTTGCACTCTTGTCATTGCTTTCAATGGTATTTTCATCTTTGAATATGATCCACTTGAAATGGTGAAACCTCCAGAATGTTCATCGTCACTTTTCCACCTTTATCTGGGTTCTATGGACAATCTGGGTACAAGTGTTTAATCCCGCACTCTCTACAATATCCTCCATCACTCTTCTTCCCATGAGGAGTATTGAATGCAACATTGGGCTAATTCTCAGGGCAGTCTCTAGCACATTGGTCTCCACAGCACTTAAAAAAGGGTCCTCAAAATCTCTTTTGTTTAGGTTGTTGAGGATATGGTCTTTGAGGATATGACTTCAGTCTAGGCTCACCCTATTTGGCTATGAACATCAATGTTTCGTGACTTAGGGCAAACCCTTTGTTTAGATTTAAGTTTCCCTTCATTGACTTTGAAGCTCTAGAGAATGAAACAACACTTTCTTGAACATAGGATTCCATGACCCTTGATGGATAAGGATCACCCTGATGACAGTGTCTGTGGTGTTCTTCCTTGGGATACATCTATACTGATACTAAAGCACTCTTGTTTGGGTATTGATCCTGATATATATACCTCACTGCTACCTGATCTTCTCGCATGTGTGGCAATTGATGGACTAACACATGCCCTCTAGGTCTCTCTGCTTCTAGTTGTGGGTTTACTGGTTCTGAGGTGTATTTCGGTGGTGATGGTGCTAGCCTATTTGGTTGATAGTGAGGGTTTTTTGGTGTGTTTTGTTGGTATTGAGGGTTAAGGTGATAAGGCCTTTCCCTAACTTGACCATGATTGTAGTAGCATTCCTTGGTGGCATGGCTCGTCCACTTATTCTCAATGGCACCCACTTTTTCTTAGGGTATGGTTGCAGCATCATAGTGCACGGTGGTGTTGGATAATCTTCTCCACATGTTACGCATCATCTCAAGGTGTACTTTTTTATTGTGAATCCCCAACTTTTGTCCCATTCTCCTCACAAGCCCCTCTGCAAGCTCTTCGGTGTTCATGGGTGTTTGTTGTTGTGGTGGCATTTTTTGTTGTGATTGGTCCACTAGCTGAAGATCAAGAATCTATTGAATTTTCATCTGCATCTTGCGACACTTCTTCGTATACTTGGAAATTGTCCACTAAGTAGATAGATTCCTTTGTGACCTCGTCTAGTGTCATACACTTTTTCAAGTGCAAATCCTTCTTGAGATGCTTGTTCTTGATCCCCTCTATGAATAATACTACTTGATAAACCTCCTGAGGGTTCTCACGTGGTGGAAACCTCTCAAAGTATTGCTTAAATTGCAAAGTGGCCTCTCAAACTTTCTCATCCTCTTTTTGCTTGAAGGAATGGATCTGCGACACAGTATTGTGTTTGATTCCTCTCATGGAAAACTCAATCACAAAATCATGTAGCAATGTTTCTATATTCCTATATTATTTTTTTAAGATTAGAAGCAAGTAAGGACGGTGCCTTTCAAGGTCAATCCCAAACCTTTAATGTCAGGACACGGGTCCTATACCCTAAGAACTAGGCCAGGCAAGGATTATGGCCAAGGGCCGGGCTAGGCAGTGTGGACAGGGGATCCGTCTAGGGAAAGGGGCTAGGAGCCCACCTATAAAGGGAGGTTGGGAGGAGGATCTAGTAGAGCCTAGTTTCCTAGTTTCTTACACTGGTATCAGAGCTTAGGTATCTCTTCATCTCTCTCTCTAGGCGTGGTCTCTTTAGGCCCCTAAAAGCATGCTCCTTTTGTGAGAATCGTTGCTTTCTAAAACCCTTTTCCGTTTTTAGCCGGGGGCTACTTGCCAAATCGGGCAAAGCTTCCTGTTTTGGACACAGGGCTATGGTGCATGATATGCAAAGCTATTAGGCTTGGAAGGGGCGCCAAGGGGAGATGAAACGCTGTGCCATCACTGAAGGGCCGTAGCCGGCCTCGTTTTCCCCTGCCATCACTACTCCCCTGCTCGCAGACGACTGCTCGCTACTGCTCGCTACTGTGAGCTTTTTTGGCTTCAATAAAAACCCGTGAGTTCACATGGGAGGCTTATTGGCCATGGCTATTGAATTTGGCCATTGGAAGTATCCCTTCCCACAGGCAAGACAGCCTTCGTGTGCCGACAAGCCTCCGGTGAAGCAAGCCAAGCAACTCGAGCAAAAAAATTTCAATACGACTTTCCCAAGGTCGGACTGCAGAATTTACATCACCTACTGTTTTTTTTTCTTAGCAAAGACTTCAAGAGTCATTCAAGGAGACGACTTCAAGAGTCATTCAAAGCAATGTACGAGTCGACCATACACGGTAAAGCTTCGATCATATACGATGCAGAGTTCAATTTCAATTACGCTTCGGCTCAAAGATCACGCATCAACCATAAACGAAGCGGAGTTTGATTACGTGCTATGACGATTTGCTGTTGCGATGTGGAGTTAGCTATACTTTGCAAGAGCTACCAACATCATGTATTTTTTCTGAGTACTTCTTACACTGCACTGTGTAGCCATGGATTCGGATATCAACATGAAATTCGATTTTGAGCAAAGTACTCCCGATCGTGCCAAGGATGGCTCGTGGCCGGATACTCTCAAGGAGAGTAACCGCGACGCTACGACAGGAGAAGATACTTATGAATTGCTCGATATTCAGGAATTTCGTGCACTTCAGAAACGCATGACAGTCATGGACGAAAATTTTATGGCTTTAAATGAAAATGTTACTAAACTTTCTACTTTAGTCATTCAATTGATGCAACAGCAGACTAAGAGTCCAACTGACACTCACATGCATGAGCACGTTGGAACATAGGAGCAAGGCCCAATTATTGAAACACTGCATACTCTCACTACCAAAGAGGTAGATGATTTGTTGAAGAATTTCAAACCACCATTTTTCAAAGGCAAAGACCGGGACCGCAATAAGGATGCAGTGAACATCTTTCTCAGTAAATGGGATGGAGTTCACGGCTCCGGATGCAGTAAGAGCTCTGCAAACAAGCTTAACTCTGGAAGGCAAGGCCTACAAATGGTGGATGTCTCTCAAGGAGAAGAACATCATACCACAGAGTTGGGCAGCCTTTGAAACAATGTTCAGCAAGGAGTTTTTGCCTACAAATGAGGCAGATCGGAATTGGACCGACTAGGACACATGTTACATGCGCCAATATCCATCACTCCTTGAGTATATCTCTCACTATCGGGACGCCATCCTCAAGTTGGAAGGCTTGGATACCTTTCAGCAAGTACGAGGGTTCATACGAGGTCTGACTCCATAACTTCAGAAGTACGTCAAATCTCAGAACCCTAAAACACTTGAGGAAGCCATAGTGAAAGCACATATTCATGATGACCCTGATGATAAGAAAACACATAACAGTCACGTGCCTGCTAGTACACATAGTAACACACGCACTCAGTACGGACACAATAAACGAAAATTTATAGTTGCTAATTCAGATGCATCTAAAAAACCCAAGGGGTCTAGGGGTCCTCTCTCTCTTGAGGATTTTGATAAGGCAAACAAAGAGAAGCTATGTATTCAATGCTTAGGAAGAGGCCATGGCAAAAAGGATTGTCCCAGGGGAAATCTGCTGCCCAGGGGAAGGAGAAAGCAGTGCACACGGTGCAACTACTGCCTCTCGAGTCTTCCTCCAAGTTTTCTACAGTGGAAGTAACACACACTGAGGTGGTGCATAAATGTTGTCTCACAGTTTCCATGTGGCAACAGACCTTTGGACCACATGAGTTAGTACGTATGCATGGATATCTGCAAGGACACAAGGTGGGCATCTTGGTAGATGACGGTGCTACGCACAATTTCATCAATTATGGATTGGTGAAAAAACTCAAATTGCCTCAAACTCCAAGTACCCACCGCTACAAGGTAGCAATGATGAATGGACATGACAGTGAAGTATGTGATACTCAATGTAGAGTTGTTCCATTGGAAGTACAAGGGTACTCTACTTGTTTGGATTTTCAAGTTATGAACATGGAAAGGGCTGATGTGGTTCTTGGTAGGGAGTGGTTTCATAGACTAGGACCATCACTGAAGTGTAGCTATGAGCACAACAGTTTGATGTTTGATTCCCATGGCGCACATGTGTTGTTGTTAGGAGAAAAGGATATACCATCATCACCATAGATTTGTACTGTTGAGCTGATGCAGCTCGTTTCTGATAATGAAATAGAACAGGTTTTCTTGTGTTACTCACTGTCTCTTTTTCTTTCCAATCTTGAGTCTGTTGAACATTCCTCAACGCCGCTTGCTTCTCTCTCCTCTATTCCACCAATTTCTAATTCTACATAAGCAAACGTTGCTAATCAGTTACAAAAATTGTTAAAGAAATTTCAAGATGTTTTTCCTAATGATTTTCCATCAAGCTTACCGCTGACACGTTCAGTGCAACATGGCATAGACGTGGTTGCAAGTTGTAAGACTATTAGTAAACCACCATATCGTATGAGTTACTCAGAGGCTGCTGAGGTGGAACGTCAGCTTGCTGACTACCTTAGCAGAGGATTTATAAAACCCAGTTCTTCACCATGGGCTTCACCTATACTTTTGGTGAAGAAAAAGGACGGCAGTATGCGCATGTGCATAGACTAACGGGGCTTAAATGCAGTGACAATTAAGAACAAATACCCATTGCCAAGGGTCGATGAGTTGTTTGATCAATTAACGCATAGACGATTTTTTTCAAATATTGATTGGAGGTTAGGATATCACCACATCCATATTCGGCTTGCTGATATACCTAAGACGGCATTTCGAACAAGGTTTGGACATTATGAGTTTTTGGTGATGCCCTTTGGGTTAACCAATGCGCCCGCAACCTTCATGATACTTATGGATAGTGTCTTGAAACTAGATCTGGGCAAATTTGTCATTGTGTTCCTCGATGACTGTAACATTTAATGGACTAATAACTTATGTGTAGCGGAAATTAACATGAACATAGTGGGAATTTCATTAGAATAGATTCCTAATGAGAATTACAAGAGTGCTTGGGTGGAGAGAGCAACAAAAAGCATAACACCTAGTTAGATAGCATCGACAATACTTTCAAAAGAGAGAGAAATTAAGCTATTGACAACAGTTGAGGACCGGATTTGCATGGAGCCGGTCCCCCCTCCAAAAGGCTTTGTATTATGGTTTCTCCCATCAAGAGAGACATTGTACAATACAATTCTTTGTGTTCCTTCAAGACTAGCTAGTGCAATGAAGATGGAAGCTTCATGCACCAAGCAAAACACTTAATCAAACAAAACTTGAATTATCCCCGTTCTCAGACCCAAGACCTCACACACCTTCGAAGATGGTGAGAGCTAGCAGGGTATGAGAGTAGATTGAGAGGAAGAAGGAGTATCTTACGAGAAAGATGTACATCTCCTCACATAATCACTCATATTAGCATAGCTTAGCTTAGTAATTAGCTTGGTAGAGGAGATGAGCATGCATTGAAGCTTGGATCTTGGTTGGATTTGCATCCACATGCCAAGAGAGTGTTGATGTAGGCTTCTATCTCACAAGCTTGGAGTAGGTGATGAGCTCTCCATTAAAGATTGGGAGGAGATAGAGTATTCTTCCTTCACACATGGTCAAGTGAGAGTGTGTGTGTGTCAATGCCAAGCAAAAATCACCCCCCTCTCTCTCTTGGGAGAGCCCTTGTTGCTAATTTGGTCTGGCTTTTGCCTCATTGGACCTCCCCAAGTCAAGCCAATGGGTATTAAGTAGCATAAGTGATAGCTTTCTGACATGTGTCCCCCTTTCCCCTTTTGTGAGAGCTTTAGGTAATTAAATAATTAAACTAAACTCTCATTGGACCCCTTTGCCTCCTGGCCAATACAAATCAGGCAAGCCATGGGGCTTCTGAATGCTCATTGGACCCTTTGGGAGACTGCCCAATAGTCTTCTAGGAGACTTAATTCTCATTGGTTTCTTTTATTAAATGTTTTTAAATTAATTAAACTACATTTACTCTAGCTTAATTCTCATTGGTCCACTTCAAGGGTCTTCCAATAGGATTTGGGCACACCTTGTGGGCATCTGGCCTAGGGAGCTGACATGTGTCCCTCATTCCCTTTGTGTAAAGGGAGCCTGTGTGTGTGTGTGTGTGTGTGTGGCTTTCTCTCTCATCCCGTACCTTTAGGGCTCACCCCCTCCCATGTAGGGATGTGAAAAGACTTTTAGGGCACACACAAAGCATCCAATTTTCCCTAGGGTTGACCTTTGGACACAACCTTTGAATTTTGGAACCTTAGCATTTTGGAAGTCTTAATGGGCTGAACCTTAGGGTCTTTTTAGCCCATTGTTGCACATGGCTCTTTTGCAGATGGCCCCCCCTTTGGATCCCTATTTTCCCTCCTTTGGATCCCTATTGTGGCCGGTCTGCTAGCTTAACCAATATTCTAGCTTTTTCTCCCCTGGCCTTCCCCACATTAAATGATCAGTTTAATATGAGAAAATCATTTAGGAGAATTAGATATTGATTATTATGACAATGACATTCTAGTCTATAGTGCTTCTGAAGAAGAGCACATACAACATCTCAGGCAGGTGTTTGAGTTGTTACGTGCAAAGAAGTTATATGCCAAGGAATCTAAATGTGAATTTCTAAAGGAAGAAATTGATTATTTAGAGCATGTCATTTCAGCTAATGGCCTATACATGGATCAATCCAAAGTGGATACCATCCGGAAATGGCCACCTCCTAAAAATCTAGAAGAATTACAGATCTTTTTAGGCTTCGCAGGTTTTTATTGAAGGTTCGTTAAAAACTATGATCACCTTGTTGTACCTATGACGGACCAACTAAAGGGCAAAGGTAAGGCTTTTCAGTGGGGTTCCGCTCAACAACAGAGTTTTGAAACACTCAAAGACGCATTAGCTACAGCTCCTATACTGGATATTGTCGATCCTTTGAACCATTCGTTTTGGAAACGGATGCCAGTGACCGCGCTATTGGAGCAGTCCTATTACAAGACGGACAACCAATATCATTTGAAAGTAAGAAGCTAGATGTAGCTCAGCAGAATTATTTTGCTTACGAATGCGAACTCTATGCAATAGTGTCTGCCTTAAAGACATGGCGTCACTATTTGTATTGTGCTCAGTTCGAGATTGTGTTTGACCATGAAAGCATCAAATGGTTTACACAACAAATAGATTTAAAGGGTCGAAAAGCCAAGTGGGCCGAGATCCTTCAGGAATATGACGCCAAGTTAAGGTATCGCAAAGTCCGATACAATATAGTGGCAGACGCTCTCAGTCGAATGCCAGAGATCAATTCGCTCTTGTTCACGGAACTTCATAGTGAATTTTTGGAATCTCTCAAGGGCAAATATGAGCAACATGAAACATATTCCAAAGTGTGGAGCCATGTTCAAAAGAGGGATCCTTCTCACTCCAATGCGGGTAGTGCACAGTTAACCTCCACACCTAGTTCTCCTTTATCAACTGATGAACTACAACGATGGAAGCATTTTACCATCGATAATGGGTACCTACTCCACAAGGGGAGAGTTTGTGTACCGACGGACACAGACATTCGGCACCAAATTCTTTATGAATGTCATGATAGTCCAAGTTCAGGGCACCCGGGGATTAGAAAAACTTATTCTCTCGTACGACGATAGTTTTACTGGCCATGTCTACATGGCTTTGTTCAAGCTTATGTCTTGCATTGCCAAAAATGTCAAGTTAATAAAGCAGAACGCCTGAAAGCAGGAGGACTCTTACATCCCTTGGAAATTCCAATGGAAAATGGGAAAGTATCTCCATGGATTTCATAGTAGGTTTACCAACCACTATACGAGGTCATGACTCAGTATGGGTGGCCGCAGACAGGTTGACTAAACTATGTAAGTTTATTCCAACCAAATCAACGATTAAGACACCAGAACTAGAAAAATTATTTGTGGACAATCTATACAAATTGTATGGGTTGCCAAGTAATATTGTTAGTGACCGTGACCCAAAGTTTAACAGCCACTTCTGGAGAGCTGTATTTAAACGCTTGGGTACACAACTCAACCTCAGTACAGCTGACCATCCAAAAACAGATGGTGAAATGAAACGGGTTAACCAGGTGCTAGAGGACATGCTAAGAGCATACCTCAACAAAAAACAGAGAGACTGGGAAGAATACTTACCTATTCTCGAGTTTGCCTACAACAATTCTAAGCATGTCACAACAGGATTTAGTCCTTTCATGATCATGTACGGGTTTCAACCTAGGTCACCAGTTACGGTGGGGTTGGCAACCGAAAAACTCCAACAGGTTAAGGATTTCCTCCAAGACCACATGGATATGCTGAAACTTGCTTGTCAGAATGTCCGACTAGCACAGGATCGGTATAATAAATAGGCTGATGAGAAACGTCGTCAAGTTACCTTCGAAGAAGGAGAGGAAGTATTTTTACGTGTGCCATGACATTCAAAAAGTCTGAAAACTGGACCGATACCTAAATTATCTCCCTGATATTGTGGGCCTTTCAAAATACTCAAGCGAGTTGGTGATCATGCCTACAAACTACTACTACCATCACACTCTCGCATTCATCCGGTGTTTCATGTAAGCCGTTTACGCAAGGGATTACATGGGAATGACAACGTCGTCGATCAACAGGTTTTGGTCGACTACATTGAACCTCCTACGTTACCGCATGAACCTGAACGTGTTATGGATTATCATGAGTTACGTACACGCCATCATGTATGACAACAAGCCTTAATCAAGTGGAAAGACCGACCTAAAGAAGGTGCCACTTGGGAAAACATTAGTGGTCTTAAGAAGAAGTTTCCCACTTTTGTTTTTGAGGGCGAAAACTCTTCTTTAAGGGGGGAGTAATGTCAGGACACGGGTCCTGTACCCTAAGAACTAGGCTAGGCAAGGACTACGGCCAAGGGCCGGGCTAGGCAGTGTGGATAGGGGACCCGTCTAGGGAAAGGGGCTAGGAGACCACCTATAAAGGGAGGTTGGGAGGAGGATCCAGTATAGCCTAGTTGCCTAGTTTCTTACATTTAAGCTAGATGTGGAGATTTGGGATGCATTCATCTCTCAATACTTGTTTGAAAGATGTTGAATGTGCATGGGGATCACATGATCCGTTGTTTTTTGAAGCGGTGCATTTTGTAACTTGGGATGGGCGCATGGGCTTGGGCTCATAAACATATCTCACCATTTTGGGAGATCCTACGAAAGCTTCCTCATACGGAGATGTTTCCATCCTTGGAGTACCTCTCGGTCCTTCTCTCATAGATATATATGGTCTTTCCCTTTCATTAGAGTGTGGCATGGATGACCCTATAACGGTTGTATAGCCATCTTTGGAAGGCTCTGGTTCTAGCAAGTGACTCCTTGTCATCCACAGATCTGGAACTTTTGGTTTGCATGATCCTGTCCTAGAAATACTCTCGAGAAGGTGTGGATTCTCATTTACTCAATCCATAAAACTCACCTCCTTTTCCATCGGCTTTTGCGGGCCATTTGATTTAAATACATAACAAAAAATGGTTTTCCATAATAGGAAAAATTTTCCATGTCCTCCATATACACATAAATATACTCATGTTCCTAATATCTACCAAAATAGGTCATTTTCCCACTTCAAATTGGTATACATACATGTACATCTGCTTGACGTCGGTAAGCTCCATAAGACTCACATCCTCCCTAATGTAATAGTTTTCCCCCTCAGTGGTCATTAACTTGTACAATCCCACTCTAGGATCATCTACAAGCACTCTTTCTAGTTCTTTCATGGATAAGAATCTAGCTCTTGGGTCATTCTCTAGTGGTGGTCTCTCAATTCCCTTGTAAACTTTATCTTTGGTTCAAGTCATTCTAATAGCATAAACACGGTCAAGATTATAAGCCCTAAGATAGGAAACCCCTCTCTCATCAGTATATTGATCTTCATAGTCAATAACCTCACTTGCTCTTAAAACTCAGGAATGCCCAAGTCCTCTCAAACATAGCACTTATGATGGATGTCTACATAGATTTTGGCTCCGTTATATGGTAGCTCATTTCCAATGCTTTCTCAACCATAAGAGCAGTGAAGATGGGCTCAAAAAAAGTGTTTAAGAACACTTCTTCTTGCACAAATGCTAAGGGTTTTAGGCTCTCTTGGTTAACATTTTCTTATGTGGATCCCCTACTTGGTCTCTCTACAGTATGACACCTGATTGACACCAAGCTCATGATCTCAAGAACACGAACAATTTAATGACTTCAAACCTGACCTACTACCTTGAGTTCTTTGGATTCTTTGAAACTTCTCTCATACTCCAACTCTTCTTGTGCACCAGTCTTCCTTCATGTACAAGTCTCATTAAAAACTTGAACACAAATGGAGTTAAGACAATCTGGCACTCAATGTGCACACAAATTTAGTCCATTACAAGACTTTACGCACAACTTTAATGATCTCCATACCTATTTATGCTTAGAAGTATCACTTTGGATGGTGAAATCAAACTAGGTCAAAGAAATTTGTTCCTAACACTCCGCAGGAGAAAATTGCAATTTTCTCTTGCCTAAGTTCCCTTGAGGTATTTTTTCAATCTAGCTATCTCAAAGACCTACTACCCAATGCCAACAACTTACTCTTGCAAAAATTCCAAGGTCTTGACTCTTTTGATGGTCTCGTGGGTCTCCTAACCTTCCTTTTGTCTTCTTTTTAGATGAAAATTGATTTAATCTCATGCACATTAGAGTAATTCCAAATTGATTTAATCTCATGCACATTAGAGTAGTTCCAAATTTGATTATATGGGTGTGTTTCTTATCTTGGTACTTCCTCTGGTACAAATATTGGCTCTTCAAACTTGAGACAACTAAGGCTTGATGAGAAAATTGTGCTTTTATCCCTCCCTTTCTGGAAAAATGTCAAATTTCACTTTCAACCCAATAAATGTGACTCCCACATTAAGACAAACTCTCATAAAATTCCTAAGAAATCTCATAAAATTCACTTTTTTCCCTTTTCCACATTAGTCCTACCAATCTTCCATAGTAGAGTGACAAGCTCTACTTGGTGTTTTGGAGACGTCGTCTCCGCAAACTTGATCTAAGCATGCATACTACTTCACATTTGTGCACAATAAATAAAAAGAGAGTCTTATAAGACAAAAACTTTGTTCATTTGCTTACTCTAGGGAAGCATTGTAAGCATCGACAAGGTTTAGGTTATCCTTTAATTGTATGCTTTGCATCCATCATTGGATAGTCTTACAGCCTCTTAATACCTTGTCTTCATGTCAGAGAATGGACTCGGACTGCAGAACCTCTTCTTGGTCGTCCTCGATCTCTGGTGGGTCTTCAATAGTTGGTTCTTGAGGTGGCTCTCCTTTGTAAGGATTTAGTAGGCTTAAATGAAAACCATTGTGTATGAGCCAATGGCTGGGCAACTTGAGTTGATAAGCTATCTCATTGATTGGTCTAAGAATGTAGAAGGGACCATAGTACCTTTTTGCTAACTTTGCATAGTACTTTTGGTGTCCCGTAGGATTCTTGTCCATCGTGTGCCTTAATCAATCCTTGGGATATTTGAGTAAGACCCAATCATTTTCTCTAAAGTCTTGAGCTCTTATGTGCTTATCAGCAGCAGCCTTTTGCCTTTGCTGTGAGATAGAGACAGCATCCTTAATCTTTTGAAAAGATTCTTGTAGGCCTCTGCTATACTCATCTGCAGCAAAGATCTTGCCGTGTACCTTAAGTAGCAAGGGACTTTTTGATCTTCCCTTAATTACCTCAAAAGGTGCTTTTCCCGCGGAAGTATGTACAGTGTTATTGTAGGCATACTCCACTAAGCGTAAGTACTTCTCCCATTGGGACCTTTGATCTACTTCCGTTACATAGGCTTTTAGTAGATCAAGAATTGTTAGGTTAGCTATTTCACTTTGGCCATCCGTTTGCGAGTGATATGCCGAAGAGAAATTTAGCCTTGTCCCTAAATTCTCAAAGAGACCCTTCCAAAAATTACTGGTCATTCTAGGATCTCTATCCGACACTATGGACATTGGCAAGCCATGGTACTTGAAGATTTGTGAAATGAAGAGGGTTGCCATTTGATGGGCTTTGATAGTCTTTTTGACAGGTATAAAATGAGCTTGTTTACTAAACCTGTCTACTATCGTCCATATTCCCGTATTACCATGGATAGACTTATGCAATCCAAAGATAAAATCCATGGATATGCTCTCCCATGGTGAATTAGGGATTGGCAATTGTTGAAGAAATCCAGGTTTCTTCTTTCTATCAAAGTTTGTCTTTTAGCATACCACACATATGAAAACATACTCTTTTATGTTTTCTTTCATGGTAGGCCAATAGAAATATGTTTCAATCCCTTCTAGGGTAGACTAAATCCCTCCATGCCCCACATAAGGAGGATCATGAGATTCATACATTACTTTCTCACATAGTGAGCTAGTAACACCATAGAGAAGATAACCATCTTGTAAAGTAAATGGTTCCTCTTTCTTCCCTAGTGCAAGGGCTAAAATCACATCTCTAAAATCGGGATCAATAGCATACTCATCTATCATAGAGGATAGATCATTGTGAGTTTCTATGGAAGCCGCATTCACTCTCCGCCATCTTGAGAGTGCATCAGCTACTTGATTATGCTTGCCAGTAATGTGAGCAATATGAAAATGGAATTACGAAAGGAAAATTGCCCACCTCATTTGTTTTTCAGAGAGCTTGGTCTACGTCATAAAGTACTTAAGGCTTTGGTGATCCATTCGCAGAATGAAAGGAGTCCCCAATAGATAGTGCTTCCATGAGTCTAAGGCATGTAGAACTGCGAGGAGTTCCTTTTCTTACATGCCTAGAGCTTGTTCAACAGGTTCGACCCTTCGACTTTCATAGGCTATGACATGCCCTACTTGGAGAAAAACGGCTCCAAGGCAATCACCACAAGCATCACATTGGACCTCGAATGGCATTGAGAGATCCGGCAGTGTAAGCACAGGTTGAAAGGCAAGCTTTTCAAAAGCATTGTTCTCCTTGGCAGACCATGTATACCTAATGTTTTTTTTTGTTAGGTCATATAATGGTCCCACGATTTGTAATAACTTTTCTATGAAGCGTCTATAGTATGCACACATACCTATAAAGCTTCTTAGTTCATGAAGATTCCTTGGTTTAGGCCATCCTTTTATTACCTCTAACTTTGATGGATGCCATCTTGAGAGATAATGTGACCTAAATACTAAATATCTTGCAAGAAAAATTCACTTTTCTTTTAATTAACATAAATCTTAAGACTTGAAATATTAACTGGCGGTATTGCTTGTGTTCGTCAAGTGAATTGGAGTAGATGATAATATCATCAAAGAACACTCCAGTAAACGTTCGGTGAGGATTGAATAGCTTTTCCATCAATCGATTGAATGTGGCTAGTGCATTGATCAAGCCAAAAGGGATGACAATGTACTCGTAAAGACCAAACGTAGTGTGAAATGCGGTCTTTACAATGTCTTGATCAACTATCCTTATTTGATGGTACCCACTTTTTAGGTCAATCCTTGTAGGTTATCAAATAGGTCTTCTACCCGTGGAACGGGAAACCTATTTTTGATAGTGATCCTATTTAGTGCTCTATAGTCAACACACATAACAATATGTGTCGTCTTTCTTTTACACTAATAACACAGGTGAGCAAAATGGAGATGAGCTAGGCCTAGCCATGCCCTTCTCAACTCACTCATGCACTTGCCGCATAATCTCCTCTTGTTGAGCTTTAGAAACTCTATAAGGAGGTTTATTAGGTGGTGAACTTCCTGAAAGAAGTTCAATTGCATGGTCATCATTGCCTCATTTAGAAGGTAGTTCAGAAGGGATGTCGTCAATAAAGACATCTTGAAACCCCTTGAGAAAATTGGATAACGTTAATTCCTTGTGATCGTTTATATTTTCTTTTGCTAAAGCATTAGGTTCATTTTGAGAATCTTTAACAAAAATCATGTACACGGAAATAGAGCTCTTTATTGACTTATTGAAAGCTTGCATATGTACAATGGGTATGGTGTTACCCATTTCCTTAGCATCTATGTACATATCTTTTTCCTTGTACTTAAAGTACATTCTCCTTTTAGGGAATTTAACATTGGCAACCATACAATCAAACCATGGTGCCCCTAGGATTACATCCTCATGCTTGAGAGTAGAGATAAAGAAGTCCTCTTTGTCCACATATCTTTGAACACGGAGCCTCAATTTACCATTTAAGGGAGTGACTGACGCTTCTTGCCCCTTGAAAGCAACATCTGTGGGTAGGACATCTCCCATGTCACAGGCTGGGATGCCTAGCTTGGTGGCCATCTCTGGGGATATGAAATTGTGAGTAGAACCAGGGTCAAAGAGAATAAAAGCATCATGTGCTCTTACCTTTCCCTAAGCATGGCATAGAAGAGATCCTTTGTGGTGAGCTTCCTCTTCTTGGATTTTGACCAAGGTACCTCTAGGAGGCTCATGGCGGGTGTTCTTTTAGGGACAAGCGCGGTACGCATGCCCTTGCTCGCCGTACTGGAAACATCAGTTATCCTTGCGATAACGCTCAAGATCTTCAGGAGAGAGTTTGTTTTTGCCTTTGTAAACTCCCTTCTCCTTAGCTTTGTTGGAATTTCCCTTAGGAGACTTTTGGACATTGTCCTTCCCCTTAGAGTCATTGGACCCCTTTTTTTCTGTGGGCTTAGAATTTCTTTTAGCCCCTGTTTGGAAATTGATTCGAGAAGCCACCATAGTACGGTGTATAACCGCGGATATGGTGCGTGGCCTTTGGGAGTTGACATACTCCGTCATTTCTTCAGTTAAGCCCGCACAAAATTGTTGCTTTTGCTCTCCAAAATCCATCTTTTTGAAGACAGTGGCTTTCATATGTAGGTCCCAAAACTTGTCTACATATTTGTGAATGGATTCGTAGGGAGAGAGCTTCAAGATTTGCCATTCGGTGAGTACTTTGTCTTTGGCATCGATGGCCAAAAACTACTTCATAATGGAAGCTCTTAAAGCTTTCCATGCTTGTGGAGCTTCACCGTTTTCCCATAGGCTAAACAACCATTGCCTGGCAGACTTTTGAAAGTGCATAGCTACATGGTGTAGCCTTGAGGACTCCGTGAATCCCTCATCTACAAACGCCGCATTGAATTGTTGCATAAAGGCCAAGACTTTGTCCATAGCACCAAAGGTGCCATCATAGGTAAGGAAAGAGATGCTCTTTCCGCCCTCTTTGAACTTCTTGAGCTTCGACGGCCTCTTCCATGGGGCATAGGATTTCCTATGGCCTCTTCTTTTTTATGGTTCAAAAGTTGCACCATAGATTTCTTCAAAAGATGAAGAATTTGAGGAAGATGGAGAAGAGGGTGACCTATTTCTTGCCTTTTTCTTGCCTTGGTTCTCTTTGTCCGCACCGTCACTTTCTTCATAAGAGGAAGAGTATGAAGAAGATGGAGAAGAGGGTGACCTATTTCTCGCCTTTTTCTTCTCTTGGTTTTTGCCATCCCTCTTTGAAATATGGTGTGGAGAAGTGTGTGATGGTCTTCTCCGTTTAGGAGGTGATGGAGAGCATTTAGCCCGCCGTCTTCATGGAGCCATCTCCGTCGAGGTGGCAAGAGACTCACTTCTTTCTCATTCCTTCGGTGGGGGCTCTTGAGTTTTCCTTTGAGAAGGAGATGCATCCTCAAGGAGAAAACTTTTGAGCCCTTCATACGGCTTCTTCTCCAATTGGAGAGAGGCCTTTTTTGGAAGTCTCACAAGGAGGCTTCCTAGGTACTCTCTCGGTACTCTCTCATCACGGTGGGGAGCTTGGAGAATCCCATGACCATTAAGTTGCCGTTGCACTTCACTTTGGAGGGATGGATTGCCCATGGCTTGTTGAAGCTTAGAAACAAGGTAGTTAACAAGCATACGGGCATCATTAGTAGATTGCTCATTAGAAAAATCAAAGCTATCAACATTAATTTCACTCTCTTTACTATTGTCATCCATTCTAACACCTTTTAGGTGAACCCCTTTTTAGGTGTACTTTGGCACTTCACTCTCTTTATTTTTGTCATCCATTCTAACAGCTTTTAGGTGAACCCCTTTTTAGGTGTACTTTGGCACTCAAGCTACTGTAAGCGTGGCTTGGGTACCATTAATTGCAAGGAATAGAAGAGAGGGTCGTTCAACACCAAAACAGCACTGGCTCCTGTCAAGCTTCTAATAGCTCAATAGTGGTTAAGCCGTAGGCAAGCCCCGTAGGACTCCACTACTAAGACCATATCTCTCAATGGTGATGCCCTGTTATTTGCACAAAGGCAGGCGCACTGCAAGGCTAAAAAATCCCTATTCTACTAGCTCAATTGCAATTATTAATACCAACCATTTATAGCTAGCTTGAGGACCTCCCTTCTTGAGAAAGAAAAGAGAAACCTTGTGCTCTGATACCAATGTAACATTCAATGGCCTAGTAACTTGTGTGTAGCGGAAAATAGCATGAACATAGGGACCATTTTGTTAGAATAGGTTCCTAATAAGCATAACAAGAGTGCTTGGGTGGAGAGAGCAACAAAATGCATAACACCTAGTTAGATAGCATGAGCAATACTTCAAAAGAGAGAGAATTTCAGCTATTGACAACAGTTCAGGATCGGATTTACATGGTGCCGGTCCCCCCTCCAAAAGGCTTTGTATTATAGGTTTCTCTCATCAAGAGAGACAGTTTTACAATACAATTCTTTGTGTTCCTTCAATACTAGCTAGTGCAATGAAGGTGGAGGCTTCAAGCACTAAGCAAAACACTTATAAAACACAACATCAATTTCCTCACGGTCTCAGACCCAAGACCTCACACACCTTCGAAGATGGTTAGAGCTAGCGGGGTATGAGAGTAGATTGAGAGGAAGGAGTAGTCTTACAAGAAATATGTACATCTCCTCACATAATCACTCATATTAGCATAGCATAGCTTAGTAATTATCATGGCAGAGGAGATGAGCATGCAATGAAGCTTGGCTCTTGGTTGGATTTGCATCACAAATCCAAGAGTTGTTGTTGTAGGCCTCCCTTATCACAAGCTTGGAGTAGGTGATAAGCTTTCCATTAAAGCTTGAGAAGGAGAGACAGAGTCTTCTTGCTCCACCATGATATTGTGTGAGGGTGTGTGTGATAATGAGTTGAAAAATTCAGCCCCCTCTCTCTCTTGGTTGACCCCTCATGGAATTTACTCATGTTGGCACCTCATTAGACCCCTCCAGGCTTAGCCGATGAAAATTGAGAGGCATAAGTGATAGCCTTCTGACATGTGTCCCCTTTCCCCTTTTGTGAGAGATTTTGTTAATTAATTAATAGATCTAAACTCTCATTGGACTCCTTTGTCTCTTGGCCAATAGGAATCAGGCAAGCCATTGGGCTGTTGAATGCTCATTGGACCCCTTGGGTGACTGTCCAATAGTCTTCTAGAGAGATTAATTCTTATTGGTTCTTTTATTAAGTGTTTTTAAATTACTCAAACTAGATTTACTCTAGCCTAATTCTCATTGGTCCACCTCCATGGCCATCCAATAGGATTTGAGTACACCTTGTGGGCATCTGGGCTAGGGAGCTGACATGTGTCCCTCATTCCCTTTGTGTAAAGGGAGCTTGTGAGTGTGTGTGTGTGTGTGTGTGTGTGTGTGTGTGTGTGTTTGTGTCTCTGTGTTTCTCTCTCATCCCCTATTTCCAGGGCTCACCCCCTTCTTTGTAGGATTTGTGAAGACTTTTTTGGTACACACACAAAGCATCCAATTTCGCTAGTGATGACTTTTGGACACAACCTTTGAATTTTGGAACCTTAGCATTTTGGAAGTCTTAATGGGCTGAACCTTAGGGTCTTTAAAGCTCATTGTTGCACATTGCTCTTTTTCAGATGGCCTCCCCTTTGGATCCCTATTTTCTCTCCTTTAGATCCCTACTATGGCCGGTCAGTTATTATGAAGAAGGGTCAAATTTTGGCCTATACTCACCTATATTGCCCCAATCTCTTTTGGACTTGATGAATGGCCCTCTTAAGTCAAGGGGATTGCTTGACCTCAATCCTTGCAGACTTTTCAACTCCAAGTTTGAATTGAGAGGGAAAATCGCATTATTTCCTAAGAAATCTCCCAGAATGCACTTTTTCCCCTTTTCCATTTTTGCCCCTTTTCCCAAGTTCAAGGTCTCTGAAACCCTCTTTTATATTATCAACATGTATCTTGTTTTGGCCTTGTAGGAAAGTTGGTCTTTTAGCTTCACCTGTAGGAAAAACTTGCAATTTTCTCTCACAAATATTGATTAAGGGCTTTTTGAGAATTTTGGTTATGGCTGAGCATTCACACACCCCTGTTCATACAAATCATGCACATAATGTCCTATTTTCTTGGGTCCACTATCCCTCTTTGATCTTACATTGCTTCTATAAAAGATCCTTTCAATGACATGTAGATCCAACTAGATGTTGAGAGAACTTTTCAAACTTGTCTACTTACCCTACTCCTTAAAAAAAGGAAATCAACTAAAAATAGGTTCAAGATGCTTGACAAATAACTCCCTAACTAAACTTTTTCAAAAATTCCATTTTCTTGCATTTTTCTCACCTAATGCAAGATTTACCACTCCATCTATCAATGAAGTCTTGCACTAGGCTCCAAACCTATCTAAAACACTTGTCTTGAATGTCTAACACTTCTACAACAAGATTATCAGCACAATCACACAAAACAAAGACCATGGGAACCATAGACTGCTTTCCTAACCTATTTGACCTAAATTTTTACTTAAGGCAACCCTGACAGACTTGACTGTGTTCACTCTAGTCTAGATTCTCATTCCTCGACAACAGCACCAATGTATGAGGACCCAACAAGGTCAACACCTATCACATTTATGGAAGAGACAGAACTAAGACAAAATCTGAGTCTTGGGGATCAAGTGACACGACTAGGGCATGGAGGCATGCCAAGACGTTTTCAATCTCTTGTTTGAACATAATAAACTCCACTTTGACATTCGATGTGCATTCTATCTACCGGAATCTCTGATTCTATCCTTTTTTCAACTCTAATTCGCTCCAAACTTAATAAGAAACTCCTAGGACTATATAGGATAAAACTAATTTTTCAAAATTTCTTTTGATAGAGGGAGAAAAATATGGTTTTCTCTTGGTATCCAGATGCATTTTGACTTTTGAGAGTGCCTACTAGGTTCTCCTAAGTGCCCAGAATCTATTGCAACTGATAGAATCTCAAAACAACACTTAGATAGAGAGAAATGTCACCTAGAACTTCATAGAAGTTGATACTAGATTTTGCCATGATACTTGCATTGTAGGTAATCGCTCATTGTGCTTGATGAGACAAACACAAAGGTGCCCTCAAAATTTTGATGTGACAATCATGCAGTGCAGTACAAATCACAATAGAGAGAACAAGACCATAATGTACACAGAAAACCTTATTCACTCATTCATTCATAATAACGACTTTACAAAAAACCTTATAATATTGCCTTTTATATACCCTGGCTTTGGATTTTATGGTATAAAAGCTAGATTTGCTGCAATATCATCAAAATTTATATTTTTGCCTTCAAAAATACATACGGGTGGCAGATACAGGTTTTGGAAGAGATTTTCCATCAATTGGAATTAAAATTGCAATTACAAGAGTGATGAAATAATTTGTGAAATAAACTAGAATCCCTGTGGGAATCTTCCAACAGCTAAACAAAACTCCATGATCTCCTAGATCATGTTCCACACCCTGTGACTAATAACATGTGTTAAAGAAAACCCTACCATATAGGCCTAGAACTGTTTCAATAGGTAGTGAACCCTTGAGTTTATCATAATGAAGAATTAAGAGAGAAAGTGTTAGGTTTCCAAAATTGTTCCTTATACACTACTTTTTCAAAGTTCTCTTCTCCTACATGACCTTGTCATGTGTATGACAAGAAAAGTGGATGAAAGCATTTCAACATATGCATCCCACTTGAAAAACTTGATCAAATTATTTTCAAAAATTAAACTAACTCAAATTGCATGGTTATTTTAAGGTGGAAAATATCTTATACTTATCCGAAGGTTAAGTGGAATTTTCAAATGTGAAAGATCCATCACCAAAAGTCCCTTGACCTGTTAAATATGAAAGTAGAGATTAGTGAAAATAAATAAATATTGAATTGATAACCCTGGGTGTTGCCTTGGCCATCTGAACCCCTAGATTATATTATGTAAATCCAAACCCCTTGGTTAGATTTTGGAAAGAAACTACTTAAACTTTTAGTCATATGTGGCCAACATAGTCTGTCATATCACCAACAGTTTTTGTAAGTAACTTGCAGGTAAGGTGAACTTATCTACTATTCCTTGGTAGAGTGAGAGCCTTTTTTCCTTGAAAGTAAAAATGGAAAGAGGCTAATTAGTGACCCTCAACAATTATGGATTGATTTATCATTAGCTAGGTCATACCCCTCAAAACACCATTTCAATAGACAAAATCAATGCTATAAACTAAGCATCTTATTAACAACTAGATCTTGAAACAATTATATCCCCCCATGAAAAGAAGATAAAGATTCACAACACCAACAAGAAGGTAGTCATACTAGATTTTTGTGGGTTTTATTTTTTAAATGAGAGATTACCTATCTTGAGGCTCTCTTAGTAGATGCAAGACATCCCATGAACTACTTACTTTATAGCGAGGCCATGCCTACCTATTACAAATCAAAATCATCATGTGTAATGCATGCACCTTGTGCATATAGTAGATGATACAAAGTTCCTATCAGTGCAATCATATGCAAAGAATAGAACTAAATATACCATCCTCGATTATTATTGAATAAACAGGTATCACTATGGGTAACTGCTTGTCTTAAAGAATTATGTGAGTGCAATGCAAGTGGAGAGCACATCAAGTTGAATCCATCGTGGTTGGTAGGCGGATAATATAGTCTTTGACAGAGTAGCTGTTGTTATAGTGGAAGTGTAAACAATGATGGGGTGGAGTTTATTCCACCGTACTCGCACGCCATGTATAAAATTGAGAAAGATAAAGCAAGAAACCCTTTGCTAAAATGACAATCTCAATAGTTTGAGCTGATATCATAAGTGTCTTGCCCAATCTGTATTGGCATGGATGCATCACAATGTGATGATGCCAAATGCAAAATGTGAGTTGATATCCACACATTGCCAATGGAAAAAACTTGCCTACCATTACCCTTGATCCTAAGACAATGAGCAGTACTTCAGCATGGGGTAGAAGCTTTGCTTTGAGTACGGACTTCAAAGCACTTTCCTTTGTAATTAGAAGATCTATTCCAATTTAAACATAGAAAAAATCAAGAAGAAATTGAAATTTTTAACCTTATCACCCACTTGTGTCCAGATGTCTGTAGAGTCTAATTTTGCAATTTTATCTAAATTTGACTCACAGCCATGGATTTTGGTATATGTAGCCTTGTCATATGCATTGTGTAAGCCACAAGCTTGTTCTATACTGACACCCATCAAAGACCATTCAAATACAGTATGTTGGTAGCATACTCAAAACTTTGAAAGCTAGTATGCAATATGCCTAAAATTGAAGCCTTACTTCACATAAGTACATCAAAAGGATAAACCATGATGGAACTTCTATACTAACAACAAGTAGTAAAGGCTCATGTCAATGTATAGATGTCATGGCAACGACATTGTTGATCATTTACACATAATTGAAACCTATCCAATTATATGTCATGTTGAGAATCATAAAGTACCTTAGATCACCAACAATGAAATGAGATAGCTCAAGAAACTTAGCTATCAAACTTCACTATAACAACAAAAATTTTCTTGACCAAACCGACTTTTGCTTGCCAAACAATCTTTTTAGAAAAAAATTCAAGATTTAATAAGTTCAAATTTTAAACTTTAAATTTAACTTGCTTGTTGCTGATTACTTGAATTACCTCCCTTGTCATCAAAATGTGTAGCGCCCCATGGAGTGACTTTCCTATGTAGGATGCTTCACATGTATAGAAGCCTTGCTTCACCATGTGCAATTGTGTCGTAACGGGCTCAATGAGTTCCAAGTCCTGTGTGCACTAACTTTATGTATGGTCTTACCAAACCCATGTTTCTACTTGGGCATGCTTGAAATTATTGCTTCAAATCACCTTCTCAAAATCCCTCTTATCACCTTTGAAAGACCTCTTATTGAGGTTGCTTCCTAAACAAGCCTTGCTTAATTGTGGCCTTCAAAGCAATGTTTTTATTGTTGGGCTATTAAGTCCTCTGCCAACTTATCCAATGATAAACTGAATATTGCTTGGAGAACCTTGACCCTTGGCCCCTCTTGCAAGATCTCTAAAGGGAGAAATTTACCCTTGAGTTTGACAACAGAAGATAGTGAATTGTTCGTGCAAAGTCTTTGCTTGATTGTAGACTAAAGCACAATGCTCAAGGTGAAGATAGTTTTCGGAAACCTCTTCATAACTTCTTGTAAAATAAGCTCATTGACATAGTAAGAGAAACCATGTCAAGCATGAAATTGCAATCCTAGATAAGGGTATGGCTTGTGTGACCATAAGTTTTGCCACCATCAGCCACCTCGTTTCTCTTATGTGAAATTGGACTTGAGTTGGATTTTTGTCGTGCTTCCTTTTTCGTAGTTGGCCGGCATGTGTTGCCATGCTACTTTGACAGGAAAAAACTATTTCTTACTTTGGGGTTGACTTCACGATCATCAACCTGCACTAAATCATCTAAAGTAATGCACCCCAGTTAGTGAGGCTCCATGTTTGTGAGGTATTCCATTGAATTTTTTGCATGAAATTGCATGATCTTTGCATGTGGGTTCTCATGGTGTTCCGAAGCTGCATCACACTCCTTGGCTTGCATGCATGAAAAATATGTTTCGGGATTGGTTCTTAATAGGGGAGGGTGCCCAATCCCTTTAATTAAAAATAAACACATGATAATACAATTCCACCATTGCATTGTGAGGTAGCTTGACAAAGCAACAGAGAGAAATATTAATGGAGCCCTTCATGCGCTCCTTTGCCCTTACTACCGTGACAAGATCTAATCGCCCTCCCCTCGTGACCTCAATGAGCCCACCCATGTCAAAACTCAACTAGGTCCTGTTGAATCTTCCTCGGTGCAAGCGAGTGTTCCCACAATCTCTTTGACCCACCTCAACTCTACAAGGGTAGTTTTCCATGACCTCCCTTGACTCGTCATTGCACACACACACACACACACACACACACACACACACACACACACACACACAGAGAGAGAGAGAGAGAGAGAGAGAGATCATGAAAAATCCACAATCTCTTTCATACTCCCTTCTTGCCTATGAGCTTGGATGACACATGCTCTTCTCTACCCAACTATAGGCCCTTGGCATGTGTTATATATGGTCTCTCTTTGCCGGATAAGTGTCATGGCCCTTGGCCTAGCCATTCCTACTTAGGCCTGATAGATAAGTGTAACACATCTCCAACACTCTCTACCTATGCACCGGGATCACCCAAGGTAGGGAGGTCTGATAAAATATACATTTGGAATGTGGAACCAAATCTAGGAGAACTGAAAAGACCCCGTTGAAAGAATGCATAGGTGTGTCTTGAATGGCATAGTCTCCATGGATCAATCTATAAGACAAAACATAGGAATAATTTTTGGATGCACCAGGAAGAGCACTATCACACCACAAATCCAAGAGAACAAGTAGCCACAAAAGTGGCTCAAGTAAGCATCCATCATGATACTAATTGTAGTGTGGTCTAAAGCACACCAACCAAGAGCCACAAGAGATGACCAAGGAAACCAAGGACTAGAAGACATCAAGCATGGTACTCCATTTAATGGAACATTGATAGTCAATTGAAGATAATAACCTGCAAGACTTTTCTAAAAGTAAGTATCCTCAAAACAATGCTCTTAGGTAGCAATTGTCTCAACCCCATGTTGGAATAGAGAAACCATTACTAGTGGAAGCTCTAGAGCTCATGCTGGGAGCCCCACTCTAAAGGTATGAAGCCACCCTTTCCACTCCATGTTGGGGAAAAAGAATAAGTGCCACAAGAAAGAAATATGAGATAACCTAGAGTAACTTCCTTTGTAGCTAAAAAGAAAAACCTAATTCTAATCAAACTCAAGACTCAAAAGGAGCATACCATCCGTAAACATGAACTTTTAAGAATTTGAAGACCTGAAATGTCATCACTTGAGGATCATATTTTCCAAATAAGTTGTCATGATCTTGCAAGACCTAGCTATTCAAGAAAAATTACCTGAGATAAAACCATATTTTTGCAACTCATTAGCATCTGTCAAGATCTAGGGAAAATCCCAATACAATATGTCAAACTCCATACAGACTCAAAAGAGCACATATACTCCCACTCTTGTAACTTGCTTCTTCCAAATCTCCATATAAAATTTTCCTTTCCAATTGTGCTAAAGAGTATACACCCACTCAATTGTGCAATCAATATACAATACACAACATAGCACCAATACTCGAGGTGCAAGTGAAGGAACCACCTCAGGAACTATTACATGGAACTAGATGTGCCCAACAACTATCACCCATTAGGAAGAGGATGGGGTCTAGGAGGGCCTCTTTATTTTCCATGAGATTATGTAGGTGATTATAATTTTGACAAATAGATTCACTCCATTTGTGCAAGAATGGTGGGTGTGTAGAGGTGTAAGAGTGTTCAAAGGATGCACTTTTCTTCCCCCAATAGGGGGTGGACAACTTTATGATTTTTGGCCTTCCATACCTCTTACATATGATTTCCAATTTGAACAGAGATTATAGATCTATAATCTACACGTCGGACTCTTTCCGTAGATATGTTACATGATATGCTTATGCCCGCTAGATTTTGAATTTCATTTTGAGGGGAGAATTTAAATTCAAATAAACTAACCGTTCTGCCTGTTTGAATTCAAAAGCTTTCGTTTGATTTCTTTCTTAATACTAGAGGTTTGACTCCCTTAAACTTCCAAGTAAAGAGGCTCTCATAGACCCCATTCTCCTCATTATGTGCAAAAATATCATCCAAAGGATCTCAATAAACCTAATAGGGGACATCAAGGAATACAACCAATTAGAGATGAAAACAAGTCCCTCAATGGCTATTGTGCCAAGCTCACAAAAGGCCATAGGAAGTGACCAAATTTGTAAGGCCACACTGTTAGGTAAAGGCGGTGTGCCTCACCGTGCTTTTCTGTGTTTTCTAGCTAGTGTCCAGCCACCCACGTTTATCTCCTTATTCTTTATACATACAAAGAATAAGGAGCTCTCACTCATTCTCACATTGTGCTCATACAGTGATATTTGGGAGCTCCACCCACATCCTGTGTACTCTCTCTCTCTCCCCTTCTCACTATTCGTACATGCACCACATTTGTGCACTCACATTGGTATCAGAGCATTGGCGACACACGTGCGATGGCTTCCCGGTGAGACGGAAGCGACAGTTCTCGGCTATGGCGGCTTGAGCTCGGCGGAGGTGGATACGTCTCGACGATGTCAGATCTCAGCTTAGGCATGTTTATTCAGCTTGTGTAGAGCTTGTGTAGCAAGCCATTGCTGAATTTTTGCAGAGAAAGAGAGAGAACAAGAAGTGTTGTAGCTCGTTTTTGCAGTTTTTGGCTCTCGAAACAGTGTTTTTTGCATATCTCCGTCACACGGAGTCGGATGGATATGATCCAAGAGTCTAGTTGGGGTTTTGGCACATTCTAGACGTGATGGTGGTATCCATTTTTTGAAAGTCTGCTCTGAATTATAGCAAGTGTAACAGAATCAAGTTTATGCTACGTTTTTGGGCCAAAACGAAGGTTTTTGGCATATCTCTCACAACCGGACTTGGATACATCTGATCTAGGAGTCTACCCTGAGGTTTTGGACGTTTCAGACGCATTGGTTAGATCAAAATTTTACAATTTTGAGTTTGTGCTGATTTTTTGCAGCAACCTGTCAACAATTTCGACATATCGAGGTTTTGCAATTTGATTCCTACAGTGTAGAGAGTGATGCAGTTTGCATCTTTGGCTATGTATGGCACACTATGGTGATATTTGAGAGAGAATTCACCTTGTTTTTGCATATGCAAGTGATACTTTGGGATGTGACTTTTGGATTGTTACACATCCGGATGCGGTTCATGCGCATTGTTTCACTGTGTGGAGCATTTCAGAGAGCTTTTTTTGTACAGTTTCATGCTATGTATGCATTATGCGGATATAGTTTGAGCTAGCCATAGCTTGTAGGTAGTAGGTTAACAGGTTTGTAGTGTTTTTGGATAGGTACACATCCATAGAGCTACTCGTTCAGGAGTGAGTTAGTTTGCCAGACTTTTGGTGTTGCATGTAGACCATTTATGGAGTTTGCTACTGAGACAATGTCTATTTTCATGCATATTTGGTGAGATTCTTTTTGAGTTTTTACTCAGTTTCCATGAAAAACTCTGTCAACAAGATTCTATTTGGTGTTCTTGTATCCACTCTCGCAAGAGTGAGGAGTTGTGTATCCTTCTTTGCTTGAGACAGTGGTTTGCTCTCGGGTGGGTGAGTCTTGTGATCTCAAGCATTGTTTGCCATAGTTTTGGCATGGATATGGAGACACTTTAGGTTAGAGGTGCTTCTCGCTCACAATCGTGACTGAAATGTTGGCAATGCGGCCACAATGGGCATATTAGGCGTCATTGCTTCAGGCGTATGAGGTAGCGGAAGAGGAAGATGAATGGTGAGACTATGAGGATAGATGCTAGAGAGTATGCATGTGACGGGCATGTCACATTTAAGTCTAGCTTTCCTTCAGACTACTTTGTGTCTTGGGATAGCACATTGTCTACACGTTTTCTACTAGACAAGCATGTAGTTTTTCACGTGACGCCACATCATGATTTGTTTTTCTCTTTCTCTAGTGGGTGACTTGGTTGTGTGCAGTTTGTTGATGGTTCAGTATATGACATAGAGGGTGTTGGAGATGTATGCATGTCTTTACCTAGTGGTTCATTTCTTATGCTACGAGATCTATGTTATGTACCAGGACTCAGTCAGAGTCTCATTTCAGTGCGTCAGTTGTTGCAGAGTAGTGGACATTGTGTACTGCTTAGAGAGCAGTCATTTCAGATGCATAGGGGATCACTGGTGATAGCCAGAGGTGCTAGGATTGATCTGGTATACCCTTTGCATATTTTTGACACACGAGGCGGTGTAATCACTGTGTATTTGCATCCATGTTTGGAACAAGAGACGAGGCGTTTCTCTTTTGCAGATGTGTTGCATGGAGAGTAGGTTGTGCATTTGTCTTGTGGTGACGTTCATACAGATAGCGGTATCTATGGGGATGCACAGCTTTTTCACTAATGAGTTGAGGTGACATCAGTTGATCAGAGACCAATGCATTGTCCTATGATGTGTCTGATACGTTTGAGAGCGACATTGTCCTTCAAAATCTCTCTCTCTCTCTCTCTCTCTCTCTCTCTCTCTCTCTCAAATGTCTTTTTTCTTTCTACCTCAATGATCTCTCTTCCCTAGAGTTGAATTTGTAAATGTATGTGGAATTACAGGTTTATCTAGTGTCAGAGGATCTATTTAGAGTCAAAAGCTAGAGTAGAGTTGATTGGAGGCCATTCTACATCTTCATAGCATCTTTTGTTGCCTATCCTGACATGGTATTAGAGTCTTGATGTCATAGACACCTTAGATGCTTGGTAATGGCTAATCAAGTGTCATATGGGACTTGATTGAGAGAGAAGAATCTTAATGTTTATTCCTAGTTTTCTCTAATTTGGGGCTGATTTGGGTATCATGTGGAGGCTCTAGACCCTTGAATATGACTTCCTCATATTTTACACCCTTGCTTACCTCGACCTCTCACTCAGGGGAACCCCATGGAGGATTCACAATGTAGAGTATTTTTGGATTGCTTCGAGTTTCCCATATGGAATTGTGTTTTCATGCCTTCCCACAAGGGGAGATAGCATGTGGCTTTTGGATCCAAGGAGGGAGCCATTTCTTTTCCAGCCTTCTTCTTCAAAGAGAAGTGTTTGGATATTAGTGGGATCTTCTTCAACACTTTTAGAGTAGGCTTTTTTGGATGTGTTTTCTTTGACGAGATGGATTGGTTGCTTTGTTGTGCCTTTTGCAATTACGCATTCAATTTTTTAGAGTTTTTGACAAAGTTATCTATCAAACAAATTTGTTAAGGCTGATATGGAATTTTGGCCTTCTCTTGCACATGCAAATGTGGAGTTTTGGCCTATCTTCAAAGAGGGGTAGCAAGTTGATGAGTCAATTGCACCTTTGTACCAGGTCGTGGATTATGGATGATAGGGGGGATTTCTTTCCCCTTCAAGTAGAGGATGTTCTATGATTTTGTATTTTTCATTTGAGATGGAATTTTTAGTTCTGGCTTAAGTGGATTCTTGTTCATTTGGTATGCATAAGACCAAGTACATGTTTTGGTGCATGTGTTGGAGTTGGCTTTGATAGGTAGAGGGGGATTCTTCTATCTCTAGTACCACTTCTTGTATGATTATTTGACTTTAGAGGATGAGGGTTAAAGGCCAAGTATGTAGTGTCAAGTACTTAGCCAACTATGAAATTAGTTTGAGGAGTCTTTGCTGGAGTGTGTAATTCTCTCACCTCCATGTTCTCTCTTCATCGATGGTAGTGTGTGTGAGTGCGCGACTGCAGTGCATGTGCAGAGAGTGAGAAGGGGAGAGAGAGACAGGGTACAGAGGATGGGGGTGGAGATCCGAAATCTTGCTGTATGAGCACAATGTGAGAATGAGTGAGAGCTCCTTATTCTTTGTATGTACAAAGAATAAGACATACAAAGAATAAGGAGATAAATATGGGCAGCTGGACACTGGCCGGTGAACACAGCAAAGCACGGTGAGGCACACCGTCTTTACCTAACATTCTCTGACTAAAGGCTGTGTGCCGATAAGTGGCAAGAATACTAGCCTACAACTAGTATATACAAGAGGTAAGAGAAGACGTCTCTCAACCTATGCCCACTAGATCACTCTGTAAACTCTCTAGTGTAGATGCAATATGCATACCACAAGGGCTAGAGCTACAATGACACTCCTGATGCAGGTATCAAGTGACGACCTGCATGGCTCCACAGTGCACAATGCCAGTGTCAGTCATCGCACAACTAACAACTCCCACTGCAAATGCACCAGCGGCATAAGCAAGATCAAGTCTCGAGACCAAAAGGTCAGACATGAGAGACCCAAAAGCCGATGAAACATGCACTATGTGTGTCAAACTATCCTTGTTAGCAACCTCAATGACATATGCATTTTCATCAGGAACCACCTAATTATGCATCACCATGTCAGCATCGTCTGGCAAAGAGAGATGGATGCAAAAGGCGCTCCATGTTGATAACAAACTATGTATGTAAGTGACCAAGGTGGGTCTAGCATAGATCAAACATGCTTGATGGATAGACCTTTGGTACACACATTTTTATTGCCATCTGCTCTTGCATACAAGACTTCTAACTCAACCTTCACATGGGTACCAACTTTGACAGGTTGTATGAGCATAGATTTGTTGCATCTCCTCATAGCAAGAGAGTTTATCTCTATCTCAAATGAGAAAATCTATTGCTGCATGATCATAAAGCCTATGTAAAGCTTCCTCGAGGAGGGAACGGCACTATAAGATGATATCCCAACACAACATCTCTTAAATGTGGGAAAAAAGGCCCCATCTATAGATCCTAGGTGTGTTGATACTATACTATAGTTGTAATAGGACTTTTATCTCCCATCATAACCTTTGGGTTATTGACATGGCTTGTGGCAGCATAAGGCCCTTACATCCATGGTCGTGAAGGATAAGTGCCTCCTTCGCTTCTATTTCTTGTATCCTTTCTTCTCTGAATTGGAGTAAGGTGTTGTTACTAGAGCCCAAGAACAAAGAAAGGCCTATGTATCAGAATGCCTCAGCCCTGGGTTGGGGACCTTATAGTTGGTATCATAACCCTAAGTTAAATATAGGATTCTTTCCCTTCTATACTATCCTTTGACTTGAATAAATAAGTTCATAAATTGATATTGACACTACTATTTTGTTGCACCAATTCATGGATTCCAAAAAAAATCCAATAATCTTACGAGAAATGTACCGCACTACTTGCCTATCAATCAACTCCCACTTTTGGTAGAGCGTGTTTGGCATTCTTGAGAAGATCTTTGCACACCATCTTGTTATCCCACCCAACACTGAAAGTATCTTGGTTCACATATATTGTTTTGTCATATAATCACATCATGGTGAACATTTGGAAATTAACCTTCATTGAATCAATTGCGCTAAAGAGTTAAAGCTAGTATGATACTTCCAATTTATTGGAGCCCATTCCTCCAAATTTCTTTTTTCAATTTTTGTTTTTAATCCCTTCTTGCATATGTAATTTTGTAAGTCTTTGAAATATAGAAAACCCTTCAATTAAACTCATGTCTTACACTAATGACTTTAATAGGTTTCTCATTGAAACAATTGTAAACTGGATTTGGTGATGGTTGCTTGATCCTAAGTGCCTACAGTATGATTAATAGAACATGTTGCATACCCCCTTAGACAATGAGATCCTCTTGGTGTTTCAGTTTGCACTCGGCTTGCAACTAGAAGATGCTAGACTATGCTCTATATTGTGCCATGAATTGGCCCAACTCTTTATCCCCTCTTGCCTAACTAAAGGCCCCCTCTTGTTCTACTCAATATCCCCTCTTGCATTGTCTTTAAAGGCTTGACAAGCAAAATTTGATTCTATCAAGAAGGGTTTTGAAGTCAGATGCAATTTGATAGCTAAGTTTACTGTAGCTATCTCTTTTCAACATAGGCAATCTAAGATACTCTTATGACTCACATAAGACATACAATTTGACAAGGCTGCTTATATGTAAATGATTGACAAGGTTGATCTTATTTTGTCATGACATGTGCATTTGTTAGCTATGAGCACATAAACTCCATTATGTTTTATTCTTACAATGTACTTATGCAAAGAAAGGCTTCAATTATAGTCATATTGCATAGAGGATTCCAAAGTTTGGAATATGCTATTAGCATACAAACTTTTGGGGAATTTGCAGCATGTATGAATGATATTTCATTGCATGTCAATATGAACCAAGCTAAGAGGGCATACATGGTCCAAATGATAGCTCTAAATTTATTAACATCCATCACTAGGCTCTTAGCTTACATGGTCCAAATGATAGCTCTAAATTTTTTAACATCCGTCACTAGGAGCCAAATTCAAGAAAATACAACAAAATCAAACTAAGATTCATTCTCATGTGAGAATTTACTTCTAAATTTAAAGACAACTAACCACAAAAGGGTCAACAAGCTTAGACAATTTCAAGTTCTGCTTCTTTTTCTATTTTTAGATTAGAAAAGATGTGCTTTGCAAAGCAAAGTGCTTTGAAGGCCATGCAAGAATCAAGGCTTAAATTTTTATTCTACCCCATGCCGAGGTATTGCTCATTGACTTATGATCAATGGCAATGGCATACAGGTTTGGGGTATTGGCAATAAGAGGATATAAGCTCACAATTTATGCATGGCAATGTCAAATTGTGATCTATTCTTCCCAGTATACATTATGCAAGGCAATTATGGTATCGGCTCAACCTATTGAGGCAGTCATTGTAGCCAAGGGTTTATCACTTTATATTTCTAATTTTCACGCATGGTGTGCTAGTAAGGTGGAATTCATTCCACCCCATCATTGTTTACATTTATGCTATAACACTAGCTAATCTGTCAAGGACGAGGTAAGATCTTGTTTTTTTCCAATCATTTTTCTTGAGGTTTTTCCTATTGAAGTTATTGCAGAGGTTACCCATAGATGTAGCCTTGTACTCGATAACAATTGAGGGAGGTTGGTAGATCTACTTGTGTTCATTGCATATGATTGCAATGGAGGGCACTCTATATCATTAGTTCTATGCACAAAGTGCATGCACTATAGATGATTCTTTTTGTATGTAGCAAGTAGGCATGGCCTCACTTCAAGCAAATAATTCATGGTATAACATAGATTCACTGAGAGAGCCTCAAGCCAGGTAATCTCTTGTTAAAAGAATCAAAGCATATCCAGTATGACTATCTTCTTTTTGGTTTGGGGAATATTTTTCTTCTTTAAATGAGGAGCTATGATTGTTCCAAGATCCACTTGTGAATAAAATTCCAACATGAGAGGATCTCATCTTTAGACAATAGCACTGATTGTGGCTATAGGTGTGGTATTTCAGGGGTATGATCCAGCTAATGAAAAATCACTCTGAGTGTTTAGGGTCATTGATTTGTCTCTTTAACACTTGTACTTTCAAGGGAAGAAGTTCTCAACTGCCAAGGGGTCCTAGCTAAGTTAACTTCTCCAAGTTGCTTGCAATCATTATCGGTAGCATGGTAGCATATGTTAGTCTTGGGTATATAATGGCTTAATAAGTTTACTTGCAAAATCTAACCAAGGGGTTTGGATTTGCAAAATCTAATCAAGGGGTTTTGATTTCCAAGGCAACACACAAGATTATCAAAAGAAAAAATTATCTTCACTAATCTCTACTTTTAGTATTTAACAGGTCAAGCGAATATTGGGCCTTTACTTTTCACCTCATAATAAGCATACACTTTGGTTTTCTTTGTTTTTTAAGTCTACTTTGGTTGAGCTCTACAATTGGGATGCATGTGTTGCCATGCTTCCATCAGCTTAACTCTTGAGACACATGAGAAGGTAATGTAGGTTCAGAATTAGTGTACCAAGTATCATTTCTACAACATGTTACTGTCTCTCTTAATTGTTCATCGTGATACACTCAAGGGTCCACTCCCTATTGGAAGAGTTATAGGCCTACATGGTATGGTTTTATTTGGCACATGTTGTTAGTCACATGGTGTTCAGCATGGTCTAGGAACTCATGGGGTTTAGTTTAATCCAATGTGGAGCAAGGTTTATGAGGGTCCCTCTCACTCATGTCTCTGAGTGTTTATAGTTAACTCCACACACAAGTACATCATGTACTTGACATTTGTCACATTTCTTGATATCACTGTATGAGACATGTTCCACATGAGAAGAATATGAGTCTCTAGCACAAACATTGGTGCCTATTTTTCCAATCATGTGTCGTGAGGACAAAGTCCCTGGGTGTTGGTCAAATCTGTTTATTAAAACATTTTGAGCATGTAGTATCAAGAACAATTTCAGTGGCAAAAAACTGTCGGATACAAAGTAAGACATGTTTAGGTTGCAAGCATTATTAAACAACATTAATGTTTGTTTGTTTACGCATATAGTAAGGCCATATTCTTTCAATGATAATGTTTCATTGTTGGTACCTAGATGTGATTCATTTTCATAGTTTATTACGGTCCAAATGTTTTAGAAAGGCTTTCAAGTGATTGCGGTGGGAAGTAATTACTTTCTTTTCATAGAGTCATTTAGACATTTCATTTCCTCCTCTTCCATGTCTGCTATGAGAATAACATCCACCTTAAGAATTAGCAACTACTATAGTCATGAAAATGAAGGTTTGGATCCTTTTTTGCTAAAAGCATGCACACTAGGTGTTATGGGCCCTAGTGTTTAGCGAAGGAGCATTTAGAGTGGCATGCAAACTTGGATTAGTTTTTGCTAAAGCATGCACACTAGTTGTTATGGGCTCTACTGTTTAGCAAAGCTGAATTTGGAGTGGCATTCAAATTCATGAAATTGATAGCTTATGAAGCATTTTTCACCAGGGTGCAGTATCTCTATGAGATTTATTGTGGGTCTACCAACCACCATACGAGGTGATGGCTAGATATGGGTGCTTATAGATAAGATAACTAGGCTTTGTAAAGTTTATTCAATTCTCTAAAGAGACAAAGAGAGAGAGGTGTGAAAAACTTCACACATGCCAAGCCCTCCACACATCAACATGTTGCCCCTCTCCCTTTATGAGCTCTTAAACTAGCATAAGAGATTGGGGACAGCCACATGCTCTTCTACATCCAACCATGCTATATATAGCCATTGGCCCTAACTATATATAGAACTCCTATACCACATGTGTGTCTTGTCCCTTGGCTTCACAACCACAATATTTAGGAGATAACTTAGGTGTATGACAAGTTTTCAGACTTTTTGAATGTTATCGAACACATACGTATACTACATCACCTTTGTGAAAGGAACTTGCTAGCATTTCTAATCACTAAACTTCTTATATTTATCATGTTGAAGCTTCTTCTGATCATCAAACTTCCTGTATCATCATAATTAAGAAAAAGATAATGATTGCCAGTCCCAAACTGTCATATTCTCCACATGTGGAATATGTCTCAAACAGTGATCTCAATAAATGTGACATACATCAAGTACATGAAGTACGTGTATGTGGATGTAACTTGAAGCACTTAACAATAGAAGTGAGAGGGGCCCTCATAAACCTTGCTCTACACTAGCTAAATTAAACTCCTTGAGTTCCATGACTTGTTGTACACTGTGTAACTTACAATATGTGCCAAAGAAGGATCCCCACCTTGTCGGCATGTGATCTTCTCAATAGAGTGGACCACTAAAGAGCATATATAACTTGGAGTAAACCCTCAATTCCATCATAAGGAAAATTAGTAGAGAAGGGACCTTGTATGCCAACCTCTAATCTTTCTTGTAAATGCTACTATGTAGCTATGCATCACCATGTCGCCTACATCAAGAGAAGTTCTATAGCCAGGCGTGTATTTATTAAGTTACACCTTGACCTAAAAACATGCACTAAATAGAAACATTAGTATACATAAAGACTTAAGAGAATCATATGAGAGTAATTTTTTTGAAAGACCCATTGGTCTAGTCTTGTCTTGGAAACCAAAAACCCTTTGTCGGCATTGCGCTGATGTAGGTGACTCTAAGGTCATACATTGTACAAAGTCATACTAATTAAACCTCTATGTAGATGTGGACCATCATAGGCATCCTTGCTACCAGAAGTGATTGTAAGCCGATTAGTAAAGCTAACTTGGAGCCAAGAAACTATTGTTGAGCTCTCATATGATGCATCTTGATAGCTTAGAACTTCTTTCCTTGAAAGCCCAAGTGTCACAGGTCAAATAAGTGACAATCACTACTTAATTAGTAGTTTTTTATTCACAAGCTTGGTTGTACAAGCTATACTACTAATACAGACACAACCAATTCTATAAACTAAATAATAGATCCACTCAAGTTGGAATCTTATTCACATCTAGATCATTGAAACAATCATATCATCTCATGTAAAAAGGATAAATATTCTTAGTATCCCAAAAAAACTACTCGTATGAGGTTTTCCCAAAATATGACTAGCATATAAATAATAAGAGATCTCTAATGGAAATAAGAAAATGCCTACATTGAGACTATCTCACTTATGAAGTGATTAATTATTAGCACAAATACATGTGAACATGATAATTAATCACCAAAAAAGATACTGAAGAGTCATGTTATTACATGAACAAGTTTCTTGAAAGTTAGGCTAGACATGTCTACTTTAGAAGAAATCATCATATGTAACGTGTGTAACACATTAAGTGCATACATAAACAGCTCAAAGAACTCCTTGAGATTAAACAACAACTTAAATGAGATGAAAAAGTCAATACAACATGCAAACTAGATGAGAGAGAATCATATTCTCTTGCATATAAAAGAAAAGCTCCTAGCTTGACTACGTTGGAGGTGGGATAAACTTTCCCCCGTGCTTCTTAGAGTATGTACCTTGTGCGTAGAGCCTATCATAAGAAGAATCAATTTCGTTGATCATCAAAATAACATTGTCAATGTTTTTTTGTCATATTGAGAGCGTAAAGAAGCCTTCGTTATCGAAATGCTGTCCATCAAATGATCACACCATCGCCGCACATCGTGCATGCCTGTGTTACCATATACTTGTGGTATTGATGTGTGCGAACACACTTAGGACTTCCGGAGCATTCTTTCCCTCACTAGGAGGCTTTTTCCCTCGTGCATTGTATATACGCCCATCACTCTAGGGCTATCTTATATTTCCATTGCACACTAAGTAATACACCCCCTGTTGTGTGGCTTGAGATTCCTTTGTCTTCTCCAAGCTATGTGTGTTTCCTTGCAACCCTAATTCCAACAATTGAAATCGGAGTAGGTTGCATCCTCCCGAGCTTAGTTCCCAGTAGCTCTAGCACACGCTTGCTCACTTTCTTTGGTTTGTGTGAGCTTTGGCAAGCATCAGTAGGTCAACACATAATTTATAAAAGCTCGTAAAGCTTTCTTTGCTCAAAATTTTCATTTGGGCTCGTTTAGGCCTCCGATTCCACTACATGCAGTACTGCACAAGCTATTTTGTCATTTGAGTGCCATTTTTTGCATAACATGTCCCTTACAGTCTTCTACGATTTGTGCTATATAGCACGTGTTGTTCCGCTTTGTTTCTCCTCTTTTCGGGCCGTTTTTCACATCACGTGCAACATTTACCATGGCTGACAACAACACAGATGTGTTCAAAATGTTTGCTGTTGAGGATAGATTGGATGGGACAATAACCCTATGTGGGCTTATATGATGCAATATGTCCTTATGTCAAAGGGCGTTTGTAATATTGTGCAGGACATTGATGTACATCCTAGTCAAGAGGATGTAGGCAATTTTGAGGATGTTTAGGTTTTGGTGGTAGGATTGTTGTTGCCAAATTAGTTGTTTTGCCTACGGTTGAGCAAGTTTGTTGGGATGTAAAAGATGAGTAGGCTCATGGTTTGATTGGGTTTTCTATGAAAACACACTATTAATCCTCATATTCGTTAAGTAAAATCTGCAAAACAGGCTTGGGATATTCTAGCTGGTCTTTATGCAAGTCGCAATGAGGCTAAAATTGCATTTGCTACGTAAAGAGTTGGAGTCGAAGATTATGCATGAGGAAGATGAGATGGAAACTTTCCTTACTGGTGTCAAGGATATCAATGAGAAACTTATTTCTGTAGGCGAAGTCATTTCTGACAGTTCCCTTGTGCATATTGTTCTTGATGCTTTTCCAGATTCTTACCAGACTTTTGCTAGTACTTGGAGACTTATGACCCAAGGAAATCCTGAAGCTGTCAATTTTGATACATTATGCACATTGTTCTTGCAAGAGGCACTTTCCACAAAAAAAAAGGGCAGCATGTAGTTGAACATGCTTTTATTGTTGCTTAAAGAAAAGGTGGCAACAGCAATGTAACCACTTCTCATGGTTCTTCTACGAGTGGAAAATCTCATGTTCCTAATGCTTCTTCTAGAAACACTTTGTCTGGGAATTCTAGTGATAAGGGCAAAAAGAAGATGTGTTTCCATTATTGTAAAGTTAATGATTACTTGTAGTTGATTAAGAAATGT
This sequence comes from Adiantum capillus-veneris, assembly GCF_014529385.1. Taxonomy (NCBI): domain Eukaryota; kingdom Viridiplantae; phylum Streptophyta; class Polypodiopsida; order Polypodiales; family Pteridaceae; genus Adiantum; species Adiantum capillus-veneris. The sequence goes on along the minus strand of NC_140953.1, from coordinate 92,680,223 downwards.
CCAAAATTGAAGCCAAAAGAGGCCAAGAAGAAAGAGATTGGATCAACTATAGAGTCCAATACAAGTGCAGCTATTGTAGAGTCTTCTCTGAAAGGAGATTGTGATGTTGATGTAGATGCAGAGTGGGCTTTTAGTGCAGAGTGTACTTATGATCATATTGTCCATGATGCATGCATGTCAACTGTTGCAGATTCACATGTGTGATTTTTTGACAGTGGTGCTACAAAGCACATTACCTCACATAGTGATTTGTTTACCTCTCTTGAGTTTGTCCCTCATGGGAATATTGTCACTTGTGCCAACAATGCCTCTTATCCGGTTTAGGGAGTTGGAATGCTTACTGCTACAAATGATAGTTTTTTAACACTTTTGATGCATTGTAGGTACATGGGATCAAGAAGAATCTTTTGTTTGTATTTGCACTTGCTAGACTTGGAGGATATTAAATATAGGAGCTTTTCATTTAGAGATTTCTCTACAAAGTTAGAGCTTTTTGTGGTAGAAAAAATCAGATGTAACCTTTTGCACATACTAAGGTATATAGCTTTTGAACTAGGTTGATAAAGTGCATAGTAAAAAATTTGTGCTCTACATGTTTGTGACACAATTAAGGGCCATCGTAATACAACATAGATTTGATGTAAAAAAAAGTAACCATATCAATGTCAATATATTGATACTGCAATGTCATATACGTAGTATTTATAAGAAAGATCATCACAAAGTCTATGTTTATGATCCACAAGAATTTTAGTACAAAGTAAAATATTTGAATTTTTGGCATGAGGTAAGTTGAAGTCTACTCTAGCACAACGAGTCTTTATCTTGCTCGCATTATAAGTCAAGTAGAGAGAGAGAGAGAGAGAGAGAGAGAGAGAGAGAGAGAGAGCAAAGTGAAATATTTAAATTTCTTGCATGAGATAAGTTGAAGTCTACCCTGGCAACAAGTCTCTATCTTGTTTTCTCTACAAGCAATTAGAGAGAATATGAGAGAGAGAGAGAGAGAGAGAACAAAGTGAAATCTTTGAATTTTTGGTATGAGGAAAATTGAAGTCTACTCTAGTAATGAGTCTTTATCTTGTTCATGCTATAAGCAATTAGAGAGAATAAGAGAGACCCCCCATCACACACACATGATGATTATTGAGTAGGCATTTGCTTGCATTACCCTAACCCCAATAAGAACAACAAGAACAAGATAATGACATGAGAAACACAACATTTTCCCCATAATTGAACAACATATAGATTGAGCCTCGATTTTCAAGTCAAGGCACCATGATTGTGGATGAAAAAACCCTTGTGGGGATAAGGGAAAAACCCACAATCTCCATATGTTGCTCGTTGTTGCATTAAAAAAATACTATCTCAAACAATACATAGAGTCAAGTCACAAAAATAATTGTCCACCAATGGAAGTAGCTAATCTACTAGTTTTCCTCCTCAAGAGGAGGACCACAAACTTTCTTCTCTAAACACTCAGAGAAGACAAACAAATCACCCTCTAACATTAGACAGTGACGTATCTCCTTTTTGCAAGCAAGCCCCAAACCACCACACCCGGCAAAGATGTCCATAACATGGTCGTCCTCATATGTGAATGTTTCTAGCATCCAACTGTGTTAAACGTAATAATCAAAGTTTAACGACAAGAGATTTCATAGAACTATCAAGATGTGTGTCCTAATTCACAAGAGTTCATGGCTAGAAAGTTACCTGTAAAAAGTCTCGGTACGCTCTGCTCCCCCTCAAATCAAATCTCCATCTAAACTTGTATAATCATTACATGAACGAGGAGGAGACTCTCTGAGGTAGCTTCTTGAGGCCGGAAAGAACTCAGGAGAAACATCCTCCATAGCCTTTCTATCATAATGAGATGTAATGCTTTGAGCATTCTTACGATAAAATAGACCAAGAGTGAGATCCATCACCTATGAAAGGAGAGAACAAATCACTTAATAAGAAGAACTCTAAATTCATACGCAAGCTTTAGATAGAGAAGGCAACCTCACCTGCTCACCAGTCTCTAGGTGTAAATATCCCCCATCAAACATCAAAGTCCACGAGCGATGGAGCTACAAACTAAATCTATTAGCTTGCATGAAAAGATCTCCCAAATGTTGTGCAAGAGACAAAGTCACCAAGAAACCCTCGTCTGCCAAGTGAACATCAGCAATTTCCATGACACCAATTGCCAAGGCAGTGGAAAAGTGGTTCCACTCAGGAACAACTTTTACATTACCTACACAAGAAAGTTAAAATGAAAAATTACATCATAACATATATGCATTCTATAACGAGCACGAAGCCTCCCAAATGACATAAAAAAAGTTCACCTATAGTGTGATTGTGAATACCATCAACTAACATGGACGTAGGGAAGTCTGCAAAGATCAATCTTGCCACATATTGGGAGATTTCCTCCTTTTATGCATACTCTCGCCCATCATAGATTCGTGTTTTCTTGAACCACATTTCAATACTAACACAAAACAAATGATTATGGTAAGAATACATTATGGTAATATAACTTTTTAGAGAAATATGTAAGTCTTACCTATGCCATGCTAGGTCATCAATTGCTTCCACATCTAATAACAAAGCATCCACACATGTAATAAACTCCTCTCCTAAACATGAAAATGCAATTTTCAATTGCTTAGAATCTCAAAGAATGCTTAGAAAACCATAGGACATGTCAATGGTTAATGCAAGCAATAATTAATTAGAGTAATAAAAAGCAAATAAACAAGCAAAGAACGTCTACCTGTGGTACGTTTTGTTGGCATCCGCTCATTTAGAGAACGACTCATAATAGTCTCGGAGAAGCAAGACTTTGATGCTAAGGTGGATCTTTTTGGTAGAAGAGAAGTTGGAAAGCTCTCCTCCTCAACATCAACATCTATATGCACACATTGGGGGGTTTTTTCTATACTTTTTTTACCTTTTCTTGCACGTGAGAGTGGCTTGGTGGATGGCTCAATGTATGTAGCTTGGGGTGAGATTACACCGTCATTAGAGATGGGACTCTCTTCCAAAAAACCTTTCCATACAAAAGTTCACAAAAATAAAAAGATCAACAAAATTCTATTTTAACTAAAATATAGTACTTCGTACAAGAGATTGTAGTTCATTTACGAGCATGACTCTCTTGCTCGCTCTTTGGGATAACACCTAGGGGATACTCCAACCACCATGGACAGTGAGAGCACTCCCAAGGTGTAATACCCTTTTCCAAGAGTGTTGACGAGAACATAGTATTCTCGTCCTCTTTATCTAACCATTCTTGTACATCCTCCGGCATAGACTCTATCATCTTTAGCCGCATACAGTTCAATAGCCATCTAAATGAAAATTCAATATAAAAATGAGACAATAAAATACATCATCATGAAACGAAATTAGTATTCAAGAAATCCAATACCTGTACACAAGAAGTTTGCTTGCATGCAACACTTCGGGTAAAGAGGCATAATCTGAAGCACTCTTCATGTTTGCCATAACATGAGTATAAGCCAATGAAACATGTGTATTCCTAGATGCCTTAAAGAAGGCCTCAAATGTTTTTGGCAACAAAGGACCCTCCACCTCAAACTTAGCAATAATAATTGTAGCTTCACCAAACATTCCTTGCCAATAGGTCTCTTGCCTCATGTAAGCTCTAAGTTTCTTATAGTCTGCAAAATGACCTCCTTTGGAGTCCTTAACTTTGGTCAAAATCATCATGTGAAGAAGTTCTTTGCGTCTATTGAATTACAATCGTTGATCCAAAAATTAATGTTACTAATTACATTGCACATAAAAATAATAAATCAAAGCTTAAGATGAAATAAAACATACCTCTCTATTGTGATCTTTGCGGCGCACAAGCTGTATAATTTATCACGAGTGATCCCTACCATTGTTTTGTCATGCCAATCCTTGTCAAATAGCATAGTAAAAAACTCTTCACCATGTGCAGGATTTGCAATAGAAAGGTACTTATATCCGCTATCCCTCATTTTTTCTTCTTCCTTCTTTAAAGCTTCATTCATCTTCTTTTTTAAATCCTCCCCAAGAAGACCTAAAGTTCTAAGCCTTCTCTTTTCATCAGCCAAAAGGACTCCCATCTCCCCTTCAAAACAAAACAATTATTTGGCAATGTTTTCATGAGCCATTAGCAACACAACACAAACAAATCCATGACTGCACATAAGCTTCCCATGCAGGAATTCAAGGTATATTTCAAACCATCACTCCCTCCATATCTTGCCACCGCCGCAAAAGCTTCCCACATGGGAATTCAAGGCATATTTCAAGCCAAAATTCATCCATAACTTTCCACCTATGCAAAGGCTTCCCACATGAGAATTCAAGGCATATTTCAAGCCAAAATTCACCCATAACTTGCCACCTCTGCAAAGGCTTCCCACATGGGAATTCAAGGAATATTTCAAGCCAAAATTCACCCATAACTTTCCACCTCTGCAAAGGCTTCCCACATGGGAATTCAAGGCATATTTCAAGCCAAAATTCGCCCATAAATTGCCACCTCTGCAAAGGCTTCCCACATGGGAATTCGAGGCATATTTCAAGCCAAAATGCCATCCATAACTTGCCACCTCTGCAAAGGCTTCCCACATGGGAATTCAAAGCATATTTCAAGCCAAAATTCCATCCATAACTTGCCACCTCTACAAAGGCTTCCCACGTGGGAATTTAGGGCATTATACAAATCGTAACCCAATCCATAATTTGAATAGACTTCCCACATGAAAATTAAAGGCTTATTTCAAAATATGGAGTCATGCATAACTTGTAACCTTCAACTAAGGCACCTTCAAAGTAAAGTAGTTGAAGACATACTCATTCTCAAAGTACTTGCAATTTAAATTTTTTTAAGAAATGTATTTATTATCCCAAACAAGTTGAGCATCATGACATACCTTCCAAACAAGTTGAGCAATCAAAATGCATGGCATTGAGTACCATGGCACAATCCATTGGTTATGTCTTGCCTCCAATTTAATGTCAACCTCCATCCAAGATCTCTGCTCAGGAGTGAGATATTCCATTATGCTCGACTTGTTTGCTATACCAAACTTTTGAAACATAAATACTTCATGTGCCAAGTTGGGTGGAGCTATTGCCCGCGAGATTCTAAAAGCAAGAGTTGACGGATAATCAAATGAAAAAGCACATTACAACCAGAGAATTGAGCAACAATAATCCATATAATTCTTACTCGTTTGTTGTATCAAGACTCAAAATCAACTCTGCTTCCTTCTTTTTATCTATCTCAATAAATTCACAACGAACTTGCACATGATATTTTTCATCCCCAGAGTGCTCTACAAAAGAAACATCATCCAAAATAAATTTTCAAGTACAACAATGCATATTCAAACTCAAACACAAGAGAAAAGAAGCACTTGCCTTCTTCAATTCGTCGCATCCAAGTTTTTAACCTGTGGTTACCATCCCACACAAAAAACAGTTTGCCTCGAAGATCTACCCAATCACCCACAAGATTCTTTTCAAATTCTACATTGAGTCTTTGCCATATTGGATCCCACTTCTCAATCGTGTCCTCTGTCAAATGTTTTGTTTCTCCATGTCGTCCTTTAAGTGAAACAATAAAAGAACCCATTGAAGAGACATAGCCAACCCTATCGAACGTGGATGTCAACCAAGGTGCATCCGAAATTGCACATCGAACAGCATCTGTAGCTATTAATCTACGTAAGGGAACAAAAGGGGGTTCTGACTTTCTTTTGATATGAAATTGACTTATGACTTCATTCATCAACCCTAGAGACACATTCTCCCCAAAAACCCTGTCATGCTTTGAAAAGTCGTCTTCTTCATCCTGGTTATTGTTCTTTGTGTGAGTAGTTTGTGGAGTGGGAGCAAAAGATGGACCAACAGTATTTGGAGTGATAGCAGTGCTATTAGAAGCTCCATCTATAGACCTGTCCAAGGACCACGCTTCATCATCAACATACACACATTGATTTCTTCTTTTCACAGACTTCTTTGACGGACTCATTGGTAGAATCCTTGAGGAACCATCCTCAAGTGTAACTTGCCTTCCTTGAAGAGTCCCAGACCGTAGAGTCATACCCCCTGAACATTTCGCTTCTCGTTTTCTCATGGAGCGTTTAGGAGCCATGGTAAATATCTTAAATCTCTATAAAGAAAATAAATAACATAATCAAGACTTTGTTTACAATTACTAACTCTCTCTTAAAATACTATAAATGCAAAAAAACCATAACAAATATATAAATACCAAAGGACAAAGAAGAAGAAGAAAAGCTTGACCTTCTGCTAAAAAATGAACATAAGATAAATACCTGATAAAAATGAACCTTCAAGATGGTTTCAAGGCATAAAAACTGCACGCCAAAACCTGTCAAAACCAATAACCAAATAGCAACATGTCAAAACCAATAACTAGCACCAAAATTTTCTCAGTGGAACAATTCTCCATTAAGATTTTGAAGTGGACTTGAGGTACCGTATACTCATATACATACCTTGAGAAACATCAAAAGACACTAATTTGTTTTGGCCTCCAATAACTTGCGACTAAGCATGCCATGATTTTGAGAAATGGAACGACTTTGCTAATCACCTCTTAATTATGGATTAAGTGGCTTGCAGTGCTCCTGTGGCTTAATGATTAAGCATACATTGGCCATGGCAATGTCATGCTTTGAACCCTTAATCAGATCTTGTGCTCAAACGACATTGCCCTGCTACGACCCATGACATGAAAACACCTAAAACCCATAACCTCTAGAAATTGCGAAAACTAGGGTGCAACAAGAATGCCAACCAAGGCTAACAGAAAAGCATTAATACGGAATTTCTAGTTATGTGTTGAACAAATTGTTCGACTGAATGCAATCGAGGAAAGGCTTTCCATCCATTGCCAGCCTTTTTCAATGCATTGCACTGCCAGAGTAAATTTTCCTTGACATTTTTATTTTAAGCAAAGTAGAGGGGGCATACATCCTATAACCAACGCTCAAAGCTTACAGGTGACAAATGTACGGCCAAAGTTGAGAGAAATTTGAGTTTGTTGATGAAAAATACTTACCTAGATTGCCAAAATCCAAGAAAATTAAAGAGCAGCAGGGTGGTAGAGAGTGGAGCTTGCATGGTACTATGTGGTTCTTGAGATGGATTACTATTAAAAGTTACTGTATTTCTAAGGGCTGAGTGTATATGGAAGTTATAAATAGCTTCATAATAGGACTTAACTTTAGGCTAAATGGGTTTGGATTATTAGAACATGAAGTGCAAGTTAGAATCCCAACCATAAGTTGGTGTAGTGGGTAGGCCGGGTGGGAGGTTCTTTTTGGTTTTCCTTTGCAATATTCCAAAGGGTAAGGAGGAGGCATCAAGGTATCACTCTGTGAAGGTGGGAAGGCAAGATGAAATAGTGAGCCCACCGGTTGTAACGAAATTCCTTGTTTGAAAGTGCAACAAGCTGGTGTTGCTGCTGGCATGGTGAAGTAGCTACTCGCTGTTGAGAGTGGAGGACGCACTGGCACATGCGGTGATAAGGCCGATGGTACATGGTACACACTAGTGCATCTTTTATCCCTCGTAAATTCAGCACTACTGATTACAACGCTAAGAGGCGACACAAGCTCAAAGAAACAAGAGAGACCATACATGAATGTGTCTGCATGTGCAATACTGAATTATATAGCACATCTACATCAAAAGAAATGGCTTGCTACATGTGTGTAGCGCTTATTGTCTATCTCAGATTATCTACAAGATCTACATATCAAGAACCTATGGTCACCAGCTGTGGCATGTTCTCATGGCACTTGTTAAAACACTTATCTCCGTGCTCTCGTGAATAATGCATTGCACTGTTGGGAGCTTTGTGAGTTATGCATGGTCTGGGATCAGAATTCATTATGTTTGCTGTGTTTTTTTGGGTGCATGGTGGCAACATGTGCAGATAAATTTTTCCTGATCCGAAGACCTACAGCCTCAACTCTGCCCCATCCCAAACTATGGTGCATTTGATCATCATCAGTGGTGTCTAAAAGTTACTCCCACCTGCGGACGGTGCTTGGTATTCTAAAACCTGTTCACCATGTACAAGGCACGCCACGCCAGGGAATCTCTTGCTTTAGCACCCCAGCATCTACAGTCTTCAAAGCCAAAACAGTGCTTCGAATGGAAACCTGATCAAGGTTTGTATATGGAACCATCGCGTAAACCTGAGCTCGCGTAAACTGCAGCAGCCACACCAGGGAATCTCCTGCGTCAGCGAATATCCTGCACGATACTGAACCTCTGGCTGTGCAGGGACGACGACGATGCAGGGTCTGACGATGACGACGCAAGGTCTGATGATGACGACGCAGGTGTACAAGCACGCTATTTGTCCGCGCGCGCGTAGACGGACAGAGTGCTCGCACCGGAGAGGACGAAGTTTCACAAACCAAGTAGAGCTTGGGCAGAACACATGGATTACACTCCTCAAAATACTTCTCATCCTTGCATATCTCCTCCTCCATCTCTCCCTCCACGCCTTCTCCCCACTCATTGAGCACGCTATCCATCTGCGCGCGCGCAGATGGATAGCGTGCTCAATGAGTGGGGAGAAGGCGTGGAGGGAGAGATGGAGGAGGAGAGAAAAAATGTGATGTACTTGGTCTGCTCGCTGGTCTGCACCGCCATTTTTTCCACAGATAAGAAGCTTTGCAAAGTTAAGGGTTATTAATAATTTTAGGGTTTTAAAACTTGAGGATCTTCTTAATTTGAGGAAAAATAACCAAAATACCCTTCTAATTTGTGCAAATTCCAAAAATACCTCTCAAATTTCAAAATTTTCCAAAATACGCTTGCTCACGATTTTCTATCTTTATTAATTTTTGACAATCGAGATCCGGTTTTTAGTGCTCACCTCCCAAAAAAAGAGAATTATGTCTAAAAATAATGACGCAATTCATCTCCAAAGCGTAAATAACCATCTTGAATTCTAGTTTTTGACAATCAGTCTTCTTATGAAAAGCTACAATTTTTTTAATCTTTGGATAAATTTACTCTCACAAACAGGGGTATTTTGAGAATTATGAAAAATTTGAAGGATATTTTGGGATATTCCACAAATGAGAGAGGTATTTTGGTAATTTTTCATTAATTTTATTATCAAACTTTAGATGGTCGAAAAAACCTAGGTTTTTGTGAAATCTAGTGGATTTTTTTTCGTAATACCTATGAAACTTATCCAAAAAAAACCTCTTGGTTTTTGTGTTTATATTCTTGAAAATAGGTGTATTTTGTGGAATGATGTGCATGTCTAATGATTGCGAGTCTCTTTTACCTCGTAAATATATGGTTTTTACCTAACGTTATGATTGGAGAGAGGATATTAAATTATGATTGTAGCCGTCGGTATTATTTAAAAATCAACCATGAGAGGATATTAAATTATGATTGTAGCCGTCGTCATTTATGACATGGCAGTCACTGATTCTGTGAAGAATATTACATTAGTAAAAATATATGCACTCTCTTTTAACATTATGTTTTATATTTTGGTAAGAAATTTGTATTAGGTCTAGACAAGCAGCTGCTTCCATTGTCTTGCTATGGAGATGGATAGAGTAACTATCTCTTGGACACTTGGAAAAGAGACTCACACTAGAGAGATAGAGCTTCGACACAAAAATCTCTTGCTCAGCAGATATTATCTTCAGTGTCTTCTTCCTCCAACATACAAATTTACCTGTTTGAAAGCAATAGTTTACATCGGGTTGGAAAAAATGTATATCAAAACCCCTTCACAGTGGGATATTGATGAAAATGAGCACTTTTTACTAGACTCTACTCTCTCTTCTGAGTATTTCATTGAACATTCTAGTGATATGCTCTATATTACAGATAGTGGCGAGAGTGATTTTGGTGCTAAGCCAGGCATAACAAGCATCAACAACAGTCCATGTGCAAAAGAAGATTGTTTTGAGATAAAAAATCCATCAATGCAAGAGGAAACAAATCCTGTTGATAAAAAACAAAGATTGGACTCCGGTCATGATGACGTGCATGATTTGACAAAAAACTCCATTATCCCTTGGATTTTAGGTAGCAAAACATGTTTCAGACTACAACATCTGATAAACAATAGTAAGAAAATCAAACAGGTGACCTAACTTCCACAAGTTTATGATGGTGACATTTCATTTGAGCTAACCCCCCGTTGAAGAAGGTTGTAAGAGGATGGAAGGGATGGAGCAAAAATTTGATGGTCATCTTTGGACAAGGCTGCATAAAACTAACATGTCCATAAATTGTATTGTTAGGCTTAGTTATTGCTTGGGCTCATTAGTTTGTCATAGAGTTCTTTGCCCGTATTATTTGAACAACGTCAAGTTCAATGTATCCTTCTTTCATGGTTACTTGTATAAGCAAGTAAGCAAAGGGCTTCTATGTGAAGACGAAAACCTTCGTATCACTTGTCATTATTGCAAAAAAGTTGTTTTCTGTGAGAGTCCTTGTTCTTGTAAAGTGTACTACATTTTGCCCTGAGATCCAAAGCTTACAAGAATGATGATTCACATAGGTCATCACTTGCATGAAGTTCAAGCAGGTACGTCAAGAGCCACAATAGAGAGAATACGAAAGATGGTTGCAAGTGTCTTGAAGGTGGATAGAAGCAGTGGACCAAGAAGAGTTCAAATGATTGTCGCCAGAAAATTATTGGTTGACGCTATTGTTGGTTCAAATGAATTAAAAATGGGGGAGTCAGAGCTCTCAAATATATTGGAAGAAATGATTCCACTGGTTCAGAATGAAAGGTAAAACATTTGACATTTAGATTTTTCAGTGCAATAAGGTTATTTCAATTTTTGACTTTTTTTGTATAGATTTAAGGTAATGGTAGCTACTGAGAAAAGACAACAATACTCGATTGTTGGGGATGGGTTTGACCACATCATGGTTTTGAAGAAAAAATGTCGCTTTCCTTACTTTCATGGGAGTCATTTCCCTGGACAAGGTGGCCCAAATGATAAGTGCTACATCTTTAAGATGTCAACAAAAGGTCCAGGGTCTGGTATAGACCTTGTCAATCACATGCGTCGAGGAGGAAATGGAGATTTGAGTGCTTCTTGGGTGCATTTTGATCACACACACAGAATAGATGGATGGGCAACTATGTCATGCTCTATCTATGATGAAAGGTAACTTTTTTATGGTTTGGAGCATTTTGTCATTGCATCATTTGCAGACTTGTTGTGGCTAAGATTTGTTATTTTCTTTAGTTTGAATGGATTGATGGTTATAGCGGTTTGTGACACCAAAGAGGAGGATACAGACACACAAGTCTTGTTTTGGAGATCTCTTAATGATGTTTTGGCTCAAGAAGGTTATCCATCAGCAGACTTTGCAGGCTTTATGGCTGATGAGGCTAGAGCAAACTGGGCTGCCATGCGTACAATTTTCAATGGAGGGCCAAATAACATCATGATTGGAAGGGAAAGGTCATGTCTCTTCCATTGGGAGCAAAGTCTACAAAAACATACTAAAAAATATATAGCCAAAGAAAATTTTAGTATCCACAAAGACATGTGTGAGACTTGGCGCAAATCAAGGACAATGGGTCTGGCAATGAAGCAAGCAGAAGCAATTAGAAGATGGTGGTCAAATAATGTTGCAAGTGAGAATATCAAGTCACTAGAGAAATGGTTCAAGTGGTGGGAGACAAGGATATCTCATTGGGGTAGCCTACACAATGAAGTATGATACAATCATGAGCCTAACTTTGACCTTCTCTATTTTTTGTTTCACTGATTCAAAGTTTTTTGTTGGTGGAATGCAGATATCTATGAGTCCTTGGGAAAAAGCTCAAATTCCTAGTACCAATTTTTCAGAGACCATTCATGCATCTTGGCTTGCTGGTGAAGGGGGTAGCAAAAAAATTTCCTTGTATGATTCATGTGTCACTGATGTCATCAAAGCTTACATTCAATGCACAAAGCAACATGGCTATCTGACTGGTAGATACATAGGGCTTGGTCCGGATATGCAAACGTATCTAGAGAGATCAAGAAATAAAGAGAAAACTCTCAGCCCACTTGCACTGGCACATGCTCTCCAAGGAGCAGTCGCAGGCACACCATTTTATGGGCAACCTTTATTGCATGGAGACAGGGAAACCGTGCAAAGAAAGAAGGCAAGAGGGTTTGCAGAAACAGCTTCTCATAAGCCTGGTTATGTGATGGAGTCTAGACAACGAAAAGAGCACGGACGACCACGAAAGATTTTGTTTGATACGGACATGAAGAAAGAGGGACAGAAATTTGATGTGAATGCAGATTCCACAGATGAGGAGATTCATGCAGATAATGACATAAGAGATGACACCGCACCCTCTATTAGTGAATATGCTATAGGTGATTTTGAGATTGCTGTGCCAAGGGGTCATTGGGAAATCAGACGAATGCATCAAAATGTCTCTCGTAAGTGCTTTGGTGTGCTTGAAGGGAGAAGATGTGAGAATGTCATGCAAAGTAGGTCTCCAGGACTTGTGGCCCCATGCTTTTGGGGAGAGAGAACTTACAAAGACCAGAGGCAACACCAATGGATGTGGTTTTGTGGCCATGATGTGCACCACACTGAAGTTGTGGCCAAACAAGTATTGTCACCACAGGAAAGGCCAACAACTTAGCTAGTAGAGAGTGGAACAAGTGTATCAAAGGAGGAGTATGCTGGTTTGCTAGGGGCAGGTTTTTTGATTAGAGATCCTTCTCCAAAGGTTGTCAAGAAAGGGGAGACAATGGGAAGCTCTAGTAAGCGCAGTAAAAAATGGAGGTCCGGTGTCTCTAAGGAGGCAAATAAGCGCATGGAAATAGGAGCATGTATGGAAGCTTGTTTTGTACAAGAGATAATTATGGTGCCTGATCGTCATGCCGTGTTCAAGATATTAACGCAAGATGTATATGATGTGCATGTGGCTATGGAGCCCTACTGTACATGCCTTGATTTTCAAGGACGGGAGAAAGCAACAAAATCTTACATAGCTTGTAAGCATTTATACTTTTGTCTACACATAGATTCTTGGGTTGGATGGTAAGCAACATATGATTATACATCAACCAACACTACATGAAAGAGATCTCACTTTCATCTTGAATCAGCCCCGACGGTATATGCCTTCAAAGAAGTAGAGAAGATAGAAATGCCCAGTAGTTTGCACAATTTGTTTTGACATTTTGGTGGGAGATCGTACACTTTGTGAGTCTCCATTTTGGAATTTCCTAGTAAAACAATCTCCTCGATGGCATGCTTTTTGCCTTGTTCTATTTGGGACCCTAAATATTATTTCTTTTGGCGAATCTTTATTTGAAATGATGGTAGTGCTTGTAGCATGTGCAAAATTGTTTTGAGTATTTAACTTTGACATGTGCAAAAATAGTACTTTTTTGGTTGTAGCCTTGTAGGTTTCTCTACAAGAATGACATACATAGAAGTTCTTGTTGGGTTGTACTTTTTTTTAATACACTAATGTTGTTGTTCTGAAGGGATTGTACATGTATCAAACTTGCAAAGATAGATAAAACTTAGAAACATCTAAGTGAACACTCTAGTTTGAGCATGCAACTTAGGAAGACCTAAACTATGTGAGAAAGCTCCAAATGAAAAGCTTTCAAAAAATTGACACTCCTAGACTTGGAATTGTAGTCAAATTTGTGGATGACATATGTACAATACATGATATCAATTTTGGTGATGAAATTGTTGCATCTGGCATTTGATGCCATCGGTTGTATAAGCTCACTTTGTATGACAAGTGTGGGAAAATTTTTGCAAATACAGTTGTGGATTCTAAGGCTATTTCAGATGCAAAACTTTAGCATGCACGTTTTGAGCATCTGAATTTTGCCAATTTGTTGTGTTTCCAGATATTTAATATGGTTTCTTCTTTTCCACCTCTTGAAGCACCTGTCAAACATGTTTGTGAAGGCTAAATTTGGATAAGATGCAGCTATATATAGGTTTCAGCTTGTGCATAGTAATGTTTTGTGGGCCCATGAAAACTCTCTCCTTGGGAAATAACCTGTACTTCGTGATTTTCATTGATGATTACTCCAAGCATGCATGGGTATATCCACTTAAATCTAAGTCCGAAGTGTTTATTTGCTTCAAGCAATTTTTGCCTAAAAATGTCTCAAAATGTACTATGGGCACCTCCGTTCTGATCGAGGGGGGAGTATATGTCTCATGAATTTAATGCATTTTTGGCTACTCATGGGATAAAACACCAATGCACAACTCCATATACACCTCAACAAAATGGTGTTGCTGAGAGAAAAAATAGGTCACTTACAAAAATGGCACGACGTATGGTCAAAAGTCAAGCTTTCCCATATTTGTTTTGGCTTGAGGCCATCATGTGTGTCATGTACTTAATAGGTGTCCTACGAAAGCTTTGCAGTCTATGAATCCATATGAACCATGGCATGATAGAAAGCCTTCTCTTGAGCACATGCTTGTTCTGTGGCTAGTTGGCATATGCTTTGGTGTCACAAACGCAATGCAAAAAATTGGATGATAAGACTATCAAATGTATTTTTGTTGGTTATATTGCTAAAATCAAAGGTTACATGTTGTATCATCCACAAACAAAGTGAATCTTGGTCTCATGGGATGTTGTGTTTGTGGAAGAATATGTTCATCCCTTGGTATCATGTACTAGCCTGACATTGGATGATTGCCATGCAATCTGAATATGATGCACTTATAGAAAATGACACATGGACTTTATGTGATTTGCCTCCTAGCAAAATGCCATTGGTGCAAAGTGGGTTTACAAGTTGAAACACAACTCAAATGTTGAGATTGACGCTATAAGGCTCGACTTGTTTGCAAAAGACTATGCACAGTCGAAAGGCATACATTATGAAGAAAGTTTTTCTTCCACTTTTTGTATGACTACTGTACGTTTTCTATGTGCATTAGTAGCTCATTTTGGTTGGTATGTACATCAGTTAGACATTGTTACTTCTTTCTTGAATGGTGACGTATTTGAGGAAGTTTATGTGACGCAACCTCACAATTTTGTCAAGAAAGGACAAGAGGATAAAGTGTGCAAATGTAAAAAAGCTTTGTATGGGTTGAAGCAATCTCCTTGTGCTTGGTATGAGAAATTTGATACTCATTTGGTCAAACGAAGCTATTGTAACAGCCAACAGAAAGCACATTGTATGTAAAGCGTGAGGGTGATGTAGTTCTCATTGTCGTTCTCTATGTGGATGATTTGTTGATCATTGGACCAAATGAGAGAGATATTGTTGAATTTAATTCTGATGTGAATGCTACTTTTAAGATGAAAGATTTGGGACTGTTGCATCATTACTTGGGTATAGATTTTAAGTAGTGTGAATCAGATGGTGGTATTGCCTTGTGCCAAACAAGTTACATAGAGATATTTCTATGTACGTTTGAACCTGAGGATTGCAAACCTATTGCCACTCTTATGGAAACATGTTTGAAATTGAGTATTCATGATGCTAGTGATGCTGCCGATGTCACTCTTTAGAAAAATGTTGTTGGCTGCCTTATTTATATATGCAACATGAGGCCATATATTCATCTTGTAGTCTCACAGGTCAGCAAATTTATGCATAGCCCAACGTCTAAGCATTGGTAGGCTATCAAGAGAATTTTTTGCTACTTGAGTGGCACTTTACACCTTGGCTTGTTTTATCCCGAGGGGGGATCATTGCCAACAGATTTACATGTTCTTCCAAACTCAATTTGGGCTGGTTGTTTTGACACGCGAGTGTCCACAAGTGGTCTTTGTTTCATGCTAAGTAGTTCATGCATATCATGGTAAGAAGCAACCTATTGTGGACACTTCCACTTGTGATGCTGAGTACAAGGCAACCGTCTCACAGCTACGATTAAGTGTGAATGGCTTAGATGCCTTATGGCTGATTTGGGTGTTGGACATCTCTCTCTCTCTCTCTCTCTCTCTCTCTCTCTCTCTCTCTCTCTCTCTCTCTCTCTCTCTCTCTCTCTCTCTCTCTCTCTCTCTCTCTCTCTCTTTGCAATTCTTCTCCTTCCACAGAACACTGCCAACTCTATTTACACTGATAGTCAGAGGCATTGGTAGTTGTGAAGAACCTAGTTTTTCATGCTCGCACAAAGCACATTGAGAATTACCACTATGTTAGGGAGAGGATCTTAGAAGGAGAGATCTGCTTGGCTTATGTGCCAACACAGGACAACCTTGCAGATCTTTTCACAGAGGCATTTTCTTGTGAGAAGTTTGAAGATTTTTGCAAAGCTTTGGGCTTATTCCCCTTTGTTGACTGATCATGTCCTCAAGGCATGGCACTTCCCTATACTCTATGTTTCAACTCTCATTCAGACATCACTCCTAGGGGGGATTTGTTACCATATACATGTGGTGGTGATGTGTGTGAACACACTTAGGAACATCGGGGCATTGTTTCCCTCACTAGGAGGTTTTTCCCTCGTGCATTGTATATGTGCCCATCACTGTAGGAGGGCTATCTTATCTTTCCAGTGCACATTAAGTAATACACTCTTTGTTGTGTGCCTTGAGGTTCCTTCATCTTCTCCAAGCTGAGTGTGTTTCCTTGCAACCTAATTCCAACAGCATGATGCAACTCATAAAGAATAGAAGGAGAAGCCCGTAAAGTTGGCTATAATGGTGGCCTCAATGGTTTTAGCCAACACCCTTAAGTGCTTTTTACTATCTACTATAAAGTGGCATTGATAACTTCAAGTACAATTTGACCTTGTCATTTGTAAAATGCAAACTTGTATCCCAATAATGTCAACTCCCCGACCCTTGGTACCGTTTTGTCGCTCCTAACTCAACTAGCAGGACATTGCATGGGATAGAAGCCATGCTTCCCATTATAGACATCAAAGCATCTTGCTGTGAAAATTATGATTCTTTCCAAATTAAATGTTAAAAATGCATTGAAATCACTAAAAACTTTAAATTTTTCAACCATATCATGCATACTTTACCATTTTTCTCAGAAGATAGAAGAAATTTGTTGCTTGAGATTGAATTGTGGATGGAATGTGAAGTCCTCGCAAGCAAGTGTCAACTTCAATATGATAAACCTTCTGCAGAGCCTTGCTCTTTGCAAGTTGGGGATGATTAAATTCCCTTCTAGAACCCCCTTGACCTGATTTTTTGAGCTTTTTATTTGGCTCGCAGCCATGGCTTCTTTGGATCTAGCTCATAGCCATGGATTCTAACATATCTTGAGCCCTCTGATGTACCTTGTAAGTCCCTTCACTCGGTTCATGCCAATCTAATATCAAAGGCAATCCATCAACTTGTTGTGTAAGTGTTCATATACACCTTTGAACCGATCATGTTTAAGCCCTTAACACTAGAATGGTAACCTAATAGAACATAAAAGTGTCCTTTCAGGGTTTTGGGAAAAATTTCCAAAATCATAGTAGATCCACTCATTTTGAAAAATCCTTTCATGAGCTTATAGTTCAATAACTACTACATATGGAAAAAATGAGAGACTTGTAATTTTTCTCATCACTTGGTCACTACAAGCCTCCAAAGTTGATGGACCAGTGCATTTTGCCCAAAACAGCAATTTCTTACGGTTGATTGCATATAAATAAAAGTGGGGATTTTTGTAGGACATGAGATAAAATGCCCCGTTAACTTCAATAGGTTGGTGACCAAAACATATGGTTGCTTTTACCTCACTAATTTATTTTTGGGCAAAAGAAATAGGTACAAAAAAGTTGCATTTTTGCCATTCTGCGGACCTATCATCAAAGTTTCTATAGTCACGCTCAATATAGATACTATATACATGTTTTCTTGGTTCCCTTTGGGCCTTTGGATTCAAAAGGAGCCATGGAGCATGTCAAAATGATAATGGATCTCTTAGAATTGGAACCTTGGGGGCAATGATAAAGTGCTAAATACAGCAAACATAAAAAAACGGGGTTTAGCATTATGACCTCTAGAAACCGATAGAAACTACTCAATATCTAGCCAAGTTTTTAGTCTATTATTAGATATGGTTACTACCTACAAAATACACACAATTGGCCTAAGAAACTAGCAATATTGAGAAAATTATACTCGCTACTCTAAAATGTATTGTATTCTTCAGCAATCAAAAAACTCAACCATCATCATATACTATTCTATATAGCATATTAGGTCCCCCAAAACTCAAGGAAGATTAGCTTTATGTTATACATTACACTTACACAATCAAAATTGAATTTGGATATCAAGAAAGCCACCAAAAAAATCATAAAAGTGCTAATTTTGGCCAAAAAAACAGGATTATGCAATTCTTGTAAATTGGTCATAACTTTCAATTGTAACACTCCCTACAAGCATCCAAACATGTTGAGAACTATGAAGGCCTAACCTCTAGCCATCTAAACCTCACAAACATGAAGTTTAGAGTGGTATAGTTGCCAAAAATTGAAAAAAAGCCAAAAACAAGACCCGTTTTTTCACACAGTTTAGGTTCATAAATGTTGTGCAAAAGTAAGGTTAATGGTGAGATCGGTACTCCAAAAAAAATGCTAAGTTTTCTTCAGCTCATAAGGCAACTTTGTGGATATATAGCACCTAGAAATTCATTTTCATACTCTTCAAGTAATTCAAGCAAAATGGTCACTTAATAGGACACAAAAGTGTCCAAGGACATAAAAGTGTCCTGTTACCATTCTAGTGTTAAAAACCCCTCAAGCTCGTATGCTTATAGCATATCTCAACCTTTGGAAATGGTTATAAACATCTTGTACAAATAGCCTTGCTTATAACTTCATCAATCTTAGTTTGTTGGTTTGACAAACAAACTCAAGATCAATTTAAAAATAAATAAACATAGTAACCACCAACCTTATTACCCAAATGTGGGTGCTACCATTTTCTTTGGACCTAATTTTGATGACCATTGTCAGAAATAAGCCCATGTGTACTCCCATTTAGAAATACAAACTCAATACCCATGCACTGACATTTGAAGTTGGATTTAGAAATGGATGGTAGCAGTAGTAGTATGGGTATACTTAGCACCCCAAAGATGCCCTTTGCAGGAGTGAGGAAAGTGTGCATGAACACAAGCCTTGCAGAAAGTGTAGAGAACTTGATAACCAATGACAAAAAACTCTTGAAATGAAGCTCAAGCAAGAATTGGTAGCCACATTATGGAGTGTATGCCCTTGCATGTGCAGAAAAATCCTCCAAAGAGCTCCCAAAACATTAATGACCAAGGGTAGAGAAGATGAAAGCAAGGGCATTGTTGAGGCACAGGCTATGGTGGGTGCCACCGAGGGGTGCCATGGCTAGAAGAAGGTGCAGCAGAACGAGAGAGAGAGAGAGAGAGAGAGAGAGAGAGAGAGAGAGAGAGAGAGAGAGAGAGAGAGAGAGAGAGAGAGAGAGAGAGAGCAAGAAGAACAAAAAAACAACACGGTATATTGTATTATGATAAATGTGTAAAAAACCTTATATAAAGCCAACCTTGCCATGCACAAACCATGCAAACTGTAACTTTCTTCTATAGGTTGTGCCCATGGGCTTGACATACCTAACAATCCCCCCCTCAAGCCCAAACTAGACAAGCAACTCATGATACCTAGAGTTTTTGGTGTACTCGCGTCAAACGTGAGTTTTAGGTTCTCTCAAAACCAAGGATTTTTGGTGTATCCATAACCTGGTGCTAGGTCAGTAAACCCCCCTTGAACAGATAGGGTGTAGGCCAAATATTTAGCTACCAAAAACGGAGTTTTTGGTTCAATACCAAACCTTGGCTTTAAGGTGTACCCAATAACCTCATGAGAAGTGGTAACAAAATAGGACTTGAGAACAAAAA
Source organism: Adiantum capillus-veneris (assembly GCF_014529385.1). Lineage (NCBI taxonomy): Eukaryota > Viridiplantae > Streptophyta > Polypodiopsida > Polypodiales > Pteridaceae > Adiantum > Adiantum capillus-veneris. The sequence continues at coordinate 92,660,358 of NC_140953.1, read as the reverse complement.
TGGAGAATTTGGGAGGTCTTACCACTCATGTGTGGCAGTGTCTAGAGCCCGTACAATTTTGATATGATGACAACTGACAAGCATGACAATAAGTGAAAACAAGGATTTGATAGAAAGTATATGATTGTCTAGACAAAGACTTCATGTTCAACATCACTTTGCCTCATTGCTAGCTGTATTTGATTGACAAGAAAAGCCACTAAGTTGGTCCATATATGGCATACTTATCCGATGTGTGAAGAATTGGGTAGTTGTGTATGTTCGAGCCTTATTGTCATTTATGAATAGCGATCGCATGGCTTTAGTGGTATTTGAATCAACTTTTGAAGATACTGAAATTTTGCTTCTTATACTGCAAGCGTTCTTGTCATTAAGCCTTGACATGCTTTTAGTACACTTACTGTCACATGCTAAAATATGCCGGTTTGACAATCTTGACCGATTGTAAGAGGTGTGAAGCCCCTCAAGACCCTCTTGATTGAACGCAAAAGATCAAATCTTAAAGTTTTATTTGAGTGTGAAACGGGTGAAAAAGAAAATGATGGCGAGCTTGTTGCAGATGAAACAGAGAGTAATGGCATGGATCGTGTTTATCTCAGAGCGGCTAGTAGAAGCAGAATCGCATGAGGCTTCAGAGTCGAAGGTCTCTAGTCACTCCATGGCAAAGCTTTTGCTGTTGGTTATGACCGGATTGATGTAGGTCGTTCAACCTCCTCTCTTCTGTCTAAGCAATTGTACCCGCACCATGTCGACTCAAGCCGAGATTGGGCGGCTCTGATACCAGTTGTTGAGGCACAGGCTATGGTGGGTGCCATCGAGGGGGTGCCATGGCTAGGAGAAGGTGCAGCAAAATGAGAGAGAGAGAGAGAGAGAGAGAGAGAGAGAGAGAGAGAGAGAGAGAGAGAGAGAGAGAGAGAGAGAGAGAGAGAGAGAGAGAGAGAGAGAGAGAGAGCTCGACACAGCAAGAAGAACAAAAAAACAACACGCTATATTGTATTATGATAAATGTGTAAACAAACTTATATAAAGCCAACCTTGCCATGCACAAACCATGCAAACTGGAACTACCTACTATAGGTTGTGCCCACGGGCTTGACATACCTAACAGGCATAACTTGAATTCAATCCAATTCAACGAAAGGCGAACTCGAATAGGGTGTAAATAAATGAAGGAATTTTAGAAAGTAAACTTATGAACTTCAACACTTATTGTGGGTTTGAAGATTTTTTACCCATCATCCTCAACTATCTAGCCAAAAAAACTTGGGTCGAAAATATATTGCTTATTGTTATTGAATGGCCCCTTGGAGGGAGGATTGGGCAACTTTGGCCTCCCAAGAACAACCCCAAAAGGGCACCTTTGTATGTCCAAGCTCAATAAGGCCATGGAAGGTCTATGTGGAATCCTTAAGAGGGAGAGAGAGACACGCACTACTCTGCCATTTCGACACTTGTAGAAGTCATGCACTCGTTGGGGTGATCTCATTTGGTGCCAATACTACAACAAATGGTGCAAGTCTCCCATAACCCTGAAGTTCCTCTACTACAAGCCAGTGCTCCCATGGCCATTGGCTACAAGCTTCCTTGCTTGGTGTGTCACAGTGGAATCCATGCTACCCACATCTTCTCTAGTTGTCTTCATTCTCGACCACTCCCTTCTTGCATGCCCATGATCGTGCCATGCAACTAAGATCCGTGACACCCATGCCAAGCTCCACTCCACCCTCTCCTTCATTCGTCCCTCAAAAGAAAGGGAGAGAGAGAGAGAGAGAGAGAGAGAGAGAGAGAGAGAGAGAGAGAGAGAGAGAGAGAGAGAGAACTCCTAGCTTTGATACCAATGAAAGGCCGAGGACTATTGCATGCTTGTATTTGTTAGAGAGCTGCTTAATAATTGTCAATATTTTGTGGACATTGGCTAGTAGAGTTGCTTGCACTTGTTGCTCCTTCCTCAAGGTTCAATCTACGTAGTCCGAGTAGTGTAATTGGATGCTCCAAAATTCAATTGAGTATTTTTCACTTTATTTTCTTCTCCGTGCTTTGGATCTTCTTACTCAAGTACTTTATTATCTTATAGACAATTGTGTGCTTTGATTCTTCATCAGCATCTGTCAACCTTGCAGCTGTTGTGTTTGCTATGTTCCCACTATTTCTCTCTCCTTTTAGGCTTTTTTCTCTTGGATGATGTTACAAGATTCAAGCTGCTTCTGCCAATGGATTGTCCATTGGGAGAACTAGATCCTCTCATGAATGCAATCTCCTTATCATTAACACATATTTTCCTCAAGTGTCCAAGCTCTCTCTCTCTCTCTCTCTCTCTCTCTCTCTCTCTCTCTCTCTCTCACACACACACACACACACACACACACACACACACACACACACACACACACATGGGTGTGTGTGTGTGTGTGTGTGTGTGTGAGAGAGAGAGAGAGAGAGAGAGAGAGAGAGAGAGTTGTCCACAATTGCAAACAACGATTGTCCAGAGGGAGAGAGAGCATATGAGGAGAAATTTGAGTTCTATTTAGAGCCCTCCCCACCAAATTTACAAGAATTCCCCCGGGGGGAGAGAGAGAGAGAGAGAGAGAGAGAGAGAGAGAGAGAGAGAGAGAGAGAGAGAGAGAGAGAGAGAGAGAGAGAGAGAGAGAGAGAGAGAGAGAGAGAGAGAGAGAGAGAGAGAGAGAGAGAGATAGATAGATAGATTTTATTATCGTCCTTGAAGGTCAAATATGACCTATGGGAACAAAGTTACATGTGATGTAGTATGTGTATGGTTGATGAGTGACTCTCGATGCTCCAAAATTGTGGTGATGAGAGTCGCAATGGAGAGCCCACACTTTGGCTAGGAGAGGAAAGTATGTAGGTCTACATCATGGCTGAAAATGTGAGAGAAGCAAGTTCAGATGTGACCAAAAGCTGAGCACTCTAGCAGTGTGTGGTACTCAGACTCTCGAACTTGTAGTGAGCATAATGTGCACATTCAATTTGAGTCTTCTCCATTGCCCCAATGCCTTGTCTCACATCAAGGAAATGGGAGCTAAGACGAATGGTTGCGATAGTGCATATCGTCGACAAGGGGATAGTCTCAAGCATGTACATGTGAGTATGGTTTTCTCTTTCAGCGAAGAACTTGGTTTTGTAGTTGGGGGCAATATGGATGGTGTAATGTATGAAGCATGACCCACCGGATTTCTCCCAAGCCATAATACATTGGCGTTGTAGAAAAGCTTCATTCACTTGGGAGTCAATTGAAGCATCATGTAGCCAGTGTAATGCATCCCATCTCCCAAACCACTTCTTTATGTCTTGCATCCATCCCGTGCTCAAGATCTTGCTTTTATGCGTCTTTTGAACTTTTTTTCTTGCTTCCCATGCAATTGCAGGAAGTCAATGTAAGGGGCTTTGACGCATCTTTATCATGTACTCCACAACTCTTTCCATGCCCCATAACCTCAATTGGAAGACAGGGCCGACTCAAGAAGTAGGAGCATATATGGTGTTTGTGTCTTCACTTGGAGAAAGTTTGTAAGAAAACACTTTTGGACATTCTCAAACTCTTTCCAAGTAGACTTTGAGATGCTCCTGCCCCACACTTCAACTCCATAAAGAAGAACCAGTGTCACCAATGCATCAAAAAGATACTCCTTGAGAACCCAATACTTGATGTTTCTCGCATTACACATGTTCTCAAATGCATAATATGCTCTCTTTCCCACTTCCAAACGATGCATAACACATTCATTCCAGTTGTGATTGGACAGAACCTCAAGGCCAAGGTACTTAAAGCTCTCAACAACTTCAAGTGTCTCATTGTTGTACACAATGCATGGCTTCTCTTTATGGTTGGTTTTCACAAGCATAACCTTTGTTTTGGATTCATTCACAATAATCCCACTATGCAAGCAAAAGTTCTCAAGGAAAACCATAAGCTTTTGTGCATCTTGTAAAGTGTGTGCTAGAAGCACTACATCATCCGCATACAACAAAAGCATGATTATCGCATTGCAAATAGTGACCTCTTCAATGCCTTCTTCTTGCATAAAGTCAAGTACCATTTGTTCCAATTGATTGATGCGTAGACCAAAGAGAGTTGGTGACAACGGACATCCTTGTTTAACCCCAATAGTGCTTACAAAAATTTCTGAAATTTCTCTTCCCATGTGCAATTGACAAATCACCTTCTCATAGATTCGAGAAACTGCAACATCAACTCACTTGGCACTTAAAGTTCTTTCATCCTTCTCCACAAATTGTTACGTGGAATCATATCAAAGGATTTCTTAAAGTCCACAAACAACAATACAATCGCTTGTCTTTCAACCGAATTTCCTTCATGAGAACACGAAGAGTGACAAGATGATCAATGGTTCTATGGCATCGACAAAAACCCGCTTGTCCCTTTGCATACTTGTCATTATCTTCAGCCCAATCACTCAATTTCATCTCCATTATGCACCCAAACAACTTTGCCAGAAGAGATCCAACCATTATAATCCAGTAGTTGTTTACATTCTTTACATCCCCTCCTTTATGCAAAGGCTTAACGCAATTAGTACTCCAATCATAAGGCATACCATGTTGAAGTGCAAGGTTGAACATATCACACATTCACTCATGGGTAAAATCTCCCGTCCATTTGATCATCTCCGGCTTGATACCTTGAAGATCTCCCGCTTTAGAGTGGCCAACTTTTCAAGCCCACCGCATACATCCTCAATAGTAAAAAAAGCGGGCATACATGGGAGTGAACCATAAAATGGCATTTTTCAGCATTTGCTTGCTCATATAATTGCCTACAATGTGTGTACATATCCACAAGACTCAAGTTACCAAAATTCTCTCCTGCTTGTACCTCAAGTTTCTCCAAAAAATTTCACATGCATGTGTCTTTTCTTGGACTTGAAAAAGTTGTTGCTTTACTTCCCATCTTCTTCTCTTTTTTTATCAATGCCTTGAATATATGCAAATGACTTTTATAGTTGCCTTTGTCCATAGTTGCATCAAGCTTTATCAAGGACTTTCGAGCATCTTGACATTCTTTATCAAACCACCTTTTGCGTGATCTATCTTTGTTGATACCATGGAGATGCTTTATAGCAAAGCATTCTTTGGCACAAGAACAAATAACTTTCTTAAAGCTTCCCATTTAGTTTCCAATGGTGCATCATATTGAAGCTTCTTCATCCATAATTTTTACTCAACCATTTTAATGTGCATTGGTGCCCGTTTGAAATTCATACATAGTGATAATTTCTCTTTCCTTTGGCTGAGATTATCATGCTTAGTTGCTTCTCCACATGAAAGGCCAATACATAAGGTGTGATGATCAATGCCAAAGAAAAATTATCTTGTTTGTACTTGTCATCTTTCACAATTGATACAAAATCTTCCAATCATTTCTTAACCATACATGCTATCCCTCCTTGTCCTCTTTGTTGCTTAAGATTCTTTGACCACATCACTGAATGTACATTGTAATTCTCCAAGCCGTTAATCCTTTGTGTATCATGCTCCCAAGTTTCAACAAGAAGTACAACATCAGCTTTGCTTGTTAGTTCATCAATGCCAACCCCCGCATTCCATGGGTATCCATTACAATTCCAAAAGCATATTTTCAATTGTAACTCGGTCTTATAGGTCACGCATCCCTATTTGCTCGAGGGATTTACCTCCTCCATGGACACATTTTCTTCATGAGAGATCTCCTTGTTTTTCTTATTCTTTTCCTCATAAGCCTTGCGACTCATATTTTGTTAATTAATAGTGCGATCTTCACATACAAAACATTTTGTATCCCTCAAATAGATCCAACTATTCATTAGGAAGAGGATGGGGTGTAGGAGGGCCTCTTTATTTTCCATAAGCTTATGGAGGTGATTAACATTTTGACAAATAGGTGTACGCCATGTGTGCAAGAATGGTGGGTGTGTAAGAGATGTGTAAGAGTGGTCAAAGGATGCACTTTCCCCCCCAAAAAGGAGGTGGAAAGTTTTACAATTTTTTGCCTTCCATAACTCCCACATATGATCTCCGATTTGAGCGGAGATCATAGATCTGCAATCTATGCGTCAAGCTCTTTTCATAGATATGCTACATGATGTGGTTTTACCCGCTAGATTTTAAATTCCATTTTGGGGGGAACTTTGAATTCAAATAAAGTAGCCATTTTGCATGTTTGAATTCAAAAGTCGTCTTTTGATTACTTTCTTAATACTAAAGGTTTGACTTCCTTAAACTGCCAAATAAAGAGGCTCTCCTAGACCCCATTCTCTTCCTAATGATCAAGGATAATCTTTCCCTTGGTCTCATCCGGCATGGTGCATACAATTGGCCATTCTCTCGAGTGAGGAGCTCCTTGTTTCCCCACTCTATGTGCTCCATAGACCATAACTCCGGACATGCCAACGTGGGTTTTGAAGAAATCTTCGATAACAATGCAAGAGAAGGAGGTGTGTCTAGCTTCTCTTTGAGAATTCAGGGAATAACAATGTTCTTGGAACATCGCTCCCATTCCTTCAACTCCTCCATATCCACATTCTCAACATTCTTTGTTTGAACCATATCTTGCATGAATGAGGAATTAGAAACCACATGCTACCACATACATCAGCCCAAAACTTGTTTGTGCATACATTTTTCATGTCACATACATCCGGGCTCATGGTGTCAAATTTCTCCTCTTTCAATACATGGTCATGCTCTACTTTGCTCATTTGCACCTTCAAGAATTCAAGTCCACAAGAGAGCGTTTACATTCCTTCACTTCCTCTTCAAGTTGCATCAAACGTGTTGTTTGCATCTCAAGTGTCCTCTTGAGATTCTCATTCTCGACCACAAGTACCCTTAGTGTGCCATTCTCCATTGCAAGTGCTCGTAAGTCTTTGCCTTGTTTGTTTACGGTCTCTTACAATGATATCAAGTATGCCATGATCATGGTTTCGGATGTCGTTGGTTGGGTGGTTGTATTGCTATCTCCACACTTAGGAGATTTTGGATCATTTTCCACAATGGTTGTGGACCTCGTTGAAGAAGAAGAACCCTTGCGAGTGTCGGAAGACATTCTATGTAAAATAAGAGATGAGAGTCAATTTTTTTGAACCTGTTCACTTTGCAAATGTTGTTACAAAAACGCCTTCCATAATTCCGAAAATTTTTGTCTTTACATCAATGCGTAGAGGGCTTTGTGCTCTTCGATTGAAGCTATAGATCACCCAAATCGGAGTTCGGATGAAGAAGTTATGATCAAAAGAGTGAATTGTTGTCTACTAGGTCAAAAAACGGCTACGTTTTGTGTGTGTGTGTGTGTGTGTGTGTGTGTGTGTGTGTGTGTGTGTGTGTGTGTGTGTGTGTGTGTGTGTGTGTGTGTGTGTGAGAGAGAGAGAGAGAGAGAGAGAGAGAGAGAGAGAGAGAGCGAACTAGGTCCCCCACATTTCGAGATAAAGATGTGGGAGTGAGTCATGGATAGTAACTACTCGTTATCTGTTTTTCGATACAAAGACCTTATTTCTGCAATGTTTATGGACACGCTACTTGGTAGAAATTAATGTGCCTCCACCCGGATGTTGACATAGAATTGTGAGAACATGCAAGAAGTAGAAGAGATGAAACAAATGGAGATGGTGCTAAGACTTTTCACATAGAGAATAGGATAATCACACAAGTGATGGCTTAAATATAGTCCCAAAATGTACAACACACTCTACATCTTGAGTATTTGATACACATTTAGGAGTAAGTCTATTGCCGAAAATTGGAGTCCCCTCTAGGGCTAGAAAAATACATTTTTCCTAACCGAAGAAAATAAAAGGCAAACTTGAAATTCTTTCGGTTTTAAGGTCAAAATTTGAAGATTTTGCTAGTATTTGCACTAAAACTTGTGTGAATATGTCGATTTTCTTCAAGGCAAGCTCAAAATCCAACCAAGATTTTATGATTTTAGTCGATTAGAATACAGTGTACCCCGGTTGTTTTCTAACGCTGGTCCCCTCTTTCTAATGGAAATTTGCATGAAACAATAAGAGTAGGTTTTTTACCTTATTGAAAATTGTCTCTAGCGTTTTCTATAAAAAATGAGTCCTTCTCTTCTTTATTAAATTAAGATAAAATATTAATGAGTGGTAATAATTGAACTGTGGGTATTGAATATACAATCTCCTTCTCAAGTTCCACAATTCCAATCTACAAAAACATAGTTGCATAATTGTGGGTTACTTCAGTCGTCTCTCTTGTCATGAGTTCTACTCTGCACTTTAGTGCATCCCTATGAGTACCTACCTAGAGACCGAGAAAAGCCACATTTAGTTGCATGGGAACCTCACAACCATATAAATGTGGAGAGCTTCCAAGTGTTGCATCTAAATGCATGCCCAACAAAGCTGAACTTGATAAATTTAAACTTTGGTATTATGTTGCAGGCTCATTTAGAAGGTACTCTCTAACCACCTTCGTCAGGCCTACAAGGGGGACAATGGGTTGCGTAGGGGTAGCTATGGCTTGGCTGAGACTATTGCAGATATTCATGGAGGGGTATTCTAGATATAACATTGATGGTAAGATTTTCTATTTTTCCCCAACCCATATAGTAATCCAATAGGAAAGATTGTCTGCTCATAAGGTAGCCTTGGAGAGATTTGGGTGGATGTATTTTGCAATCGATCAGCTTATATTTTGCATTTTTTGCTTTGGCAATCCTTTCACACACAAGAATTTTATGGCACATTTTCATGTCGAGGTCGATTGGCACACCATTCTATGCCTATGTAGTATCAATTCAAGCTAAAGTGCAATTAGGGTCTTCCCAATCTCAGAAAAATAATGGAGTCATGTGAACAATGGCCGTGGGAAAAGAGTAGTACTTTTAGCAGGGTTCACGTAAAGCGTGTGAACAGCTACTAGCAAATGAATGCATGGAAAAGGTGGGCCAGCGCCGCACGTGGCGGTAGCGTCAGCAGGTGACGACACAGGATAAATATTCTAATAAATATTTTATGAGGGAATATGAAGATATATTTATATGAGTATTAAAATAATAGCCTATTAATGGTTTGTCCCCTTCTTCTTTCGTCATCCTCTATAATTTCACATGCCCGGACCATCAACAGAATGCCTCACAGAAGCCGAGCCCGCCATAGCTGCTTCTACGCCACAAAGCATGCCATAGTTTCACAGACAGAGAGAGAGGGAGAGAGCTGAGAGGGCAAGTACTCGCCATCGCTGAAATCAGCTAATTTCTCTGCAAGTACTACTACACAGAAGCTTCATCTCTGTGTAGCCGACCTCATCTTCACAAAAACCCATCTTTAGCTATATTCCGACACCTCATTTCCCCTAACCAAACACTCACACATGCCTATGCACACACCATCTCACTTGCACACAGAGAATTCCGTAGTCTCCATACCCAAGAAAAGGACAGTGCCTCACCCTCTTCCATCATCCTCTTCCTGCTACAAGGTATGGTTGCATGCACAATTCTGTTGCATTTTGCTCTGGGTCCGTTTTTCCGCTCAACATCTGCAGATCTGATTTTTTTGCATTTTCTTCTTTCAAGGAGCCTGATATAACATGGCGCGCTTGGGGGGTATGAGCACGGAGTCGTTTTCGTCTGCACGAGAGCGCTTGTCCACAGCGTCCGTTGGGCTGGGGAGCATTCTCCGCGACCAGATAGCAGCTGTGCCAGGCACAAGCCGCATGAATGTGCTGCTCGGGCTCAGCTCCTCTCAATCCACAACAGTGGTGGCCGCCTCTCGCAGCCTATTAAATTCGCCTGCGCACTCACTTTCATCCTCGCCAGTAGAGCCCAATGGTTTTCTTGATGTGGATGATGCAGCAGAGCTGAAAGATGAGGGTCTTTGGGGAATAGATATGAATGAAAATGGGAGCACATACTCTCTTGAGCCGCTACATCGGCATAGGCTGCCGCATGCTTACGACCTTGGAACTAAGCATACACACTCTGGTACTCTTTCATACCATGGTTATGGTAGTGCCACTCACTCCCCTGGTCAAAAGCACGGCTTTGGTCGTGCCCATCTGGGGGCCTCCAAGCAACCCATGAATATGGGACAGCTAGATGGTGCCCGCTCTTCACAGTATCATCTTCTTGTAGATATGGCGTCGACAAGCCCAATTGACACCATGTCGACAAATCTGGGCCCGGTGCGGCTTTCTCCTCTTTCAAAGGTATCTGAAAGCCATTCTGTTTATCAGAGACATCAGGTAAATTTGACTCCGACGTGCTCCATACCTCAAGTACGCAAGCACACATTGCACGATTCTGTTCTGCACTCCGAGGCGCATCAATCGGCACCAGTAAATGTGCCCAATTGGCCCAAGAATATTCTTCAAAAAGATCCCACTGCAATCAACTCCTATAGCACTGAGAAGATCATTGGTGAAGATGATGATATTAAGAGGTTACCTCCTCATGTGATGCTGGCAAAGGAGTATGCTCGCGACCAAAGAATGACTTCTTCAGTATGCGAGGGTCAAGGGAGGACTCTTAAAGGCAGAGATATGCGGCGTGTGCGCAATGCAGTGTGGCGTCAGATTGGATTTGCTGATTGATATTATATTATTGGATCTTCCAATTTTATGTGGTGACATTAATGACACCATTTTGTGATCAGTCATGGCCAAGCCGACGATGGCCGCCTAATATACATGTAGATTCCAAGGAAGAGATTACTAAGATAGTACAAAGAGAGGCTTTTGTATGTAAACTAATTATGGAAAGATCTCGAGACTCATGAGATGAAACATTGGCATCAAGAGTCTTCCCTTGGGCTTTGGAACAAGCTCCACCTTCATTCAGGAGCCGCAATCACGGTTCGAGTCCGAGTCCGTGATTGCATGTTGGGCTTGTGTCATTTCTATCAAGGTATGCAAAGTGGAGGTATTGCTATGTAATATTCTCACTAGTTTTACTGTTGTGAATGCAACTTCTTAGCTCAACCAAGAAGATGTTGAAGGTATACTTTTTCGAGTACATTAATGTGGGTATACATCTTTGTAGCCTACTTTAGGGAAGGCCTTATTGTTGAATACCAGGCTAGGAAGTTTCTCATAGGTGAGAAGTTGCTTTGTCGCATTTAGTCAGTATATTGTCGAGCCTCGGATTGATCTCTCCCTCTTTGACATTGTGCCGTGGTGATTTTCCACTTCTCCTCTCTTCTTTAGTTTGAGAGGAGGAAGGGGAGAAGAGTATGATGCTCTTAATTTGAACCTCTAGAACTTCAAATTGCAGTCTGAGATCATTAAGATCTAACAAAAAGTGATGAAGAAGATATGGGTTTATTTATCACAAATTTTGCACTCTTGACTTCTTGAGGAATATTAAGCTCTAACAAAAAGTGATGTAAAAGATTTGAATATATAAAAGATATCTAGCTTGCTCTTTTATTAGAGAACGCTTCTCATGCCTAGCATGTGTTTGCATTGCCATTAGGTGATGAGTGCTAAAAAGGCATCTAAACGCTAGATTGATAACATGCCATTTTTATGTCCTTGGACACTTTTATGTACTCTTAACCAAGGAAATTTCTTAGAACTATTACAAGAGATACCAATGAGGTCTTAGAGTGTTTGATATCCAAAAGATAGGTTATGAGATGAAACAAACTTGGAATCTTTTTGAGCTATGAATTTCAAGTAGGAATTTAATATTTATGTAATTATTTAAAATTTTGTGTGATCGTAAGGTTTTATTAACATATTTACATAATCACACTTAACATGATCACAAACAAGTCCGTTGAGAGCAGCCTAGAAACCCACAAAAAGTCTGTCGAGCTTTGAAATTTTTTTTATGAACCCGTCGGGTTATATAGTTTTTCTTGTGACCCTATCGGAGAAACCTTAAAGCTTGATGGACCCGTAACCAAATATATAGAGAGCTTTGAACGGGTTTGTTGCGTGTTATTTGTTGTGCCATTGTGAGAGAGAGAGAGAGAGAGAGAGAGAGAGAGAGAGGACTGCCTTTGTAGGTACGTCGAGAGGAGAGGAGGTTGTGTGGGAGCGTCCTCTATGTAGCAGTGTGCAACAACAACGAAGTATTTGAGCACATGATTCGGGTATGTGTTGTTGTGCGTGATGTGTGGTAGCATGTATATTGTCGTATTGCATGATAGTCGTAAAATACCTTACCACATAATGTGTGCGTAAGCTGACTTACGAACAGTGCTTACCACGGGGACATCACTTCGGTTACGTGGAGAATATGGTGTCTTTGTGGTAAGCATTGGATCACTGTTTGGATACTACATTGGTAATGCGGCAATATTAGTATCTTTATGGTGAGTCAACTTTCTTTTCCTTTTTCAAAAAAACATATGGACATCTGTCGATAACACAATCATATTATGTTCGTATGCAAACCATAATTGCTCTTTAGATTCGGATGGCACTCGATCGATAACACGACTATTAAGTGTCGTTTGTTAAAAACATTGTTTTTGTAAATGTGGCATTCAGGTCATTAACCTGGTCGTATGAATGCCATATCATTTGTATGTGCATGTGCAGTTCAATTTTTTAAAGTATTCAATATATAAAATACTTGATCGGTAACAATACCGTGAAGAGTGTTTTATATACAAATGTTTGACTTGTCTGAAATTGTTGTTTTTAAATGTTCTTGTGAAAATATATACTATCTAATCATATCCAAAAGAATGTTTTATTCATCAATCATCGTTGCTATTTTAAATTTTACATTTACTAAAGTCATAAAATTTTTAACATATATGATGTCACTTTTATACAACATTAACAATCTCTTCACTAATTAATAACATCCTTGCAAAACTAAATGTTACAGTTTCACTAAAATTCATACTATATTATTTCTTTATGTCTACAGATAGCTAATATATTTTCAGTTTAAAAAGGTATATGCACATATTTTGCATGTAAAACTTTCTATTTATTATTTTTAGAGAGCAAGACGTTCTATCCAATTTATGAGTGGTTTGTTAAAATCGCACCAACTTTTTAATATTTTATCACAAAATTATACACTATTAATGTTTTAAAATGGGCTATATAAGATTGGCAGTATGTACATTACGATGCACATGTCTTTTATTGTAACAATGTTTCATCTCATGTACACCTATATCTACATCTTGAGAGTGAACCATCCGAGTTGAACTTGAATTGTAAACCTTGTTGGACCATTTTTCTCCAATAGAAATTAGGTTCTCTGTAACGTTGGTACATGCAAAAATTAGTCAAGTACTTTACTTTCCATTTGTCAATGACAATGACATATTTCCTAAGTGTGTAATAGGATATATTGTATCATCCCTGGTCTCAACATAGCTCAAGTTTCCAAGTCCTAAAACCATTCACCATGGTAAATCATGTGATTCAATGTACTTGAATCCACACATCATACATTATTATCACATTTTGATACATTTATAGGCATAGTATTCATTATATGCCACATAGCATGTCATAATAACTAATATCTAATTTTCTTAAATGATTTTGTCATGTTAAACTGATCATTTAATATGGGGAAGTGCCAGGGGAGAAAAAACTAGAATATTGGTTAAGCTGGTAGACAGGTCACAGTAGGGATCCAAAGGAGGGAAAATAGGGATCCAAAGGGGGGGCCATCTACAAAAGAGCTATGTGCAACAATGGACTCCAAAGACCTTAGGGTTCAGCCCATTAAAACTTTCAAAATGCTAAGGTTCCAAAAATCAAAGGTTGTGTCCAAAGGTCAAAGATTAGGAAATTTGGATGCTTTGTGTGTGTGTACAAAAGTCTTCACAAGTCCCTACAGAGGAGGGGGCGAGCCCAAGAAGTATGGGATGAGAGAGAAACACACACACACACACACACACTCACACTCACAAGCTTCATTTGTACATAAGGGGAAAGAGGGACACATGTCAGCTCCCTAGGCCAGATGCCCACAAGGTGTACTCAAATCCTATTGGATGGCCATGGAGGTGGACCAATGAGAATTAGGCTAGAGTAAATCTAGTTCAATTAATTTAAAAACACTTAATAAAAGAACTAATAGGAATTAAGCTCTCTAGAAGACTATTGGACGGTCTCCCAAGGGGTCCAATGAGCACTTAGTAGCCCAATGGCTTGCCTGATTCCTATTGGCCAGGAGACAAAGGGGTCCAATGAGAGTTTAATTGCATTTATTAATTACATAAAGCTCTCACAAAAGGGAAAAGGGGACACATGTCAGAAGGTTATCACTTATGCTCCTGAAATCCTATTGGCTAAGCCTAGGGAGGTCCAATGAGGTGCTAGCAAGAGCAAATAGCAAGGGGGGTCAACCAAGAGAGAGAGAGGGGGGGATGATTTTTCAAAGGCAGTTATCTACACACACTCACACAAGCTCATGTGTAGAGTAAGAAGACTCTCTATCTCTCTCTCTCTCTTCTCAAGCTTTAATGGAAAGCTTTGGCACCTACTCCAAGCTTGTGAGAAGGGAGACCTACACCAACAACTCTTGGTTTTGTGATGAAAATCCAACCAAGAGCCAAGATTCAATGCATGCTCAGCTCCTCTACCATGCTAATCACTAAGCTAAGCTATGCTAATATGAGTGATTATGTGAGGAGATGTACATCTTTCTCGTAACACTACGCCTTTCTCTCAATCTACTCTCATACCCCGCTAGCTCTCACCATCTTCAAAGGTGTGTGAGGTCTTGGGTGTAAGACCGTGAGGGAATTGATTTTGTGTTTGATAAGTGCTTTGCTTAGTGCTTGAAGTTTCCATCTTCATTGCACTAGCTAGTATTGAAGGAACACATTAAAGAATTGTAGTGTAAAATGTCTCTCTTGATGGGAGAAACCGTAATACAAAGCCTTTTGGAGGGGGGACCGGCTCCATGCAAATCCGGTCCTCAACTGTTGTCAATTGCTTAGTTTCTCTCTCTTTTGAAGTATTGTTCATGCTATCTAACTAGGTGTTATGATTCTTGTTGGTCTCTCCTCCCAAGCAGTCTTGTTATTTTTATTAGGAATCTATTCTAATGAAATGCTCACTATGTTCATGCTATTTTCTGCTACACAAAAGTTACTAGGCCATTGAATGTTACATAGAAAATAGTTTGTGTGGCTTATATGTACCTCTACTGGTACATGCATAATTGTTTTATTTCCATCGTCGTGGACACTAGTGCTTGAAGTAGTCTTGACTTTCACATTTTCAACATCCCTTGCATCTTCTTTTACATTGCTTTTAAAATTTTCATGACCCCTTTGACTTCTCTTGTAGAGTCGAAGCTCTAAATTACACTCTAATAAGAAATCAATAATACAAGCAACAGGGATTTCATTAACGTGTGCACAAATGCGTGAAAACGTTAATAACATGTGTTAATAACGTAATTTATGTTTTGGTCACATCTATAGTCACACAACTTTTGCAATGATTGGTTTAAACTTGGTCTGCATGTAAACCGTCTGGGATTTAGATATGCTCGATGGGGCCCGCCAGGAATATCTAAATCCCGACAGGCTATGTCATAACTATAAAGAGAAAATGATTAGCCAAATTTTTAGCTTTTTGGGAAAGCTTACCTTTGTTTAGAACTCCCGATTAGCTAGGAGGGTCCTTTTGGGAAGAACGTCCTGATTTTAGGGACGGTCATCTTTCCTTATAGGCTCGCCTAAGGCTACTGAGCCACTAGTCTTCAGTTCTTTGAATTGTGGGTAGAGTGTGGTTTGTAGCTAGTACCTGCGGAGATTTAGGGACAAAGTTGGAGTCACTTGAGTTTGTTTCCATTTGAGCATCACAGATAACTTATTGATTGCTCCCTTATGTAGTTTTATAGACAATTTGATGGAGCCAAGAGTCCTGCTTAGGGACTAGTATTGGTTCTTGATATTGATATAATCCATGTTAAACAAGGGTCTATTGTATCATACTAGAGTACTGGGAAAACATAGATCCTTGGTTTGATTGGCGTAAGGTATCCTTAATTGGGTACGAAAGACATCCTTTATTGGGTGTGCAATGTGTATTGTATGTATGCTATCAGTTCATGTATCTTAATTTGAAAACAGACATTTATATGGTTTAAAGATTACTTGCATTTATCATGCTATGATGCTTGATGTCTAATAAAAATTGATATATGTACATCTACAAAGATTACTATGTGTGGATATTTTAGAGAACATCAAAAGTATCGATGAAGTAGGTCTATATATTTGACTATGCATGTAAAGTAAGTTTAAAAGAAAAATACTGCATAATCTAAAAACTTTGAGCCATACTTTGGAGTTAGTAAGAGTTTTCATGGACGTCATTCTTTGTTGAAGTAGAAACAATAAACAACATATTTGGCGATCTCTTGTTAAAGCATAATAAACACAATACTTGAATTTTTACAATAGTTTAAAATTGTTGTGTGGCTACATTTTATCATCAAAATCGATCATAAAGAGAAATAGAGTGAATTATACGTTGCATTTTCAATTGTTTTACAAGTTCTTAATCTCTCTCTCTCTCTCTCTCTCTCTCTCTCTCTCTCTCTCTCTCTCTCTCTCTCTCTCTCACACACACACACACACACACACACACAAATAGAGATAATGCATGGTGTGAATCTTTATTTTCTTGAAGATAGAGATAGAGAGGGATTAGATGATATGTTATAAATTTTAGAGGTTCATCAAATTGAAGAGGAAGATAATATGAAGTAAACTATGATCCAAGAAATACTCAGGCCGCATTACTGATCGAGTATCACATGAATCACGCACATTAAAAACAATACAAGTAGATAATCGATAAACCAAACAAATTTGCAATATTTTTTGGCCGCGTTATTGACAAAATATGCAAAAAATACAACATACACTAGCGAGAGCGACACCATTTTGCTGTGTTACAACAAGTTGCCGCTCAAATTTAAGGGAATAGGAATTGTATATAGACATAACTTAGCCGCATTACTGATCATATGTCAACATTTAATAAAGGAAAGGGAAGGTGACATTGTCATAAAGATACTGTTATGCCGCATTACCGACTAGTACCACTATTGCATGCCATGCTTATCATAGGACACTACTCAACCGTGTTACCGACCAAGTGCCCCATGATAAGCACCATTCCAAAGAATGGCCTTACACATGCACGCACCCCTCATGTAGCGAACTGTCCACATCTAGCCGCGCATTGTGACTCTATGCAGCTGCTCGCACGAGTACACACACACCCATTCACACCTACACAGTACCTGTGGATGAGAAGATGATCAGGAAAAATATCCCAAGGGACCCATTAGGGCCTCCTTTATATAGAATAATGTACCGCATCGGGCTTACTGACGACCCCAACGAAGATGTGAGGAATTGCAAATGCTCGACGGGTACTCGTCGGTTCCCAAGGAACCCTAAATTGGCATTTCTGTGAACATGAAAAGATGTTAACATGTTATTAATATGTTCACAAGTGTTATTAACAAAAAAAAAGTTGTGATCATGTGATTATAAAATACCTAACAAGCAGGGGAAATGATAGTTGGTATTTAGTTACTAACTCTATTTGTTGATGCTAAAGAGTATGTTAAGGGATGCATGTGATGCATTCCAAAGGGAAAGAATGCTATAGAGAAAGGATAACATACCTTTGAGACCAATGATGGGATAACAAGCTCTTACCAAATGGGACAAACTTTTTGGGGGCCATACAACCTCTGATATATAGAATTTGCACTCAATATATCTTTGTAGCCAACAGGTGATCTAAAGAAAAAGCCATGTAAAATAATGATGCTTGAACAAAAACTTTGTTTTAGTATATGAGTATGTATTCACCCAATATGGCCTATCAATAGAAATAATCAATAACATTATAGTAACACATTTTTAGCATGAATCGATTGAACCACTTGCTAAATGAGTTCATGGTCATTCATACAGATTTACACCCTATCATCCATAAGAAAATGTCCATACTAAACAATATCTTAAGCTCTATCAATGCCCATGGTACATTTAGAGACATTTTCAGCCATAGATAGAAATTTCTTGAAGCACATAAATACCATCAATGAATTATGAAAGTCATGAAGTATAGGTAATTGTTTGAGGACGGAGTTTGCATAGGCCCACAAACATCACTATGCACAAGTTCCAATCTGCATATAGCCCTAACTGAACCACCCTTTGGAAACTCTGAATGTTGCATTTTACCCAAAATACAGAATTCACAAAGATGCTTCACAGGTGCTTCAAGAGGCGGCAAAGAAGCAATTATATCATATTTTTGCAAACATAGCAAACTGGCAAAATTCAAATACCCAAAATGTGCATGCCAATCCCGCACTTGTCATACAAGTGAGCTTATGCAGCCCACGACACAAAATGCGAGATGCAACATTTTCATCACCAAAATTGAGATCATGAATTGTATGTCTATCATCCACAAATTTCATGACAAGACCAAGTCTAGCAAGTGCAGATACAAAAAAAGGTTCTTTTCTATTCCAAGTACATAAAGTGCATCAACAAGTGTGAAAGAACTATCATTCACAGTAGTCAGCACAATCTTTCCAACTCCCTTGAGCAGATGAGAGGTATTGTTGGCACAAGTGATTGTATTCCCATGAGAGACAAACTCGAGAGAGGTAAATAAGTCACAATGTGAGAGGTAATGTGCTTTGTAGCACCACTATCAAAGTACCACACATATGAATTTGCAGCAACTGGCATACATGCATCATGGACATAAGGATCATAAGTGAAATCTTCACTAAATTCCCACTCTGCATCTACATCAGCATCACAATCTCCTTTCATAGAAGATTCTACAATAGAGCTGCACTTGTAGTGAACCCACCCTCTTTTGCCTTCAATTTAGGACACTACTTAATCAAGTAATCATTGGCCTTGCCATAATGGCAACACATCTTCTCCTTTCCTTTTTCACCCGAATTCCTAGATAAAGTGTTGATAGCAGAAGCATTAGGAACATGTGATTTACCACTTGCAGAAGAACCATGAGAAGTGGCTACATTGTTGTTACCACTTTTTCTTTGAGCAACAACAAAAGCATGTTCAATTGCACGTTATTTTGTTCTTTCTTGAAAGTAACTCTTGCAATAGTAATGTGCATAATGCATCAAACTTGACAACATCAAGATTTCCTTGGGTCATAAGTCTCTAAGTACTAGAAAATTCTAGTAAGAATCTAGCAATGCATCAAGAACGGTCTCACAAGTGAACTCTCAGACATGACTTTGCCTATAGAAATGAGTTGCTCACTAGTATCCTTGATACCAGCAAGAAAATTGTCCATGTCAATCTTCCTCATGCATAATCTTCAACTCTATCTCTTTACGCAGCAATGCAAGTCTAGCCTCTGCGACTTGCATAAAGACCAACCAGAATATCCCAAGCCTATTTTGCAGATTTAGTTGAACGAATGTGAGGAGTAATGGTAAGCTTCATAGATAACACAATCAATGCCATGAAGAATGACTAGACCTAATGTGAAAACTACCCAAAAAGAGGTAAAACGAAGTAGGAACAACATGTGCTATATAGCACAACCCAAAGAAGATTGTAAAGAACCTATCTGTTGGAAAATTTCACTCACAAAAAATTTGCACAAAATGAAAAAATTGCATGCACAGTATTGCTTGTAGTGAAAACGAAGGCCAAAATGAGCTCGAATGGAAATTCTAAGTAGACCAAGGCAACGTTGACAATTATGCTCGGGAGGACGCAACCTGTTATGATACCAATTGTTGGAAATAGGGTTGTAGGGAAACACACCGAGCTTGGAGAAGATGAAGAAGCTCAAGACACACAACAAACTATATATTGCTTAGTGCACAAATGAAAGATAAGTTAGCCCTAGAATCATGGGAATGTATACAATGCATGGAGAAAAAACCTCCTGTGAGGGAAAAAATGCCCCGATAGTCCGAAGTGTTCACACACATCACGACCACATACACATGTATGGTAACATTTTCAGGTTTGGGTAAGTTCCAAGCTAAGTGGAAATTGGTAGGAGACTTGAAAAGTCTCAAGTGTGTGTTAGGGTGCAAGCAAGGTGCAATGACCTTTCATTTATTGCTACCACAATAAAGTCTCGATAGGAATTAAAGACAAGGGTGCAAAGGCCATCAAGTCAAAGGGTGGTAAGGGAAAGGGTGGCAAAGTTGCAGTCAACTCTGCGAAAGGTGTGCACACTACACAATCAATGAGTAAAGCACTACAAAAAAATTTTCAAGGTATCCCTAGTTGTGACCAAAGTATTACCCCTAATCGAGACATGAAAGATCCAAATTGGGATCCTATTCTATAGATTCCACTGATAAACGTGCATGTGTGCACCCTTCATGCCCGTCTATAAATTCTTGACAAGTTGTTAATGCTCCATATTAATTAGATTCGAATATGGAGCTTGCAAAAAGAAAGGAAGAGTGTATAAGAGAGCTTCAGGCTATTCTATCGAGTGTTGGTCTCCATGGTGGTGCAATTGACCTTTCAAAGGACAAGAAGGCATTTGGAACTACACAGGATCACCCTAATAAAATATGTATGGGTGCTAGTAAAACAAGGCATTTGCTTTCAAACTATTTTGCCTTCCAAAGTCCCACTGAGTTTTAGTTGTGGAAAAAGATGTGTGACATTACCACCTATAGAGGTAGAAAATTAGCCCTTGGAGTTAAGCGTGCTCATTTGTGGTAGTCTATGGATGATATTTTTCATCTGCTTGAAAAGGAAAAGCTAACCTCTGATGAGATCTCCACCTTGAAGTTTGCAATCAATAGTTCCACAACCCAAACGGTTGATGCTTGGGGGGAAAACACACATAACAAATTACATGGTGGGTTGAACACTTAGTCCCTAGAGTCAAATACTTGTGTGTTTGAACTAAAGTCTTTTTTTTTTGCAGCATATTCTTTTTGCACATGGTGTATTTTTTCTTGACACCTATTTCTCATTGGGCATCTAGAGAATCCAAGGAATGGAGCACTCACAATATCAAGGAAAAGCAGTATACTTCAAAAATAACACATCATGGAGGTGGACAAAAAAGGAGCAATCCCCTACATAAGATGTCCAATTGTTGTTCTACAGAGTTTTAGTAGGGAGAGATATAAAGAAGACTAGAGTGCAAAAAAGTTTGAAATGAAGAATAGCGAAAGTGGTTAATGTGAGGCGATCACAATCATATGATGCTTTGAGTGCAAAAGACCATTCTTGGTGATGGTTGGAGACAAGGCGACGAAATGGCAAGCATTGGTGGATAGAAAATTGATAAATTTTTTACACTAACCATTTCTATTGTAAACATGCATTGTAATATAAAAAGATATTTTGATGGCACAATCAATGGTTTTGTGCATGAAGTCTTGTCTATTTTGGAGTTATATTTTATTTTTATTAATTTTATTAAGTACATTTTTAAAAACTTGAAGTATAAGTCAAAACTCACAACTTAAAGTTCATTTCTCATTTGCACGTAGAAGATCCTCTCGAGCCTAAATGAGTATGCACACATATCTTGCACTACATGGACGATACACAAGAGAAAACCACTATGCACATCAATGCCACTACCACCACTCACACCACAGTAAATCCACAACCAACAGCTCATGTTGAATCCATTGCTTCAAATCCACAACCTCAACCACATGTGGATAACTTAACACCACAACCCACGCTCCCCAACCTTTGAATCCAAAACCACTATGCAAAAGATTTTTGGTGATCTTCCACCATTAAATCATGCCAACCACACACCTCTGCCAGATCCCCCACCAATCTCATCTCTACAAAGAGCCCCACAAGAAACAAGAACAAGAACAAGTGAAGAAGAATACCAAGTTCCGCTGCTAAATGAGGAGGTCCCGCATGTTGTCACAGGACCTGCGCTCAAGCAATCGTGGCAACTACACCACGAAAATTTGGTCAGTGGTTCAAGCAAAAGGTGATAAAGGTAATACAAAGTGACCCCATTTTGGAAGCCAAGAAGCCAATCGGATTGAAAAGAAATGAAGAGACCTGCACTCAAGCAATCGTGGCAACTACACCATGAAAATTTGGTCAATGGTTCAAGCAAAAGTTGATAAAGGTAATACAAAGTGACCCCGTTTTGGAAGCCAAGAAGCCAATCGGATTGAAAAGAAATGAAGAGAGGAAAAAAAAAAGAGGAAGCTAAGAGAGAGGCACAGAGAAAGCAGGAGGCAGAGAGAAGACAAAGGGAGCAGGAGGAGTGGGAGAGAGCAGAGGCCAAGAGAGCCCACCTAGAAAATTTATAAGCATGGGTAGAGGCAGAGAAGAAGGGGACAAAGGACAAAGCTTGAGCCACCCAACAAGGAAAAGTTGGGAGCTCTGAGCCTTCAAAGATTCCCAAAAGAGGAAAACAATGTGCAAAGAATAAGAAAGACAAGCTCACATCCGAAGAGAAATGGGCCTAGGAGGAGAGAAGGACAAAGTACAGAAATGACTCTCCTCAATGGGCCTAGTAGTCAACTCCTCCACCACTGGCCAACAACGCATAAAAAACAAGATGGAGGTCAGGAATAGTGGCTTTGTTGAAAGTATCAAAAAAGCACCGAGATGATCATCGCAAAAGCGGCCTTCTCTTGGGTAGTGAGAGAGATAATGGATGAGTACAATGATTCTATAACCCAAATACAATGTGCTACCTTATTGGCCCTAAAGGATGCCGCCAAGGACATTTTGGCACCGGTCAATTTCTGTCAAAACCGGGCGTTGGAGACCGCAAGGGTGGCGAGATGTCCACGATGCATGGCGAGGACGTCCGGTGTAAAATGGCTGCATGCATGCCATAGTTCACAGGCCCTTTTTTACACCAATTTTCCCTATCGAGCGTCGCCATGCATCGTGAACATCTTGCCACCCCCGTATGGTCCCCCCATTTGCTCGGTTTCAACAAAGGTTGACCGGCGATGTCCCTTGGTCATTGGGAGTTTTCGTGGAGGTCGTTTCGTGCACACATTGCGATAATAAAATTGTTTGAACAATATGAACAAAAATATATATAAAATAGAATGATGGAAAAAGACAAAATTATTCTCTATTGCTTTGGGGATTACATCATGGCTAGTTAATTTTTTTGTGAATTACATATGTGGGTATGGGGTGAATTTTTCACCTAATGCCAAGGGTTTTTACGATTTCTTCTGGGTTTGTCACCCCTTGACCTAGGCTGAAGACACATTGGGAGAGGACTCACCCAGGATGCTTGCCTATGAAGGCATACAAGACTGCCTCACTATCCACCAATATACATTTATTAGCATTAAGGGTAAGGGAATCTTTAATGAGGATGGCATTAATGCTTTGCACTTGAGAGTACCATACTTAGAGAACTCTGTGTGAGAAACTCAAAAAATCGATGGTCCCACGTGGCTCAAGTAGTGCCACAAGTTGCTATCCCTACCCATGTGCATGTTGCAAGAACCTCCAGTGTAGAATTGCGAACTTATCAACATGGTATGCGGTCTACAAAACACTTTGAAGGACTTTAACACTTGTGGTAAGGAAGCATACACAATTTTTTAGGTTTAAAAATGTTTACCTCACTTTCTTCATCCATTTATTCAAGATTTTTCCTCATCATTGATGCTAGAGCGATCCTCTCCACCCATAGGAATCAGCATTCTATGTGGATGGAAAGTGCTTTTTGAAACGCTTGCATAAAAGGAGGTACATGATTTATCTCCACTATGATATTTGCCACGGTTTGCACCAACTTTTGTTTACTTTTATTGGGGAGGAAGTAGAGGCTTACGAAGAGACTTTGGTCTTTAAAGTCAATTTGAAACTTGGTCATATTTTCCTTTCCACTTGGATCCTTCATGCCTGCATAGATAGTAAGCACTGAGAGCGACTCATCTTCTCTGAGTCCTAGTGTTTTAGCAATGTCATCAAGGATTAAAAATTGACAACCCTCCACCACCATTGCATGCAAAGTGAGAATTTGGAGGTGAGGAACTTCCCCCAATACCTCATCTTCATCTATCATCCGATCTTCCTCCTCAGAGGACTTGGGCTCTTGCAAGAGGACGAGTGTCATAAATGCTTTAGTCTACTCTTTGACAAATTCATTTGACTCCTCCACAATGGTCATAGGGGGTTTCTTGCTGGCTGTTTCCTTTGATTTTCCCTTCTCCATGCCCTCAAGCACAAGTAAAACTAGAACCATATCCCAAGAAATGATTTGGGTGCCTATGCACCCCATGCCCAAGTCTATGAGGTCATCCCCATCCTCTATCATGTAGTTTTGTTCGTTGAGCCTTTTGACAAACCTCAGCAAGTGAAAGAAAAAGTTTTTTTTGACAAATTAGAGGTGTTTAAGGCAACCAACTGGCAAGCATGTCGTGTCGGATCCCTCAAACACTATGGGATATTCTTCCATGTGGTGTGCCATGAGATCAAGAAAGCTTTGGAACACCTCTAGATGTAGATTGACAGTGGCCTACATGTTGGTCATCCCCTTGAGCATACTGACTAGTTCATGTGCTTAATCTACAAGGCCAACCTTTTCCACTTGTACAAACAAGTGCGTCACATGTCATTTCCATGGGTTCGCTTGCAAAGAAGATGGCAAGAGAGCTTAGAGCTAGAGTTTTGTGAATGTGAGAAATGAATTTTACAAACTTAGAACGTGACTTATATACCCAAGGTCACTTTTTTAAAAACACTTAAAATTAGCAACAAATTAACTTAAAATTATAGTTCTTAAAAAAATCACGCAAGAATGCATCAAAAGGCACCGAGGTTGAAGGCATTTGCATTCCAAATCAATGAAATTGATTATTTCAATCAAAATTTTGAACAATCTGAAAATGAGCAAATATGCTCTGAGATGAGATTCTAAATAACATATTCATTGATGGAGGAAAATTTGCAGCAGTTATAGGCTTTTAAAAAAATACATTACAAAAACGCAATGTCTAGACATAGAACACTCTTCTCTTTTCTGGACCAAACAACCTTGTCATTGATTACAAAGAGGTATTTCTTAGGAATTAAGATGACTATAGTGAGCATTTCTTTATGAGAATTATTCATGAGCATGAGGGGAGTACTTGATTGGAGATAGCAAAATAACCATTATACCTGGTTAGCTTGGCATGAACAGTACTTGTAATAGAGAGAGAATTACAAAAATTGACAACAATTGAGGATCGAATTTACTTGGAGCCGGTCCCCCCTCCAAAAGGCTTTTGTATTATGGATTCTCCTTTGAAGAGAGACTTGGTACAATACATATTTTGTTTTCCTTGAGACCTTGTTGATTCCATGAAGATGGTAAGCTTCATGCACCAATATTATGCCCGTAACTATCTTGCAAACACTTTAACTTGTCCCCGGCCTCAATCCCAAGACCTCAAACGCCTTCAAAGGTGGAGAGAGCTAGCAGGGAGTGAGGGAAGAGAAGAGAAGAAGATGTAGCATGCAAGAAAGAAGTACTTTCCTCACCATAGATTACTCTTAGAGATTAGCTTAGCGTAGTAATATATATGGTGGAGAAGATGAGCATGCCATTGAAGCTTGACTCTTGGTTGGATTTGCATTCCATAGCCAAGGGATGTTGGTGTAGGCTCTCCACTTTTGAAGCTTGGAGAAGTAGAGGACTTGTGTGCACAACTCAACAATGGGGGAGCGTGTGTGTGGCTTGTGGAGTATATGAGCCTGAGAGAGAGAGAGAGAGAGAGAGAGAGAGAGAGAGAGAGAGAGAGAGAGAGAGAGAGAGAGGATTAAATTTTGTTATTTTATTCTTGCTTCAAGCCTATTGGCTCAAGCCTTGGGCTAGCCAATGAATGGCTCTAGTCATAACAAGAAAGGGGTGTACCATTTGGACAAGTGTCCTCCTTTCTCCCTTTGAGAGAAAGATCTTAATTATTTAATTGTAGCATTTGGACAAGTGTCCTCTTTTCCCCCTTTGAGAGAAAGATCTTAATTATTTAATTGAATCTAAATTCTCATTGGACCGTTTGGTGGACTTTCCAATAGGAATTCAACGGTTTTAATGCTTATTGCAGGTTCTTTTAATATGCTTTTCTAAAATGTCTAAGCTTAATTTTATCAAGATTAATTCTCATTGGTCAAGCCTATAGGCCATCCATTAGGATTTAATCTTAATTGGGGCAACTTGGCTAGGGGCGTGACATGTGGCCTTAATGCTTCAAGTGGAAAAAGTGAGGCTTGACATGTGTTCTTAATACTTTCAGTGAAAAAGGTGAGGCCTGACATGTAAATTTACGTTGACTTGTGAAGCTATCTGAAGGTTGGGCATGGTTCCCACCTAATGGTCCTAGGTCTAAGGTCTTCAACACTAACATTTAGAGGTCTTAATGAATCTTAACCTAAGGTACGGTCTTTTCAAGCTCCACTAGGTGCACATTGCTCTTTGATAGACCATCTCCTTTTTGGACCATCTCTCCTCTCGGTCCCTTATTGTCAATTGAGATAGGTCTAGCAGCACATGTTAATATTCTAACTCTTGTTTCCTTTTATCTCCCCATATTAAATGATCATCTTAACATGAGAAAATCATTTGGAATAGGTAGATATTAAATTTTATGCCATTATGTCTCTCTTGAAATCATAATTGTCCTCGACTATGAGGTAGAGAAGGTAAATCATAGTCCTATCTCAGCAGGGGACCGAGAGGAGAGATGGTCCAAAAACGAGATGGTCGACCAAAGAGCAATGTGCACCTAATGGAGCTTTAAAAAGAATTACCTTAGGTTAAGCTTCATTAAAACCTCCAAAGGTTAGTGTTAAAGACCTTAGAACTAGGACCATTAGGTGGGAACCATGCCCAATTTTGAGGTGCTTTAGGTGGGAACCATGCCCAACCTTCAGATAGCTTCAGAAGTCAATATAAATCTACATGTCATGCCTCAACTTTTTCACTCAAAGTATTAAGAACACATGTCAAGCCACATGTCAGGCCTCATTTTTTCCACTTGAAGCATTAACGCCACATGCTAGGCCCCTAGCCAGGTTGCCCCAATCAAGCTTAAATCCTATTGGATGGCATGTAGGCTTGACCAATGAGGATTAATCTTGATAAAATTAAGTTTAGACATTTTAGAAAAGCCCAATAAAAGAACCAATAAGAATTAAGACCCCTAAATTTCTATTGGACAGTCCATCAAAGGGTCAAATGAGAATTTAGATTCAATTAAATAATTGAGATATTTCTCTCAAAGGGGGAAAGGAGGACACTTTTCCAAATGCTATAATTAAATAATTAAGATTTTTCTCTCAAAGGGGGAAAGAAGGACATGTGTGCAAATGCTACAATTAAATAATTAACATCTTCCTCTCAAAGGGGGAAAGGAGGACACTTGTCCAAATGCTACACCCCTTTCTTGTTATGACTAGAGCCATTCATTGGCTAGCCCAAGGCTTGAGTCAATAGGCTTGAAGCAAGAATAAAATAACAAAATCGAATCCTCTCTCTATCTCTCATATACTCCACAAGACACACACACACACACTCCTCCATTGTGTGTTGTACACACAATTCATCTCCTTCTCCAAGCTTGAGAAGCGGAGAGCCTACACCAACACCCCTTGGCTATGGAATGCAAATCCAACCAAGAGTCAAGCTTCAATGTCATGCTCATCTTCTCCACCATATATATTACTATGCTAAGCTAAGCTCTAAGAGTAATCTATGGTGAGGAAATTACTTCTTTCTCCTATGCTACATCTTATTCCTCTTCTCTTCCCTCACTCCCTGCTAGCTCTCTCCACCTTTGAAGGTGTTTGAGGTCTTGGGATTAAGGCCGGGGACAAGTTAAAGTTTTTGCAAGATAGTTATAGGCATAATATTGGTGCATGAAGCTTACCATCTTCATGGCATCAACAAGGTCTCAAGGAACACAAAACATGTATTGTACCAAGTCTATCTTCAAGGGAGAATCTATAATACAAAACCTTTTGGAAGGGGGGGTCAGCTCCAAGTAAATCGGGTCCTCAATTGTTCTCAATTTCTCTAATATTCTCTCTTTTACAAGTATTGTTCATGCCAATCTAACTATGTATAATGGTTATTTTGCTATCTCCAATCAAGTACTCCCCTTATGCTCATGAATAATTCTCATAAAGAAATGCTCACTACAGTCATCTTAATTTCTCTTCACTCAATGTTATTAGTAAGAAGCTATATCCATCTCACAGCAAAGACAAAAGGTTGTTGCTAACAAGCAAAGATGAGCCTTGACCTTTAAAGAAAATGATTGGGTCTTGCTAAAGTTCCCTATGGCTTTCATACAAAAAACCAAGAGCAAGAATCCTATGGGCAACAAGAAGTTAGCAAAAAGATATTATGATCCTTTTCAAACTTTTAAGCCAATCAATGAGATGGATTATCAATTAAATTTTCCAATCACTGGCTCATACACAATGCTTTTCGTGTGATCCTACTCAAGCCCGTAGATCATTGTGAGTTTCTATAAACACCGCATTTTCCCTTGGTCGTCGTGATAGTGCATCAGCCACTTGATTATGCTTGACATCAAAGTGAGCAATATGAAAGTTGAATTGAGAAAAAAAAAATCCCCACCTCATTTGTTTGTCAGAAAGCTTGGTTTGCGTCATGAATTACTTAAGACTTTGGTGATCCGTGCATAGGATGAATGGAGTCCCTAAAAGATAATCCTTCCATGTGTCTAGGGCATGTAGAAGAGCTAGTAGCTCCTTTTTGTATATGCCCAATATTTGCACATCGGAATTGAGTCTTCGACTCTCGTATGCTATGGCATACCCTTCTTGAAGCAAGACTGCTCCAAGGCAATTTCCACAAGCATCACATTGGACCTCAAATGGTTTTGAGAGATGCGGTAGTGTAAGCATAAGTTGAGAGGTAAGCTTCTTTTTTAGCTTCTCAAAAGAATTTCTATCTTTTACAGTCCATGTATACTTAATGTTCTTTTTTGTTAAGTCATGTAGTGGTCCTGCTATTTGCAAGATTTTTTCAATGAAGCGTCTATAGTATGCAGACATACCAATAAAACTTTGTAGCTCATATGGAGTCCTTGGATAAGGCCATATTTTTATGTTATGGAATTGGCCTATTAACTTGAGAGTAATGGAAATTATAGAGAGTACTTTTGTGAAATTACTTTGTGAGCATAGCGCGTGAACATAATTGATGGTAGCAACATAACATAGCATCTAGTTAACTTGGCATGAACAATACTTTTGCAAGAGAGAGAGGTTAGAGAACGTGACAACAATTGAGGACCGGATTTATGTGGAGTTGGTACCCCCTCCAATAGGCATTTGTATTATAGTTTCTCCCATCAAGAGAGACTTGTTACAATACAATCTTTGTGTTCCTTGTGAACTAGGTGATGCAATGAAGATGGAAAGCTTCATGCATCACAAGCATAACATAAACTTTGTGGAAAGCATTAATTGTCTCAAGCCTCAATCCCAAGGCCTCAAACACCTTCGAAGGTGGAGAGAGCTAGCAGAGAATGAGGGTAGGGAAGAGGAAGAAGAAACATTTCATAGGAGAAAGAATTAGTTCCTCACTATCATCACTCTTCTTGCTAACATACATAATAGCATAGTAATGAAGATGGAAAAGATGGCAAGCTTAAACATTAAAGCATGGCTCTTGGATGGATTTGCATTCCATAGCCAAGAGTGTTGGTGTAGGCTCTCAACCTCTCTACTTTCTTGGAGAAGGAGAGGGATCTCTTGCACTTTTCACTTTGCACAATGAGTGTGTGTGTGTGTGTGTGTGTGTGTGTGAGAGAGAGAGAGAGAGAGAGAGAGAGAGAGAGAGAGAGAGAGAGAGAGAGTATATCCCCCCAAGCATGCCCCTAGCTTTCTTGGTCGACCCCCCCTTGTAGCTCATGCTTGAAGCTCATTGGACCCCTCCAGGCCTAGCCAATCACAAGCAGGAAGCATTACAAGAAACAAGGGTAGTTTGGGACAAGTTTCCCCCTTTCCCCTTTGAGAGAGAGAACTTGATAAATGCAAAAAGAGTTAATTAAATCTTCTAAATGATCATTGGACCCCTTGGGTGGCCAACCAATAGGCTTTAGGTACACCATGAGGGCAACGTGAGGAGGAACTTGACAAGTGTCCCTTTTGCTTTCTTTGTAGCAAGCTTGCCTTGTGTCAGTGTGTGTGTTCTCTCTCATCCCCCCCTCTTGTAGAGCTCTCCCCCTCCTTGTAGGGATTGATGATTGGATTTTTGACACCTCAAGCCCCCTCAATCTTAGGCCCGGCTCCCACCACAAGCTTGGCCCTAAAGCCCCTCAAGCTTGGGCTGGGTTCCATGGGCTGGGTTCCCAACCTCAAGTACAACCTTAGCATCTCAAGCATGACAAGCACCTCAAGCATCTCAATCATCAAGCATGACAAGCACCTCAAGAACCTTAAGCTTGGGCCTAGTTCCCACCTCAAGAACAGCCCTGGCTTAACTAAGGTTAAAGGACTTTTAACACTAACTATTGGAGGTATTCAATGAAGCTAACCCTAGGTCTTTATGCTGCATTGGTTACCCTTGCTCTTTGACAGACCGTCTCATTTGGACCACTTTACCATTGGCCCCGTGTTGAGATAGATCTATAAGCACATGTGTATATTCTAACCCTTGTTCCCGTTTATTCTCCCACACTAAATGATCACTTTAATATGAGAAAATCATTTGGGTTTGTTAGATATTAGTTTTTATGACATTAAAAGTTAATGGTCATTCTAGGATCTCTATCTGACATGATGGATGTTGGTAATCCATGGTGTTTGAAAATTTGTGATATGAAGAGATTTGCCATTTTGTGTGCCTTTATAGTCTTTTTGACAGGGATAAAGTGTGCTTGTTTGCTAAACATGTCGACTATTGTCCATATTCCCATGGATAGACTTGGGTAATCCAAAGATGAAATCCATGGATATACTCTCCCTGGTGAATTTGGGATAGGCAATGGATGGAGTAATCCAGATTTCTTCCCTCTATCATACTTGGTCTTTTGAAACATACTCTTGTATGTCCACTCTCATGGTAGGCCAATAGAAGTAGATTTCTACTCCTCGGAGAGTAGGTTGAATGTCTCTATGCCCCGCATAGGAAGAAGAATGGGATTCATACATGACTTTCTCACGAAGGGAGTGGGTAACACATAGCCTATTTTCGTGGAGAAGATAACCATCCTGCAAGGTGAATGGTTTCTCTTTCTTCCCCAAAGCAAGGGCTGACATTATGTCTCTAAAGTCACAGGGGTCAGTAGCATACTCATCTATCATACATGATAGATCATTGTGAGTAGCTATAAACACTACATTAACTTTTGTTCGTTCGTGAAAGTGCATTGGCCAGTTGATTGTGTTTACCAGCAATGTGAGCAATATGGAAATTAAATTGCAAAAGAAAATTTTCCCACATCATTTGTTTGTCGGAAAGCTTAGTTTGCGTCATGAAATACTTGAGACTTTGGTGGTCGGTTCGTAGAATAAATGGATCCCCAATAAATAATGCTTCCATGTGTCTAGGGCATGTAGAACAGCTAAAAGATCTTTCTCATAAATTCCTAAGACACGTTCATTTGTATTGAGCCTTTGACTCTCATATGCTATGGCATGCCATTCTTGAAGCAAGGCTGCTCCAAGGCAATCACCACAATCATCACATTGGGCCTCAAATGGCTTTGAGAGATCCGAAAGCATGAGGATTAATTGGGAGGTATGCTTCTCTTTGAGCTTGTCAAAAGTATTTTTCTCCTTAGCAGTCCATAAATACTTAACTTTCTTCTTAGTTAAGTCATGTAGTGGTCCTGCTATTTGAGAAAAATTTGCTATGAAGCGTCTATAGTATGCACCCATACCAATAAAGCTTCTTAGCTCAAGTAGATTCCTTAGATTAGGCCATGCTTTTATTACCTCAAACTTTGATGGATCCATATGGATACCATCTTGAGAGATAATATGACCTAAATATTGAATCTCTTGGAGGAAAAATTCGCTTTTCTTTTGGTTGAGAAAAAGCTTCTTCTCCCTCAATGCTTGAAAAATCACTTGGAGATGTTGCTTATGTTCCTCCAAAGTCTTGGATTAGATGATGATATCATCAAAGAACACTCCAATGAATTTGCAGCAAGGTCTAAAATTTTTCTTCATTAGATGATTGAACGTGGCTAGTGCATTAATCAAGCCAAAAGGCATGACTAGATATTCATAAAGGCCAAACGTTGTACGAAACACTGTCTTTTGGATATCTTCATCCACTATCCTTATATTTGATGATGGCCACTTTTAAGGTCAATCCTACTGAAGTAGGTAGAGCCTTCTAGCTTATCAAACAAATCTTCTACCCGAGGCACGGGAAATCTATTTTTGATAGTGATATGGTTTAGTGCTCGATAGTCCACACACACACACGGTATGTACCATCTTTATTTTGCACTAGAAGGACTGGAGAACAAAAGGGAGAGGAGCTAGGCCTCACCATCCCTTTGTCTAACAATTCATGTACTTGCCTCATGATCTTCTCTTGGTGGATGAGAAACTCGATAAGGATGGTGAGCTCCCTGGAAGGAGCTCAATTCTATGGTCATCATCCCCTCATTTTGGAGGTAAGTCTAGAGGGATACCATCGATGAAAACATCTTGGAATCCTTTTAGAAAATTAGACAAGTCTAACTCTTCATTGATTTATCAAAAGCAGGAGGATTTACATGTGGTATAGTACAACCACACTCACTAGCATCTATATACATGTTCTTTCCCCTGTAACTGAAGTAGATTCTCCTTTCAGGGAACTTCATGTTGGCAACCATGCGATCAAACCATGGTACCCCTAGGATAGCATCCTCATGTTGGAGAGGAGAGATGAAAAAGTCTTCTTTGTCGGCATAGCTTTGGACATGAAGCCTCAACTTCCCAATCAAGGGAGTAACGGAGGCTTGCTGTCCCTTGAAAGCTTTGTCAGCCGTTACAATATCTCCCATCTCGAAATCTTGAATGCTAAACTTGGTGGCCAACTCCATTGATATGAAGTTGTGAGTAGAGCCAAGGTCAAACAAGATGAATGCATCATGTTCCCTTACCTTTCCCCAAGCATAGAAGAGAGATGATCCTTTGCAATGAGCATCCTCTTTTGGAGCTTTGATGATGGAAGCCCTAGGAGTCTCAATGCGAGTAGTTTTCTTGGGAAAAGAACGATAACCATGTCCTTGTTCCCCACACTTAAAACACTTATGGTCCTTGCAAAAAGCTTCAAGATCTTCAAGAGAGAGTTTGTTTTTGACTTTGTAAACCCCCTTCTCCTTGGACCAATTGTTGTTGTTGTTGTTGTTGGAAGTGTCTTGGGAAGAATTTTTGGCATTGGTTTTCCCCTTTGCATCATTTTTATCTTTGTTTTCCATGGGCTTGACATTCCGTCTAGCCGCTTGTTGGAAATTGATGTGTGAGCAACCATGGTGTGATGGATTACTTCGGTGATAGAACCAGGCCATTGAGAGTCAATGTATTCGGCCATCTCTTCAGGTAATCCCACACTAAATTTTTGCTTTTGCTTGGCAAAGTCTATCTTTTGGAAGACAGTAGCCTTGAGATGTATACCCCAAAACTTGTCTACATCTTTGTGGATATACTCATGAGGGAGAAGCTTCAAGATGTGCCATTCGGTGAGCACTTTTTCCTTTTCATCGCTTGCAAGGAATTGCTTCATGACGGAAACTCGTATAGTTTTCCATGTCTTTGGGGCTTCATTGTTGCCACGAAGGCTAGCCCACCATCATTGACGAGCCGATTTTTGGAAGTGTATAGCTACATGGCGTATCTTGAAGGACTCTGTAAAGCCCTCGTCTCCAAAGGCCGCATCAAATTGTTGGGTGAAGGCCAACACTTTGTCGGTAGCACCAAAGGTGACATGATAGGTGAGAAAAAAGACACTCTTTCCTCCCTCTTTAAACTTCTTTAGATTTTGTGACCTTCGCCATGCAGGGTATGATTTTCGATGTCCTCCCCTCTTGTATTCTCTAGAATAATATCCATAGATTTTGTTGGAAGACGAGGAAGGTGAAGAAGAAGGAGAAGGGGTGACCTCTTTCTTGACCTTTTCTTCCTTTGTTTCCTCTCTTCCCTTTTGGAGTAATGAGGAGAAGGACTGTGTGTTATCTGTTTCCTCATGGGAGGAGTTGGCGATTGTCTAGATCGTCGTCTTCATGGAGCCATATCTTCAGAGGAACTTAGGGATTCATTGATTTCTTGCTCTTTGGATCCCTCCTCTCGTATGGGAGACAGTCTTCTTTTGGGGGTCTCATCAAGAGGCCTCCTAAGCTCTCTCTCCTCTTGGAGAGGAAGGAAAATCCTATAAGCACAAAAATTTGAGTAACTTTGGCTTGCAAAGCACGGTTGTGTTGGGGTGGTAAAGCCCAATGTGCCGCACCTAAGTGTTGGGTGGTTGGAGACTACCGGGAACTAACACTGACAATTCTTTCCTCATAAAAGAATAAGGACTCATAACCCTAACACTATTTTGTGTTTGGAGTCCACCCAAACCTATGTCTCCTCTCTTCTCCATTGATGCACACACACACACACGCTCTTGCACGTGCTCTTCAACTGGTATCAGAGCTCAGGGATTGGGAGCACCATTGGAGCTCAGCAGGGAGGCAAGCGAAGAAGCAGCAAAAACTGCACCAAGTTTTTGTAGATCTATTTTGGCCTATCAAAACATCTTCATTTAAGTATATTCCCACGATTCTTGAGCGGTTTTTTGTCTTCTTCAACTTTGCAGAAGAAAGTTTTCTCAAAATCTTCACCAATTTTGAGATACATCACTTAGACTGCCTGTAGGTCGTGAAGTAGAAGCTACAGATTTTTACAGGTCTATTTTGATCTGTAAAAACAACTAATTTCAAGTCCATTCTCTCCATCCCCAACCGTTTTCGTGTGGTCTACAACTTTGCAGAAGGAAGTTTCTGCAAATTTTGCCCAGTTTGAGAGATATTCAGTTCAGACAGCAGAGTGGTCTACCCTCGTCGGTTCTTCTGCATACACGTTTTCGTTGCAGACTCTTTCTGCAATGTCCGTCACATGCATATTTGATGTAAGGTCTTGAGGGTCTGTTATATCAAACAAACCGCCGTAGCGGTTACAAAAAAGGGTTTCTGTGGTTGATGTAAGATCTTATGCGGTTTATGTATTGTGATGAAAATATGCAAAGCCTATTATTGAGGGTCGTGGTAAGGTTTTATTGAGCTGGGGGATTCTCAAATGTGGAGATCCTTTCGGTGATACAGGTTTTGGAGCGAGCCCCCAACATCCCCATAGTTTCGGCATCCGCATAGGATGTATGTTTATGCGGTTAGTGCAGTATTTGTGTGCATCTGCTTACTCGCCATTGTTGGCATTGCTGTCATCTTTATGAGTATGCCTTTGACAGTGTTCAGTTGGTCAGAGACACTCTTGTAGAGTTGGAGACATTGACAATGACAGTTGTTTGAGATTTAATCTTGCCGGTTTAGACACTTTGATCAGCATTTCAGTTATTGTACACATTTGTTTTGGGTTTAGAAGTCAGTTTTGCAAGGGAGACTCTGCCGAAATTTTTCAGGTTTTCTATCATCTTCTTTAGTGGAGCGGATCTATCACTTTTGTTCCTTGTCGAGTGATGGATTCATCATCGGAGAACTCTTTGTTCAACATTGAGAAGTTAGATGGAACTAACTTCCCATTTTGGAAGGAACAAATTTACAATGTCTTAGTACAGAAGAAGCAGATCCGGCCGATAAAGATGAAAGGGATAAAGCATGAGGATATGGATGATTATGATTGGCAAGAGTTGGATGAGCTTGCCAGGTCCACCATCATGCTGACTTTGTCAAAGACTCTGTGTACTTTAATGTGAACATGGAAAAGACTAGTTATGAGCTGTGGAAGAAGTTATGTGACCTGTATGAGAAGCAAAGTGTAGCATCACAGGTTTATGCTGAAAAATTTAGTTGATTTGAAGATGGATGAGGGCACACCCATGTGCAACCATCTCAATGAGTTCAACACAATTTTCAGTCAGCTTTCTGCACAGGGAGTCAATTCTGACAATCCGGTCAAAGCAATGTTCTTGCTAGTTAAGTTGCCAAAAAGTTGGGATACTTTTCGCATAGCCATAAGTAACTCAGAACCTCCTGATGGTTTAACATGTGCTGATGTTGAGGGCAGTTTTCTTACTGAAGAGGTTAGCAGGAAGAATCTCGATACTTCTCGTGGTACTAGCAATGCTCTCGTTGTTTGTTGTCAATCACAAGAAAAGGGCAAGCAGAATCAGAGAGGAAAATCTCGTAGCAAATCACGTGGCAAAAAAGACATTGAGTTCTATCATTTTCACAAAAAGAGTCATATGAAGAAAGAGTGTCAAAAGTGAAAACAAGAGAAAGTTAAAGACAAGAAGTCGAAAGAAGGCAAGACTAAGGAAAGCAGTATAAAGATTGGAGAGATCAACAATGCTTTTGTTGAAGATTCTGATGGAGATATTTATCTCACATTTGCCATGGATTCAGCATTTTTGGTTGCCATTGATGACTATGCTTTACAGGATTGGGTTATTGACTCAGGTGCATCGTTTCATGTGACTCCTCATAGAGAGTGGTTCATTACATATGATGCAGCCCGTAAAGGTCATGTTCGTCGTGGCAATGTTTTTCCTTGCGACATAGTTGGTGTCGGTGATGTGCAGCTGAAATTTCAGAATGGTTCTTCATTCATGCTCAAGAATGTGAGACATGTGCCAAAGCTTACCCAAAGCTTGATTAGTACAGGACAATTGGATGACGCTGGATATTACTGCACATTTGGTGATAACTCGTGGAAGATCACCAAAGGTTCTTTAGTGGTAGCACATGGTTCAAAGTCTGGGAACTTTGTACATGCTACATGTATCCAATGTTAAAAACCATGTAATTTGTGTAACTGATCAGCCAAGTGTTTCTTTGTGGCATCGCCGGTTAGGACATATGTCTCAAAACGGAATGAAAATCTTATCTCGTTTTGCTTATGTGCCCGGATCCAATTTCTCAGACTTTTCAGTTTGTGAGTATTGTATTTATGGTAAGTAAACACAGCCACCACACAAAAGGGGAAGCACTCAAAAAAGTGAGCCATTAGAGGTAATGCATAGTGATGTCTATGGACCTATGCCTAATGTATCCATGGGAGGTTCATTGTACTTTGTTACATTCATTGATGACTTCTCAAGGAAAGTGTGGGTATATCCTCTCAGGAAGAAGGATGAAGTTCTTTCAAAATTTTAGAATTTTATGGCATTAGTGGAGAATCAGTCTAGCAAGAAAGTAAAGTGCTTGAGGTCACACAATGGTGATTATGTCACTAAAGCCTTTCAGAATTTTTGTGATTCCAAAGGCATCAAAAGAGAGTTGACTGCTCCATATAACCCTCCACAAAATGGTATTGCTGAGAGGATGAACCGTACCATACAAGAGAAGTTACGTATCATGTTGTCTACTGCAGAGTTGCCTAATGGATTTTGGGTGGAAGCGTTGGCAAATGATATTCATCTTATTAATAAATCTCCTAACAAGGCTTTATATGAGAAGGTACCTGAAGAGATTTGGTCTGGGAAGCCACCTTCTTACAAGCATCTTAGAGTCTTTGGCTGTGAAGCGTATTTCCATGTTCTAAAGGAGTTTCAAATCAAGTTGTCTCCTAAGTCAAAGAAATGCATATTTCTTGGCTATGGCAATCCTGTTGAGATGGGATTTCGGTTATGGGATCCTGAAGCTAAAAAGATAGTTCGTAGTAATGACGTATACTTCAATGAAGAAAAGATGCATAAGAAGCCTGTGCATATAGTGGAGGTCAGGAGAGTTATCTTCCAAGAAGATGGAATTGTCCACAATAGGACTGAAGTGCCTAATGTCAGACAACAAGTACAGAATCCTCTTGCAGTACAAGATGTTGCTAAGGGACAACCGGCTCAAGCAGTTATTAGAAGGTCTACAAGAGTTTCAAGGCCTCCTGATAGACTCCCTCATTGGACTACATTATGTTGACAGATTACGGAGAGCCTTCCTGCTATAAGGAATCCATGTCAATGGATGACAAGGCAAAGTGGGAGAAAGCTATGCAATCAGAAACGGACTTGTTGCATAAGAATCAAAATTGGAAGTTGGTTCGGTTGCCTAAAGGTAAAAGGAATTACCATGCAAATGGATGTACAAGCAAAAAATTACACCTCATGATAATAAACCCAAGTACAAGGCACGACTTGTTGCTAAAGGATTTAAGTAGCAGCAGGGTATTGGCTTTGATGAGATCTTTTCTCCGGTTGTCAAGATGACTACTCTACGGTGTGTACTTGCGTTGGTTACTAAAGACGACATGGAACTTCACTAGATGGATGTCAAGACGGCGTTCTTGCATGGTGATCTTCAAGAAGAAGTTTATATGCAGCAACCAGAAGGTTTTTTTGAGAAGGGCAATGAAGACTTGGTGTGTCAGTTAGAAAAGACTCTTTATGGTCTAAAACAGTCATCAAGAGAGTGGTATCGTAAATTCTACTCGCTCATGCTCTCTCAAGGCTACAAACGTAGCAATATGGACCATTGCCTCTACACTAAGCAAACGATGGTAGTTTGCTGATTTTATTCCTTTATGTGGATGATATGTTAATTGTCGGGAAATGCAGGGATGAGATTTTAGCCTTGAAGTTAGAGCTACATGCAAAATTTGAAATGAAAAATATGGGTGAAGCAAGCCATATGCTTGGCATGCGCATTAAGCGAAACAGCTGCAAGAAATTGGTCTATTTGTCTCAATCTGAGTACATTGCTAAAGTGCTCAAGTGTTTCAATATGGAGAAGGGGAAGGCATTGAGTACTCCATTGCCTCCATATGTGAAACTTTCTAAAAATGATTGCCCTAAGTTTGAAGCGGAAAAGGCTGAAATGGAACAAGTGCCTTATTCATCTGCAGTTGGGAGTTTGATGTATGCTATGATTGCTACACGTCCTGATATTGCTTTTATAGTGGGAGTTGTTAGCAGATATATGTCAAATCTAGGCAAGAAACATTAGGAGGCAGTGAAATTGGTTATGCGATATTTGAATGGTACAAAAGACATGTGCATTTTCTTTGGAAGAAAGGAAGCATGTGTAATTGGTTACACGGATGCAGATTATGCAGGAGACTTCAACAAGAGAAGGTCCACTTCAGGCTATGTTTTTGAATCACTGGAGGTGCAGTTTCATGGAGATCTTGTTTGCAAGGTTGTGCTACCTTGTCTACTATAGAGGATGAATATGTTGCAGCTTCAGAAGCTTGCAAGGAAGCTATATGGCTTGATCGGCTGGTAGGAGACTTGGAAATCAATGTTGAGATGCCTGTGTTACATTGTGATAGCCAAAGTGCTATACAATTGGCAAAGAATCCAGTTTCATGCAAAGACAAAGCAT
Source organism: Adiantum capillus-veneris (assembly GCF_014529385.1). NCBI lineage: Eukaryota > Viridiplantae > Streptophyta > Polypodiopsida > Polypodiales > Pteridaceae > Adiantum > Adiantum capillus-veneris. The sequence continues at coordinate 92,620,934 of NC_140953.1, read as the reverse complement.
GTGGATGTGAAGTATCACTTCATTCGTGAGGTGCTTGAGGACAAGAGATTGCAGCTTGCCAAGATTTACACCAGTGAAAACCCTGCTAATCTTCTAACAAAGGGCTTACCTTCAGAGCGGTTTGCACATTGTCGCGCACTCATGGGCATTGGGTAGATGATCATGGTCATTGTCTACCTGTATTGTATAAATATATACATTGTCATCCCAGCTTAAAGGCACATTGTCCTTTAAGTGGGAGGGTTGTTGGGGTGGTAAAGCCTAATGTGCCGCGCCTAAGTGTTGGGCGACCGGAGACTACCAGGAACTAACACTGACCATTCTTTTTACATAAAAGAATAATGACTCATAACCCTAACACTATTTTGTGTTTGGAGTCCACCCAAACTTGTGTCTCCTCTCTTCTCCATTGCTGCACACACACACACACGCTCTCGCACGCGCTCTTCAGGTTGCCCATAGCTTGTTGCAACCTAGTAACGAGATAATTGACAAACATGGGGGCATCATCAATCATCAGCACCTTCTTGTGCAAAATCAAAGCTATCAATGTTCATTCTACTCTCTTGGTTATTGTCAGCCATGTTAACAAAATTTGTGTATGTACTTAGAGTATGCTTTGGCAATTCAAAACCTTAGTTTACACTCCTCTTAGTATTTGAAAATTAGCTCTTAAGTATCTACACCCACAACTCAAAGTGGTTAATTATAGACATTAGTGGAGCGGGTCTAATATTGTAGAGTCGCCAAGGGCTATCTCCTTTCGAACTTATTATGTCTCAATAATGGTAAAGCCGTAGGCAAGTCTAAAAGGACTCCATTATTAAGTCCAAATCTCGCAAGGTGTGCACCATATCCCACATTGTGGGCTCAACAAAACCGATAATAGATCCCTTCCCACCTACCCTAATATAATTAACAAAATCAACCGTTTATAGGCTACTTAAGGACCTTTTTTCTTAAGCAAGAAAAGGGAAACCAAACGCTCTGATACCAATGTAATGGAATTGGCCTATTAACTTGAGAGTAGAAAAAATTATAGAGTACTTTGTGAAAATACTTCGTGAGCATAGTGGGTGAACATAATTGATGGTAGCAACATAAACATAGCATTTAGTTAACTTTGAAGGGGATCGGGGAGCACCACAGACGGAGAGTGAGAGAGAGAGAGAGAAGGAGACACACACACGATGTGGGTGGGGAGACTATGAAGTGGCAGCTCCCCCTATACAGTATACTCACTATAAGTATAGGGTAACAGTGGGCGGGCACCCATGACCTGGGCGACCGGTCAAGGCACATAGGCCTCAACCCCAACAACCTCCCACTTAAAGGCCAATGTGCCTTTAAGCAAGATCTACTAGTGTACAACTAATAGAAGGTGAGATATTCTCTCAACCTATGCCCACTGACTCTCGATGAGCTAGTGCATCCGGCTCTACTGATAGACAAGCATCCCGCTACGGAAGCCACACAGAGCTAGCTCCAAGCTCTGCAAATAGTCTACAAGAGCTCATGCACTCCTGCAAGTATCGGTCCAATACCTGCAAATCTCCCCTATGCTCTATGCCGAGATCAATCATCGAACAACTAATCAACCTTGCTGCAAATGCTCCCACTGCAGTTGCTATGTCGGGCCTCGAGATCAGCATCTCGTACATAAGGACACCGAACGTTGATGCAACCCTGGCAACCTCTGCCACCTCCAACTCAGAACTCAACTCATGGCAATCCTGTCCCCTATCATAGAGACCATGGCACTCTGACTCCGAGCTCTGGAGTGACTCCTCGTCGCCACCACATATCACATGTGTACCAAGAGTATCCATCTGTCGTGAATCTGCATCAAGCTCTGGCATAAGAATATCAAGAAATGACTCCACAATAGCCGACATCTCAGCATCCATGTGAGTCATCTCTGTCATCACCTCTGATGACTCATCCTGCTGTGACTCACTAGAGCTATCCCGCTCTACCTGTGAATCCGTAGACGCAACCTGCACAACAAGGTCACTGCTTTGCACTCCATGCAAAGCATCCTACAACCCACAAGCAAAAGAGACTCGCCTGGTCTCTTGCTCTCTACCTGGCTGCATGATCATAGAGACAGCATCGTCTCTCGCGTGATCCACATGCAATGGGTAACCTGTACCACTCCTAGCACCTCTCACAATCACTAGCGAACCCAAATGCATCACAAAATCTCGCTCTCGTAGCGAAATCTGACATCCACTATCTTGTAACTGTCTGAATGAGATCAAATCCCGTCTCAGATCTGGCACATAACGCACATGACGCAGGGTAAATCTCATACCACTGGGCGAGGACAAACGTACGTCTCCTGCACCCTCAATGTCATACACAACACCATGAGCCATGTGCACACAACCAAGTCTCCCACTAGAAAACGTGCTAAACCACTCACGATGCGATGTGACATGGAAAGTAGCATCTGAATCTAGTAACCAATGTGAAGACAATGTGCAATCTGATATGCAATCTGTAGACATAAGATCGTCTGAAGACAAGCTAGATGTAAATGTGACATTGCCGTCACAAGCATACTTAGTAACCACCGTACTGATCTCACTAGCATCTGTCATGCCCAAATCTGCATCACGCATCTGTCGCCTCCGTTGTCTCAAACGCCTGAAACATCGACGCCTAATGTGCCCTCTATGTCCACAATACCAACATGTCAAGTCTCTATGCCGTCGAGACTTGCGTGTGGGACCAATCTCTCCCATGGACATAGAAGTGGGACTAGACTCCCCAGTAGACATGGATGTCGCGTACATAGCATGTAAACTCTGCCATAAAGCATGAGTTGTAGTCTCCCTCGAGACCTGCCAGTCAACAGACTCAACCAGATGCAAACAAATCGTAGACATGGCTAACTCATCAAGATCCTGCCAATCATCATCATGCATAGAATTGGGCTTCGCCGATAAACCACGCAAGGGTTTATCCTGCCCCAAATCCGCCAATGCAACAAGCATATGCTCCTTCCAAGCAACAAAATCTGCACCATCAAACTGTGTCAGACCATAACGGTGGAAGTCAAATGAAAAATCAGCCATAATGCTCGCAAAAGAGCAACCAACAATGAGTAGCAAATGTCAACCAAATCAGTCCTAAACTGGCTCGAATTGCATCAACAAAAGTCTGCAAATATGGCTGCAAATCAGCCCCAAAACAGCCCCAAAATTCAGCTCTTAAACAGCTGCATAAACAAGTCACAAATGTGTCCCAAATCGGCCTACAACTGAGCCATACATGGACACCTGCAAAGAGGAAACAATGGCTGAAAATTCAGCGCCCAAATAAGCCCTCAAACCTGCCTGTAAACTTGTAAACCTGTAGCTGAAACCTGCTGAAAAACCTCAAGCCATTAGTGCTCGAATCCGGCTACCTAGCTCGTAGCCACACAAGCATACATCACAATACTCACTCCTGTGAGTGTGCCAAGATAACTGTACGCCTGTCAAACCCGTGAGCTAATCACCAAGCCCACAATGTGCGGTATCGATGCATACACACGCACAAATCTCCCACCTGCAGAGAACACTGCACGCAAATGCTGAGTGCAACCCGCAATCTCTACCTAGATCGCATAAATGATACGCATAAAACTCCTGGGAAAATTTCGCCAGAGTTTTGACGCACAATGGCTATCAACACAAAATAACCATTGTCCTGCAAGCTCAATACAATGAGCAATCAATGCGCATCAAACTACACTCAATATACATGCATAAGCTCTGCAAACCTGTGTGCTCCAAAAACCTGCGTCTCTCAAGAGACGGCTTCGGTGGTGTGTAAACGCCTCCGTACTTCGTTGCCCAAGTCTACCAAAAAACCCTCAAACCACAAGCTTAACACAAGCTGCAATTGCATCTTCAGCTCAGAATTTATGCACTCAACTTCAAGCATCTCCCGTGCTTCCAAAAGTGCATCAAACTCACACACAATGCGACAACAGAAAATCTGGAATTTCTGTATACAGTCAGTCTGAGCTGAATATCAGCAAAACGGTGAGGAATTTGCAAAACGTTTCTTCTGCAAAGTTGTAGACCACGTCGAAACGGATGGGCACATCAGACAGAATTCTCAGATCTGCATTCTACAAGGAGAAAAACGAATCTGAAAGCTGTGCTGCTGTGCACACAGTTTTAGGGCAGCACCTTCACTTACACACAATCTTCCACACTCCTTTCTGAGCTTCCACAAGAGCATACATCACTCTCAACTGAGCTCACAAGCTCCCTTTGCATTCTCACAAAGCTTCCAAGCTTTCTTAATCTCTCGATCGTCGAGAGCGAGCGAGTTATCGCCTCGAAGCTCTCAAAGACGTCGTGCTCTCCGCGGTCACCATAGCTCTGATACCAATTGAAGGGGATCGGGGAGAAGGGGACACACACACGATGTGGGTGGGGAGACTGTGAAGTGGCAGCTCCCCCTATACAGTATACTCACTATAAGTATAGGGTAACATTGGGCGGGCGCCCATGACCTGGGCGACCGGTCAAGGCACATAGGCCTTAACCCCAACAAACTTGGCATGAATAATACTTTTGCAAGAGAGAGAGGTTAGAGAACATGACAAGAGTTGAGGACCAGATTTATGTGGAGCCGGTTCCCCCTCCAAAAGGCATTTGTATTATAGTTTCTCCCATCAAGAGTGACTGTTACAATACAATCTCTGTGTTCCTTGTGACCTAGGTGATGCAATGAAGATGGAAAGCTTCATGCATCACAAGCATAACATAAACTTGTGGAAAGCATTAACTATCCCAAGCCTTAGTACCAAGACATCAAACACCTTCGAAGGTGGAGAGAGCTAGCAGGGAATGAGGGTAGGGAAGAGGAAGAAGAAACATTTCATAGGAGAAAGAATTAGTTCCTTACTTATCATCACTCTTCTTGCTAGCATAGTAATGAAGATGGAAAAGATGGCAAGCTTAAGCATTGAAGCATGGCTCTTGGTTGGATTTGCATTCCATAGCCAAGAGTGTTGGTGTAGGCTCTCAACCTCTCTACTTGCTTGGAGAAGGAGAGGGAGCTCTTGCACTTTGCACTTTGCACTTTGCAGAATGAGGGTGTGTGTGTGTGTGTGTGTGTGTGGGGAGAGGGGGGGGGGGGGGGGGGGGGGGGGGGGTGGAGGGGGGGGTATAACCCCCCAAGCATGCCCCTATCATCCTTGGTTGACCCCCCCTTGTTGCTCATGCTTGAAGCTCATTGGACTCCTCGAGGCCTAGCCAATCACAAGTAGGAGGCATTACAAGCAACAAGTGTAGTCTTGGTACAAGTGTCCCCTTTCCCCTTTGAGAGATAGAACTTGATAAATACAAAAACAATTAATTAAATCTTCTAAATGATCATTGGAACCCTTGGGTGGCCAACCAATAGGCTTTAGGTACACCCTCAGGGAAACATGAGGAGGAACTTGACAAGCGTCCCTTTTGCTTTCTTTGTACCAAGTTTGCCTTTTGTGTGAGTGTGTGTGTGTTCTCTCTCAACGCCCCCTCTTGTAGAGGTCACCCCCTCCTTGTAGAAATTGATGATGTTGGGGTATAGGCGTCTGTGCCTTGCCCGGCCGCCCAGAGTCTCGGCGCCCACTAACTTGTATACCTTATACATAGCATAAGTGTATAGGGGGTTGCTCACTCTTTGGAGTCTCCCCACCCACATCGTGTGTGTGTGTCTCCTTCTCTCTCTCTCACTCTCCGTCTGTGGTGCTCCCCGATCCCCTTCAATTGTTATCAGAGCTATGGTGACCGCGGAGAGCACGACGGCTTTGAGAGCTTCGAGGCGATAGCTCGCTCTCTCTCGACGGTAGAGAGATTAAGAAAGCAGAAGACTTGCTGTGAGAATGCAATGGGATCTTGTGAGCTCAGTTGAGAGTGATGTATGCTCTTGTGGAAGCTCAGAAAGGAGTGTGGAAGATTGTGTGTAAGTGAAGGTGCTGCCCTAAAACTGTGTGCGCAGCAGCACAGCTTTCAGATTCGTTTTTCTCCTTGTAGAATGCAGATCTGAGAATTCTGTCCGCCATGCCCATTCGTTTTGACGTGGTCTACATCTTTGCAGAAGAAACTTCTTGCAAATTTCTCACCGTTTTGCTGATATTCAGCTCAGACTGACTGTATACAGAAAATTCCAGATTTTCTGTTGTCGCATTGTGTGCGAGTTTGATGCACTTTTGGAAGCACGAGAGATGCTTGATGTTGAGTGCATAAATTCTAAGCTGAAGATGCAATTGCATCTTGTGTTAAGCTTGTGGTTTGAGGGTTTTTTGGTAGACTTGGGCAACGAAGTACGGAGGCGTTTACACACCACTGAAGCGGTCTCTTGAGAGACGCAGGTTTTTGGAGCACACAGGTGGAGCTTCTTTCACTGGTTTTCACAGGATACTTTGGCAGTGATTTTGTGCTTGGATTCATGGTCTTTGAGAATGGTTTGCATATGGTTATGGCGCATGGTTGATGCCCATCATACATGCATTTTGGCGAGCACTTTCAAGTGCCGGTGAGCTCTCTTGAGAGCATTGTTTTCGCATTGAATAAGTTTCCGGATTGCAAATCTTTTGGCGCTTGCTTATGCGCGGTCACTCCGTTGATGTACGTTGAGTGCGGATTGCCATTGTATGTGAAAATGTGGAGCCATTTTGGCATTTCTACTCATTGGCATTGAATAGTGTTATGGTTTATGGTAGAGATTGTACTTGAGTTTTTTGCTCAGTTTTCAGGAGAAATTCTGTCAGATTTTTCCCAGATTCTCGCCATAGTTTGTGATCGAGTGTTTACTCTCACTTTGACAGGTTTTGTCAGTTTGGACACAGTTTTGTGTTTTTGTATCCACTCTCGCAAGAGTGAGGAGTTGTGTATCTTTCTTTGCTTGAGACAGTGGTTTGCTCTCGGGTGGGAGAGTCTTGTGATCTCGAGCATTGTTTGTCATAGTTTTGCAGAGCTTATGCATGTATGTTGAGTGTAGTTTGATGCGCATTGATTGCTCATTGTATTGAGCTTGCAAGACAATGGTTATTTTGTGTTGATAGCCATTGTGTGTCAAAACTCTGGCGAAATTTTCCCAGGAGTTTTATGCGTATTATTTATGCGATCTAGGTAGAGATTGCGGGTTGCACTCAGCATTTGCGTGCGGTGTTCTCTGCAGGTGGGAGATTTGTGTGTGTGTATGCATCGATACCGCACAATGTGGGCTTGGTGATTAGCTCACAGATGTATGCTTTATGACGGCGTGTGTGCAGGTGATCTTCAGACCGAACAAGTCATAACTTCTTGGAGAAGTTTTGGGCTGATTCTTTATGAACTACGATTGGTAGTGTGGGACTGAATTACGGACTGTTTTTGGCTATGCAAGAGGGCTGAGAATTTTGTAATTTTGGGCTGAATTTCAGGGCTGATTCGGTGAAGATTATGCACAAGGTTATGGTCGTCATGAATGCGTCTTGTAAGTAGTGCGTTTGATTGCAGTGTGATACTAGAGCAGGCGAGGCTTGTATTGACATTGCGGGAGCTCTATTTTGGAGTGTGTCTCATAGGTTTTACATTGTGTTTCTGGCCATATTGGTAGACAGTTTTTAGGTGTTGTTCGTGAGGTGGTTTTGCTATCTAGCTTACTACTTGTGCTCATGGCAGAGACAGGTGATCGATCAGATTGTGACCTCTCACAGATGCGCGTGTTTGATGGGTCAGACTTTGCGGCATGGAGAGAGTGTATGCTTGATGCATTGACACAGCGAGGGTTGCATCGACCATTGAGTGGTGATGTAGATAGACCTTCAAACATGTCTGACGATCAGTGGCAGGAGCTAGAGGAGATGGCACTATCTACGCTCTCTTTGCACCTTGCGGAATCTGTATATGCTCTTGTTATGTATGAGACTACTTCGAGAGCACTTTGGCGCAGATTACATGATATGTATGATAGATCTGAGTCATCACGGACTCGTGTGAGACATGTAAATTCACGAGCACGCCGACAGGTGACATGTTGGTATTGTGGTCATTCTGGACACGTTAGACGGCGCTGTTTTCGTCGTATGCGACATCATAGGAGACATGGCAGTCTCAGAGATGTATGTAGTGATGCCATGGACTCAGTTGCTTTGACAGTTGAGGCACATGTAGTGTCAGAGTATACTAGTGACGGGAATGTCACTTTTACCTTGAGCTATGCACGAGATGCTATACATGTGGATAGTGCACTCCCTTCGCAGTGGTTGCTAGACGCAGATGTTATGTTTCATATCACGTCGCATCATGCATGGTTTTGTAGCTATTCTAGCGGGATGCTTGGCAGTGTATGTTTGACCGATGGATCGGTGCATGCGATAGCAAGTGCAGGAGATGTGAGACTGTCATTACCGAGTGGTGCATCTTACTTGTTACGACATGTGCGCTATGTACCAGATTTGACAGTGAGTTTGATCTTGATTGGTCAGCTTAGAGATTGTGGATGTCAGATATCGCTACGAGAGCGAGATTTTGTGATGCATTTGGGTTCGCTAGTGATTGCGAGAGGTGCCAGGAGTGGTACAGGTTACCCATTGCATGTGGATCACGAGAGAGATGGTGTTGTCTCTGTGATCATGCAGCGAGGTAGAGAGCGAGAGAGCAGGCGAGTCTCTTTTGCTTGTGGGTTGCAGGACGCTTTGCATGGAGTGCAAAGCAGTGACCTTGTTGTGCAGGTTGCGTCTACGGATGCACAGGTAGAGCGGGACAGCTCTAGTGAGTCACAGCAGGATGAGTCATCAGAGGTGATGACCGAGATGACTCACATGGATGCTGAGATGTTGGATATTGTGGAGTCATTTCTTGATATGCTTATGCCAGATCTTGATGCAGATTCAAGACAGATGGATACTCTTGGTACACATGTGATATGTGGTGGGCACGAGGAGTCACTCCAGAGCTCGGATTGAGAGTGCCATGGTCTCTATGATAGGGGACAGGATTGCCATGAGTTGAGTTCTGAGTTGGAGGTGGTAGAGGTTGCTAGGGTTGCATCAACGTTCGGTGTCCTCATGTAGGAGATGCTGATCTCGAGGCCCGACATAGCAGCTGCAGTGGGAGCATTTGCAGCAAGGTTGATTAGTTGTTCGATGACTGATCTCGGCATAGAGCATAGGGGAGGTTTGCAGGTATTGGACCGATACTTGCAGGAGTGCATGAGCTCTTGTAGACTCTTTGCAGAGCTTGGAGCTAGATCTGTGTGGCTTCCGCAGTGGGATGTTTGTCTATCAGTAGAGCCGGATGCACACGATCACAGCCAGCCAGTGGGCATCGGTTGAGAGCGGTTTTCTCTCGCCTTTTGTAGTCTTTAGAATAGGTTCCCTTGCTTTAAGGCACAGTCGCCTTTAAGTGGGAGGTTGTTGGGGTATAGGCGTCTGTGCCTTGCCCGGCCGCCCAGAGTCTGGGCGCCCACTGACTTGTATACCTTATACATAGCATAAGTGTATAGGGGGCTGCTCACTCTTTGGAGTCTCCCCACCCACATCGTGTGTGTGTCTCCTTCTCTCTCTCTCACTCTCCGTCTGTGGTCCTCCCCGATCCCCTTCAGATGATTGACTTTTTGACACCTCAAGACCCTCAATCTTAGGCCCGCGGCTTACACCACAAGCTTGGCCCTAAAGCCCCTCAAGATTGGGCCGGGTTCCCACCTCAAGTACCACCCTAGCATCTCGAGTGTGACAAGCACCTCAAGCATCTAAGTCATCAAGCACGACAGGCACCTCAAGCACCTTAAACTTGGGCCGGGTTCCAACCTCAAGCACAGCCTTGGCTTAACTAAGGTCAAAGGACTTTTAACACTAACTATTCGAGGTCTTCAATGAATCTAACCCTAAGGTCTTTATGCTCCATTGGTTACCTTGCTCTTTGACAGACCATCTCTCATTTGGACCCCTTTACCATTGGCCCCGTGTTCAAATAGATCTATAAGCACATGTCTATATTCTAACTCTTGTTCCCATTTATTCTCCCACATTAAATGATCAATTTAATATGAGAAAATCATTTGGGTTGGTTAGATATTAGTTTTTATGACATTTTATTACCTCCTCTAACTTTGTTGGATACATACAGATGCCATCTTAAGAGATAATGTGACCTAAGTATTAAATCTCTTGAAGGAAAATGTCACTTTTCTTTTGATTATTGAAAGGTTTATTCTCCCTCATAACTTGAAAGATTACCTGGAGATGTTGCTTATGCTTTTGAAGAGAATTTGAGTAGATGATAATATCATCAAAAAAATACTCTAGTAAACTTGCGGTGGGATCTAAATTTTTTCTCCATCAAGCGATTGAATGTGACTAGAGCATTTGTCAAGCCAAAAGTCATGACAATATATTCATAAAGACCAAATATTGTACAAAAAGCGGTCTTTACAATATCTTCATTGACTATCCTTATTTGGTGATAGTCACTTTTAAGGTCAATCCTATTGAAGTAGGTATATCCTTGTAACTTATTAAATAGATCTTCTACGTGCAAAACGGAAAATCTATTTTTGATAGTGATATTATTTAGTGCTCTATAGTTCTCACACATGCGATATGTGTTGTCTTTCTTTTACACTAAAAGGATTGGTGAACAAAATGGAGAAGGACTAGGTCTCACCATCCCTTTTTCCACTAATTTATGCACTTGCCTCATGATTTCCTCTTGTTGAGCTTGTGAAACTCGATAATAAGGAGGATTATTAGGTGATGAGCTTCTAGGTAGAATCTCTATTGCATGATCATCATCCCCTTGTTTTGGAGATAACACTCCAGGGATATCATCAATAAAAACATATTGGAATTCATTTAGGAAACTAGACAACTCTAATTCCTCTTGATTCCCACCATTTTTATCGAGCAAATCATTTGGATCATTTAAAGATTTTTTAGCAAAAATCATATATGCAGAAATGAAGCTTTTCATTGACTTATCAAAAGCAAACATATTTACAAGGGATGTAGTGTTACCCAACTCATTAGCATCTATATACATATTATTTTCCCTATACTTGAAATATATTCTACCTTCAGGGAATTTCATATTTGTAGCCATGTGTTGGAACCATGGTGCCCCTACAATAACAACCTCATGCTTGAGAGGACAGATGAAGAAGTCCTCTTTATCAACATAGTTTTGGACATGAAGCCTCAATTTCCCAATCAAGGGAGTAACAGCGGCTTTTTGTCCCTTGAAATCCCCACCAGACTTCATAGTATCTCCCATCTCAAAGGGTTCTACTATTGATAACAAATGGGTTGTGCTATATAATCCTGTTTTGTCAACACTATTGAATGCACATATCAATGTTGAGGTATGCTCTACAGTTTCAGTTCGTCAAGTATGTCTATAAGTACATCTACAAGGGGCATGATAGGGCAACTGTAAGATTCCATACATCGATACGTGATGCAGAAAGGGACAACATTGATGAGATAGACATGTACACGGATGGCAGCTATGTATATGCATATGAGGCTTGCTGGAGAATATTTTACATTTTTTGGCACAATGATGCACCAGTTGTTTAGAGATTGAGCGTGCATGTTCCAGCTGGTCAAATGGTGACTTTTCAAGATAATGATAGACTTAATGATGTTTTGCAGAGGGGCTATGCAGAGAAGTTCACTTTGACAGAGTGGTTCACATGCAACTTGGAGAATCCTTGTACATTGATTTTTCTCAAAAGTGGCTGTGGAATTTGGTTTCCAAAAAATGGATGAAGAGATGTTGTGGGGACACTATTGGACGGATGTATTTTATGCAGCCCTCTGCAGGTGAACGATATTATGTTCGTTTGCTTTTGAATATTTGTAAAGGATGTGAACCACTTGAGGATGTACGTTCCGTAAATGGTGTATTATTTCCAACATTCAAGGCAGCATGCATTGCAAGGGGTATCTTGGAAGATGATGGGGAATGGTTCAGATGCATGGAGGAAGCTTGCAGTACACATACAGGCTTGCAATTGAGACATTTTTTGTGACCATTCTATTGTTTTGTGAACCCTCCCTCCCCTCATTTCCTTGCAGGAAATATTTTGATGTTTTTTGTTTGAGGACTATCAACACATGTTGGAGATGAGATGTGAGTCCTTAGATGGATGTGCACAAGTTTCTAAAGGGTATGCGTTGAGAGATTTGCATAACATTCTTGGTACTTTTCGACAAAGTTTAACTGAATATCCTGGAATTCGAATGCGTGATGAGCGCTTTGTGACACGTGATGAAAACAACCTACTTTTCCCAAGAGCAATGCCTTGATACAACGCACGAGCTATCCGTGTCACATGAAATGGTGCAGACTCTAAATGAAGATCAAATGATTGTTTTTGAGGCAATTTTGCATGGATTGACTATTGATGGTGGCGCTTTTTTTTTTATAGTTGGGCCTGCACGGACTGTGGAAACATACTTGTATAATTGTTTGTTGTCTGTCACATGTGCGTGGAGAAGGAGAAGTTGCATTGGTCACAACATCTTTTGGGATTCTAGCGTTGCTACTACAAAATGGACACACTGCACATTCTAGATTCAAGATACCCTTGGACCTCAAATTGATTGACTATTGATGGTGGGGCTATTTTTTTTCTAGTTGGCCTTGCATGGACTGTGAAAACATATTTGTATAATTGTTTGTTGTCACACGCGCATGAAGAAGGAGAAGTTGCATTGGTCACAACATCTTCTGGGATTTTAGTGTTGCTACTACAAAATGGATGCACTGCATATTCTAGATTCAAGATACCTTGGACCTCAATAGTTGCAGCACATGCAATATTCCTATTCAGGGTCAACTTGCTGAATTGCTTAGATTATGCAAGTTGATTGTGTAGGATGAGGCTCCTATGATGCATCAATACTCCTTTGAGGCTTTGGACAGGTCTTTGCAAGATATCATGTACTCCAAAAGGCCATTTAGTGGAAAAGTGTTACTTCTTGGGGGAGGTTTCAAAAAAATCTTACTAGCGGTGTACCAAGGAGCACGTGCCGACATTGTTGATGCTACACTTTGTCGATCCCACTTATGGAATCATGTGAAGATCCTTATATTGACACATAACATGCATGTGGGTGGTGGTGATGTTGCAAATTTTTCCTGCAGAGAATGGCTTATGGATGTAGGAAATGGGACTTCGACAATCAGTCATCATGAACAAAAGATGGAAATCTCCCATCACATGGTGCTTCCATCATCTTCATTGGATGTATTGATAGGTTGCATCTATTTAGAAATTGATAAAGATGTGGGCCATGCATAATACTTCAAAAAGTGGTCCATCCTCGCTCCCAAAAACTTTGAAGTTGATATTCTCAATGCTAAGGCCCTGTACACAATGAAAGGTGATGTTGTGCAATACTTTAGTGTTGATTCCATGATGGAAAACTCGATGCAACATCCATTCTTATACTCTATGGAGTTTTTAAATAGTCTCACCATGGGTGGTGGATTTCCAACACATTGCTTGGGGTTAAAGATGAATGTCCCAATAATTCTACTACAAAAACCTTGATCCAAGTCGAGGTCTATGTAATGGGACACGCTTGGTGTGCAAGGCATTTCATGCAAGAGTTTTGGAGGCAAACTTTATTTCAGATACAGGGGTTGGCAACAGGGTTTTCATCCCTCGAATATGTTTTGTGCATTCTGACACGAAGTTGCCATTTTTCTTAGATGGAGACAGTTTCCATTTAGATTGGCTTTTTGTATGTTGGTAAATAAGTCACAGGGCCAAAGCATTTCCATGTTAAGCCTATACCTGGTGACACCAGTCTTCACTCATGTAAAATTGTATGTTGCATTGTCGAAGTGGTTAACTATAGAGAGTAGTGGAGTGGGTCTAATATTGTAGAGTTGCCAAGGGCTATCTCCTTTCGGACTTCTTATGTCTCAATAATGGTAAATCCGTAGGCAAGTCTAAAAAGACTTCATTATTAAGTCCAAAGCTCCCAAGGTGTGCACCATTATTAAGTCCAAAGCTCCCAAGGTGTGCACCATTATTAAGTCCAAAGCTCCCAAGGTGTGCACCATATGCCACATAGTGGGCTCAAAAAAACCGATAATAGATCCCAATCCCACCTACCCTAATGTAATTAACAAAATCAACCATTTATAGGCTACATAAGGACCTCTCTTCTTAAGCAAGAAAAGAGAATCCAAATGCTCTGATACCAATGTAATGGAATTGGCCTATTAACTTGAGAGTAGCGGAAATTATAGAGTACTTCATGAAAATACTTTGTGAGCATAGCGGGTGAACATAATTGGTGGTAGCAACATAAACATAGCATTTAGTTAACTTGGCATGAATAATACTTTTTCAAGAGAGAGAGTTTAGAGAACATGACAACAATTGAGGACCAGATTTATGTGGAGCCGGTCCCCCCTCCAAACGGCATTTGTATTATAGTTTCTCCCATCAAGAGTGACTGCTACAATACAATCTTTATGTTCCTTGTGACCTAGGTGATGCAATGAAGATGGAAAGCTTCATGCATCACAAGCATAACATAAAAATTGTGGAAAGCATTAACTATCCCAAGCCTCAGTCCCACGACCTCAAATACCTTCGAAGGTGGAGAGAGCTAGTAGGGAATGAGGGTAGGGAAGAGGAAGAAGAAACATTTCATAGGAGAAAGAATTAGTTCCTTACTTATCATCACTCTTCTTGCTAGCATACATAATAGCATAGTAATGAAGATGGAAAAGATGGCAAGCTTAAGCATTGAAGAGTATAACCCCCCAAGCATGCCCCTATCTTCCTTGGTTGACCCTCCCTTGTAGCTCATGCTTGAATCTCATTGGACCCCTCCAGGCCTAGCCAATTACAAGCAGGAGACATTACAAGTAACAAGTGTAGTCTTGTTACAAGTGTCCCCCTTTCCCTTTTGAGAGAGAGGACTTGATAAATGAAAAAACAATTAATCAAATATTCTAAATGATCATTGGACCCCTTGGATGGCCAACCAATAGGCTTTAGGCACACCATCACGGAAACATGAGGAGGAACTTGACAAGTGTCACTTTTGCTTTCTTTGTACCAAGCTTGCCTTGTGAGAGAGAGAGAGAGAGAGAGAGAGAGAGAGAGAGAGAGAGAGAGAGAGAGAGTGTGTGTGTGTGTGTGTGTGTGTGTGTGTGTGTGTGTGTGTGTGTGTGTGTGTGTGTGTGTGTGAGTGTGTGTTTTCTCTCATCCCCCCCTCTTGTAGAGCTCACTCCCTCCTTGTAGGGATTGATAATTGACTTTTTGACACCTCAAAACCCCTCAAGCTTAGGCCCGGCTCCCACCACAAGCTTGGCCCTGAAGCCCCTCAAGCTTGGGCCGGGCTCCCACCTCAAGTACAACCCTAGCATCTCAAGCATGACAAGCACCTCAAGCATCTAAGTCATCAAGCACGACATGCACCTCAAGCACCTTAAGCTTGGGCCAGGTCCCCACCACAAGCACAACCCTGGCTTAACTAAGGTCAGAGGACTTTTAACACTAACTATTGGAGGTCTTCAATGAAGCTAACCCCAAGGTCTTTATGCCCCATTGGTTAGCCTTTCTCTTTGACAGACCATCTCTCATTTAGGCCCCTTTACCATTGGCCCCATGTTGAGATAACTCTATAAGCACATGTCTATATTCTAACCCTTGTTCCCGTTTATTCTCCCACATTAAATGATCAATTTAATATGAAAAAATCATTTGGGTTGGTTATATATTAGTTTTTACGACATTTTATTACCTCCTCTAACTTTGTTGGATACATACAGATACCATCTTAAGAGATAATGTGACCTAAGTATTAAATCTCTTGAAGGAAAAAATTCACTTTTCTTTTGATTATTGAAAGGTTTATTCTCCCTCATAACTTGAAAGATTACCTGGAGATGTTGCTTATGCTTTTGAAGAGAATTTGAGTAGATGATAATATCATCAAAAAAATACTCTAGAAAACTTGCGGTGGGGTCTAAAATTTTTCTCCATCAAGCAATTGAATGTAACTGGATCATTTATCAAGCCAAAAGGCATGACAATATATTCATAAAGACCAAATGTTGTACAAAAATCGGTCTTTACAATATAAGGCATGACAAGCAATTGAATGTAGGTGGATCATTTGTCAAGCCAAAAGTCATGACAATATATTCATAAAGACCAAATGTTGTACAAAAAGCGGTCTTTACAATATCTTCATTGACTATCCTTATTTGGTGATAGCCACTTTTAAGGTCGATCCTATTGAAGTAGGTATATCCTTGTAACTTATCAAATAGATCTTTTACGTGTACAACGGGAAATCTATTTTTGATAGTGATCTTATCTAGTGCTCTATAGTTCTCACGCATGCGATTTATGTTGTCTTTCTTTTGCACTAAAAGGATTGGTGAACAAAATGGAGAAGGACTAGGTCCCACCATCCCTTTTTCCACTAATTTATGCACTTGCCTCATGATTTCCTCTTGTTGAGCTTGTGAAACTAGATAATAAGGAGGCTTATTAGGCGATGAGCTTCTAGGTAGAGGCTCTATTGCATGATCACCATCCCCTTGTTTTGAAGATAACACTCCAGGGATATCATCAATGAAAACATATTGGAATTCATTCAGGAAATTAGACAAATCTAATTCCTCTTGGTTCCCACCATTTTTATCTACCAAATCATTTGGATCATTTAAAGATTTTTTAGCAAAAATCATATATGCAGTAATGAAGCTTTTCATTGACTTATCAAAAGCAGGCATATTTACAAGGGATATAGTGTTACCCAACTTATTAGCATCTATGTACATAGTATTTTCCCTATACTTGAAATATATTCTCCCTTCAGGGAATTTCATATTGGTAACCATGTGATGGAACCATGGTGCCCCTAAGATAACATCCTCGTGCTTGAGAGGACAGATGAAGAAGTCCTCTTTATCACCATAGTTTTGGACATGAAGCCTCAATTTCCCAATCAAAGGAGTAACAGCGGCTTCTTGTCCATTGAAATCTCCACCGGCCTTCATAGTATCTCCCATCTCAAAGGGTTCTACTATTGATAACAAATGGGTTGTGCTATATAATCCTGTTTTTTCAACACTATTTAATGCACATATCAATGTTGAGGTATGCTCTACAATTTTTAGTCGTCCAAGTATGTCTATAAGTACATGTACAAGGGGCATGATAGGGCAACTGTAAGATTCCATATATCAAAACCATATTAAGTAAAGTGGGAAAATCCCAATTCCCAGGTTGGACAACTTTCAATATATCATGTACAAAATATAGAGATTTTGTCAAAAATTTGAGTTTTCTTAAGGTCTCATTCCACTTTATGCACATACAATACACAATGAAAACAACTAAAATACCATGGCTTCAATCAATTGGATTATTAGGAGACCAGTATATTGCATCCATTATCGTTGTCTATGTTCTACTGTCCTACCTACAACTTATCTCAACATGGAGAGCTTGGTTTCTAGGTCCACCACTTGTCCAAGTTAATGTAAAAGTGACTCAAGGTTCACAACTTGTGAAAGCAAGGATCCACTGAGGAATACAATCCACTTGGCTATTTTTCCTTAATTTAGTGCATGTGACATTCAAGCAAGGTCCACTTCTAATCTATAACTTCTTAATTTGAGGCATGGGGCATACATAAAAGATGTAGCATATGCTCTATTGCCTCATAGGAAGGTTGGTTTCAAGGTGCACTTATCCAGGCTAGCCTATCTTGGAGAAATGATGGAGCTTGCTTCTCTCCTTGTTTCAATGGAGACTAGCTTGGACAAGTGGTGGACCTTTGCTTCTCTCTATGTTTCAATAGAGTTAGCTTGGACAAGTGGTGACCTTGGAACAAAACCCCCATGTAAAACATATCATGGGTATTCCAAGTGATTAGAAAGATTACTATTTAAGATATAACCTTATAGGTTGGACAACTGGAGCCTGGCTTGGAGAAATGGTGGACCTTTGATTCTCTCCATGTTTCAATGGAGCCTATCTTGGAGAAATGGTGGAGCTTGCTTCTGTCCATGTTTATGGAGCCTAGCTTGGACAATTGGTGGACCTTTGCTTCTCTCTATGTTTCAATAGAGCTAGCTTAGACATGTGGTGGATCTTCAAACTAAACCAACTATTATCAATGTTTCCTAGCTTGGACAAGTGGTGGAGTGTTTCTCCTCTCCATGTTTCAATGGAGCTTAGCTTGGACAAGTGTTGGACCTTAAAACAAAAACCCCATGTACAACATAGCATGGATTTTCTAGATTTCAATGGAGTCTAGCTTTAACAAATGGTGGAGCTTGCCTTCATCCATGTTTCAATGAAACTAGCTTGGACAAGTGGTGGACCTTGTAACAAAACCCCCCATGTACAACATATCATTGGTTTTCTAAGTGATGGGAAGGAATATCATTCAAGATATAAACTTATAGCTTGGATAAGTAGTTGACTTTAAAACCAAATTCATCATAATACAATGAAATACAGGTCAGCCAATTCCTAAATCTTGAGACCAAACCTCCCATGCTATTAGAGATAATATATTGGATAAGTGGTGGACCTTCTATTATTTTCCCATGCCTAGTTTAGGCAACCGGTACACTTTGCAGCTATAAAGGTTGGACGAGTGGTGGAGCCTTGTTTCTATCCATTTTGTAATGGATCCTAGCTTGGACAAGTGGTGGACCTTGGAAAAAAGCTTCCATGTACAACATATATGAGGTTTTCCATGTTTTAATGGAACCTATCTTGGACAAATGGTGAAGCTTGCTTCTCTCCATGTTGATTTTGGAACTACCTTAGACAAGTGGTGGAGCTTTGCTTTTCTACTCTTCATAATACAATGAAGTATAGGTTGGTTACATGGTGAATCTTAAGGCCAAACCTCCCATTTTACTAGAGATGACAGGTTTGGACAAGTGGATCAACCTTCTATCATTTCTCCATGACTATATTGGACAATTAGTAGACCTAACATATCTCTATGTTGTCTAGAGATGAGCTTGGACAAGTGATGGACCCTGCTTCTCTCTTCCCTTGGTTTACTAGTTTGAAGACTCAGTATATATACTTTCTTAGATCTAGCTTGAACAAGTGGTGGACCTTGTATCCACAATCTTAATTCATTACAAAAAAGTATATGAAAAAATAACATAGGAATCTTGGTTTGAAGATCAAGCAATTAGGTTCCAAATGCACATAATAATATATTTTCCACCCATAAGAAAAGAAAGTTAAATATGTTATTACCAAATTGACAAAGGTAACGTCCAAGAATTCTAGCTTTGCATCTTGTCAAATCTAAATCTTCATCAAGGCGACATGCATGTATACATCAACTTTCAAGCCATTCAAGAATACATGCACTTAGATTCCATAGTTTTCTTTTCAAAGTCTTTTAGGTTCTAAAACTCTTTCACATAAAGTATGTAATGAAAAAATTCTTGAAGCAAACATTTGTGCCCAAGAAAAATATCCCTCTCACATATTTAAAGTCCATGAATTCTCTGATTATTTTGACATCAAACATCAATTCTCTCATAGTTACAAATAAATGCAACCTCGATATATGAATTGACAAAAAATGAATTTCTTTTACTATATGACCCAACATAGGCCCCAATCAAATAAAAAATGAGTCCCCAAAAATTTGGGTGCACTCTAGCAATACATCAGAGTCCCCTTACAATAGGATGCACTCCAATAGTACATTGAATTCCCCTTAGAGTAGGGTGCACTCCATTGAAGTGTTCATAAAATTGACACACGTTTGTTTTTTTTTTTTAAGACTATATCAAATTATACAAATGCTGAAAGATACACACTAGAATTAAAAAAGCATCTTATGGCCATATTTATTCAATGCTTTCGTGTTGACAAGTACACACCAAGGACATAATTTGTCTCAGAATCACTATACTGATTTACAATTGTGTTGTATGTATAGACTCTCTTATCTCTTGCATACAACCATCCTACCAACCATAGAATTATGGTTCTCTGCAAGAAGTTTTGAAGTTGCTCGGAAGTTTGCCTCCACATCTTTGGAAATATAAGATATGTCCCTAGCATGTTCCACATCACCCTATATGGAGTGTCATCAAAAATTAAGGTATTGTTTGCATCCAAATCCTCAAATATCTTCCAAATATCACTCAAATTTTTGTGATAAACCCTTGTAAATCCTAACATGATATTTGGATTTTGGCAATTTTTGTTACTCATAAACACCTTGAACTTGGTATACTGCTCAGGAAAACATTTTTGTGTGATGCGTTGCACCCTTGTTAAGTTATAGAACCTCCATATCCATAGCTCAATGTATTCAGCACAAAAATCCAAAAAACTTTGTGTGTCTGGTCGCACCACATGATAAACTTCATCTTTATCCTCCACAAGTCGCATGTGTTGAGCCCAAGCTGGCATAGAATCTCCATGTTTCATTTCAATTTTCTTGAGAAGTAACCCCTCTAGATCCAAGATAAGTACTCTTTTGATGTCCTTGAAAGCAAGTGGTAGGTGATAAGGAGGTGATTCATTCTTTGGACAAGGTCTTGGAGGAGGTTGGATGGGTAATTCAATAGTTTTCTTCAATTTATGCCAGCATATAGCCAATCTATTTTTCTGTAATGATTCTCAAATTAAAGAACAAGAATACTTAATGCAAACACAACAATAGACATGAGTTTTACATTGTCTACCCTAGGGTTTTATTAGATACCAAAATACATCTATGATCTACTCATTAATAGAAAGAAAGTCAAATTAAAATCCTGACTCTTTTTTATGCTACACTCTCTCTTAGTCTCAATACCATGGAGTTCAACTAGACTTAAGTCAACTAATAACTACTACTTGTTGTTAAAGGTATGCTTGAAGTGCATAAGGCTTAACCAATGCTCTAGTGTAGAATGGGTATTTAGGTCTCAAGGTCTATCACTTATCCAAGCAAAGATCCATTTAGATATGGAAACCCAATTTTTCTTAATATAATGATATAGAGTGGACAAGTGGTGAATCGTGAGACCAAACCACTCATGCTACTAGGGATAATAAGTTGGACAAGTGGTGGACCTTGAATGTAAACCCCCCATGTACAAAGTATCATGGGTTTTGGGTATTTCAATGGACTCTAGCATCTTGGAGACATGGTGGAGCTTACTTCTCTCCATTTTTCAAGGGAGTCTATCTTGGATAAATGGTGGAGCATCATTCTCTCCATGTTTCAATGGAGCCTAGTTTGGACAAGTGGTGGACGTTTGTTTCTCTCTATCTTTGAACAAATTAAGCTTGGACAAGTGGTGGACCTTGGAACAAAACCCCCATGTAAAACATATCATGGACATTACAAGTGGTGAGAAAAAATACCATTCAATATATAACCTTATAGGTTGGACAAGTGGTGGACCTTAACACCCAATTATTATTAATATAATGACATAGAGTGGACAAGTGGTGGACCTTGAATGAAAAACCCCCATGTACAAAATATCACTCATGCTACTAGGAATAATTTGGTATTAAGGTCCATGTTTCAATGGAGCCTAGCTTGGACAAGTGGTGGACCTTTGTTTCTCTCTATGTTTCAATAGAATTATCTTGGACAAGTGGTGAACCTTGGAACAAAACCCCCATGTAAAGCATGTCATGGGCATTACAAGTGGTGCGAAAAAATACCATTCAAGGTATAACCTTATAGGCTGGACAAGTGGTGGACCTTAGCACCCAATTCCTCTTGATATTTTGACATAGAGTGGAAAAGTGGTGAATCATGAGACCAAACCTACTAGTGATAATAGGTTGGACAAGTGGTTGACCTTGAATGTAAATCCCCCATGTAAAAAATATCATGGGTTTTGCGTATTTCAATGGAGCCTAGCATCTTGGAGACATGGTGGAACTTACTTCTCTCCATGTTTTAATGGAGCCTATCTAGGAGAAATGGTGGAGGTTCCTTCTCTCCATGTTTCAATGGAGCCTAGCTTGGACAAGTCGTGGACCTTTGTTTCTCTCTATGTTTGAATATGGTTAGCTTGGACAAGTGGTGGATCTTGGAATGAAACTCCCATGTAAAATATATCATGGGCATTTCAAGTGGCGAGAAAGGATACCATTTAAGATATAACCTTATAGGTTGGACAAGTGGTGGACCTTAACACATTGTTCTTCTTAATATAATGACATAGAGTGTACAAGTAGTGAATCTTGAAACCAAACCACTCATGCTACTAGGGATAATAGGTTAAACAAGTGGTGGGCCTTGAAATAAAACCCCCTAGAGTGTTTCAATGGAGCCTAGCTTGGAAACATGGTAAAGCTTGCTTCTCTCCATGTTTCAATGCAGCGTATCTTGGATAAATGGTGGAGCATCATTCTCTCCATGTTTCAATGGAGCCTAGCTTGGACAAGTGGTGGACCTTTGTTTCTCTCTATGTTTGAATAGAGTTATCTTGGAAAAGCGGTGGACCTTGGAACAAAACCCCCATGTAAAACATATCATGGGCATTACAAGTGGTGAGAAAAAATACCATTCAATATATAACCTTATAGGTTGGACAAGTGGTGGACCTTAACACCCAATTATTCTTAACATAATGACATAGAGTGGATAAGTGGTGAACTTGGGACCAAACCTACTAGGGAAAATAGGTTGGACAAGTGATGGACCTTAAATGTAAACCACCCATGTACAAAATATCACTCATGATACTAGAAATAATTTAGTATTAAGGTCCATGTTTCAATGCAACCTAGCTTGGAAAAGTAGTGGAACTTTGTTTCTCTCTATGTTTCAATAGAGTTAGCTTGGACAAGTGGTGGACCTTGGAACAAAACCCCCATGTAAATCATGTCATGGGCATTACAAGTGGTGAGAAAAAATACAATTCAAGCTATAACATTATAGGTTGGACAAGTGGTGGATCTTCCAATTTCTCTTAATATAATGACATAGGTTGGACAAGTGGTGGACCTTGAATGTAAACCCCCCATGTACAAAATATCATGGGTATTGGGTATTTCAATGGAGCCTAGCAACTTGGAGACATGGTGGAGCTTACTTCTCTCCATGTTTCAATGGAGCCTATCTAGGAGAAAGAGTGAAGGTTCCTTCTCTCCATGTTTCAATGAGCCTAGCTTGGACAAGCAGTGGACCTTTCTTTCTCTATATGTTTTAATAGAGTTAGCTTGGACAAGTGGTGGACCTTGGAATGAAACCCCCATGTAAAACATATCATGGGCATTTCAAGTGGTGAGAAAGGATACCATTTAAAATAGGGTGCTATCACTTAACAAGCGGTGGAAAGCGAGCGAGGGACAAAAAGTGAGCAAAGAAAATAGAGGGATGGATTTTTTTATCCCATTTGAAGGGTTATTATTGAAATTTTTTTTCTTTCTTATACATTCATTCAAAAAAAGTTCTATGCAAATTTTCTCTCTTGTACACTACATCTATATGTATGCATTATGTTAAATGGTTGTTTTTCCTTAGGGATACATATTAAAGCAATTGAAGAGAAAAACAAAAGCACCTATTTTTAGAGTGGCTATTTGTATTCCTCAATCGTCAACCATTGCATTTCCTTTCAAATGGTTTAAAAATATATCACTTAAAACTCATGGAAAAAAGATTACAAGAGCATTATAGAAGAAAAAACAAGAACAAGAAATGTCATGACAAGCATCCAAAAATGAGAACAAATTATACTTTGTTACTAGTATCCATTACCGATAAAAGGTTGAATAGATCTTATTGTTTGGAGGGTGTGTGTGTGTGTGTGTGTGTGTGTGTGTGTGTGTGTGTGTGTAGAGAGAGAGAGAGAGAGAGAGTTTAGAACCCTATAGAATTAGAACCTTATTTGCTCCCCTTTAATGCTATAGATGTGACAAGTTTTTGAATATGTCATCCCAATAATCCTATAAAGAGAATAGATGTGACAAGATAGAAAGAGACACCATATATGTATTGGCTGGTGACATGTACTTGAGATTTACAAAGTGTTTGGAAAGCCATATGACAAGGGATCTAGCTACATTTTTAGGATTGAAATCCTAATATGCTTGTATAAATGCATTGAGAAGTGGCCTTTAGCAAACTAGGTTTAAAAAAACAATTCATTGCAAAATAGATCCACATGGTGGAATGTTTATCTTTTGCTTACATGAAATTCTCCATACTCATGCTTCAAACTAGGTCCATAAACCTATGTGGTAGAGACATTCCACATGATAATGGTGCTTTTTGTTAAATTAATGGATTTTTGTTGGACATAATTAGGTCAATGCTCATGAGGTCTTGAAGGTTTCTCATTATATTGGCATAATCATCTTGACTTTTGTATTTGGCTCCTAGCAACATAGTTAGCTCCAAAGTAATACCTAGATTTTTGTAACAACTCATACTTTCAACCATATGTACAAGAGCTTCTTGCAGTGTGTACACATCAACACTAAAGAAAATTATCACAAAATACTAAGTAATTGGTCTAGCTTTAGGCATATTTGACCTATGCTTAAGGTAAATGAGCCCTATTTTATTCTATTTCCTTCGTCCTCCATGAGTGGAGGGACAATAAAAAGGATGGCATAAAGCATGAGTAAATCAACACTTCGTGTTTTTAGCAAGCTTAAAATGTATGCTTTGACAATATGACCACTCTCACTTATATTTATGGACCCTCCCAAGGGAGTCATACTTATGGATGCTCCCAAGGGAGTCGAAAGAACACATGTCGTTCATCAATTTCTTCGTAGATGAGTTATAGTAGCCATAACAAATGGTAGGAATATTTAGGCATGTGGAGTACTTATGGATGCTCCCAAAAGAGTACATTTCATTCATCAATTTCTTTCAAGATGAGTTATAGTAGCAAGAAAGATGATAGAAATATTTAGGCAAGCGGAGTGAAAATTCTTTAATCACATGAGTCTCTTTTTAGGGGACCTTTAATCTCTCTCTCTCTCTCTCTCTCTCTCTCTCTCTCTCTCTCTCTCTCTCTCTCTCTCTCTCTCTCTCTCTCTCTCTCTCTCTCTCTCCAATTCCACTTGAGTAGTAAATGTTGAATTTGATCCTTTGCGTATATATTTGAGTCTAGAGGGATTGATCCTATGACATAAAACTCATCTCCGTTAGTGCCTATGTGTGTTGAAGGTGAGGCTTTGCCATGCAATTGCAATCAACAAAAATTGTCTTCCCAAGGGGCAGCGAAATTGTCACTCACAAAAAGCTAAGGTAGGGATTTGAACAACACGAATCCTTATAGCCATTGAATATCACAAAACTTTGGCCTTACCTAGGCAAATAGATTTTTTTGAAACAAAGGTAGAGCATGAAGCCACTTGGCAGAATCACAATCATTGATCATAAGATGATGGATGATGCAGGTTGCAAACCAAGTCATGCCGATTTGAATGAGGGAGAAAGTGTCAAAAATAACACGCAGTGGCTAAGCTTGTAGTGAGTGTGCACATGCACAGACACACACACAAAATAGAGTAGAAGCCTGTAGGATTACAGGGTATGACACAGTAGCGCACAAAAAAACTTTAGAGTACTTATTACTTGTTTCAAAGGTCTACACGGAGCTGGAAGCCAACATCAATTATTCTGACAAAGTGTTAGCAGAGTTCATCATTGACCTCGACCAAAAGAGTGAGCATGTATGAGAGCCTCAAAGAGCATTGATCTTCTTGCTAAAAGCAAGATCGTAGACAAGGAGAAACACAAAAGCATCCACATCTAGCATTTTCGTGGTCTTAGTTATGATAATCATTAAGAGTGGGTTGTATGCTAGTAGCACTGCAACAAAGAGATTGGCAGATGTGGGTTAGCCTTTCATTATCAACAATGCTACAAAGGGTACCATAGGTTTGGTCTCACGAGCCCCTCCCAATTTGCGTTTTGAAATGCAAGTTGGTAGGGCGTGGTGAAGATAGGCGTACTAAGTGGGAAGCATGTTTTTGATAGGAAATTCCCAAAGAAATAATGTCGGATCCGATCGTACGTTTGGTCTCACGGGCCCTTCCAAACTTGCGTTTGGAAACGCAAACTTGTAGGGCTTGGTGAAGGTGAAGCAAGGAGGGGGTCTTCTCAATGAAATGGTGTTGGAACCGACAACAACAAGGTGAGGCGCTGAGTGCAAAACACGGAATCAAAGCCAAGCTTAGCTCTACAGAAACTAACACCCCCCCCCCCGGGGGCACTCCAAGACACGTTACCTCCGGCCTACTTACCCTCGACACCTCTCCAGCAGAACCCTCTCCATTTCTGTCAGCATGCTCCTTTCCACTAAATTTAGCGAGTAATAAGCCTTTGGAAAGCATGACTAATTATCAGGCTCAATAAGCACTATTGCTAATTTCTAATTTCCTGTGTATCCCATACTCCTCTCCATGAGTGCTTGATTGAACAAGCGTGCTTGAGAAGGACCAGTTCTTCTCCGATTTGACGGGTGCCGATCATGCTCAAAAAGAGCATGTTCTGGCACCTACAATGTCACACACATGCGGAGAGATACCATGGCCGCCGTGCACCGCTACTTGAAGTGCATTGGTCTCTGCTGCATCCCTGAAACAGAAGAGAGGGGTGCAAACGAGCATCGATTTGGCCTTTCTTGCAGTAGGTGCCGACAGCCAGCCTTTACCCGCTAACCAGACGCTGCCAGTTTGCAAGTGGAGAGAGCAGCTAAGCAACATAATCAGAAGGGTGTGGATGGAAAGAGCAAGAGATTGTGAGCATGGTCGAGCTTAGGAAAGCACTCAATCAATAGTGCACTTCCCTGCAGACCACTCAGTTGTACATCTGCAAATGGCTTATTGCGGATAAAGCTTTGCACGCCAAGCCAAGCAA
This sequence comes from Adiantum capillus-veneris, assembly GCF_014529385.1. NCBI lineage: Eukaryota > Viridiplantae > Streptophyta > Polypodiopsida > Polypodiales > Pteridaceae > Adiantum > Adiantum capillus-veneris. The sequence continues at coordinate 92,594,089 of NC_140953.1, read as the reverse complement.
AGTGTTGCAACCCTGCAGATGAGATGTCACCATTGTTAATTGCACAATATGATCACAATTGAGCCAAAATCCGAAACCAGGCCAACAATAGGAGAGTCGTTACCAGCAAGATCTGCAAGCACTTTTCGCCTTCCTCGCCTTGCAGTAGTTTATCGGTTGTAACTGATCCCTTGGATGCACTCTCTAGTTCTTGGTTAGATGAAGCCAATATAGCTCGTTATAACTGCTTGCAAGAAGGTGAGATTTTGTAATCATTCTCATTCTAGGATTAAAAACAACTTCAAGCAAAGTCTTGTCGTAGAAGAACGCAAAAATTATCGAGACCAATCTAGACTTGTAGAAGATTTACAAGCATCGATGTTTTGATATGAAACACAACAAGCACGTCGCAGCACGCAAGTACAAGAACACAGACATTCACACCCTTAGCTTGCATGCATTTCAACAATTTGGAGCTGAGGAGAAGGAGTTCCACTTGTGGATGCTAGCGAGAGTGGACTGCTTGCAAGATGCTGGCAAAGCTCTGATGCAGAAGCAGGCATCGTGCCGACGATAGAAGATGCTTCTAGGAATGAAGACGAACATAAGCAGCACTTTACTACATGAATCTAGTTGCGGGCCGATGGCTTGCTAGTGTGTTGGAGTGGGTTCTCACAAGGGGGCCCTTGAGGGGGGCTCAATGATTGCCAATAAGAAGAGGAGAAACTTCCCATAGACATGTCAAGAGAGTGTGCCTCCTATCCTTTTTCTCAATCATACCCTAATGTTGAAGTGGTAACAAAAGAGAAAGGAAACCTTGTGTCCGGGTATATGTCTCTAAACAAATTTAAAATATTGCCAGTTCAGAGGAACCCTGCCATTTTGTGCAAGAAAAGCAGGTTGGATATATTGTTAGCTTCCACAATCATGCCAGCTGAAGTTACAATTGGTGACGTTGATGATCATGAGACATTATACCACTTTGTGAGGCATGTGTGTCCATAGCCAAGAGTTGTGGCCAATAGATGTCCCATTTTTGCTACCAAAAAGGAAGTCCTTCTTGAATAAAGAAACATGGATGGATAAGAGGAGGTCCTTGCATCTAGACTTGGTCATGAGCTCCCCCTTCAACCTGGCAAAGGGTGGATCATCTAAGAGGTGAGGGTGTGGTGTTGGGTGCATAGAGAAGAAGAAGGGTATATGTCAGCACAGCCGGTGTGGGCAGTCGGATTGAAAAGAAAGAAAAGAGAATTTATTCTCACCTGGCCCTACCATATTGCGTTTCCAAACGCAAGTTGGAAATGGCCCATGAGATCAAACCCTTCAAAAATCAAGATTGTTTTGAATTTTCACTCGCACGGAGAATGCTATGCATGGGATCGATGACCGGGTGAAAATAGATTATAATCCATATACATTCAAGCCACGTGTAAGATGCGATTCTCTTAGAATATTTTCTCACTGCGTCGGTAGGTGCTCAACGTGATGGTATGTGGACAATGACGGTCGCATGAAGCCAATGGTTTGAAGAGTTCATTTAATCACTTAGGGCATGGATGCGGTCAAGACAAGGTACACAATAGTTTTTGCCAGTGACTAACAAGCTCAATAGTAGACTAAAGAAGGTAAGAACATGGTGAATGTGCTACTATATTAGTGATAGCATTTCAAAAAATATTAGGAATTCTCTTTTAGTCAAGCCAAGAGAAAATGGCTTTTGTCGTCTTTTACATGAAGTCAAACTAGATGTGATCGTGTACCTCTATAGTGCACCCTTCATTGGTAGCTTCTTCTAGAAGTAAGGGTTTTTAGTTTAATGGTAAAAGTTTGGTGAAAAATACAGATTCTTTCTTATTCTACTAAACAGATGTTAATTCGTCATTTTATAATAGCATCAAAGAAAGAGCCTACCAAGGCTTGAAAAAGCTAGTAGCCACCCTAAAAGTAGGTGCCTTTTTTTTCTCTTCAATTGCTTTAATATGTAGCCCTAAGGAAAAAAAACCATTTAATATAATGCATACATGTAGATATAGTATACAAGAGAGAAGATTTTGTATATAGAGACCATGTACAAGTAGCAATTTCTTTTTAATAAATGTATGCATAAGAAAGAAATAAATTCAATAACCCTTCAAACGGGATCAAAAAATCCATCCCTCTATTTTCTTTGCTCTCTTTTTGTCCCTCGCTCGCTTTTCACCGCTCATTAAGTGATAGCACCCTTTAAAATATAACCTTATAGGTTGGACAAGTGGTGGACCTTAACACATAGTTCTTCTTAATATAATGACATAGAGTGTACAAGTGGTGAATCTTGAGACCAAACCACTCATGCTATTAGGGATAATAGGTTGGACAAGTGGTGGACCTTGAATGTAAACCCCTTATGTACAAAATTATGGGTTTAGGGTATTTCAATGGAGCCTAGCTTGGAGACATGGTGGAGATTGCTTCTCTCAATGTTTCAATGGAACCTATCTTGGAGAAATGGTGGAGCATCCTTCTCTCCATGTTTCAATGGAGCCTATCTTGGACAAGTGGTGGACCTTTGCTTCTCTCTATGTTTCAATAGAGTTAGCTTGGACAAGTGGTGGATCTTGGAACAAAACCCCTTTGTAAAACATAGCATGGGCATTACAATTGATGAGAAAAAATATCATTCAAGATATAACCTTATAGGTTGGAAAAGTGGTGATGGACCTTGAAAATTGGTGAAGGATACCATTTAAGATATACCCTTATAGCTTGGACAAGTCGCGGACATTGAAACAAAACTCCCATGTAAAACATATCATGGGTAGTTCAAGTTGTGAGAAAAAAAACCATTTAAAATATAACCTTATAAGTTGGACAAGTGGTGGACCTTAACACCCAATCCTTTTTAATACAATGACATAGAGTGGACAAGTGGTGAATCTTGAGACCAAACCTATCAAGCTACTAGGGATACTAGGTTGGACAAGTGGTGGACCTTGAATGTACATCCCCTATGTACAAAATATCATGGGTTTAGGGTGTTTCAATGGAGTCTAGCATATTGGAGACATGGTGGAGCTTGCTTCGCTCCATGTTTCAAGTGGTGGACCTTCAATTATTTTCCCATACCTAGTTTAGACAACCCATACACTTTGCAACTCTAAAGGTTGGACGAGTGGTGGAGCTTTGTTTATTTCCATGTTTTAATGGATCCTAGCTTGGACAAGTGGTGGACCTTGGAAAAAAGTCCCCCCTGTACAACATAGCTGAGTTTTTTCATGTTTTAATGGAAGAGAGATTCGACAAATGGTGGAGCTTGCTTATCTCCATGTGGATTTTAGAACTAGCTTGGACAAGTGGTGGAGCTTTGCTTTTCTACTCTTCATAATACAATGATGTATAGGTTGGTTACATGGTGAATCTTCAGGCCAAACCTCCCATCTTACTAGAGATGATAGGTTGGACAAGTGGTCAACCTTCTATCATTTCTCCATGCCTATAATTAGACAATTAGTAGAACTAGCATCTTTGGGTGAAAGCATGTTAACCTGTCATGCTTTTTCATGTCCCGGACAATGCTAACTAGCACAATTTTGACATATGCTAACTAGTACAATAACTTGAGCTACATCTCCAATATCTATGACATATGATATATCAATAGAAAGAACTTGAAACAAGGAATCCAAATGTACAACCTCCGACAAATTTTGATATTATTTGTAAAAATTTACCGGACACCCAACTTTTTGAAAATGTGCTAACTTGAAACTGCTAATTAGCACAAAAAGCGCGACAGGTTAATATGGTTTCGCCCCTTTCTATATTGTCTAGAGCTGAGCTTGGAAAAGTAGTGGACCTTGCTACTCTCTTCCCTTGGTTTCTTAGTTTGAAGACTCATTATATATACTTGCTTAGATCTATATAATTACTCATTAGTTAGGTTACAAGTAGGTATGTAATTTTTTAGCCTCAAGGGACTTTGAATATTGAATAGTAATAAAGTCAAGTGCTGGTTTGAAGATCTTTTGCTTATCTAAACTACACTCTAACTCGATAATAAGTTTCTTAAGTTCCACGAATTGTCCTATCTAGGCTCCAAAAGAGTCTTAATTGGTTTGTGCTAGATTCTAACTTCCTTGATGGGGTAGAATCCTAGAAAAATGAGGCATTATAAGTTTTACCTTAGATCAAATCGATTTTCACTTAAACTAGACTGCAATTTGGCACTCTAGTATCTTTGTCTCGATGGAGTTTAACACTAGATAGATAGTAGTGATATTTAAGCTTCATGTCTCTTCACTTGATCGAGATATGAGACCATACTTTCAAGGTCACCACTTGTCTTACCTGAAGACCAATGTGAGACATGGGAGCAAGAAAGCCATCCGATATTGTTTTAAGGACTATTACATAGACAATCAATAACTTAAGTAAAGCAAAAAGACTTGGATCTTTCACAATTAATAACTTAAGTAAAGCCAAAAAGACTTGGATCTTTGACAGTTTTTTTCAAACTAAAAAAGCACAATCTCATGCTAACAAAACTATAAATCACAATTGAAAGTTTTGAACAAGAAAAAGATCAGCAATCTTAATAAAAAGGATACTTTTCATTTCATTTGATGATTAAAAATTAAAAGAAAGTCTCCCAAGAAATTGATAAACAAAAAATGTAGGTGACTGCTTCATTATTTTGAGCAAAAATATCAAAATCTCTATTGATTGAGCTCCATCTAGTAGTATCCTTTGTAAGATCCTGTAGGAAGGAATAAAAAGAAAGATTTGTTAGATACCATGCACATGAGTGTTCAAGCATGTGTATCAAGAATATATGACATGTCACTAGTACCTTAGGGTTGGTTTCTATCCAGCCTTAGAAGATTGTTCTCAACTTTCACCTTATTTATATAAGCCTTTGCTGTGGCTGCCTTCAAAACTCCTTTTGTGTTACAACCCAATTGCCTAGCTAAAGTGGTCAATTGTGATGCCCTCATGATTTCAATGGGTGTGCGCTCCTTTGCCAAGATTTCTTGTATTTGGGCTCTTCTCATTTCATTGCGGTGGCTTGTGTCACTTGCGTCTTCAATGATAGTTTCATCTCTGTCACCTTTTGCAGGTGGTATTCTTCTTATAAAGAACACCTTAGCTGACCAAACATCATTTTTCTGCTTCCAATACTCCATGATTTGTTTGTATTCACTATCGTTTGTCACTATAGGTTGTCCATAATGATTAGAAGCAATTAAATCACGCACATCCCTTCTCTCATCAAGTTGAATCAAGTATGGCAGTAGCTCCTCCAAGAGCATATTGTCAACCATCTTCTCAACATCAAATTGTGGTGGAAAAATGCAATTGTTTGCTGGTGAAATACATCCCTTGTAAGGAGAGTCATCAATAAGCATTGTTCTTTGTAGATCACATTCAAACCCCATGGCAATTTTGGCTAGAGGCTTGAACATTGCCTCAACGTTTGGATTGTCGAGTCTAAACAATTTTTGAGTTTGAGCAGTGTAGCAAACATCTTGCGACCAAATTGCAAAGAAAGGCAATGTATCCTCAGCTAAGTTGTTTAGTGCTGCAAGGATTTGATACACATTATTCCTAGTAGCTGTCGACCAAATTGCAACATTAAACCTCTGTAAAATAGTCTTCAAGAATTGGATGCAACCTGGCCTGAGTATAATATATCTTTTTGAATCCATTTGCACTGATTTGTGGTGTGAGGATGGTTGAGGGGAACGTTTCAACAATAGACCATTTAAATCCAATATAATTGTAAGCATGGATTTCTCAACATCTACACTACATGACGTAGTAGCAATTGGAAATAGCTCATGAGTGGACTTTACAGTCTCTTTTGATGTATGTTGCATTTTTGAAGCATCGATTTCTTGGTTCTTATTATTGGAAGCTTGCTCAAGTTGCACAACACTAGACTCTAGTATAGAAATATCATCCATCTTGGGCACGTCAGAAACCATAGAATCTATGGATTCTATAGTTGTTGACTGAACCATAGGAGCATTATGCATCCCAGTTTGTGAATCTAAGAAAACATACACACAAATGGTATCTCAAAACCACTAGAATTTTATTCACCATATTTATATGTAGAACTCATAGTAGTAAGAAATTTATTTAAGGTAAAGTCGTTGTTAGAATCCTTGCAACCATTTTCAGCATTCGTACACAAAACACCACTTGTCTAAAATACAATCTACTAACTCAACATTTTCCATCCTACACTTTATTAAAGATGAGTACTTAAAGTGAAAACTAAAAGCCACAACTTGTTGAGGAAACATGGATACAAGGTCCACCAAATGTCCAACCTAAACTACAAGAAAACAATTAGAGATTTGGCTTAGATTTGGATTCAAAGGCCACCACTTATTCAAGTAAGATAACTCCACTTGTTTAAGACAGTAATGTTTGAAGCCCCACCACTTGTCCAACCTAGACATTGATTAAATTTTGGTAAGGTTTATCACAAACACTACAACACTACATGAAGATATCGACGCGCCTATATCAACGGCCATGCCTTTCCACGCGTATATCGACGACATTAGCGGGCGTCGCTATACGCGTCGCAATGTGTGTCGATGTACGCGTGGAAAGGCTTTATTTGCCACGCGTATAGCGACACATATATTGACGCCAAAAAAATTGGGGAAAAAAAGCGAAACCCACATGCAGGGGCCATTTTCGTCTGCTCGGATCTTGGCCGAAACCTGCTGCGCAGGTATTATGTCCATCTCCACCCTCCCCAACCTCTCTCTCTCTCTCTCTCTCTCTCTCTCTCTCTCTCTCTCTACCTCTACATCGTGTGTGTGTGTGTGTGTGTGTGTGTGTGTGTGTAGGAAAGAGAGAGAGAGAGAGAGAGAGAGAGAGAGAGAGAGAGAGAGAACGGTGTGTGTGTGTGTGTGTGTGTAGGAAAGAGAGAGAGAGAGAGAGAGAGAGAGAGAGAGAGAGAGAGAGAGAGAGAGAGAGAGAGTGTGTGTGTGTGTAGGAAAGAGAGAGAGAGAGAGAGAGAGAGAGAAATGTGTGTGTGTGTGTGTGTGTAGGTAATCAAAGAGAGAGAGAGAGAGAGAGAGAATTAATGTATGCTTAGGAAATTAAAACTAAAGAAAAAAAAAATTAAGAGAGAAATGAAATGAAATGTTATATTAACGTCTTCGAAAGGCCAAAGTTACCTATGAGACATGAGACAAGAAAGTTACAATGTGATGGATCTGATACAAAGTCAGAGTAAGAAGATGACAAAATAAAATATTATGGAATCCTAAACTGCTGGGTGTGGACTAAACGGCTAAACGAGCTAGTTGGGATAGGGAGATCTCCTCCATGGTCAGTACTCTGACCGGACGTTGTGCATGTCGAGCCAAAGTGACCTAGCTAGATCCTCTGATGCAGCCTCTGTCGATGTTGTGTAGTCCTCCGCAGTCGTGGGCGTCTAGATCTCCCTAGATCAGTTGCTCGTTCGATCATTAGAGAGATAGGGAAGTAGAGAGAGAGAGAGAGAGAGAGAGAGAGAGAGAGAGATAGGAAATAGATATATATATATATATATATATATATATATATATATATAGAGAGAGAGAGAGAGAGAGAGAGAGAGAGAGAGAGAGAGAGAGAGAGAGAGGGAAGTGGAGCTCGAGGAGTTATGGCAGAGAAATAGGAAAATAGAGAAATAGAGAGAGATAGGAAAATAGAGAAATAGAGAGAGATAGGAAAATAGAGAAAGAGAGATAGCGAGAGCGAGATCGAGAGAGAGAGAGAGAGAGAGAGAGAGAGAGAGAGAGAGAGAGAGAGAGAGAGAGAGAGAGAGAAAGAAAGATAGCGAGAGCGAGATCGAGAGAGAAACAACGAGAGATAGGGTACGTAGACAGAGAAGAAACTATGGAACTAAAAGAGGCAAAGGGGTTTTGCCTGCTACATGCATTGCCATGTACACCTGGGAGTGCACGTATGTGTCTACCCATATAGGATTTGACCAATAAAGACGAGATTTTGACCCGGTGGTCCTGATCTCCGTACACCTCCTGACCAAGGTGTACGGAGATTGGGCAAGACTAGAGAATGCGAGGTAGTTTACATTGTGAGGAGTATATATATATATATATATATATATATTAAAACAGCATTCATAATCATTGTAGATGGCAACGTCATCAACTAACATGGAGGAAAAGATTGCATGCTCGTGCACGCTCTGCAAGTATCAAATCATGCGCAAGCGTAGGATATGTAATGAGCATGTGCACAAGTACGGAGAGTTTGCTAGAGAAATCGTACAAAATCTGCAATACAACTTCTACAGAACGGGCATTGATTTCCGCGACATAGCACCTACATCTGAGAGAGAGAGAAAAAAGATTATGCGTGAAGGTCCGACCAATATAGAGCCACGGATGGAACCAGAAAAGGGCTTACAGACAGAAGACGACGGCATGGAGGGGATGCTGGATACCTTCTTCCAGACAAGCGAGGAGAACGCGAACGAAGCAGCACCAGAAGCCGTGCGCCTATCTCCTGAAGACATGTTGAGAAAGTTGGCACGTCGACCAATCTATGAAGGCGCCAAAATATATGTGCTTCGTACTTGTCTGACGTTTTTGAATCTTCAGTCAGTGGCTGCAGATCAGGGAGGATGAGCGGACAGCGGCCACGCGGTTCAGACAGCAGCGTGAGGCCGCGCATGTACAACAGATGACTAGGGGGACATCTCATCTTGGCAGCGGAGGCTTCGACACCTTTCGCTATGAGTTTGTGAGTTTCTAATCCAATCTTAACTATGGAGTTTTTTAAAACGCGATGAATCATGTATTCTTATTACTTTGATTTTTGTATAAACGCAGAATCTTGCGATACATCAAGCTCCATCACGCGAGGAGGAGTCAGATGGATATCGCAGAGGTATCTATGAAGTACTGAATGATCTTGAAGCTTCAGGAGAGCCTGTAGACCGGGAGGCCTTACAGTCTCGCTGATCGCTTGAGGTGAGACGTTAATATGTGTGAGTTGATTTAATTAAGTCAGTATATGTGAAGTAATATCAATACTAATTTTGTGAGTTGTCCTATGTGCAGGTTGCGACGCCTAGTCATTAGTGGACCAGATTTCATCTATATGATTTGTGAGACACAGACACGCTTCTGTGTCTCTTTTTTGTACAAACAGTTAGTGTTCAGATAGTTATTGTTTCCCTTATGGTTATGATTATTGTCATTGTCATTGTATAGACAGTTATTGTTTCTCTTTCTGGTTATGCTTATGGTTATTGTTAATTTTGTTTATGGTTATGGTTATCTGCATTATGGTTTTGATCAAAGTGGTTATATCCGGTTATGGTTTTAAGTTATGGTTTTACGTTATGGTTATGCTTTTAAGTTATGGTTATGGTTCGTTATGGTTATGCTTTTAAGTTATGGTTATGGTTCGTTATGGTTATGCTTTTAAGTTATGGTTATGGTTGTCTTTCATTGGCCTTAAATCTCATGTGAGATCCTACATGGATAGCATGTAGGAGGCGTATACATGATATGGTTTTTTTTTTTAAGTTTATGTAAAAACAAAGGGAACTCTGCCAAAATTTATGCGCGCGGGAGCATGGTTGATATTTTGGTGCTGCTCGCTTTCTTGGGCAGAGGGCAGGAAGTCTGGCTGTGGCTGTGTCCATCTTTCAACTGGGCACAGGCCAAGCTACCTGTCCTCTGCCCAAGAAAAAAATTTTCTCCTATGGTCGTCGCTATGTGCGTTGCTAATAGCGACTAGTTTCACAGCGACGCGCATAGCGACGGGCCGCGTCGATATCTGCGTCAATAACACGTTTTTTTGTTGTAGTGAAATCTAGAGTAGAATCAAGATTCTATGGCCAAGGTAGTCAAATAAGTTAGACAACACACAAAGCATAAGAGCACTCTAGATTCTCGTTGAGCATAAACTAAACAATAATCAAATGTTATATTCACTTGAGATTTCATCCATGAAAAATGAAAATGATGTATATACTTGAGATTTCCATCCATGTACAATACTTTACAATGTCAAGTAAAGTTATAGTCAGCAACAAACAACTCTTCTCCTGCTTCAACTTGACAAATAGTCTCAATGCATACATGGCCATATTCTTCTGACTTGATGTGTGAAGAGGTGCATTTATGCCAAGGTGGCAAATTTGGATCAAATGTATAGCGTACGTTGGGACAGACATTTGTACTATGAGAACTATTTATATAGCCCGAAACGTTTCCTTCTTCTACACAACCAATAATGTATGATTGATCTTCCTCTTCTTCTATGTTTGGATCCTCTAGAAGAGAATACTTATAAGCTCTTGGAAATATTTTGCATATCTTTTTCCAGTCTTGAAATCTATACTTATGCCCTCCATAGTTTAGAATAGTCAAACCACTTTCCAGGGTAGTATGCACAAATAGCCCATAACCAGCTCCTTGAATACATGAAAGTCGTACTTCAAAATCCACACCGTTAATATGGAAAATTACATCTTTGGGAATAGGAAAAGTTGGTGTCCCAAAAGGATCTTCATGCCAATCAAAGTGTGAAATACATCTAGTTTTTATATCACTTAACTCCTTTGTGTCTGCAAAAAGAAGAAAATATTATGCATAAAATAATGACAAGATCAAAGAAAGATATCATTATTTTATAGTCCAATAGGTCCATTGTATGGAAGACTTAGAGTGCCTCTTACATGGTGCCTCCAAGGTTTCCAAAAAATAAAATCATTGAAAAAAAAAGGCCATTGTGTCTCCAATCTATTGCCCATTTGAAGCATACAGAGAACCACGGTCCACCACTTGTCCAAGATAGACATGGAGCATTGACACAAGATCCAATACTTATCCAAGAACCCTATAGTATATGTGGTAACATGGGATGCGTTGATGCAATAAAAGTAGTCTAGCCTCCTCATCCATCTCTTTTTTCTTGTAGCCTAGAGGGATTAGTTTCAAGGTCTATCACTAGTCAAAAACTACACATAGAACATTGATACAAGGTTCCACCACATGTGAAACCTATCATCTCTAGTAGCATGGATGGTTTGATATCAAGGTTCACCACATGTCCTACCTATACTCTATTGTAGCATAGAGATTCTGGTTTGGTGGTACTACACTTGTCCAAACTTAGCTTGTTGTTGATATCTGGAGGTAATCAAGGGTCCTCCACTTGTCCAAGTTAGGCATATAAAACAATTGCAAGGTCCACCATGTGTACAACATATGATTGATTATAGCATGCATGGTCTTATTTCATGGGCAACCATCTTCTCTCCAACATGTGTCCAACCTCGGCTCCATTGAAGCATGGAGAGAAGCAAGGTCCACCACTTATCAAAGCTATTATTTTCTCCCATTGTTTTCAAAACCCATAATACGTTGTACATGGGGGGGGTTCTTGTTTCAAGGTCCACCACTTGGCTAAGATTGGATCCATTGAAACATAAAGAGAAGCAAGCTCTACCATTTGTCCAAGCTAGGTACCATTGAAACATGAAAACCCCATAATATGTTGTATACGGGGGGTGTTTCTCAAGGTCTACCACTTGTCTAAGCTATGGTCCATTGGAACATGGAGAGAAGCAAAGCTCCACCACTTTTCTAAGCTAGGGTTCATTGAAACATGGAGAGAAGCAAGCTCCATTGTTTGTCTAAGCTAGGCTCCATTGGAACATGGAGAAAACAAGCTCCACCACTTGCCTATTATTGCATAGAGATTCTGGTTTGAAGGTCCACCACTTGTCCAACCTTGCCTTCATGTATGGAGATAATCAAGAGTGCAATGCTTCTCTAATCTAGGGACATAAAAGAGTTTCAAGGTCCACTACATATACGATCTATGATGGGTTTTAGCATGGGAGGTTTCATTTTAAGGTTGACCACTTCTCCAGCTCCGCTTGTCCAACCTCAGATCCATTGAATCATGGAGAAGAAAGGTCTACCAACTCTCCAAAATAGGCAATAAAATCTCTATAAAACCCATGAATTGTTAATATATGTTATGCTGTGGAGTTTTGTTTGAAGGTCCACTCCTTATCCAAGCTACAATCCATTGAAGCATGGAAATAAGTAAGATATATCTCTAGTCCAAGATAGGATCCATTGAAACATAGAGAGAATCAAGGTCCACCACTTGTCCAAGCTATCCATGGGTAATTGATATAAGGACCACTACGTTTTCACCTATACTATGCTCTATCATGGATGGTTTCATATCCCACCAATTTTTCAACTTATTTAGTAGGTTGTATTATGGGGGTTTGGTTTCAAGGTGCTTCACTTGTCTAAGGTGGGTTCCATTGAACCATGGAGAGAAACAATGTCTACCACTTGTCCAAAATATGCTCCTTTAAAACATAAAAGCGAGGTCCACCACTTGTCCAAGCTAATGTTTCTCTCCATTGAAGCATGGAGAGAAACAAGGTCTACCACCTGTCCAAAATATGCTCCATTGAAACATAAAAGCAAGGTCCGCCACTTGTCCAAGCTAATATAACAAATGGGTGTTGGTTACAAGGTGTACCACACTTGTCTAAACTAGTCTCCGTGCAAGGTCCACCACATGTCCACGCTATATGAGCTTGGTTTGAAGCTCTACCACACCTCTTGAAATTAGGATCCATGTAAGGTCCACCTTTTGTCAAGCTATGCCTTTAGTGAGTACTAAAACTAAGTAAATTGCAATACTTAAATACCTTTTCCAAGCTCATTAAGATTTTGGTCTCTAAGGCCACCACTACATGTCTAATCTATGCTCTAATTGATTACTTATGCTAGTTCTCAAAGTCCAAACATAAGCTCCCTTCTAGCAAGGTTAGTTTAAATTTAGGCTCCAGCACCTGTCTAAGCTAGGTTCAATTTATGAAGCATCACCATTTAACCATGCTAGGATCTAATGTATCATATCAAGGGGGTATTGATAAAAGGTCCAAAATTTATTGAGTTCAAGCTCTTAAGTAATTAAGTTTTTGTGAGTATTAAATGTTATAGTTATAGTCTAAAGATCCACCATTCAAAAACTCAAGTATTTACTATTTACATCCAAACCTTGAATGCTTGAGATAAAAAATACAAACTCAATCAATACTATATAAAGAAAAATCTAACATTAAGAGTATCAAATCAGAAAACAAGAAACACTAACATGCACAAGAAACTCAAAACATACGTGTCTCCATTTCCAAAAAGTCCTCCATTAAGAGAGGATGTTCTTCTTCTTCTCTTTATGGAGAGCACTCCTCTCTAATAGGCATAGTGTCGTCTGATTTCGAAGTGGATTGTTGACGTCCAACCCATTTTTCTATATCTTCATGAGACTTAACAAAGTCTAGCAGCATGGTCTCCATGTTTTTTGCCTCCTCCACACTATCAACTAAGCATATAACTTCTTTTTTCTGTTGTATTCCTTCTTGTGCAACCAAGGAGCCATCACCAAAAACATCAACAAGCTTGCGGTCTTCAAAACAATATGTACGAATGTAGTGCTTGACCAAAGCTCTTTTTTTGGCCTCCAAATATTGCAAATCTGATATATCGTTATCTGCTACTTGAAGAAGAGAACAATAATTGGCATGGGATGTTCCTCTGATCTTCTTCTCATGTCTTCAAATGCATTGTCTTGTCCCAAGAAGGCAATAACTGTTAGGAATTGAATTGCTCCTTTGCAAGGAGCTGATGGAAAGTGATATAATGCACCACAACAATGGTAGCTCAGATTATGTCCCATGGCATGAAAGGCACATTGCAATTTTGTGAAGTTAGTGAAATCCACAAATGCAAGAAAGAAAAATCCAGGATCTGTTGACCCTCCAGCAATAGCCAAGATCCCATCCAAAGCATTGTTAAATGTCTCCTCACTCCACTTCAAATTGCTTCCAACGTTTTTTGTCATATTTAAAACACATAAGCCAATAGGCACTTTATTATTGAAGTGGCGCATCAAGTAGAGATTGCCTTCCATTTGTAGGCTCACCACATAGATTGACCATGGCAAATCTCTAGGCTTAATTTTCTCCTTTTGAAGGTGAATTGCCCATTGCATGTATTTTATTGCTCCATCTGGAAAAGCCATTTTCTTTGTTCCACGCGTCAAACTATATATGATCCATTCCTCGCATAGCATTAAAAGTGTTTTATAAACAACATCATTGATGTTATACATTTTGACCACCTCCTCCCAGTCTTTACATTGTGAAGACTCATTCAAATTGTTGAAGCCTTCAAGAAGTGCATCTTGAATCAATTTTTCTTGCTTCAACTGCTTGATTCGATCATACATGTCAGTTGCATCACCATCCTTTGCACTCTTTGACAGTAAAATCTTCTCATCTCGAATCTCTTCTTGAATAGTCTTTACCTCTGATTCCTCAAGGCCACAAAGGTATCTAAATACAGTTGTTGGGGGTTTCTTATTTCCTCTTCTAGCCTTTCAATGATTTCTATCCAGCAATCATAAATTAAATCAGAGTACGTAACCATGTGTGCCTGTTTAGCAATCCAATTTGCTGCTGCACTTATTCTTGCCAATCGAAGAAAAGCCTAAAAAGAAATAGAGAAATAATTAAACTATTGAGCAAGATTTGTTAATTAAACACTATCAAAAAGACAAAGAAAATAACTTACATCCCATCCGGCACGAGATGCATGTCCCTCTGCAATTCCACTTGCTGCCTTTGGTGGTCGTCCTGAGAAGATCCATTGACTCCGTAAATGTCTCAATATTTGGCTGTAAGGTTGCTTGACATACAATGCCTGAGCCTCCTCATTTGCAATGGCAGATATAGCAGTTGCAACAAATGGAGGATCATTCACAACAATGCGAGCCTTTCTAAATTTATACACGCTAATCAGTCTTTCAAATATCTCTTTGTTGTTTTGTTCATTGTGAAGCAAAACTTTTGCAGCATAGATTGAATGTTGCCCATCAAGAATCCAATAATGATAATCTTTAATTTTTTGCTCTTCTACTGCCAAAGGAGTCCCCTTCTTTGACTTTGCATTTCGAACAGGCATCAAATATGTACATGCTGCAAGCTTGGTCGTACTCCATGAAAATCCAAATAACACACTTTCAGCGGGTTTTTTATCCATAATACATGCATTATAGTGATCAGGAGCAAGCCAACAATTTTGAATAGGGATATCAAATTCCCTATATTGGAAAGGAAAATAGTTTATGTACTTATTCATTCCACCTGTATCTTTTTCTTGTCCTTTCATGGCCTCAGCTTCTAAAACATCTGGATCCACAATTCTCATCTTTGACATTGAACCCTCTGTTGATGAGGATGCCAAAGATGCCTTGTCTACATCCAAAATGGAACTATTTCGCTTAGCTGCTACTTTCTGCACTTTTGCTTGCTTCTTTGTGGATGGTGTTCGTGAAGCTTTCACCTTTTTTCGTTGTAGTGTGGCAATGATGGAGCTTTGAAGTTGATCTGCTATGATATTTGGATTTGATTCTGCAAACTTCCATCCTCGAGAAAACATTGTCTCTTCTTTGTTTCTAGACATGCACTCCAATGCATATGCTCCTGGAGATAGTTGAAATTCTAGATTCATTGGAACTAGAATGTCAATGCATTCCACCTCCGGATGACTATCAACTACAGAGACAGATGCTTCCACAACTTGTCCAACATCTTCAAACAAGCTGTCATTCTCCTTTTTTGCAATAAATAGATGCACCTTATGAAATTGTGCACCCTCTATATTATATATGTCCAAATACCATTTCCTAAGATCATTGCAAGTATAGTCAACTGAGACAGCAACCCTTGCAACCTGTTTTTTTGGAGACATCTTTCCTGAAACAAAAAAAAACCAAATGTTATTTTAACATATACTTTTTTGTAATGGATTAAGTTTGTGTGAATACAAGGTCCACCACTTGTTCAAGCTAGATTTAAGAAAGTATACATAGTGATCTTTTAAGCTAGTAAAATAAGGGAAGGGAGAAGTAAGGTCCACCACTTGTCCAAGCTCAGCTCTAGACAATATGGAGAGATTCTAGGTCTACTAATTGTCTAATATAGGCTAACTCTATTGAAACATAGAGAGAAGCAAAGGTCCACCACTTGTCCAATCTAGGGTCCATTGAAACATGGAGAGAAGGATGCTCCACCATTTGTCCAAAATAGGCTCCATTGAAACATGAAGAGAAGCAAGCTGCACCATGTCTCCGAAATGCTATGCTCCATTGAAATACCTTAAACCCATGATATTTTGTATATGTGGGGTTTAAATTCAAGGTCCACGACTTGTCCAACCTATTATCCCTAGTAGCATGAGTGGTTTGGTCTCAAGATTCACCACTTTTCCACTCTATTTCATTATATAAAAAAGATCTGGGTGTTAAGTTCCACCACTTGTCCAACCTATAAGGCTATATCTTAAATGGTATTATTTACCACCACTTGGAATGCACATGATAGGTTTTACATAGGGGTCTGGTTCCAAGGTCCACCACTTGTCCAAGCTAACTCTATTGAAACATAGAGAGAAGCAAAGGTCCACCACTTGTCCAAGCTAGGCTCCATTGAAACATGGAGAGAAGCATGCTCCACCATTTGTCCAAGCCGGGTTCGATTAAAACACGAAGAGAAGCAAGTTGCACCATGTCTCCAAAATGCCAGGCTCCACTGAAATATCTTAAACCCATGATATTTCGTACATGAGGGGTTTACATTCAAGGTCCACCACTTGTCCAACCTATTATCGCTACTAGCATGAGTGGTTTGGTCTCAAGATTCACCACTTTTCCACTCTATGTCATTATATTAAGAAGATCTGAGTGTTAAGGTCCACTACTTGTCCAACCTATAAGGCTATATCTTAATTAACACTAGGTTGGTAATGGGACACTTTTATGTCCTGTGAAGTGACCATTTTTCTTGAATTATGTCAAGAGTTTCAAAATGGATTTTGAGGTGCTATCTATCTAGAAAGTTGTCTCATGAGCTTAAAAAAACTCAACATTTTTTTGGAATATCAATTCCATCTTTAACATTGTCCTTGCACAACATTTCACAACCTAAACTGTGTGAAAAAACGGGTCCTGTTTTTGGCTGTTTTCAACTTTTTGCAACTATACCACTCTAGAATTCATGTTTGTGAGGTCTATAATGCTAGAGAACTATCTTTAGTAGTCCTCAACATGTCCTGATGCTTCTAGGGAGAAATAAATATTAAAGTTGTAAGTTATGACCAAATTACAAAAATTGTCAAATCCTGTTTTTTAGCCAATTTTAGCTCTTCTATGATTTTTTTGGTGGATTTCATGATATCCAAATTCATTTTTTATTTTCTATGTCGCATATTGTAACATAAAGCTAACATTCCTTGAGTTTTGGGGCACCTAATACCCTATTTTGCATAGTACACAACGATGGTTGATTTTTTCAATTATGGAAGAAAACAAAACATTCTAATATATCAAGTAGAGCTTTTTCAATATTATTAGTTTCTTGTGACAACTACATGCATTTTGTCATAAAATCTAATATCTAACCAACCCAAATGATTTTCTCATAGTAAATTGATCACTTAATGTGGGAGAATAAATGGGAACAAGTGTTAAGATATAGATATGTGCTTATAGATCTATCTCAACACGGGGCCAATAGTAAAGGGGCCCAAATGGGAGATGGTCTATCAAGAGCAAGGCTAACCAATGGAGCATAAGACCTTAGGGTTAGCTTCATTGAAGACCTCCAATAATGTGTGTAAAAGTCCTTTGACCTTAGGTAAGCTAGGGTTGAGCTTGAGGTGGGAACCCGGCCCAAGCTCTAGGTGCTTGTCGTGCTTGAGGTGCTTGTCCTGCTTGAGGTGCTTTTCATGCTTAGGGTGCTTGATTAAGATTCTTGAGGTGCTTGACTGGCTCCATGCTTGAGGTGCTTGACTTGGTGCATGATTAAGGTGCTTGAAGTGCCTTGAGAAGCTTGCCTGAGATGCTTGTGGGAACACCCCCTACTTCAAGTTCTTAGTCATGCTTGATGACTAAGGGGCTTGCTCATCCAAAGTCAAAAAGATCCCTACAAGGAGGGGGGCGAGCCTACAAGGGGGGGGGATGAGAGAGAACACACACACACACACACAAGGGAAGCCCCAGCTTGAAGAGGCAGCAAGGACACTTGTCAAGTTCCTCCCCATGTTGCCCTCATGGTGTGCCTAAAGCCTATTGGTTGGCCACCCAAGGGGTCCAATGATAATTTAGGATATTTAATTAATTGATTTTGCATTTATCAAGTCCTCTCTCTCAAAGGGGAAAGGGGGACACTTGTCCCAAGGCTACCCATGTTGCTTGTAATGGCTCCTGCTTGTGATTGGCTAGGCCTGGAGGGATCCAATGAGCTTCAAGCATGAGCTACAAGGGGGGGTCGACCCAAGCAAGCTAGGGGGGTGCTTAGGGGGTATACTCACCCACACACACTCACAAACACTCTCAGTGTGTACTATGCAAAGTGCAAGAACTCCCTCTCCTTCTACAAGCAAGTAGAGGTTGAGAGCCTACACCAACACTCTTGGCTATGGAGTGCAAATCCATCCAAGAGCCATGCTTCAATGCTTGAGCTTTCCATCTATTTCTTCTTCATTACTATGCTATTATGTATGCTAGCACAAGAGTTATGATAAGTGAGGAACTAGCTCTTTCTCATATGAAATGTTTCTTCTTCCTCTTCCCTACCCTCATTCCCTGCTAGCTCTCTCCACCTTCGAAGGTGTTTGAGGTCTTGGGACTGAGGCTTGGTATAGTTAAAGCTTTCTTCAAGTTTAGGTTATGCTATGATAGTGATGCATGAAGCTTTCCATCTTCATTGCTTCACCTAGGTCACAAGGAACACAAAGAATGTATTGTAACAAGTCTCTCTTTATGGGAGAAATCATAATACAAATGCCTATTGGAGGGGGGACCGGCTCCACATAAATCCGGTCCTCAACTGTTGTCATGTTCTCTAAATTCTCTCTCTTGCAAAAGTATTGTCCATGTCAAGTTAACTAATTGCTATAATTATGTTGCTATCTTCAATTATGTCTACCCACTATGCTCACAAAATCATTTCTTGAAAGTACTCTCATTAAATTCCGCTACTCTCAAATTGAATAGGCAAATTCCATTACACATTTTGTAGGTAGTAACCATATCTAGTCATAAGGATCAAATTTGGCTAGATATTGAATAGTTTCTATGGGATTCTACAACTCATAATATTCAACCCAGTTTTTTCATGTTTGCTGTATTTAACACTTCATCTTTGTCCCCAAGATTCCCCTTGGTAAGAGATGTATTATTCTTTTGACATTCTCCATGGCTCCTTATGAACATAAAGAACAATAGGGAACTAAGAAAACATGTATATATTATTTGTATTGAACGTGGCTATAGAAACTTTGATGATAGGTTTGCAGAATGGTAAAAATTCAACTTTTTTGTACCTATTTATTTTGGAAAAACAAAAAATAGTGAGTGAGAATCAATCATATGTTCTCATCACCAACCCATTGAAGTTAACTAGGGAATTTATCTCAAGTCCTACAAAAATCCCTAATCTTATTTTTATGCAACAAAACGTAAGAAATGACTGTTTTGATGAAAATTCACTGGTCCATCAACTTTGGAGGCTTGGTGTGACCAAAAGATAAGAAATTTTACAAGTTTCTTATTTTTTCCATGTTTAGTAGGCCTTGAAATATAACCTCATGAAAGGACTTTACAAAATGAGTGGATCTACTATGGTTTTGGAGGTTTTTTTCAAAACCCTGAAAGGACACTTTTATGTCCTGTTAGGTTACCAACCTAGTGTTAAAGGGTATTCTTTCTCACCACTTGTAATGACCATGATAGGTTTTACATGGGGGTTTGGTTCCAAGGTCCACCACTTGTCCAAGCTAACTCTATTGAAACATAGAGAGAAGCAAAGGTTCACCACTTGTCCAAGCTAAGGACCATTGAAACATGGAGAGAAGGATGCTCCACCATTTATCCAAGATAGGCTCCATTGAAACATGAAGAGAAGCAAGCTACACCATGTCTCCAAGATGCTAGGCTTCATTGAAATACCTTAAACCCACGATATTTTGTACATGGGGGGTTTACATTCAAGGTCCACCACTTGTCCAACCTATTATCACTAGTAGCATGAGTGGTTTGGTCTCAAGGTTCACCACTTTTCCACTCTATGTTATTATATTAAGAAGATCTGGGTGTTAAGGTCCACCATTTGTCCAAACTTATAAGGCTATATCTTCAAGGGTATTCTTTCTCGCCACTTGGAGTGACCATGATAGGTTATACATGTGGGTTTGGTTCCAAGATCCACCACTTGTCCAAGCTAACTCTATTGACACATAGCGAGAAGCAAAGGTCCACCACTTGTCCAAGCTAGGGTCCATTGAAACATGGAGAGAAGGATGCTCCACCATTTGTCCAAGATAGGCTCCATTGAAACATGAAGAGAAGCAAGTTGCACCATGTATCCAAGATGAAAGGCTCCATTGAAATACCTTAAACCCACGATATTTCGTACATGGGGGGTTTACATTAAAGGTCCACCACTTGTCCAACCTATTATCCTTGGTAGCATGAGTGGTTTGGTCTCAAGATTTATCACTTTTCCACTCTATGTCATTATATTAAGAAGATCTGGGTTTTAAGGTCGACCACTTGTCCAACCTATAAGGCTATATCTTAAAGGGTATTCTTTCTCGCCACTTGGAGTGACCATGATGGGTTTTACATGGGGGTTTGATTCCAAGGTCCACCACTTGTCCAAGCTAACTCTATTGAAAAATAGAGAGAAGCAAAGGTCCACCACTTGTCGAAGCTGGGCTCCATTGAAACATGGAGACAAGGATGCTCCACCATTTATCCAAGCTAGTCTCCATTGAAACGTGAAGAGAAGCAAGTTGCACCATGTCTCCAAGATGCTAGGCTATATTGAAATAGCTTAAACCCACAATATTTCGTACATGGCGGGTTTACATTCAAGGTCCACCACTTGGCCAACCTATTATCCTTAGAAGCATGAGTGGTTTGGTCTCAAGATTCACCACTTTATCCTTCTATGTCATTATATTAAGAAGATCTGGGTTTTAAGGTCAACCACTTGTCCAACCTATAAGGCTATATCTTAAACGGTATTCTTTCTCACCACTTGGAATGACCATGATATGTTTTACATGGGGGTTTGGTTCCAAGGTCCACCACTTGTCCAAGCTAACTCTATTCAAACATAGAGAGAAGCAAAGGTCCACCACTTGTCCAAGCTAGGCTCCATTGAAACATGGAGAGAAGGATGATCTACCATTTGTCAAAGATAGGCTTCATTGAAACATGAAGAGAAGCAAGCTGCACCATGTCTCCAAGATGCTAGGATCCATTCAAATACCTTAAACCCACGATATTTTGTACATGTGGGGTTTACATTCAAGTTCCACCACTTGTCCAACCTATTATCTCTAGTAGCATGAGTGGTTTGGTCTCAAGATTCACCACTTTTCCACTCTATGTCATTATATAAATAATATCTGGGTGTTAAGGTCCACCACTTGTCCAACCTATAAGGCTATTTCTTAAACTTTATTCTTTCTCACCACTTGGAGTTACCATGATAGGTTTTACATGGGGGTTTGGTTCCAAGGTCCACCACTTGTCCAAGCTAACTCTATTGAAACATAGAGAGAAGCAAAGGTCCACCACTCGTCCAAGCTAGGCTCCATTGAAACATGGAGAGAAGGATGCTTCACCATTTGTCCAAGATACGCTCCATTGAAACATGAAGAGAAGCAAGCTACACCATGTCTCCAAGATGGTAGGCTTCATTGAAATACCTTAAACCCATGATATTTTGTACATGCGGGGTTTACATTCAAGGTCCACCACTTGTCCAAGCTAGGCTCCAAGCTAAGCAAGTTGCACCATGTCTCCAAGATGCTAGCCTCCATCGAAATACCTTAAACCCACTTTATTTTGTACATGGGGAGTTTACAGTCAAGGTCCACCACTTGTCCAACCTATTATCTCTAGTAGCATGAGTGGTTTGCTCTCAAGATTCACCACTTTTTCACTCTATGTCATTATATTAAGAATATCTGGGTGTTAAGGTCCAGCACTTGTCCAACCTATAAGACTATATCTTGAAGGTTATTCTTTCTGACCACTTGGAGTGACCATGATAGGTTTTACATGGGCGTTAAGTTTCAAGGACCAACACTTTTCCAAGCTAGCTCTATTGAAAGATAGAGAGAAGCAAAGGTCCAGCACTTGTCCAAGCTAACTCTATTGAAAGATAGAGAGAAGCAAAGGTCCGGCACCATTGAAACACGGTAGAGAAGGATGCTCCACCATTTGTCGAAGCTAACTCTATTAAAACATGAAGGGTTTACATTCAAGGTCCATCACTTGTCCAACCTATGAACGCTAGTAGCATGAGTGGTTTGGTCTCAAGATTCACCACTTTTTCACTCTATGTCATTATATTAAGAATATCTGGGTGTTAAGGTCCACCACTTGTCCAACCTATAAGACTATATCTTAAGGGTTATTCTTTCTGACCACTTGGAGTGACCATGATAGGTTTTACGTGGGGGTTTGGTTCCAAGGTCCACCACTTGTCCAAGCTAAATCTATTGAAACATAGAGAGAAGCAAAGGTCCACCACTTGTATAAGCTAGGCTCCATTCAAACATGGAGAGAAGGATGCTCCACCATTTGTCCAAGATACGCTCCATTGAAACATGAAGAGAAGCAAGCTACACCATGTCTCCAAGATGCTAGCCTCCATTGAAATACCTTAACCCCACGTTATTTTCTACATGGGGAGTTTACAGTCAAGGTCCACCACTTTTCCAACCTATTATCGCTAGTAGCATGAGTGGTTTGCTCTCAAGATTCACCACTTTTCCACTCTATGTCATTATATTAAGAATATCTGGATGTTAAGGTCCACCACTTGTCCAACCTATAAGACTATATCTTAAAGGTTATTCTTTCTGACCACTTGGAGTTACCATGATAGGTTTTACATGGGGGTTTGGTTCCAAGGTCCACGACTTGTCGAAGATAACTCTATCGAAAGATAAAGAGAAGCAAAGGTTGACCACTTGTCCAAGCTAGTCTCCATTGAAATGTAGAGAAGGATGCTCCACCATTTGTCGAAGCTAACTCTATTGAAACATGGGGGGTTTACATTAAAGGTCCACCACTTGTCCAACCTATTAATGCTAGTAGCATGAGTGGTTTGGTCTCAAGATTCACCACTTTTTCACTCTATGTCATTATATTAAGAATATCTGGGTGCTAAGGTCCACCACTTGTCCAACCTATAAGGATATATCTTAAGGGTTATTCTTTCTCACCACTTGGAGTGACCATGATAGGTTTTACATGGGGGTTTGATTCCAAGGTCCACCACTTGTCCAAGCTAACTCTATTGAAACTTAGAGAGAAGGAAAGGTCCACCACTTGTTCAACCATTGAAACATGGAGAGAAATATGCTCCACCATTTGTCCAAGATAGACTCCATTGAAACATGAAGAGAAGCAAGCTGCACCATGTCTCCAAGATGCTAGCCTCCATCGAAATACCTTAAACCCACGTTATTTTCTACATGGGGAGTTTACAGTCAAGGTCCACCACTTGTCCAACCTATTATCGCTAGTAGCATGAGTGGTTTGCTCTCAAGATTCACCACTTTTCCACTCTATGTCATTAAATTAAGAATATCTGGGTGTTAAGGTCCACCACTTGTCCAACCTATAAGACTATATCTTAAAGGTTATTCTTTCTGACCACTTGGAGTGACCATGATAGGTTTTACATGGGGGTTTGGTTCCAAGGTCCACCACTTGTCCAAGCTAACTCTATTGAAATATAGAGAGAAGCAAAGGTCCACCACTCGTCCAAGCTAGTCTCCATTGAAACATGTAGAGAAGGATGCTCCACCACTTGTCGAAGGTAACTCTATTGAACATTGGGGGTTTACATTCAAGGTCCACCACATGTCCAACCTATTAATGCTAGTAGCATGAGTGATTTGGTCTCAAGATTCACCACTTTTTCACTCTACGTCATTATATTAAGAATATCTGGGTGTTAAGGTCCACCACTTGTCCAACCTATAAGGATATATCTTAAGGGTTATTCTTTCTCACCACTTGGAGTGACCATGATAGGTTTTACATGGGGGTTTGGTTCCAAGGTCCACCACTTCTCTAAGCTAACTCTATTGAAACATAGAGAGAAGCAAAGGTCCACCACTTGTCCAAGCTAGGGTCCATTGAAACATGGAGAGAAGGATGCTCCACTATTTGTCCAAGATAGACTGCATTGAAACATGAAGAGAAGCAAGCTGCACCATGTCTCCAAGATGCTAGCCTCCATCGAAATACCTTAAACCCACGTTATTTTGTACATGGGGAGTTCACAGTCAAGGTCCACCACTTGTCCAACCCATTATCGCTAGTAGCATGACTGGTTTGCTCTCAAGATTCACCACTTCTCCACTCTATGTCATTATATTAAGAATATTTGGGTGTTAACGTCCACCGATTGTCCAACCTATAAGACTATATCTTAAAGGTTATTCTTTCTGAGCACTTGGAGTGACCATGATAGGTTTTACATGGGGGTTTGGTTCCAAGGTCCACCACTTGTTCAAGCTCACTCTATGGAAAGATAGAGAGAAGCAAAGGTTCACCACTTGTCCAAGCTAGGCTCCATTGAAACATGTAGAGTAGGATGCTCCACCATTTGTCAAAGCTAACTCTATTCAAACATGGGGGGTTTACATTCAAGGTCCACCACTTGTCTAACCTATTAATGCTAGTAGCATGAGTGGTTTGGTCTCAAGATTCATCACTTTTTTACTCTATGTCATTATATTAAGAATATCTGGATGTTAAGGTCCACCACTTGTCCAACCTATAAGGATATATCTTAAGGGTTATTCTTTCTCACCACTTGGAGTGACCATGATAGGTTTTACATGGGGGTTTGGTTCCAAGGTCCACCACTTGTCCAAGCTAACTTTATTGAAACATAGAGAGAAGCAACGGTCTGCCACTTGTCCAAGCTAGGGTAAGCTAGGGTCCATTGAAACATGGAGAGAAGGATGCTCCACCATTGGTCCAAGATAGACTCCATTGAAACATGAAGAGAAGCAAGCTGCAACATGTCTCCAAGATGCTAGCCTCCATCGAAATACCTTAAACCCACTTTATTTTGTACATGGGGAGTTTACAGTCAAGGTCCACCACTTGTCCAATCTATTATCTCTAGTAGCATGAGTGGTTTTCTCTCAAGATTCACCACTTTTCCACTCTATGTCATTATATTAAGAATATCTAGGTGTTAAGGTCCACCACTTGTCCAACCTATAAGACTATATCTTAAAGGTTTTTCTTTCTGACCACTTGGAGTCACCATGATAGGTTTTACATGGGGGTTTGTCTCCAAGGTCCACCACTTGTCCAAGCTTACTCTATTGAAAGATAGAGAGAAGCAAAGGTCCACCACTTGTCCAAGCTAGGCTCCATTGAAACATGTAGAGAAGGATGCTCCACCATTTGTCGAAGCTAACTCTATTGAAACATGGGGGGTTTATGTTCAAGGTCCACCACTTGTCCAACCTATTAACGCTAGTAGCATGAGTGGTTTTCTCTCAA
The DNA here is from genome assembly GCF_014529385.1 of Adiantum capillus-veneris. Lineage (NCBI taxonomy): Eukaryota > Viridiplantae > Streptophyta > Polypodiopsida > Polypodiales > Pteridaceae > Adiantum > Adiantum capillus-veneris. The sequence goes on along the minus strand of NC_140953.1, from coordinate 92,568,436 downwards.
GATTCACCACTTTTTCACTCTATGTCATTATATTAAGAATATCTGGGTGTTAAGGTCCACCACTTGTCCAACCTATAAGGATATATCTTAAAGGTTATTCTTTCTGACCACTTGGAGTGACCATGATAGGTTTTACATGGGGGTTTGGTTCCAAGGTCCACCACTTATCTAAGCTAACTCTATTGAAAGATAGAGAGAAGCAAAGGTCCACCACTTGTCCAAGCAAGGCTCCATTGAAACATGTAGAGAAGGATGCTCCACCGTTTGTCGAAGCTAACTCTATTGAAACATGGGGGGTTTACATTCAAGTTACACCACTTGTCCAACCTATTAACGCTAGTCGCATGAGTCGTTTGGTCTCAAGATTCACCACTTTTTTACTTTATGTCATTATATTAAGAATATCTGGGTGTTAAGGTCCACCACTTGTCCAACTTATAAGGATATATCTTAAAGATTATTCTTTCTGACCACTTGGAGTGACCATGATAGGTTTTACATGGGGGTTTGGTTCCAAGGTCCACCACTTGTCCAAGCTAACTCTATTGAAAGATAGAGAGAAGCATAGGTCCACCACTTGTCCAAGCTAGGCTCCATTGAAACGTGTAGAGAAGGATGCTCCACCATTTGTCGAATCTAACTCCATTGAAACATGGGGGGTTTACATTCAAGGTCCACCACTTGTCAAACCTATTAACGCTAGTAGCATGAGTGGTTTGGTCTCAAGATTCACCACTTTTTCACTCTATGTCATTATATTAATAATATTTGGGTGTTAAGGTCCACCACTTGTCCAACCTATAAGGATATATCTTAAAGGTTATTCCTTCTTACCACTTGGAGTGACCATGATAGGTTTTACATGGGGGTTTGGTTCCAAGGTCCACCACTTGTCCAAGCTAACTCTATTGAAAGATAGAGAGAAGCACACTTGTCCAAGCAAGGCTCCATTGAAACATGTAGAGAAGGATGCTCCACCGTTTGTCGAAGCTAACTCTATTGAAACATGGGGGGTTTACATTCAAGTTACACCACTTGTCCAACCTATTAACGCTAGTCGCATGAGTGGTTTGGTCTCAAGATTCACCACTTTTTTACTTTATGTCATTATATTAAGAATATCTGGGTGTTAAGGTCCACCACTTGTCCAACTTATAAGGATATATCTTAAAGATTATTCTTTCTGACCACTTGGAGTGACCATGATAGGTTTTACATGGGGGTTTGGTTCCAAGGTCCACCACTTGTCCAAGTTAACTCTATTGAAACTTAGAGAGAAGCAAAGGTCCACCACTTGTCCAAGCTAGGCTCCATTAAAACATGTAGAGAAGGATGCTCCACCATTTGTCGAAGCTAACTCTATTGAAACATGAGGAGAAGCAAGCTGCACCATGTCTCCAAGATGCTAGCCTCCATTGAAATACCTTAAACCCACGATATTTCGTACATGGGGGGTTTACATTCAAGGTCCACCACTTGTCCAACCTATTATCGCTAGTAGCATGAGTGGTTTGCTCTCAAGATTCACCACTTTTCGACTCTATGTCATTATATTAAGAATATCTGGGTGTTAAGGTCCACCACTTGTCCAACCTATAAGGCTATATCTTAAAGGTTATTCTTTGTGACCACTTGGAGTGACCATGATAGGTTTTACATGGGGGTTTGGTTCCAAGGTCCACCACTTGTCCAAGCTAGGCTCCATTGAAACATGGAGAGAAGGATGCTCCACCATTTGTCCAAGATAGGCTCCATTGAAACATGGAGAGAAGCATCCTTCTCTCCATTGAAACATGGAGAGAAGGATGCTCCACCATTTGTCCAAGATAGGCTCCATTGAAACATGACGAGAAGCAAGTTGCACCATGTCTCCAAGATGTCAGGCTCCATTGAAATACCTTAAACCCTTGATATTTTGTACATGGGGGGTTTACATTCAAGGTCCACCACTTGTCCAACCTATTATCCTTAGTAGCATGAGTGGTTTGGTCTCAAGATTCACCACTTTTCCACTTTATGTCGTTATATTAAAAAGGTTTGGGTGTTAAGGTCCACCACTTGTCCAACCTATCAGGCTATATCTTAAATGATATTTTTTCTCACCACTTGGAATGTGCATGATATGTTTTACATGGGGTTTTGTTCCAAGGTCCACCACTTGTCCAAGCTAGATCTATTACATATATATTATACATACAATATTTAACTAGATTCCCTTCCTATCATGTCCAGTAGCATGGATGGTCTGGCTTTAAGGTCCACCACTTGTCCAACCTATACTCTCTTATGTAAGGGAGATCTTGCTATAAATTCAAAACCTTCCCGCCTAAATTTAAAATTCAAAATCTTATAGCTTAAATTTAAAATATCCCTCCCAAATTTTAAATATCCCGCCTATATTTTAAAATATCCTGCCCAGATTTTAAAATTCAAACTTTTTTATAAAATTTAAATTTTACCACTTAAATTTAAAATATTCCACGCGAAATTGATTTTAAATTCAAGTTTACCACAAAAAGATATCATTATCCCACCTAAATTCAAATATACAAACCTCAAATCATTATATTGTACATAAATTCAAACAAATTCAAATTAACAAGCCTAAACTGATATTAGTTTGCATAGATATGAATTTATCAAACCTAAATTATGTCACCATGTTAGAGAGACTGGTTAGAGAATTTGAACAAGGTCCACCACTTGTCCAACCTAGATACCAAGAAGGATTGAGTGTACAAGGTATTGTTTGGAGGTCCTTATAGTCCACTGGTCTCAAGGTCCACCACTTGTGGTAAGGGTTACCAAAAAGTGTATATATTCATCCAAAGAAATACATGTATTTTTTGTCTACATGTCCTAGTTTCAACCATTTATGTCCATTAGGTGTATCACTAAACAACACTACTTTTGTTGAGAAACAAAAGTTACAATCATATTTACAAATGGATTAGAGGAAAATCAGCTCAGCATACATCCAGAACTCGCTACAAGAATCGACTTTAACAGATCACGCAAGTAAGTCTTCCATTCAAGTATACTAGTATTACAATGTGTTAGTTATTTGTGATATTTATGTATGTATATATACTATGTGTGAATATCGTAATTAAGTGTAATTGTGTATCTGCATTATGTATGAGTATTACAATGAAATAACACAAATATACATACATACACATAGATAACACAGACGCACACATACATGAGCATGTATTTTCAAGAGAGAGATAGCAAGATACAGAGATAGATAGAGAGAGAGAGAGAGAGAGAGATAAAAATACCCGTTCTCTAGAGAGAGGAGAGAGAGAAATACCTATTTTCTAGAGAGAAGAGAGAGAGAAATATAACAGATTTCACTGTGTTTATGTATGTGGAAGAGAGGAAGACGATGTATGGAAATATGTGCACGTATTTTCAAGAGAGAGAAAACAAGATAACAAATTTCACTGTGGTTATGTATGTGGAAGAGAGGAAGACGATGTGTGGGAATATGTGCATGTATTTTCAAGCGAGAGACAGTAAGATAACAGATTTCACTGTGGTTATGTATGTGGAAGAGAGGAAGAAGATGTGTGGGAATATGTGTATGTGTGCGGGAATACTTTTAAACTATGTATCTCTGTCTTTTGACGAGAGAGTGTGTGTGCAAGAAAGAGTTACAGAGAACCATCTTCTCTATATGGAGAAAGACAGAGAGTGAGAGAGAGAGAGAAATACCTGTTTTTTCGCTATTCGTGAGGTGTGAAATGTCTCCTGAGAAGAAGCTATGCCCGATCATGCCCTTCTGGAAAGCGTTGCATACGATGCTATTTCTTTATCTTGTGCGCGAACTGTCAATCCTGTGCACTCCACCTGTGCGTTGTGTACGATGTCGGGTTTGCTCCTCTACACGCGCGTATACTCCAACTGTGTGCGATCGGTGTGCGCTTTCTATGTGTTTGCTGCTCGCCTGCTTTCTCTGTGTGCGTTGCTCGTGTGCTCTCTCTGTGCCTAATCTTGATAGGGTTTATTAGAATGCCACGTATGCTACAAGTCCATGTTTATCATAGGATTAAAAAAAACAAAAGCAGTATAAAACATTAACCAATTCACACGGCCAAAATTAAAGAAATCATGGTTGAAAATATGCAAAACATGCGTAACTCTATACTAGGAATTCACTTTTTTTAAAAAAATCTATGGGCGTTGCCCCTAGCCTCGCGGGGGCGCTGCCCCTCGACCCCGCCCAGCTGTTGCGCGGGGAGGCAACAAGGGGCTGCCGCCCCTTGACCCCGCCCGGGGCGCTACCCCAGGACCTCGCCTGGAATAATATCCCAAAATCAGCCTCCCAAGCTCCACCATCGAGAGTGCTATATTCCACATCCCTATCAAGAGCGCTAACCCCAAACCTCACATGGAAGCGCTGCCTCGTCAGATGCACACCATTGTGGCATTGCCCTAAGACCCCGCATCTGGAGTGCTAAATGGGAACATTCTTCATTAGTGAAAGTTTGAACATAAATTATATTTAGCATATACTTAAATATAATACAAATATTAACATATTAACTATACTACTAATTTACTATAGCTGTTCTAGATTATGTCCCATACTATATTTAAGGTGTCAAAGGTTTGGCCTTATGGTCCTAGATTTAGCCAAGTGGTTAACACATATAGGACCAAGTGCACACTGTGCCACAAAACTTGGCCACCACTTCACTTGCCAAAGTTTAGGCCACATGGTCAATCCTAAGTTTTCAATGTTCTTATTATGTCATAAGAGACAACACTTCTTTTTTGTCACCTTTTGCCTCGTGGAAAACCTAGGCTTGTTTTCACATACTCAGGCACTTCAAGCCATAATAAATTTTCATTACTCTTCGGCAACCCTTTTGTTCAAGTCTTTGAAAAAACAATGTTTAAGGCCACCCTAAACCATTTTCATTTAGGGGTGTCTAAAACTAGCTTTTTGGCAATTCAAGAAGAAAATGGTCAAAGTTTTATACTTAGTTTTAACCACTTGACCAATTCAAATATTGTAAAGCAAGGTCTTGTAATACTTTTCTTTGGACATCACACATTAAAACTGGGTCCCTCACTTGTCCAAGCTATGCTCTAATACAATAAAGGGCTTTTGGTTTCAAGATGCACCACTTTCCCAACCTTGATTCCATTAAAGAAGCTAGCTCTACTTAGACATTTAATAGCAAGGTCCTGTAGCAGTTCACATTGAACATTTTCCATGACAGCTAGGTCCACAACTTATCTAAGCTATGCTCTAATAGAGTAAGGGGGTTTTGGTTTCAAGATCCACCACTTGTCCAAACTTGATTTGGGAAGCAAGGTCCTATAATAGTTTGCTTTGGACATTCACCATTACAACTAAGTCCACCACTTCTCCAAGCTATGTTCTAATACACTAAGGAGGTTTTGGTTTCAAGGAGAACCACTTGTACAACTTTGTTTTTGGAAGTAAGGTCTTTACATAGTTCACCTTGGACCTTGGACATTGGATACTACAACTAAGCCCACCACTTGTCCAAGCTATCCTCTATATATAGCCAAAGGGTTTGGGTTTCAAGATTCGCCACTTTTCCAACCTTTCTTCCATTAAAGAAAGGAGGGGCATTATAACTAGGTCCACCACTTGTCCAAGCTATGCTCTGATATAGAAAGGGGATTTTCGCTTCAAGGTCCACCACGTGTTCAACCTTGCAAGACTCAAGGGATACTTGGACATTGGAAATCATAGTCCTATAGTAGTTGATAGGTGGCAGTGGATATTACAACTAGGTCCAACCTATGCTCTCATATAGCAAAGAGGCTTTGGTTTCAAGGTCCACCACTTGTCCAACCTTGCTTCCATTAAAGAAATGAGGGGCTACGTAAACCGTTTGGCAAGCAAGGTAGCAAGGTCCTAAGGTATTTCACCTTGGATATTGGGCATTATAACTAGGTCCACCACTTGTCCAAGCTATGCTCTGATATAGAAAGGGGATTTTTGTTTCAAGGTCCACCACGTGTTCAACCTTGCAAAACTCAAGGGATACTTTGACATTGGAAAGCATAGTTCTATAGTAGTTGATAGGTGGCAGTGGGTATTACAACTAGGTCCACCACTTGTCCAACCTATGCTCTAATATAGCAAAGATGCTTTGGTTTCAAGATCCACCATAATTTCCAACCTTGCTTCCATTAATATAGCAAGGAGGATTTGGTCTCAAGGTTCACCACTTGTCCAACCTATGAAAACCTTTTTCATGTTGTAGCATGATTTTTTGTTTGAAGAGTATTTTTCTATAACTATGGATTTAACAATGTAATCTTTTTCACTTACAGGATGGACTTCGAATCTGGGGAGAAAGTACATATGATACTTGACAATGAAATTGTTGGTATTGGTTGTGTGTGTAGAACAGATCCAGATTCCACTTGTGGTGGTAGAAAGATAGGCATACTAGTGGAGGAATGCTTGAAGGATGTGGTCCTACCTTTTCCTACAATGGATACTTCATCTCTCCAAGGCTCATTATGGAGTGTTGTTCGATGGTCAAAGCTTTTTTTGCAATGTTTTGTATTAAATGGGAACTTAATTGATCCACAGGAAAGCTACAATGGTGATGAAGAACATGATCATTCTGATCCTCTAGTTACAGATGCAATACCTATGACAAGCCCAGAATTTGAAGCAGTGATTCGAGAATCTTGGAGAAATCAGAGGGTCCTTTTAAAAAATGACACAATGATGCAAACCATGAATGAAGGGACCATTTTATATGTATTTCCACATGATTATGTCAACTTTCAGGAACTTGGTCATGATTGTGTGGGTGTGGGTATTGAAAGAGAAAATGCAAGCATTGATGATGTGGTTGAAGTGGGTAGCATCACTTTGCTAAAGTGGCCCATCAAGCAAACAACAATGTTGAATGGGAGCCCATTACAACGCTTTGTTCCTGTTGATGGCATGCATGCTACATATGAGGATGTATCCAACGATGACAATGTTGGAAAAAAACTTGATGGGAGTAATGTTGTCCAGTTGTCAAGGAAGAGACGATACACTTTTATGAACAGGACTCAAAAATCAAAAGCAGCACCAGCTTCCACTTTTTACCTTTCAAACAAATCAATTCAAAGGGTATCATGCATTGATTTTTGTGCACAGAAATGTTGCCAGTTTGCAGATCGTGATATGGTGACAAGGTTACGACAACAATTTTGGGGAGAGTCTCAAAAATCATGCACTAATTATATTTATGATGTTCTTTCTATATGTTATCAGAAAGATGAGAATTCACGATACCAATTCAGGCTAAATGGCTCTATTGTTTGTTGTAGAGCATGGTATGAGCTACATGGAATACCAAAGACATCATTTTATCAATACAAGGAGAACTTTGAAAATGGTGTGCGCCAATATGTACAAGGCAAATTCTTTCCCTTCCCCCGCCGGCCGTAACTTCGCGATTGAATCATATTTACTTAGTTAACGGCCTGGCCATCATATCATAGGGAAAGAGCGTCTTGTAATTTTCGGTTCTGTACTGTACTTCAGCATAATCATCAAGGAAAAGTGTAGGAGGAAATGGGATTGAAGGGGACTTCAACATACTAGTTTAGCAAGAGCACTACTAAATGAGTTTGTGGAAAACAACTCTGAGAAGATGCCACATAGAAGTAGAACACTGCTAGATGGCTCAAGAGAGACTCAATTGGTGATTCCATCAACATACAAACAAGTGGATATTTTATGTGAAATCAACACAACACTTGACCAAATGGGCTATGAGAAGAAGCTATCCCAATCTTCTTTTGGTAGAATTTGGAGCAAAGAGTACCCACATGTCACTTTAACAAAGACGAGTGAGTTCTCTAAGTGCAATATTTGTAGCTCAATCAAGGCAAGGTTAGAAGCTAAACCTTCTCTTGAAGAGAGAGATCTTCTCTTGAGGGAGAGAGAAGTTCACATGGCACAACAAAAGAGTTGCAGAAGCCTATATTATGCATGGCACACGTATTCAGAAACTCAACCACAAAAATATTTATGCATAATATATCCATGATAAGATGGATCAAAAGAAGACTGCCATTCCTAGATTACGCATTGTTCCTAAGGGTGTGGATTCAGGATATAATCTACAGGTGGCATTGATTGGCATGATCACTCATGGACATGGAGAAGGTCATTACGGACACTTTTTCTTGAATGGTTTGTGGCCAGCTGATCCAAATCTTACAATTGGATCAATTGCTAATTGTTTACATAACCTAGAGAGGATAGATAAGCATCCTCTTGGTGATCTAGTAACAAATGGACTTCCAAGGAGCAATATTTCACTACTACATGCTTTGAACTCAAGGGATGCTTTGGACTACCATAACTTGAGTGATGGAAAAGAGCCCATTGTGCAGTCGTCAGAAATTGCAGAAGAGGGATTGGGGTCAACATTTTGTAGGTTGCCAGAGAACTTGTTGCTACAATTGGATAATTGTGCAGGGGAAAACAAAAATTGATACTTATTTTCCTATTTGTCAATGCTTGTTGCAAGGGGTGTTTTCAAAACCATCCAACTGGGATTTTTAATGGTTGGGCATACACATGAGGACATAGACGCCATGTTTAGTAGGTTTTCAGAGAAGTTGAGAGTTACACAAACCTATACTTTGCCACATTTGATGGATACATTACGAAACAGCTCATCTTCATCTCCAACTCCATTTTTTCTCACAAAGATCCCCGATTTCAAGCAATATTGTGATGGCTATCTTTGTGATGGACAAGACATACTTGTTGGACATTCCAAACCGCTTCAGTTCAGGTTCTTTATGCAGGATGAGACACCAATGATGCAATATAAGGCACATGTAGGTGTATCAAGTTGGAGTGGAAGTATTCGCCTTTGGAAAACAGACACAGAAGGCAAGCCAATGTTACAACATGGAGATCCACCTCTAGTACAAATGGCGGAGTATGTCAAGGCCCATGAAGAAGTCATTTTGGGGCTAAAGAACTATATAAAATTTTGGAAAATTTAGGGAATGGTTCAAGTATTCCTCGATATTATAGACCCGTGATAGATTATTGGAGTAAGGTAATTGAAGAGATTGGAAAAGCAATCATATCAAAGGGAGTTTTGTATGAAATGTTTTGGCCAAAAACTCAAAAATATTCTCACCTACAAAGCACTATAATGAATTCGCAACAAGGAGCATAAAGATTCCTAGGCCTTGAAGAGTTGAATGATCATTTTTGTGGGGCTCAACGAGATAGTCCAAGGGAAGAGTTTGACCCTATGTCTGATGTGCACCAAGGTGACTTTCTTATGCTTGTTCCGAGTGACACAGAAATCTATCCAGTGTGGCTTGCAATGCCTTTATCTGACATTGATAATGAGCCTACATCACCAAACTACAAAAAACTCTTGATTCAATATTGGGCACCTTGCGCGAGAAAAAGTGGGATGACAGATACTCAAGCTTACAGTAATTGTTGGAAGGGTTATTGGGCTGTCAACTATAAGGACCCACAAGTGTGGGAAACTGTAGATGCAATTTTTTGGTCCTGGAGACCCAACAAAGAAGGACCATTTTCTAGAATAAAATTTCCAGAAAGGCATGCTCTAAAAGCCAAAGAAGGCCTCACTCGTGCACATCAACCACACTTGGATCAAAGTTCAGATATGGTATCAAATGTGGAGTAGAATTATGTGGAGCTTCTATTGTGACTATACTAGTCAATTTGTTAAAAAAATCTTTTTTGTATCTTCCTTTGTTTTATGTAATTCGTAGTTATTATTCAAATCCATGTGTTGTACATCCTCTTGACTTTTGGTGTTTATCAACACCACAATCCTATGAGATTTTCACTTTATTTACTAACCACACACCTCAATTTTTCCCACTTCAGTGGAAAATTCCCAAATTACATGAATTTAGTCGATTTGGAGATTCCCATAATGTGAGATTTTTACCAAAATACTGAATATGGTCTTCATCGATACGTGATGCAAACAGGGAGAACATTGATGAGATGACATGTACACGGATGGCAGCTATGTATTACATCTGAGGCTTGCTCAAAACTTTTTAATTTTTTTGGCACATTGATGCACCAGTTGTTTAGAGATTGAGCCTGCATGTTCCAGCTGGTCAAATGGTGACTTTTCAAGATAATGATAGACTTAATGATGTTTTGCAGAGGGACAATGCATAGAAGTTCACTTTGACAGAGTGGTTCACATGCAACTTGGAGAATCCTAATACAAACAATAGTTTCTACATTGATTTTTCTCAAAAGTAATTCTGATTCCAAAAAATGGACGAAGAGATGTTGTGGGGACACTATTGGACGGATGTATTTTATGCAGCCCTCAGCAGGTGAACGATATTATGTTCATTTGCTTTTGAATATTTGTAAAGGATGTGAACTATTTGAGGATCTACGCTCTGTAAATGGTGTATTGTTTCCAACATTCAAGGTAGCATGCATTGAAGGGGTATCTTGGAAGATGATGGGAAATGGTTCAGATGCATGGAGGAAGCTTGCAGTACACATACAAGATTGCAATTGAGACATTTTTTTGTGACCATTCTATTTTTTTGTGAACCCTCCTCACCTCATCTCTTGTAGGAAATATTTTGACGTTTTTTGTTTGAGGAGTATCGACACATGTTGGAGATGGGATATGAGTCCTTAGATGGATGTGCACAAGTTTCTAAAGGGTATGCGTTGAAAGATTTTCATAACATTCTTGGTACTTTTGGATGAAGTTTAACTGAATATCCTAGAATTCCAATGCCTGATGAGCGCTTTGTGACACGAGATGAAAACAACCTACTTTTCCCAAGAGCAATGCCTTGATACAACGCATGAGCTATCCGTGTCACATGAAATGGAGCGGACTCTAAATGAAGATCAAAGGATTGTTTTTGAGGCAGTTTTGCATGGATTGACTATTGATGGTGGGGCTTTTTTTTTTCTAGCTGGGCTTGCACGGACTTTGAAAACATATTTGTATAATTTTTTGTTGTCACATGTGCGTGGAGAAGGAGAAGTTGCATTGGTCACAACATCTTCTCGGATTCTAGCGTTGCTACTACAAAATGTACACACTACACATTCTAGTTTCAAGATACCCTTGGACCTCAAATGGATTGACTATTGATGGTGGGGCTATCTTTTTTCTAGTTGGGCTTGCACGGAATGTGAAAATATATTTGTATAATTGTTTGTTGTCACACGTGCGTGGAGAAGGAGAAGTTGCTTTGGTCACAACATCTGCTGGGATTTTAGTGTTGCTACTACAAAATGGACGCACTGCACATTCTAGATTCAAGATACCCTTGGACCTCAATAGTTGCAGCACATGCAATATTCCTATTCAGGGTCAACTTGCTGAATTGCTTAGATTATGCAAGTTGATTGTGTGGAATGAGGCTCCTATCATGCATCGATACACCTTTGAGGCTTTGGACAGGTCTTTGCAAGATATTATGTACTCCAAAAAGCCATTTGGTGGAAAAGTGTTACTTCTTGGGGGAGATTTCAGAAAAATCTTATTAGTGGTGTACCAAGGAGCACGTGCGGACATTGTTGATGCTACACTTTGTCGATCCCACTTATGGAATCATGTGAAGATCCTTAGATTGACACATAACATGCATGTGGATGGTGGTGATGTTGCAAATTTTGCCTGCAGAGAATGGCTTATGGATGTAGGAAATGGGACTTTGACAATCAGTGATGAACAAAAGATGGAAATCTCCCATCACATGGTGCTTCCTTCATCTTCATTGGATGTATTGATAGGTTGCATCTATTTAGAAATTGATAAAGATGTGGGCCATGCATAATACTTCAAAGAGCGGTCCATCCTCGCTATCAAAAACTTTGAAGTTCATATTCTCAATGCTAAGGCCCTGTACACAATGAAAGGTGATGTTGTGCAATACTTTAGTGTTGATTCCATGGTGGGAAACTCGATGCAAGATCCATACTTATACTCTGTGGAGTTTTTAAATAGTCTCACCTTGGGTGGTGGATTTCCAACACATTGCTTGGAATTAAAGATGAATGTCCTAATAATTCTACTACAAAACCTTGATCCAAGTTGAGGTCTATGTAATGGGACATGCTTGGTGTGCAAGGCATTTCATGCAAGAGTTTTGGAGGCAAACGTTATTACAGGTACACGGGTTGGCACCAGGGTTTTCATCCCTAGAATATGTTTTGTGCATTCTGACACGAAGTTGCCATTTTTTTCTAGACGGAGACAGTTTCTAGTTAGATTGGCTTTTTGTATGATGGTAAATAAGTCACAGGGCCAAAGCATTTCCATGTTGGGCCTATACCTGGTGACACCAGTCTTCACTCATGGAAAATTGTATGTTGCATTTTCACGTGCACATGACAATGCAACTCTAGATAAAGATTGGGAGTACCTCTAGAGTTCTAGGTTCTCTGAGTTGATCTACCAAATCTACTTGCCTAAAAAACTTGCATGTTTGGCAGTTCCATACATAGCTGCAATAATTGATACATGTAAATTGTTGGGTTTGGCGCTTCGATTGTATCATTTTTTTTAAAAAATCTCCTTTTACACTTCTTTCATTTGTTAATCCAAGAGATAACCAACCTTGGGATGGAAAAACGGTCCTTAATTTAGGAATGGAGAAACTCCATGCCAATTGCCAATGCATGATTAAGCAAGCTACATTGGTATTGCCTCTTAAATCATTTTGTGACACAATAGTGTCCTTGATCAAGTTTTTTTCTATGACAAACAAATCAACAACTTTGCCATGTTCGTGATCCATTTTAGGCAATGTGCTTTGAATATCTGGATACATTTATAAATGACTTAATGTTTATTATGACGTTTCTAATGCTATGGAATATTTTTGATTTGCGACTTGAGTTGATGGGATCCAAGATATTAAATTCATATCTTAGAGATATTTGTTTAAACTCGACAATTCTATGCATTGATCTCACATTTGTGAGGTTGCTATGTTGAGAGAGAGAGAGAGAGAGAGAGAGAGAGAGAGAGATGTGATAAGGGAGAGAAAAAATCATGCATGTTGCTAATATGTGTGACAAAAACTCTAAAGTATCTCTGTGTCTTTTCCTAAACTTGCACCTCTTATGATTTGTGTGACTTATGTTTTTTTTGTATGATAAGATGTTGTGTAATATTGTGCAAGGGATTGCTTCCTTGGTGGTAGTTAACACTTAGTTCATCTTCATATACATTGTGATGTACTTTTTAATGGTACAATTATGGAAAACACTAATAACAGTGCCAATGTTGAGACCGAGTTAGATGGTATTGAATCCACTCCTCCAAGGTTTGCCAATGTTCGGGCGGCAAAGAGAAGTGCTCGATGTGTGGGATCCTCTTCTATTAATCCTGTGGTAAATGATGGGAATAACCAACTCATGGTTGCATTATGGAACTTCTTTGCCCATAGTGAGTCTAGGCAGTCGGACTCTGAAAGACACTTGGAAACACTTTTGGACGTGGCTCAGCAAGCCAATGGCCAACAAATTGTAGACCTTCGCAATGAGGTGCGTTTATGTGCACAATGCTTCAATGGTGGAATGATCTACATTAAGGAGAACCAACTTGACATGCTGGTGCGCATGGAGCAACAATATGAATCAATGCAAGGCTCACACATGCCCAATAGGAAAATCCACATCCAAATCGATGCACTTAAGGACCAAGTGCTTGGTCTGGAAGAAGAGATGACACGGCTCAAGGTCCACCTGAATCGATTGAATGTGTTGATGACAAAGATGGCTCGAGCTTCTGTGCCCATGCCATATAAAAATGTTCAACCTTGGCTACTAAAAATAATTAAAGCACGTACTTTTGTGTGCTAATTTGAGTCATTGTCTTGATGTACTAAAGCATACCTTGCTTTGAATTACATTCGTAGGGTAAATAAATGAACATGTGTGTTTTGTGTGGTTTTATACTTGTGTTGTTTGATCTACATGGCATGAAGCCATAGAGTATACTTAAATTAAGTTTGAGATTATGTTTGTGTCAAAAGAATATTAAATACTACATTTGTGGCTTGGGAACAAAAGGTAGCATGTCCTTAGAAAAGAGACTTTAATCACTACAACTCTGCTTCTCTATGGTGAGGTTCAAAGTTGAAATGAAATACTTGGAAGCTCGCTAGATTCCATGATATTTTTCCACTCTAAATTTCATTGCGAAAATTATGTTTAGGTTAATTACAAGTAGAAATTGCCTTACTCCTTTAAATTTGGTTCACCTTTTGCACTCTCATATAATTGGGTGGCCATTTCTGTTAAGTATGGAGCCTGATTTACCCCTTGTAATTTCTGTGGTAAAAATGCACATTTGTAAGGCCCCCGTAAGAGGAGAATCCATCGTGCGTTAAGGAAAATCACTCGTCGAAAACCAAAATTTTCATGGCCAAAATTTAGGGGAAACTTTAGGGGCCTCGCCGAAATATTCCTTTTCGTCGGAATATTATGGCCGGACAGCGGCCGAAAAGTGATCGGAAAACGACCGATCGGTTGGCCGGTGGCCGGTGGCCAGTGGGTCGGAAGTCATTCGCCGATGGCCGGTGGCCGAATTCAAAAGCGGATTTGTCTACAGAAGGGCGGCCACACATGGGCAGATTGGAGGGTCCGATTTAGACTTATTCACACAAGGACGGATACAGATGGCTGCCTCTCATGAGAGAGGGAAGCCCTTTTGGCCTATAAAAGGAGGCCATTTCTACACACATTTCATAGTGTGAAGTTGATGCAACAAGGTGGGTGTGAGGTGGTGAGAGTGAACCAAGGCGGGAGCTCTATTAAGGGTATAATCCCTTTGTAAACTACTTCTTCTTTTGAAGTATTAAAACCATTGAGTGGCTGCTTTCCCGTGGGCGTAGCCCACATTGGGTGAACCACGTATATCGTGTGTACTCTCTCTCTCTCTCTCTCTCTCTCTCTCTCTCTCTCTCTCTCTCTCTCTCTCTCTCTCTCTCTCTCTCTAATCTCGTGTATGTAAATATGTCTCTCTCCATTAAGTAATCTACTCAATTATCTATTTAGCTACGTCTTATTTCCTAACAACTAGTATCAGAGCAAGGTTTTCTCGTAGATAAATTATCTCAAGGAAAGGATTCCTTGAATTGAGTGGGAGTTATGGCGGAGGAAGGGAAGCTCAAGATTGAAAAGTTCAAAGGTAAAAACTACCAACATTGGAAGATGCAGATTGAAGACTATCTCTACCAGAAGGACCTCTATTTTCCACTAGGCGGTCTTGCGAAGAAGCCCGCAACAATGGCAGATGAAACATGGATTGTCCTTGATCGAAAGGCACTGGGAACAATCCGGTTAAGCTTGGCGTCAACGGTGTCCTTCAATGTTTCGGAGATGAATACCATGGAGAACTTGATGAAGTCACTTGACGACTTCTACGAGAAACCATCGGCATCCAATAAAGTATTTCTTATGAAGCGCTTGTTCAATCTAAAGATGGCAGAGAATGGTTCAGTTGCAGAACACTTAAATGACTTTAACACAAACATAAGTCAGCTTCAATCGGTGAAAATCAATTTTGATGACGAAGTGCGAGCTCTCCTTATACTATCATCTCTACCGGATAGTTGGGACAGCCTTGTGATGGCTGTAAGTAATTCTATCTCTGGCACAAATACTCTTAAGTTTGATGATGTTGTGGGTGTTTTCCTAAGTGAGGAAATACGAAGGAGAAGCACAGGAGAATCATCAAGTGCTGCACTATTAGTGGAAACAAGAGGAAGACCTAAGGAGTGGTTCAAAAACCAAAAGGGTCGTGATCGCTCAAGACGGAGCAAGTCACGCACAAAGTCAGTTCTTGAATGTTGGAACTATGGCAAGAAGGGCCACGTCAAGAAGGATTGCTGGTCCAAGAAGAAGAAGGAGACTGAGTCTCAAGACAACAAGCCAACATCGTAGGCCAATGTGGCAGGTAAAGTAGAGCAAGATGCTCTAATTCTCTCATTAAACAATGTGTCTAATTCTTGGATAGTAGATTCCGAGGCTTCATTCCATGCGACACCACACAAGCAACATTTCCAAGATTACACCAAAGGTATTTTTGGGTATGTATACTTGGGAGATGATGAAGCTTGTGAGATTATCGCCAAAGGTACAGTTTCTGTCAAAACTGCTAACGAAAATGAATGGAAGCTTAAAGATGCTAGGCATGTTCCTTCTCTTCGAAAAAATTTGATCTCTACAGGACAATTGGACGATGAAGGTCACAACATTGCATTCGGAAACAAACGGTGGAAGATCTCAAAGGGATCTTTGGTGGTTTCCAAGGGAGAAAAGGTCGGTACACTTTATTTGTGTACTATGAGCATGCAACCTTCATCTTGTGCACCAACTACAGAAGTTGGCAGTGCAGTGTGGCACTACCAGCTTGGGCATATGAGTGCCAAAGGAATGCAAATCCTTCAAACAAATAAGCTTCTGCCAGGTTTGAAAGAAGTGGACTTAGAGTTCTGTGAAGATTGTGTTTATGGTAAATAAAAGAGGGTAAAATTTCAAAAATTAGGAAATGAAAGAAAAAATAAAAAACTTGAGTTGGTTCATTCTGATGTTTGGGGTCCTGCAAGTACACCATCACTTGGTGGCTCATTGTACTATGTAACATTCATAGATGATGCGACTAGAAAAACATGGGTTTATGTCATGAAGAATAAGTTCGATGTATTTTCCATATTTCAAAGGTGGAAAGCCTTTGTGGAGAATGAAACAGGTACCAAGGTTAAATGCCTCATATCCGACAATGGAGGCAAATATTGCAGCCAAGCTTTTGAAAGCTTCTGTGCTAGCAATGGCATTCGGAGACAAAGGACAACCCCAAGGACACCTCAACCAAATGGGATTTTGGAAAGGATGAACAGGACAATCATGGAGCGAGCACGAAGCATGCAACTACATGCAGGCCTACCACTTGAGCTTTGGGTGAAAGTTGTAAGTACGTCTGTATACTTAATCAATCGGTCACCCTCAACGGCATTGGATGGGGGAGTTCCAGAAGAGGCATGGACAAGTAAATCGGTGAATTATGCATTTCTCAAAGTGTTTGGCTGTGAGGCTTTCATTCACATAGATAGAAGCCTAAGATCAAAGCTAGATGCAAAGTCCGAAAAGTGTTTCTTCATTGGTTATGGAGAAGGTGACTTTGGGTATCGCCTATGGAATCCTGAAGATGGTAAACTCTTAAGGAGTAGGGATGTAATTTTTAACGAGCAAAATATGTACAAAGATTACTTGGAAAGAAAACAAACAAAAGAAACAGGTGATGAGTACATGGAACTTGAGGACGGTGAAGACTCAAGGACTGCAAACGGTGACAATATGCAACAAAGTCAACCAAATGAAGAGCCTCAACCTATTCCCCAAAGATCTACAAGAGCAAGTAGACCTCCAGAAAGGTTTGTTCCTTCCTTCAACCATCTCTTGATCTTAGACTCTGGAAAGCCAAAATCATACAAAGAAGCTATGCAACACGAATCCAAAGAAGAATGGATGAAAAGCATGCAAGTGGAAATGGACTCACTACATCACAACCAAACATGGGAGTTGGTTGAGTTGCCTAAAGATAAGCGGGCACTTCAAAACAAATGGGTGTACAAGCTGAAGGAAGAAGATGGTGGGAAGAAAAGGTACAAGTCTAGGCTTGTGGTAAAAGGGTTTTCTCAAAAGAAAGGTATTGAATTCAATGAAATATTTTCTCTTGTTGTAAAAATGAACTCAATTAGGCTTGTCTTAAGCCTTGTGGCTGCTCATGATTTAAATCTCGAGCAAATGGATGTAAATACGGCATTCCCTCACGGTGATTTAGAGAAGGAAATCTACATGCTTCAACCAAAGGGGTATGAAGTAAAAGGTAATGAGAAAATGGTTTGCAGATTAAAGAAGAGCTTGTATGGTTTAAAACAAGCATCAAGACAATGGTACTTGAAGTTTGATCGATGGATGTTGGATCATGGATTCACAAGATGCAACTCGGATCACTGCGTCTACACAAAGAATTTGGGACATGGAAAATTCATCATCCTAATGTTGTATGTTGATGACATGTTGATTGCAAGTGCTAACATGCAGGACATCAAAGACCTAAAAGAGGAGCTGTCTAAATCTTTTTCAATGAAAGATTTAGGTGCTCCAAAGAGGATACTTGGTATGAAAATATCAAGGGACAGGACGAAGAAGACAATAAAGCTATCTCAAGAGGATTACATCAAGAAGGTACTAGAAAGGTTTGCAATGCAAAATGCAAAACCAGTTTCTACACCTTTGGCTGCTCACTTTAAACTAACAAAGGAGATGTGTCCAAAGACACAAGAGGAGATAGCCTATATGTCTAAAGTTCCATATGTTGCAGCGGTAGGTTCTCTAATGTATGTTATGGTCTGGACAAGGCCAGACATTGCACATGCAGTGGGAGTTGTGAGTCGGTTCATGGACAATCCAGGTAAAGAGCATTGGCAAGCTGTGAAGAGGATACTTAGGTATCTAAAACAACAAATGCTTTGTATTTTGGAGGAAGTGATATTTTTCTAGAAGGGTATGCTGATGCAGATATGGCAAGTGACAAAGATACTTGAAGGAGCACTACTGGCTATGTCTTCACGGTTGGAGGCACAGCAGTAAGCTGGGCTTCAAAGCTGCAGAAAGTGGTCTCACTTTCTACCACGGAAGCAGAGTATGTAGCAATGACGAAGGCAAGCAAAGAAATTCTGTGGCTTCACAAATTCTTAGAAGAGCTTGGATTCAAACAAGACAATTGTGTCTTGTACAATGATAGCCAAAGTGCTATCCATCTTGCGAATAACTCAGCCTTTCATTCAAGGACAAAGCACATTGAGGTGAGATATCACTTCATACACACTCTTTTGGAAGAGGGACAGCTAAAGCTAGGAAAGGTGCATACAAGTGAAAATCCTGCGGACATGTTTACAAAGGTGGTCAACAAGGAGAAGTTGAGCTTTTGCTCATCTTCAATCGGCATTCAAGGATAAGAAGCTAGGATGGAAAGCAGTCACACAGGTTTGGAGATCAGTCTCCAAGTGGGAGATTGTTAAGTATGGAGCCTAATTTACCCTTTGTAATTTCTGTGGTAAAAATGCACATTTGTAAGGCCCCCATTATGAGGAGAAGCCATCGTGCGTGAAGGAAAATCACTCGCCGGAAACCAAAATTTTCATGGGTAAAATTTAGGGACAACTTTAGGGGCCTCGCCGGAATATTATGGCCTGACGGCCAACCAAAAAGTGGTCAGAAAACGACCAATCGGTTGGCCGGTGGCCGGTGGTCAATGACCGGTGGGGCCGGTGGTCAGAAGTCATTGGCTGGTGGCCGATGGTCGAATTCAAAAGCGGATTTGTCTACAGAAGGGCGGATTTGTCTACAGGAGGGCGGCCACACATGGGCGGATTGGAGGGTCCGATTTGGACTTATTCACACAAGGACGGCTATAGATGGCTGCCTCTCATGAGAGAGGGCAGCCCTTTTGGCCTATAAAAGGAGGCCATTTCTACACACATTTCATAGTGTGAAGTTGATGCAACAAGGTGGGTGTGAGGTGGTGAGAGTGAAGCAAAGCGGGAGCTTTATTAAGGGTATAATCCCTTTGTAAACTACTTCTTGTTTTGAAGTATTAAAGCCATTGAGTGGCTGCTTTCCCGTGGACGTAGCCCACATTGGGTGAACCGCGTATATCGTGTGTACTCTCTCTCTCTCTCTCTCTCTCTCTCTCTCTCTCTCTCTCTCTCTCTCTCTCTCTCTCTCTCTCTCTCTCTACTCTATAATCTCGTGTATGTAAATCTGTCTCTCTCCATTAAGTAATCTACTCAATTATCTATTTAGCTACGTCTTATTCCTAACAATTTCCAAACCCCATTATTAGTTTGTAATGACCATTATAGACAACTTTAGATGGGGGTCATGCACCTCAAACCACTTTACCTAGATATTTTATTGTACTGGGTGGCTATTTCCAGACCCCGTCTTTAATGACCATTCTAGACAACTTTAGAGTGGGGTCATGCACATCAAACCACTTTACCTAGATATTTTATTTTATTGATGCATATGCATATGCTTGAAGTTTGTTTTGTCTTTGCAAAGAAAAAATTGTCAGGACAAGGGTTCCGTAGGGGCAAGGCCCAAACCTAAGGACTAGGGCAGTCACGGACTACGGCCAGGCAACCGGGCTAGACAGTGTAGACAGGGGATCCGTCTAGTGCAAGGGGCTAGGATCCCGCCTATATAATGGGGGGTTGGGAGGAGGATCATATGGTCTAGCATCCCTAGTTCTTACACTGGTATCATAGCCACACATTTTTAGCTTTGCATGTGCATGAGGCAAGAAGGTCAGGCGAGAAGCCTCTCTACACAGAGAAACCCAGTGCTTTCGAGGTGGGAAGGCGGCATCATCACCTGTGCGAAATCGACGAGAAGGTGAGGCATGAAGCCGCTCTACACATACAAACCCACTGTGACCACTGCGTGGGCAACCCCGCTTTCAAGGAGGGAAGGCGGCATCATCACTTTTGCGAAACCGGCCGATTGCGGACTTGAACTAAGTGCAAGACCGAGCTGCACACAGTTTGTCATTGTGTCGGGCAACTTCAAGCAATGCAAGTGACAGTGTTTCTTTTCCTATAGGAGCCCAGTTTTGTGATATGACTACATATGTGATTACTAACTCACACAATACGTGTTTATAGTCATTTTTAGTCAAAAGGTTCTTTCCAACCTTTCACCAAGGGGGTTGGTTTTGCAAGCCATACCCAGGGGCTTTGATTGCCACGGCAACACCCAGGGTTACAAGTTTCATTTCGTTATCTTCTCAATCTCTAATATTAGTGATTAGCAAGTCAAAGAAATTTTGATATGGTACGGTTACAAGTTAAGGGTTATACTTGACTTCCGGGTACGTATCACGTAATTTCCACCTCCTCATAAGTACATGTTCTTTTGGAATTATTTTCCTTTCCAATTAAGTTTGTTTGCGTTACATAACCGTGATGTTTGAGCTAGAATGCTTTCATCCAGCTTGCTCTTTAGCCAAGTGACAAGGTCATGGACGAGCATAGCATTTTGAGAAAATATTATTATTTTTTGTTCATCAAGAGACCATAATGGGTTTGAATCTTGTTGAAACAATTCCAGACCTACCTAATACGGTTCTATTTGGCACATGTTGTCACATGGGACACAACATGGTTTAGGAACTCAAGGAGTTCGGTTTAGCCAGTGTGGAGCAATGATAATGAGGGTCCCTCTCACTCACGTGGCGGAGTGTTCATAGTTTCCTCCACACACAAGTACAATTTGTGCTTGATGGATTTTGCTTTCTCTGCCATCCTTACTTGAGCCATATTCCACATGTGGCAAATATGAGTCTCTGGGACTAACACTGGCGCCTAATTCCTAATGATGTGTCGCGACAAAGTCCCTATGTGCTGGTCACATCCGTTTATTAGACCATTTGGAGCACACCATATCAAGAACAATTTTAGTGGCCCGAAATTGTCGGGTACTAAGTACAGACTTGTTACGATTACAAGTACTTTGAAACCACCTTAACGGGGGGTCATTTCTACATATAGCCAAGTAGGATATGTTCAAGAGAATGTCTCATGGTTGGTACCTAGGTGAGACTGAGCTTTCACATTTTATTATGGTCCAACTCTTGTTGCAAGGATTTCACGTTCATGCCGTGGAAAGTCTTGTCATGGAATTGCGGTTCGGATTTTGTTTGTGTTAAATGCATGCACACTAGGTGTTATGGGCCCTAGTGTTGAACACAAATTTTTTTGGAGCGGCATGCAAATTCAAGGACTTTTTTGTTTCTGCAAATTTTTGCACTTCAAGTGCAACTTTTGAAGTAGATTTATGAGTTTACACCCTACCGTACAAGGTAACGGCTCAGGATGGCTGTTTGTGGTTGGATGGTCTAAACTCTATGAGCTTACTCCACTCCAACCCGCTTTCAACCTAGTTGGTTGCCTCCACTCCATATCGAGTATATGGCTAGATACTCACTCGTTGAGTCATCGTTTATCGTCAGTCGTGGAAGACTGTCTGTAAGTGATTGGGGGAAAGTACCTCACTCTTACTACTGCTATTTGTCCCGTGTTGGATGGGCAGCTTACAAGTATTTTCCTAGTGCTAAAGGATCTGCTAAGAGCATACGTTGGAACACAGCATCCTGAATGGGCGATTCCCTCCCTCTTCTAGAATTTGCTTAGGTTTTCAACTTTGAACACTTGTTGTGGTGGGGTTGGATATCGATTCAATTGTTTCATAAGTCAAGGACTTAGTAGGTGTGCGGATAAAGCATGTTGTCATATAACCTTCGTTAGGGGTGAACATGTAGTTCTGTAGGTTCCAAAATGTTCAAAAGTCTAACATGAGGACACTCCCTATTCTGTCCCTCAATAGCTATGAGCTTTTCAAGATACTCACATAGGTTGGAAATCTGGCTCACAACTTCATGGATAGTTGCGCTAAGGTTTTCTTGCATTTTTCCACTCTCTTCCGAAAGTCTGAAAACTGGTTATGTCTTTCGAAGCCTTTTAGTTGTGGTTACTCCTTTAAAGTACTCAAGTGAGTTACAAATTGAGTTACCAATTCGATACAAGTGGTTGCAAAAGGACAACAATGTTGAAAATCAAGATGTTGCTCTTGGTTTCATTGAACCTCCTCACTGCACCAATTATTGGTCATACGGACAACAGGCCCACGTATGGGACGTCGATAAAGAAAACATCGGTATTCTTATGAAGATATTGCGACTTGTGTTTTTGAGGACGAAAACTCTTCCTTAAGGGGGGAGTAATGCCATGACAAGGGTTCTGTAGGGGCAAGGCCCAAACCTAAGGACTAGGGTGGTCACGGACTACGACTGGCGGTCGGGCTAGACAGTGTGGACAGGGGATCTGTCTAGGGCAAGGGGCTAGGAGACCGCCTATATAATGGGGGGTTGGGAGGAGGATCCTATCGTCTAGCATCCCTAGTCCTCACAAAAAATTCCTCCTATGAAACCCTTTTCTTAGAGACCACTTGGCCCGTGTCATGATGTGTATCCACAAAGGATGTATAATGTAGAACTAGTAGAAGGTTCAAACAAGATGATAGAGTTTGTGGGATCTCATTTGCAAAGAA
The DNA here is from genome assembly GCF_014529385.1 of Adiantum capillus-veneris. NCBI lineage: Eukaryota > Viridiplantae > Streptophyta > Polypodiopsida > Polypodiales > Pteridaceae > Adiantum > Adiantum capillus-veneris. The sequence goes on along the minus strand of NC_140953.1, from coordinate 92,545,245 downwards.
GGTTCCTCGATGTACATGATAGGTGTAAGTAATTTGGATATCACTGTAGTTATTATGTACTACCAATTGAAACTCCACCAAATCATCCTTTACCACCAGCTAATGTTTTTGTTTCCTAAGAGTTTTGACATTTTGCATGGAGTGGACAATGTAAATCATAAATAAAATAAATCTTTCGGTGTTTGAAGGCTAGGTTTATTGGTATTGCATTTGGAGTTATTTATTTTCAAAATGGGCATCATAATCTCAAAACTAAGTGTTGCCTTCTATTTTAAGTTGTTGCATATGTGCGATATTTTTTATGTTTTTTCATCTCATTATGTGAAAATGTTGAAATTTTATGGCTTATGTACAAATAAACGAGTGGATTTGTGCAGCTCTTTATGCATGTCTCTGAGTGATCAAGAACTAAGATTTTGTGACAAATTCAAGAGTTTTAATGGTATTAATAGTGTGCTCTTTTGGTTTGCACCAACATATGGATCACATACTATAGTTTCTTTGTTGATTCAATTCTCTATACAGTTTGATTGTCATGAAAAGATGATGTTATGATGTTTCTTGGATAGTGTTGAATATTGTATTTAAAGATGCCACACCAAAGAAGGCATTGGATAGTATCTACGTTTAGCAGGATGCTTCATCATCCGTCATTTCTTATCTACGGTAGGATCTAAATATATCCTTTGTAAAATTTTCAGCTTGGTGTTTAAACTGACAATTTCCTCCTTTAGATCCACCTGGTTGGAGAGGCCCACTTAGTACGCATGATGTAGCACACATTATTGAAATATTTGAAGTTTTTAGGTAAGGAAATAAAGCACAATGCTTTTTCATATACTTTTTTGTTATTGAACTTATTGTATTTAACCGGCCTGTTGGCTTGCAGGAATTACTATTATCATGATAGCATTTTAATGGAAGTGCATGAGTTTTTTGGAGAACTCCAAGGATACTTTCATATCATTGTGGCTTTGAATTGTAATGCAGATTCAGCTCCCATATGGGTTTGCGAGCTCAGAGATTGCTTGCCAGCCAATGAAGAATACTCTTGCAGGGATAGCTATAAGAATTGGAGGATTGTATTATACACCCTGTATGAGGGGCGTCGTCGTTTTGGTAGCTTGTTGAACACCCTTGGATACACTTCTCTATCTTCCCTTAAAAGTTGGTCACTCAAAATCTAAATGTTTAACCACATTGAACGCTTCAATGCTTAACTTTCTCTTTTTAGACAAAGGAAACACCTTACCTAACTTGGTTGGCGTTTGCACTTTCAACTCAAGATAAGGAATAAATATATCTAGCTTCTTCAAGGAATCCACCATCTTTGGAGTTTGCACACACATGAGGGCTTCTTCTTCTATATACCTTGCCTGCACCAAAAACTTATAGGACTCCAACTTCTCTTGATCATCTTTCAATCCTGCTGGTAAGTCCAATATTTGAGTTGAAGGCTCATCTTTCTTCACCACTACTTCTTTGCTAGAAGACTCAGGTGATCCTAGCTCCTCTTCACCACTCTCATCAGCTAGCATCTTGTGGGCAAATATAAACAAAGAAGCTTGTTGTGTGGGCCCATGGGTTCTACAAGTAGCAAATGCAACATTCTAAGGCTGTCGTTTTGAAGTTGCAATTGTTTTGTTAGTTAAGATTTAGTGTCTTTTAAAAAACTTTTTCTTTAGAGATGAACATTAGGTTATGCTTACAAAGACTACTTACAGCAATGGAAGTAAATTGTTGTTTTTTTAGTCTCTCTCTCTCTCTCTCTCTCTCTCTCTCTCTCTCTCTCTCCCATGTGTAGTCTTTTAAGTTTATGTTCATTCAATTCTCTATGCACTTTCTATTGTCACACAAAGTCAATGTGATTTAGGTTGACACCATAAAGCATTATTGCACATAATAAAGTATTTAAGATATGATTGTCACTACCTTGAAGTGAATGCATAAAGAATACTTACACATGTTATCCCTTTAAAGAAGGGGGGAGGGGGGTTACACAAAATTGAACAGCAACGCATGGGTCATATACTAGTACTGGGTCTATGTTGATTTTCTTAATTAATTTCTTTGGTAGATTCCCCTAGACGTTAACTCTTAAATCTAATATCTCCGCTGGATCAGATGCACGCGCCAGGTCTGCATGGGGCTCCTGCGACCTCTGGTCGCTACGCGTTGTCTCCGCCTCCTGCACCCTCCAGCAGTCTCCCTGCAGCAACCTTCTCATGAGCTCCCGCAATGGCCCCCCTTCACGCTCGAGTTCCCACCCCTTTGCATCTTGCTGCACTCCAACAAACTTGCCATGCAGCACTATTCAAGAGACATAGCAGTCGCCTGGAGGGGAAAACTGTCCGTTTCACCCTCCCCTGCAAGCGAAAGAATCAGAGAGAGAGAGAGAGAGAGAAACACGCCCTCATCCCCAACCTGGCCCAAGTACCTACCTGCAATACATACACACACACACACACACACACAGGGTCCGTATACTCCTACCCTTCCAGACGGCGATCGTCATTCATCCTCCACTGCCGAAAGAATGAGAGAGAGAGAGAGAGAAACACGCCCTCATCTGCAGATGGATGAGAGAGAGAGAGACGGAGAGACAGTGCGTCTCCTCTTATACGACCCATGGGCCGCAACATCGCGAGCCTGCAGTCGACAGCAAAAGAAATAAAAATCTCCCTGGACCTCCATGCTTGTGCTTGCATTTCTGACATCTCTCTCTCTCTCTCTCTCTCTCTCTCTCTCTCTCTCTCTCTCCTCCAGGCTTCGCGGGCCTTGGTCGACAGCTGCGCTCGACCGCCTTTGCAAATCACGATTGCTATCGAAAAAAAGTCCTCTTTTCCTCTTTCTATCTCACCACGTGTCATTCCCATCCTCTCTCCCCCTTTTCCACTTAGTTTACCCACAAGCATCTTTGGTGATTCCCATAAAAAGAAACGAGAAAAAGATTAGGGACACATACTAGTACATTTGATGTGAAGTATTTACTTTGAGATTTTAGTTTGGAAAAGAGTCCTTTCATTTAACAGTCTCATAGGATCATATGTGTTCAAAAATCTCCGTTGGTACAATCTTTTTGGCTTTCTAAAAGAAGCCTTAGAGCATACTTGAGTTAGGTATACTTTCAATGTTTTTAGTGATAATTGAGACTTACTTTAAATGTTATTTTGGTTTTAAAATATTAAATGGATCTTTTTATTTCACCTTTCATTTTCTATCCCTTTTTTTTTTAATAGCAAAACTCACAATTGTGAGTGAATTATATATATCAATCAACCCAAATAATTACAAGGTCTTTTCATGCTCGTGTTGAGCCATGACGTCATACAAGGACCATAATTACAACGGCTATCAGGGCAGCCATTCCACCCAACTCGCCCCCTTATCATTGATACATAGGGTCCCTTATCATGTTCTTCTGAGATCTTTTAATTACCGATAGCCAAGATTTTCCCCCGTCCTAAGCATGCCCTCTGCCTTCATTTCCTATCCTCACATGGCTTGACTTCTCTTGCATTCTATTGTTTTAGAATGCTAAAGTGAAGTTGCACCTTACATAATTATAGTAAATTCTATACATACATACATACATATAGATATACATACACTATAAATATACATATATACATACATATGTGTATGTGTGTGTGTCTATTTATTTATTGATTGATTTATATTTATATATATACAGACATATACACACGTGTGTGTGTGTGTATGTGTGTGTGTGTGTGTGATAGAGAGAGAGAGAGAGAGCAAAGCATGGTAAAGGGAAAAAAAAACCAGTGAAATATATGAACTTAGTTCAAAAATCTTGCAAATTTTAATTTTTCTGCTAGTATTACCGATTGTTTGCTTCTTTCCAAGAAGAAAACTTGGTCGTTTAATATAAAGAGACATTCCCAAACAATGCTCCACCTTATATATAGTAGTAGTTAAACTCAACCTAATGATTTTATCACTTTCTCATTGTTTTAGAAAGCCACCGTGGCCCTTTCACTTGTTTTCATTTGTTTTAAGGGATATATTGGGTGATGCATTGGGGCTTGAAGGAGTAAAAAGTTTAAGGAAATGCAAAAGGAAAGGAAAATGGGGACATGGCCAATGAGACAATGGTCTCACCTTCTCAAGCTAAAGTTGGGGTGTAATACCAAAATACCCCCTAATTTGTAAAAATTCCTAAAATTTCAAAAATTCCCAAAATACCATATCGCTAGTGATTATGGCAATAGGGAGATTTGTATGCAAGGTGTTCACAAACGACACAAAGTCAGAGTCAAGGGCGTGAGCTTGCCAAAGCAAAAGAGAGGGAGGAGAGCATCCATGTGCGTTCCGACAAGAGAGAGCAAGGGAAGAACTGACGTGCATAGGAACTAAAGCAACGAGCACATGAGTTACTTTATTTGGAGTGGGAGAGGGAATCCTTTGTTCTAATTAATTAATAGATTGGATGTGGACCCTTGACCTTTTCTTTCAGTAAAGTAGATGTTTGATGGTGCATTGAGAGGGCTTTATTTGTAAACAAGCTTTCCATTTGAAAATGTGAGCTACCCTTCAAGCCTTAAAACTCATAAAAGCTTGAAAATTTGAAGGGAAAGCTCATAAAAGCTTGAAAATTTGAAGGGAAAGGGAGGAAGGCCATGTGAGTTTCTCACAAGTGCCAATCTATACTTCTATTATGCACCTTGAGATTTTCAAGTTCAAAGAACCCCTCCACTTGTCACTTATTGCTTCAATTCAAAGGAAACTTTACAAAATGTCCCATTTCTTTAAAACTTGGAATCTTGGAACTGGAACTTGTGAAACTTTTTGGGGCTTTCAATTTTTAACCTTCAAAGTATAAGAAAAAGGTTTGAGTGTACTTTTTCAACTTTTCTTTTCCTTGATTGAAGGATGGCTCAACTTTGCTTTTGGAAAGCAAATGGCCATAAAATTTTAGAATTTAAGAAATTGTTCGTATGCACACTAGCAAAATTTTGTCGATTTATTTCAAGATGAACTTGGAATCTAACTATGATTTTTTGATTAATACATTAAATCCCAATTAATACACTAACTATGATCTCAAATAGCTTCAAAATGGAAGGCTGTATGTAAGTGTGTGTGTGTGTGTGTGAGTGAGAGAGAGAGAGAGAGAGAGAGGTCTCAAAGAGTGTTAATTTTTTTTCGTGATCGAAATAATTTCAAAGTAAACCTATACATATATATTGGAGTTTAAATTTTCCAAGCAAGGAGAGGCCTTCCACATGTCATTCATTGTAGCTTGCACAAATATCCATGTTTTGAACTCCACGATATAACGTGCAGCCTGACGATCTCAATGCTTGAAGGTCTCGAATAGCCCCAAAATGGAAGGGCATGTGTGTGTATGTGTGTATGTGTGTGTGTGTGTGTGTGTGTGTGTGTGAGAGAGAGAGAGAGAGAGAGAGAGAGAGCTCTCAAAGACAGTGCCAAAAGAATTTTCTTGATCAAAATAATCTTAAAGTAAATCTATACATATATAATGGAGCTTAAACTTTCCAAGCAAGGAGAGGCCTTCCACGTGTCATCCATTGGAGCTTGCACAAATGTCCACGTTGGGAACTCCATGAAATAACCTGCAGTCTGACGACCTCAGTGCTTGAAGTTATCAGTCCAATCTCCACCTGCAAAACAGCTGCTCGTGCATGCGTTCGCGTCCATGATGTGTGTATGTGGTGTTCATGTGTTACTGTGTGTGTGTGTGTGTGTGTGTGTGTGTGTGTGTGTGTGTGTGTGTGTGTAAGAGAGAGAGAGAGAGAGAGATAAGAAGAAGAAGAAGAAGAAGAAGAAACGCAATTGGCCGTTGGCTATGTGTGCGTATGAGACTCGAATCTCAACCTATAGTGTGACTGGGCATTCTTGGTGGTGTGTGTGAGAGAGAGTCCAATCTAGCTGAGCGAGCCTATGCGCACACCCAAGTTTGTTTGTGTGTGTGTGTGTGTGTGTGTGTGTGTGTGTGTGTGTGTGTGAGAGAGAGAGAGAGAGAGAGTAGCTAGAGTGCTCACTCTTTGTGTGTGTGAATGTGTTTGTGAGAGAGAACAAGATATCACAATTGCCCATTGTCTACGCACGTGTGTGTGTGTGTGTGTGTGTGTGTGTGTGTGTGTGTGTGTGTGTGAGAGAGAGAGAGAGAGAGAGAGAGAGAGAATATGAGATCACAATTGTCCGCATCCTCTGTGTGTGTGTGTGTGTGTGTGTGTGAGAGAGAGAGAGAGAGAGAGAGAGAGAGAGAGACAGAGAGAGAGAGAGAGACTCTTACTCAGTGGTGAGAGAGAATGACAGAATATGTGGGGATTTAATGGCAAGAGAGAAAATAGTGAGTACTTTGGCAGAGAGAGAGAGAGAGAGAGAGAGAGAGAGAGAGAGAGAGGATGCAATTGGTCCCATAGCCAATGACGAACAAAATCGAGTAAGCCCAAGATAACGAATCTAGGACATGAAAAAAATGTAGGACGGGTGGCGAGCAATTGCAAGTTGACAACGACATAAGGCACATTAAATTGTTGACTATGTTTTTTTAAAAATTGTGCTAAATTTTTTTGAACTTTGTAGGTGTTCTCAATTTCAAATCAGAATTTTAAGGTAAATCTCAAAATTTGTGGGTGGGATTACACTAAACCTTTGTTAAGCATTCTCACCTTGAAATTAGAATTTAGAGATAAATCTTAGATCTATAGGTGGAATTACACCAAACCTAAGTCTTTTTAGCACTTCGATACATAGTGCTTTTTCCCAAAAGCTTAGAAAATCTATAGATGAGTCTTGAGATTTTGTCTATTTGAGTGTTTTTACACTAAGCTTCGATAAACTTCATGGGTTTCCTCACCTTCAAATCTATAATTTAAAAGTTGTAGGTGGGATTACACTAGACCTAGCCTTTTTTCGAGTACTCAGATACATATTGCTCTGTTTCAGAAACTTGAAAAACTTACATGTGAGAAAATTATATTTAAAGGTCTTTACATGATTTTCCTAAAATTTGTCTATGAAATCCGGGGATTTGCCTTTAAATTTGGAGGTTGCGATCAAGGGCTCTTAGAGAATTCCACAAAAGATTGAAATTTAAAAACACCTACATATGATAGAATTGTAAAGACAAATTTACTATATTTGAAAGTTTTTATATTTGAATTTCTCAGATTGCATGTATGATGATTGTATGCCTCCCCTTTGATATATAATTCATCCCTACTAATTTCTCTGAGCTTTGTGTGTTTTCTCAACTACAAATCTAGAATTTAGAAGTAAACCTCAAAATTTGTAGGTGGGATTACACTTAATCTAGGTTTTTCTTCGAGCACTTGGATATAGAGTGCTTTTCTCCATGTATCGATGTTTGTAGTTTAGGATGTCACATATGTCTGGAAGGAGAATGGTGAGGGCAAGGAAGCTCTAAGTAGTTTTCACATGAGGCAAGGTGAGGGCTTGTGTACGGATACAATGTTGTATCCTTATATCTCAAAGGCATATGGCATCATGCAAGTATTTGACATGAGCAAACTAAAATGGCTATTCAAGGGCTCTTTTAAAAAAAACCTTTTTGTTTGAAAAATGTTTTGGTCAACATGTACACCATATTTAAATGTAGCCTCTTGGAATGCACTTATGTGGCCCTTGGCACCCCCATTCTTAGGGCTTCTTGCTCTTTGGGATCAATTTCCAAGGAGGCAAATTTATTATATTTACATTAAACTTAGATTTTCTTCGAGCACTCAGGTACGCAATGCTTTTTTCAAAATTCTAGAAAAACTACCTTTGAGAATTTTTAGAGGCAAATTTATTGTATTTGATGGTTTTAACACTAAGTTTTTCTAAACTTTGTAGGAGTTCTTAACTTCAAATCTACAATATAGAGGTAAATCTCAAAATTTGTAGGTTAGATTAGATTGAATGTAGGTTTTTTTTTAGCATTGAGATACACAATACTTTCTCCCAATAACTTGGAAAACCTACATATGAGACTTTTTAGAGGCAAATTTGCTATATTTGTAGGTTACATTACACTGAATGTAGGTTTTTTTTCAACACTGAGATACACAATACTTTCTCCCAAAAACTTGGAAAACCTACGTATAAGAAATTTTAGAGTCAAATTTACTATATTTGAAGGTTTTATTTTGCAGGCTAGATCACATTAAACCTAGGTTTCTTTTTAGCACTTAAATACACAATATTTTTCCCAAAAAACTTGAAAAACCTACATATGATTACAGTAAGCATACACTCAAATACATTTCTAAGTGGGATTGCACTAAACCTAACCCTTTTTAGATTTTTAGTAGGGAGAGGAAGGTGTTTTAGTGCTTTATGCATTATTTATTGAAGGTGTCATTGATCCAACATCTAATGATGATGGTTGTTAACCCTCACGGCTCACGGACACCCCATCACCTACGACGGACGTGTATTATGTATTTGGTAGAGTCAGGTATCGGGCTTGTCGGACCAATAGGAAAAGGGTAAAAGTGATCGCCGATGAGAGGCGCACTCTAACTGGGACATTCAAGGGATTAGTTGGCTAAGCATGGGCGCCCAGGTGTGAATGGGGTGAGCTCATATAAAAGCCAACTAAACCTAAAATTCACTCATTCTCTCATTTGTGCAATAGAAGAGTGCTCTTGCTCCATCTTCTTCTTCTTCACCTCCTTGTGTGTGTGTGTATGTCACAGAGAGAGAGAGAGAGAGAGAGAGAGTGTGCGATCGAGCATTGCGATGACGGCACGGTGGCGGCGAAGCGGTTGAGCGCAGCGAAGCGGCGGCTCCTTCTTCTTCACGGCGAGGAATCCTCCACGAAGCAAGCGTAGAGCGGTGAGTGACACACCATCTCTTTCTTTGAGCTTACTAGTTAAGCTAGTTGTGTGCTTGGAGCCGTCTATGGCTCGCACACAGTGTTAGGCAAGGCCCTTGCTTCGACAATGCGGCAAGGAGTGCACATTTTTGGCGCCGTTGCCGGGGAAATGCCCTACACTAAGCTCGGTTAAGCACCTTACACTTTCTTGTGATGCAGTTTCAATTGAAGGATTTGTGAAGAAGGAAGGTGTGTGGTTGTGTGGAGAAGATTTTTGTTGCACTGTACTGTCTTTTTTTTTTCTGTAAAGAAGGAGTTACAATTTTTTTGCAATGTATTGTTAGAATTAAGGTATTAGCTATGGAATGTTAGTTCTATAAGGTTCAATGTTAGTTCTGTAAGGTTAGTTTTGTAGATCTGTTAGCTACTGTAGTACTGTGTAAACAGTGTTAGAGTGTGTGTGGCAGTATCTCTATTAGTTGTAAGTAGATAAGTTAGGTGTAGGTTAAGTGTGTGTGTGTGCGCGCTGTCGAGAAATTTGCGGTCTTGCCAGGAAAGAACCGGGCTTATGCTGTGAGAGTTTGTGAGAGAACTCAACAAAAACTATATGAAGGAGTTAAACCATAGATGCCATGAAGACTAGGGTTTGGAAAGAAGTGCAATCAAAGAAGACTCACTCTTTCTCTCTTGCATTCACACACACAAAGAAAGAACGCAAAAGAGAATGTCAAAACAATACGAAGATGAAAACATCAAGGCTATGGTCATATCGTATCATGGGTAATATGAAAGGGTTAATGGATGAGTTAATGGCATTTAATCTTGGCTGACCAAATAGGCTACGAATTGTTCTTTGGAATTGTAGTTTTGTGCTTACCATAATATATATATTTTGTCTAGTGATTGGGATTAATTGTGTGTACAAATCCTCTTGGTTCATAGCAAGATAACTACGCTTACATCAAAAGAAAAATTATAGTCTATGAGAGGTAATATGATGGGATCCGGTGATAGAAGTATTTCATTGAGCCTTTCAGGGCCGAAGAGAAACACTATACGTTGTTGAAAGTGTATTTTACGGCTAATCCATACGTTAATTCTAATAGATCGTACAGAGTGAAAGCGATAGAAATGATCATCATGTGGGTTATTCATCTAGGATAGTATGTAAGAAATGTAGATATGAGAGAAGTGAAGAGATGAGAAGCTTCCCTCCCAAGCCCTATTCTTGCCCGTAGGCAATAAGGATACTGCGGGGAGAGATGTACCTGTAGCAAGAGAACCTAGAGAGGATGAATTACTAAGAATGAGAGAGATAGGTTTGGTTAAGGAGATGAGATTAGATACATATATATATATATATATATATATATATATATATATATATATATATATATATATATATATATATATATATATATATATATATATATATATATATATATATATATATATATATATATATATATGTTGGATTAGAGATGAAAATGAAAACAACAAGAAATCAAGAAAACATCAATGTAGAACACATCTTACTTGAAACCCTTCGGCACCATTATTGATGGGAGAGAGAAGAAGAGTGGATAATTCCACTTTGATTGATACACCAAGTGCAAGACCTTCTTTGATTAGAGTTGATCTTCTAAGGTTAGCTTGTTGCAAGAATGGCTAGTCTCCCTCTAGGAGAAAGTGTAGGCTTGGGCTTATGTGAATGGCTAAGTACAATTAGGCATTACTACTCACTCCCTCAAGAATTCCTCTCATCAATGGCTTGAATGCTTGAGTTCCTTCCAAGGAAGAAGAGGTCCCCTTTTATAGGTGAAGGGAACCCCCAAGGGTTTACACAAGAAGAGAGGAGCCAGTGTGAACAGGAATTGAAAAAGTTGGAAATGAGCTGTCCCTGCATGATGTGGGCAGACTGGGGTCCAGTATTTTGATCATATCTCCTCAACCGTGGCTCCAAATAAAAACGTAAAAATATGGGCAAAAACTTTAGCTCATTAGCTACGATTTTCATTTTAAAATCGTTTTTCAATTCGGATTGGAACCTTGTGTAAAAAATTCATCAAAATAGGGTCCATTTATGGCAGCAAAAGCCTTCATGTAGTCTCCTTAGCCTAGACTTTCATTTAATTCCAAAGGACACCCCATGCCATATGAAAGCATGACATTTCTCCTTGACAAAGTTTTGTAATCATGCTTGCAATAATCCATTAAAATAAGTGTATCTTTGAAATCATGCCACCTAGTGTCCCACTAGGATTTGATTCTCTCCTAGTAGCTATTTAAAAAGAAATATAAGAAAAGTATAAAAAATACATAGAATATATATATATTGGAGTTTACCCTAGATATAGGATCTAGCTAGGGTGTGAGATGATAATGAAATAGTAGAAATAAAGAATCAATGCTTTTTGCCCCAAGTTAAAGAGGCGGAGCTATTGATGCTTTTCCCATAGTATTTTCTGATGGTAAAGTAAGGATATGTTACCCTTGAGAAAAATAATAGGATGAGATAGAAGGCTTATTATTATACTTAAATATGCATATGTACACTATAGGAAATATAATTATGTATCTAAAAAAATACAAGATAGATCTTGTAGCATGCGTTCCCACTATGTACGTGTCACAGCACGACATCCACCCCCTCTAAACCTGCACATCCTCCGGTATGTGCCACATTGTCTCTTTGTAAGATTAGACCTCTTGTACATCTTCCTTGTCTTCTTCTTCACTGGATGATTCCAGAGCTTCATGTTCACTTTGATCTTCACCTGTGTTTTTCTCTTCTTCCTCATCAATATCTTCTAGATCATTATCTCCTCTTCTCTTAAACATTTTAATCCTTTTTCCTGCAATGGGAATCTTTACTTCTGTACCATCTAGTTCAGACAAGCTGTAAGTAGCATTTTCATGCACATGCTTTACAACATACGGTCCAAACCATCTTTTTGAGAACTTACGCATGATTGTGTGCTGGTTATCAAGGCTACTATCATACACTAAAACCCAGTCACCTTTGTCAATTGCTTTGCTCCTGAGTCGATGTCTCTTATCAAAATAGTCCTTGTTTTTCAACCTTGCATTTTTGATTCGTTCTTTTGCAGCTTCAATGTCTCCAGGTCTTCTCTCTAGCTGCCTTATACGCAGTGCAAGGAGATCTTCCCTACTAAGCCCCTCTTGCCAAGGTAGTACATTCCATGTGGGAATTGTATCCTCAATCGGCATCACTGGCTTTTGACCATGCATTAGCTCCGCAGGCATGTAGCCAGTTACTGAGCTATGTGTTGTACGATCAGCCCATAAAGCATATGGTAACAATTTTGGCCACTCACCAACTCTTCCTTCGCAAGCCTTGGCCAAAGCTTTGATGATAGGAGGATTGCCTCTTTCACTCTTTCCATTGCCTTCAGGGTTGTAAGCTATAGTAAGAGAAAGCTTGATCCCTAATCTAGAAAAGAACTCCCTTGCTTCTTCGGCATCCAGTTCACCTCGATCTACAATGATTTTTCCCACACAACCATAACGGCAAATCACCTCATCAAGAAGGAATTTGCACACAGCTTCTGTGGTCTTAGCTCTTAATGCTCTTCCTTCAACCTGGTTAGTTAGGTCCTCTCGTGCAAGAACCAAGTATCTCATCTGCCAGAGTCCTAAAGGCATCGTGACTAGATCCACAACCCATTTATAGTGCATGGCTAGTGGATATGTAGGGTGCAATCCATCACGATGTCGAACATTTGAATACATTTGACAAGTTACACATGACTCTACAAACTGAGATACATCTTTATACATACCCTTCCACCAGTATTTTTCTTTCAACTTGGAGTAGGTTGCCCACACACCCCTGTGTCCAGCCCATAGACTCTCATGAAACTCTTGCATGAGCTTTACTTGAGTCTCTTTTTTACATATAACCCGTTGTGGTGTAGCACCCTTTTGTTTAGGATGCTTCCACAAGTAACCATCCCTTAAAAAGTACCCATATGCTTTCCTGCGTATCCTCTTGAATTCTTGTTCAGACCAATCATCCTGTTTTGTTAGAGTACTCAAGTACCTTCCAATAGAAAGCCAATCATCTTCATAAAGATCTTTCAAGAACAATTCAAGTGAATTAGTCATGCAGACATTGTTACCTTTGACATGAGAGATAGAATAGAATTTTGTGCCTACATCATCTCCCTCATCAATCATTTGTGACTCATCTTCATACCTTGCCCTTGATAGCATATCTGCCACTGTATTGTCTTTACCTGCAATGTGCTTAAACTCGGGATTTAAGGACTTAATGTAGGCAATCCACCGCAACATAGCAATGTCTGGTGTTGAGCAGCTTGTAATCATCCCAAGAAGTGGTAGACAATCTGTTTCTACAACCACACATGCACCAATTAGGTACTCTTTCCCACTTTTCAAGGTTGTAACCATACCCCATAACTCTCTCTTTATCTGTGGATAGTTTCTTTGGCGAGCACTTAGTACCTTTTCTCCAAATCTTACCACATACCTGTGTCCTTCTTTGTCATCTTGCCCTATTGCCCATCCAATCCCTGTAGGACTGGTATCTACTGTCACAATCACTGGCCTTTGACACTCATAGTCTACCTTTCTCAAAGTCGTTGCTGACTGGAGTAACTCCTTTAGCTTTTTCATGGATTTTACATGTGCTTCTGTCCATTTAAAATTTTGATTCTTTCTAAGCAGCTGATAAAGAGGATCAGCTACATGTGCATAATGTGGAATCCAAATAACATAGAAGACACATGCTCCCAGAAACCTTCTAACCTCAGTGATGCTAGTGCATGTTTCTTTCATTCTTTGGATGGCATCTACCTTTGATGGACAAGGTTTCCTACCATATGGCCCGCACATGTGCCCCACAATGAGCACTTCTTTGACACCAAACATAGACTTTTTCCCTGACAATGTAAGATTCACTTCTTCCAACCTAGACAAAATTTTATCACAATCATTTATGTGATTTACCACAAACCTGCGACATCCCTTGAGATCCAAAGCTTCATCTTTGTCACTTTCTTCACATCCTTTGATAGGCAAATCATCAATGAAAGGCATTGTGATTTGAGGAATAAATTCACGTAAGACCTTATTCATCCCATTCATCATATGTGCAACCGAGTTGGTTGCTCCCTGTGGCAAGGTACACATCCTTACCAAACCCAAAGGTGTCCTCATGGTTGTCAAGTCTCTGCTTTCGATTGCAAGCTGAAATTGATCATACCCTGAGTAGAGATCCCCCATTGAGTAGATTGCCCTCCCTGCAAACGCCTCTACAAATTCATCCACAATTGGACCTGTACCTACATTTCTAATTGTCACCTTGTTCACTGGTTGCATATCTTGGATGAAGCATAGAGAACCATTCTTCTTTGGAACTGTGAACCACCTGTTTGAGTATGGAGCACAAGAAGGCTCCAAGATTCCCATTTTGATTTTCTCATTCAGTAGCTCTACTAACTTTGGCAAATGAGCCTTTGGAACCGGAATAGGCCGCAGATTCCAAGCACATGAGGTATTGTGAAAATTACCATAGGAGCTACAATATAAGGATCAACACATCCTATCTCATGTGGCTCAAATGCAAAAGCCTTACCATGCTTTGAAAGCATTTCTTTGAAGCACTTTGTCTCCTCCTGTGTTAGAAACTCCTCGCAACCAATCTGCAACTCTTGAAAAGACTCCTTTGTGAAGGTATGCCCGATCTTTTTAGGATTCCGCAAACTTGGTTGTGAAGAAGCCTGTTCAATCTTTTCCCTGTTGTTGGGTGGTAAGGGTGAAGCTACTGGTTTCACCTTCTTTGCTACACTCTTGTATTTAGTTTCAACATGGACTTCTGGGCCAACTGTTTGGCTTTCTTTAAAGGCTTCTATTACTTGATACATTTCCATAGAGCAAACTTCCACAACTTCATTTTCAAGATGCAAACTAGACCTCATTATAGCATCAAGCTCACCCATAGTATCTACAAAAGAAACTTGTTCACACAAACCCAAAACATTTTCAGTAGGCTTTAGCAACCCACTCTTTTTCATGCCTATTTGTACATTATGCACATATTGCCTCTCATATCTCTTCAAATCTTCAAGTTTTGTAAAACATACTGATCCATTCCTTGTTACCAAGGAGCTCATTGAGAAAGTTTTACCTATTTTTGGATCAGGCGAGACCCTTTTTCTTTCTGTACCACTGCAATCCCGCTTTACAATGGTACTTGGAAAAAACCCATCATTTCTCTATGATCATGAAACTCTTTGCTTACCTTTGGTAGAGGATGTTCTCTGAGGTTGTCACGATTTCTTTCATGGTTTACACAAACTATGAGAAATTGGACAGCACGTTTACCATCTTTGCTACGTATCCTAGCATATGCTGAACCATCGTCCATTACCTTTGTTTCCATTCGAACTCCCACAATGTAGGGTTGTCCAAGGATGAGATGATATGAAGATGTATCCTGTACAAAGAAGTTTTGGTCAATCTTTACATCACCTATTGTTACCTTCACACCTGGACATGCTGCATACAATTCACCGGATGAATTGTTTGCCACTTTTACCATCCAACCATGATCTGTGTCCATTGGCCATTTGCACTTGTTGTAGAGACTCTTTGACATTATGTTTATTTCTGAACCATGGTCAATCAAGGCAACAAATGGCTCTTCAAGATCACCTACCTTGACCAAAGTTTCTGTAGTAGCCCTTGCCCAATGACTTCGTGAATAGTAACTCCTAGGAATATCTTCAACTTCTTCATCATCATTTGAGAAATGCACTTGCTTCACTCTCCCACTAGATTGGTAGCATCCTACCATAGCTTCATCATTCTCCTTATTTTGCAGTTGCATCCCTTGTGTCTTCGAGGTTTCCCCTTCAACCTGTGGACGAGAAACTTTAGCAAGGGTTTGCCTCTTCCTCTTGATAATGTCAATGATCTCCTCGTGGAATTCACGCTTTGCAATGCCAAGAACTTCTCCCAGAGTAAACTCAATCTTGCTATTCAAGATACTTTCCTCCAAGACTTTCTTTAAATCTGTAGCAACCTCAATATCAGATTGTAGTTTATAAGTTGGGCCTTTTGTCTTACCTTTCATTGGCTCTTTCTTCTTTCTTGTTGTAGACTCCTCCATGAGTACTTCAGGTGGAGATGCTCCTTGTGTTGAGGGTGTTTGAGAAGGCATTGAGTCGCTTCTTCCCCCACTTCTAGAAGCTCTTTTTGATGGTCCTTCATCAGCATTCTCACGTCTGCGCTTCTCTTCTACAATTGCCTCATTTTGTTGGCATTTTGTAATGTAGGCATGCACTGACAATGAGTCCACTGGATCATTCCATCCTGTTTCTAGACGTATGCAATCATCTGCTTCATGTAGAATCTCTTTTGTAAGCTTTCCCTTTTTAGCTAATTGCATGACATTTGGCCAAATTCGACCATGATGGTCACTCACCTCTTCATCACAAAAATGTTCAATTTTTACTCCATAAGTAGCTGCCTCAACTGAAGAGGTGGCATGCTTGGTTGCCATATCTTCAACTAAGGTTTGCATTCCCCCCTTCCCAAAGTTAGTTCTCAAGGGTAGACCTGTCTCTCTTAAGAGGATTTTACCATCCTTAAAAAAGACAACATCTTTTGACAAAGCATCACTAAAATCATCACAATCCCTTCTTACATGGTATGTACTATCACACCAAATACATCTATTAACAAACCCTTCTTTGGGCTGTTGTCTTTGCCTAGGAAGTGGCCCTGATGGTTGGCCTTTTTCTTCAAGCTTTGCAAACTTCACCTTCAAGTCACGCATTCCCTTCACAAGCTCATCTAGCATGGACTCATCAAACTTAGGAGCGATAAAAGTAGGCTTTACCATTTTGTCAGAAGTTGAGGTGGAAGGACTTGTAGTGTTTACTACCATCTTTTCCCTTCTTCTTTGTCGTTTGGCAAGCAGTGAGACAGCACCTTCAACCTCATTCCAGTCGGTCTTTAGTCCTTGCTCAGCATCTTTATCTTCAAGAAGAAGCTCCAAATTTTCTTGAAACTCTTTACCTGCAGCTTGTAAGAAAAGATCTGTCTTCTCTGCATCTAGTGTGGCCCTTTTTGTCCTAGTGAGTTGTGCATAGCGCCGCTCAAATTCCCTAAGTAGCTCTGTTATTGATAGTCCTTGCTTTGGCTTGACTACCCATTCTAAGAATGTCCTTTTGGTCACTCTCTCCGAGTCCTCCATGAAATATTCCTCCTTTAAAGCTACTTTGAGTTCTTCCCAATTTCTCCCATGCCCATCTTTAATTGCCCTAAAATGCTCCCTAATTTCTGGAGCAACAACTAGCTCAAAGCTTTGAATCATCTCACCTTCTGACACGTGATGCAGCTCCATCTCCTTCACATACTCGCGTAAGTACTTGGTTACATCTTTGCCATTGAACTGATCCATTCTGTTGACGACCGCTTGTATGGCCTTCGTTGCTGAAATCTCCCTTCTTTCACTAGCATGTTGTTGTTGCATGAACATTGCAAATGCTTGAAACATTTGCATTGTTGCTGGGTCAAAATGCCTACCCTGTTGCTCACCATGATCACCCATGGTTACCCACAAACTCTCACCCTAGCAGATTCGCGTCGGGTTCACCAAAAATATGTCGAGAAATTTGCGGTCTTGCCAGGAAAGCACCGGGCTTATGGCTGTGACAGTTTGTGAGAGAACTCAACAAAAACTATATGAAGGAGTTAAACCATAGATGCCATGAAGACTAGGGTTTGGAAAGAAGTGCAATCAAAGAAGACTCACTCTTTCTCTCTTGCATTCACACACACAAAGAAAGAACGCAAAAGAGAATGTCAAAACAATACGAAGATGAAAACATCAAGGCTATGGTCATATCGTATCATGGGTAATATGAAAGGGTTAATGGATGAGTTAATGGCATTTAATCTTGGCTGACCAAATAGGCTACGAATTGTTCTTTGGAATTGTAGTTTTGTGCTTACCATAATATATATATTTTGTCTAGTGATTGAGATTAATTGTGTGTACAAATCCTCTTGGTTCATAGCAAGATAACTACACTTACATCAAAAGAAAAATTATAGTTTATGAGAGGTAGTATGATGGGATCCGGTGATAGAAGTATTTCATTGAGCCTTTCAGGGCCGAAGAGAAACACTATACGTTGTTGAAAGTGTATTTTACGGCTAATCCATACGTTAATTCTAATAGATCGTACAGAGTGAAAGCGATAGAAATGATCATCATGTGGGTTATTCATCTAAGATAGTATGTAAGAAATGTAGATATGAGAGAAGTGAAGAGATGAGAAGCTTCCCTCCCAAGCCCTATTCTTGCCCGTAGGCAATAAGGATACTGCGGGGAGAGATGTACCTGTAGCAAGAGAACCTAGAGAGGATGAATTACTAAGAATGAGAGAGATAGGTTTGGTTAAGGAGATGAGATTAGATACATATATATATATATATATATATATATATATATATATATATATATATATATATATATATATATATATATATATATATATATATATATATATATATATATATATATATGTTGGATTAGAGATGAAAATGAAAACAACAAGAAATCAAGAAAACATCAATGTAGAACACATCTTACTTGAAACCCTTCGGCACCATTATTGATGGGAGAGAGAAGAAGAGTGGATAATTCCACTTTGATTGATACACCAAGTGCAAGACCTTCTTTGATTAGAGTTGATCTTCTAAGGTTAGCTTGTTGCAAGAATGGCTAGTCTCCCTCTAGGAGAAAGTGTAGGCTTGGGCTTATGTGAATGGCTAAGTACAATTAGGCATTACTACTCACTCCCTCAAGAATTCCTCTCATCAATGGCTTGAATGCTTGAGTTCCTTCCAAGGAAGAAGAGGTCCCCTTTTATAGGTGAAGGGAACCCCCAAGGGTTTACACAAGAAGAGAGGAGCCAGTGTGAACAGGAATTGAAAAAGTTGGAAATGAGCTGTCCCTGCATGATGTGGGCAGACTGGGGTCCAGTATTTTGATCATATCTCCTCAACCGTGGCTCCAAATAAAAACGTAAAAATATGGGCAAAAACTTTAGCTCATTAGCTACGATTTTCATTTTAAAATCGTTTTTCAATTCGGATTGGAACCTTGTGTAAAAAATTCATCAAAATAGGGTCCATTTATGGCAGCAAAAGCCTTCATGTAGTCTCCTTAGCCTAGACTTTCATTTAATTCCAAAGGACACCCCATGCCATATGAAAGCATGACATTTCTCCTTGACAAAGTTTTGTAATCATGCTTGCAATAATCCATTAAAATAAGTGTATCTTTGAAATCATGCCACCTAGTGTCCCACTAGGATTTGATTCTCTCCTAGTAGCTATTTAAAAAGAAATATAAGAAAAGTATAAAAAATACATAGAATATATATATATTGGAGTTTACCCTAGATATAGGATCTAGCTAGGGTGTGAGATGATAATGAAATAGTAGAAATAAAGAATCAATGCTTTTTGCCCCAAGTTAAAGAGGCGGAGCTATTGATGCTTTTCCCATAGTATTTTCTGATGGTAAAGTAAGGATATGTTACCCTTGAGAAAAATAATAGGATGAGATAGAAGGCTTATTATTATACTTAAATATGCATATGTACACTATAGGAAATATAATTATGTATCTAAAAAAATACAAGATAGATCTTGTAGCATGCGTTCCCACTATGTACGTGTCACAGCACGACAGCGCGTGCGCGGCGCGGCCGCGGCGACCTTCTCAAAAAAATAAAAAAAATATATATATATATATCTAAATTTTCCCCAAAAAAAAATAAATAAAAACCGAAAATATTTAAGCGTGAGTGATTGGGGGGCTACACTAAAATATTGATCGGGATCGGGATCATTGCCCCAAGCCCAAGATCATTTCCCCAAGCCCAGGCCCAAGCATCAGTCCTCAGTCTTATGATATATACTAGACTCACTCTTATATATATACCCTACCCCCTCAAGAGGGAATGAGAGCATGTGGGGCAAGTCCTCCACTCTCCTCCCTTCTCTTCCCACTTGCACCCTTAGACTTTCTAATTTGGGCCTAGTTCCCTACTAGAAATTGACGGGTTTAGGGTCTATGAGGGCATAAAGTGACCAAACGGAGGGCTATAAAGCACGGCACATCCCTCTGACCGAGATGCTCGTTTTGAGCTATCATACGTTCTATTCTATAGCTGGGTCAGAAAAAAAGGACCAAAAAATCAAAAAATAAATAAATAAGAAAAGACTTGGGTTGCAAAACACCCAAAAATAATAGGTGTGCAGCCTTCACGGGCACTCACTGACACTTCTAGGGGATCCAAGTCATATGAACCTGCGCTCTGGACAAGTGTTAGAGCACGAGCATATTGGTAGTGCCTCCATTTACGCGGGCACCCATTATTCCTCCACCCTAGGTTCTGGACCTTTGGCCGGGACTCAAGGTAGCACGACCCAAGATCCTCATATCGCGTCTAGTGATTCTTCCTCTGACTACAAAGTCATGGAGGGGTATCCTACACCAAACCCTGATAGCTCAAGTCAAGACATGCATGCCATGGGCCCACGGCCCGGGTCAAGCGTGTTTAGCCGCTTAAAAAAGACCCTTAGTAGAGCTACTCGCTCCGAATATGCGGTTAATGAAATAAATGAAGGGAGTGGGGAAGTAAATTCGTCATTCATGCCTAAAATAAACCCTATGCTTCTTGAGAGTGTGCATGTGAATGTTCCATCCACTGCACCTCCTGATCCTTTAGGACTATCTCCCTCTGAGGTTCTACTACCCGATGGTAGGAGTCTTGCCAAAGTGCAAGAGATCGAACGCTATATGCAAGCAACAAGGGAGAGGGAAATTGAGAACCTACGAAGGCTAGAACAAAGTCGAGCCTTGAAAGCAAAGGCTCCTATGACAAAAATCATGCCATCCGAGCAACCGAGTGCTCCCAAGGTAGCAGTCACGGAGGGGCAAGCGATGGGGAGCAATAATGCTTCCACTTCAAGGGAAACCTCCAGCATGCCAGGCCTAGATGGGATATTCCTAAACGAAAATTGGGAGTATGACCTACAAGTAGAAGCTTTAACTGATCGGTACACAAGACACACCTATCTTGTGGGTTTGTTAGACGTTCTACAATCCACATCGAGTGCTACTAGCATAGATGAGCAACAACAGAAAGTCTGTGATGTCCTCCATAGGATTGTCGAGTTAGAAAGACATAACACAGGGATCAACATGCCTTCAACAGGCCTAATGAGATTCTTGGATACGGGAAAGGCCAACCAACCAACCCTATCACAAATGGAGACTCCCTCAGTGAGCCCCATTGATCTTCCATATGTTTTTTCACCAGGAGCCTCAGTACAATCTGAGCCCACAAGTGGCAGCTTTACCTTCCCAGATCTAGCTCATCTTTCTCTTAATGACACTACGGCTACCATGCATATCCCAGTGGTGAGCATGACAAGAAGTACACCATGGAGTTTATTTGTTAACACTGCGCCGATGCCTAGTAGCACAGTGCCCCCAACTATACCTACATGTATGTATCAATCGTGTGCACCTGTCGTACCTCAGCCTCATGTAGCTCCTACACCTCCGATTATTACAAGAACTTATAATCCACAATGGCATTATCCAAGCTCTTATACAAGTGGAGCCATGCTATTTAATAATAACATGCCATATCAGGCACCCCCTATGCCTAGGGCCACGCCTGTAAAGAAGGAGTTACAATTTTTTTGCAATGTATTGTTAGAATTAAGGTATTAGCTATGGAATGTTAGTTCTGTAAGGTTCAATGTTAGTTCTGTAAGGTTAGTTTTGTAGATCTGTTAGCTACTGTAGTACTGTGTAAATAGTGTTAGAGTGTGTGTGGCACTATCTCTATTAGCTGTAAGTAGATAAGTTAGGTGTAGGTTAAGTGTGTGTGTGTGCGCGCGCGTGCGCGGCGCAGCCGCGGCGACCTTCTCAAAAAAAAAATTATATATATATATATATATATATATATATATATATATATATATATATATATATATATATATATTCCCAAAAAAAACCGAAAAAAAAATAAATAAAAACCGAAAAATATTTAAGCGTGAGTGATTGGGGGGCTACACTAAAATTTTGATCAGGATCGGGATCATTTCCCCAAGCCCAAGATCATTTCCCCAAGCCCAGGCCCAAGCATCAGTCCTCAGTCTTATGATATATACTAGACTCACTCTTATATATATACCCTACCCCCTCAAGAGGGAATGAGAGCATGTGGGGCAAGTCCTCCACTCTCCTCCCTTCTCTTCCCACTTGCACCCTTAGACTTTCTAATTTGGGCCTAGTTCCCTACTAGAAATTGACGGTTTTAGGAATTCCGAGGGCATTAAGTGACCAAGCGGAGGGCTGTAAAGCACGACACGTCCCTCTGACCGAGATGCTCGTTCTGAGCTATCATACGTTCTATTCTATAGCTGGGTCAGAAAAAAAGGACCAAAAAATCAAAAAATAAATAAATAAGAAAAGACTTGGGTTACAAAACACCCAAAAATACTAGGTGAGCAGCCTTCACGGGCACTCACTGACACTTCTAGGAGATCCAAGTCATATGAACCTACGCTCTGGACGAGTGTTAGACCACGAGCATATTGGTAGTGCCTCCATTTACGCGGGCACCCATTATTCCTCCACCCTAGGTTCTGGACATTCGGCCGGGACTCAAGGTAGCGCGACCCAAGATCCTCATATCGCGTCTAGTGATTCTTCCTCTGACTACGAAGTCATGGAGGGGTATCCTACACCAAACCCTGATAGCTCAAGTCAAGACATGCATGCCATGGGCCCACGGCCCGGGTCCAGCGTGTTTAGCCGATTAAAAGAGACCCTTAGTAGAGCTACTCGCTCCGAACATGCGGTTAATGAAATAAATGAAGGGAGTGGGGAAGTAAATTCATCATTCATGCCTAAAATAGACCCTATGCTTCTTGAGAGTGTGCATGTGAATGTTCCATCCACTGCACCTCCTGATCCTTTAGGACTATCTCCCTCTGAGGTTCTACTACCCGATGGTAGGAGTCTTGCCAAAGTGCAAGAGATCGAACGCTATATGCAAGCAACAAGGGAGAGGGAAATTGAGAACCTACGAAGGCTAGAACAAAGTCGAGCCCTGAAAGCAAAGGCTCCTATGACAAAAATCATGCCATCCGAGCAACCGAGTGCTCCCAAGGTAGCAGTCACGGAGGGGCAAGCGATGGGGAGCAATAATGCTTCCACTTCAAGGGAAACCTCCAGCACGCCAGGCCTAGATGGGATATTCCTAAACGAAAATTGGGAGTATGACCTACAAGCAGAAGCTTTAACTGATCGGTACACAAGACACACCTATCATGTGGGTTTGTTAGACGTTCTACAATCCACATCGGGTGCTACTAGCATAGATGAGCAACAACAGAAAGTCTGTGATGTCCTCCATAGGATTGTCGAGTTAGAAAGACATAACACAGGGATCAACATGCCTTCAACAGGCCTAATGAGATTCTTGGATACGGGAAAGGCCAACCAACCAACCCTACAAGCAGAAGCTTTAACTGATCGGTACACAAGACACACCTATCATGTGGGTTTGTTAGACGTTCTACAATCCACATCGGGTGCTACTAGCATAGATGAGCAACAACAGAAAGTCTGTGATGTCCTCCATAGGATTGTCGAGTTAGAAAGACATAACACAGGGATCAACATGCCTTCAACAGGCCTAATGAGATTCTTGGATACGGGAAAGGCCAACCAACCAACCCTATCACAAATGGAGACTCCCTCAGTGAGCCCCATTGATCTTCCATATGTTTTTTCACCAGGAGCCTCAGTACAATCTGAGCCCACAAGTGGCAGCTTTACCTTCCCAGATCTAGCTCATCTTTCTCTTAATGACACTACGGCTACCATGCATATCCCAGTGGTGAGCATGACAAGAAGTACACCATGGAGTTTATTTGTTAACACTGCGCCGATGCCTAGTAGCACAGTGCCCCCAACTATACCTACATGTATGTATCAATCGTGTGCACCTGTCGTACCTCAGCCTCATGTAGCTCCTACACCTCCGATTATTCCAAGAGCTTACAATCCAAAATGGCATTATCCAAGATCTTATACAAGTGGAGCCATGCTATTTAATAATAACATGCCATATCAGGCACCCCCTATGCCTAGGGCCACGCCTGTAAACTTTGGACCACCGTCTGGTACACCACCATACGAAATATGGGACCCAAGAGCCGCGTGTATTGCAAGGCCAAGGCCAACTCCCATCTCACATGTGGTTCCAGGAGCACATACACCCATTATACCTGCTCAAATAGGAGATTTGGCAGCATTTGCTCAAACTATCGGTCGCTCTATTGCGGAAAACATGCGTAGTGCACCTGATAGAGAGCCTAGGAGCAAGGCAGTTCAAGTAGCTAAGCTCACACAGAAATTCAGTGGAGACGGAGATGCTAGAAAGCATATGGAAGTCTTTGAACATGTGTGCGATTCCTTGGAAAAGCACAATGAGCTACATATGTGTAAGGCTTGAGTTTGACCCTAAGTGGAAAGGCTGGAGATTGGTATAGAACCTTAAGAGTAGAAGAGAAAACGATCTACTCTACTCTTAGGAGACTGTTCTTAAAAGAATACATACGAGAGGGAGTACTTTGGGGTGTAGCCTCTCAGCTCCAGAAAGCCCAACGAGAAGAAGGTGAATCCGTGAGAGACTTCATTAGTCGCCTAAAGAATTTGAATTCTCGATGCAATCCAAACGAGCGATTCAACAACAACCAATTGCTCGATAGATTCATTAGGGGACTATGACATGAAAGTATCTATAATGG
Organism: Adiantum capillus-veneris; assembly: GCF_014529385.1. Classification (NCBI taxonomy): domain Eukaryota; kingdom Viridiplantae; phylum Streptophyta; class Polypodiopsida; order Polypodiales; family Pteridaceae; genus Adiantum; species Adiantum capillus-veneris. Next base: position 92,520,530 of record NC_140953.1, on the reverse strand, counting down.
CCTAGTCATTAGAGGTATCACTACTTGGGAAGCAGTCACCATGAATGCAATCCAATTGGAGGATAATTTAATGATTGCAGGAGAAAGAGTGTCCGCCGAGCCGAAGTCTAGTAGCTCGCAAGCGTCAGGGCATGAGCCAATGAAGATAAAGCCAATCGTGAAAGAGCAAACGATATCTGAGATGACTTTGGCAGATCTCACCAAGGCCATCCAAGAAAGCCTTAGGGGTAATCGTGCTCCACAAAACACTCATATGTATCCAAGAAGGGAGCAACAATGGTGCTCAATTTTCTTGGGCCCACATACTACGAGTGAATGCCCTACTTTCAGAGTAAAGTTTAACGGGACTTGTAACGCGTGTGGTAGGTATGGCCATCAAGCGAAGGATTGCCTAATGCTTAAACGCATCATGGAAAATAGACCGCCTATAGCTTGGGCAGACTCACCTCGAGTTCCTGCATTGATGCCCACCCCACCCATGGAGCAACAATTGCCATTACAGCACATGGTCCCTAGAACCCAAAATGTGATCCAAACCACACCATTGCCACCTCGAGTACTAGGACCGCAACCCCCTCATCCAAGAGTTACACCTATGAACCAAATAGGTTGCGAGTCATCTAGTACTTATGTAGATTGCGAAGAGGACATAGACTCTAGTATCACCTATGGAGTCGACATGCTTGAGGAGTGTCCCATGTACTATATGGAAGACCATTGGGGACAAATCAAACCGGTATATCAAGCTACTGCGCTAGCAGCAAGAGGCCAAAACATTAATAGTTTTTCCAGGAGACCACCTCTTCAGTGCTACGAATGTGGTGGACCACATCGAGTAGCTGAGTGCCCCATTAGAATGCAAAAGAATGCTGCACTAATGCAAACAAGTCAAGGGAGTGCATTGGCAATGCCAATACTCATTTGTAATCGTTGTGGCATAGATCATTTGATCGCACAGTGTCCTAACAATCCAAACGCGCCGAAAATCACACCATTGAACATAATAGAGATTGTTGATGGGACACCATCAACTATAAACATAGCACCAATGAATGCACTCACACGGCCGATGCTCCAAAAGCAAAATTACATCCTCGAAGAGAGAGATGTTGCATCCATTGGCAGAGCGAGAAAGAAGAAAACACGAAGAAAGAAATCCCTTAATGCTTCTAGCTCAAAACCTAGTTCAAAGACTAACATAGGGACAGGAGAGGATCCCGTGTATATGAATGACCCTGAGGATGACTCAGATTCGATAGAGACCACGGAGACCAAAACTGTTACTACAAAGGAAAAAGCCAGTGAGGAGGATCACGAGAGGGAATTACGACGAACACCAAAAGAGTATTCAAAGTTAAACCACCCAATTGCGAACCCCCAAGATAAGCCACGAGAGACAAAAAATGAGGATTGTAAGAGAAAGATTGGAACCTATCCAAACCCAACAGTGGAAATTGAACGAGTCCAACAACTGAGGGGTTTGGTAGAAGAAACTCAACGAACATTAGAACCTGAACCCAAACATATCCAGATGTCGGACACAGTGTTTCCCACACAAGTTCAACCTCACAAGAACTACAGGCCGTTAGCTATACCCAGTATCATTCGGGAAGAGAGTGAGGGTAGGACATCTGAAAGTGGACACACACCTTTCCTACTAGAGAGAATGTTTGGTGAGGGAATGCCCGACCCCCTTGAGGAAGTGGAGATTCCATCTTCACCATTCTCTTGTCAGGGTCCTACGTCCCACAAGATGCCATTAAATGTTGCCAAATTGATGGATTTCATGTCTTCAGAAGTTAGAACCACCATCATGTCCAAACTATATAAAGACCCCGAGCTAGTCTCAGCTCTTCGAGCCTTCCTCAATGGAGAATTACAGGCCGGATTACCACAGTTTGCACATATGAACAAACCTGACTCGGTAATGAATGATGAGGAACATTTAGCACCACCATCTGACCTAGCGGGACATGAATCTGTAATTGAAGTACCCGTTAACAAGTTGGGGCAATACTTTGAAGGTGATGAATCTAATGCTACTCTACCAATCACTACTAAAGGATTAACTGTAAAGGGGGTCCTTGACGGTGGTGCGGGAGTCAGCATGGTGACAAAGAGTTGTTGGGAGTCTATGGGGCGACCTCACCTTGAAGCCACAAGCGTAGTGGTAAAAATGGCTAATGGATCTATTGTTACGCCTATTGGAATGCTAAAGGATCTCAGAATCAGGTCTTGGGACACAAGGTAAGGCAGACTTTCATTGTTATGGATTTTTCCAAGCATCCTATGTCATTTGAGATGATCTTAGGGCGTCCATTCATGAGGGAAGCAAAAATGGTGCATGACTGGTCCAAAAACCACGTCTACTTACAGTTCCAAGACTCTGTCATTCGAGTTGATCTTTTAAGTGGTCGAACGCATCCTCTAGGAAATAAATTCATCATTGATAATCGATCAGACACAACAATTCACTCAGCTCCATTACAGTATTGTTACACGTGTAACGAAGACACGGATATTGGGGAGAACTCTCCTTATATGGATATCCTACCCGGAATGGCTGAGTCAGACAATGTCGATTGGGTGCACCTAGCGGCAACTATAGATACATGGGGAGCTAGAGGAACAACTTGGGTAACACCAAATGAGGAAGAGATACCACACATTGCACTAGTAAACATGTTAGGTGTAGCGCATGTAACATCCGATGATAAGAAAGAGGCACACCTACCTGAGAGTGAAACTGATGATTCCTCAAAAGCTTCAGGCCAATACACATCAGAAACGGAATCTCAGGGAGAAATGGATTCAGAACCTGAGGAAACATCGAGTGAACCAAGTATAGAAACTGAACACTCAAGGCCTAGTACGACCATCTATGGTAATTTATATGAGAGTGAAGAAGATACAAGCGAAGACCTATCAGGCGAGTCGAGTTCAAACATTTACCAAAATCAAAACCTTAACAAGAAACAAAGGTCATATAAGAGACGACGATATCGAGCAAATGTGAGAGCTAGGATAAACAAGGAAAGATCTACTGCAGAATGGCTTAGCTATCTAGGGGCATGTGATGCTCATCGAAAGCTAGTAGACAATTGGGGTGAACATCTTCAGAGTGTCATGTGGTGCAGCCCGCGACCCATTGACCTCGCTCAATTGGAGGTTACAGAGCCGAAATTGAGTCGAACTATAAGAAGACGTCAAAACCGAGAGTTAGCTCAACAACAAAAGGAGGCAGAACTAAAAGAAAGGTCTCTGTCAGGACAAGAGCCTGCTGACTTACATACGGCTCCTGAACATTTTAAATCTTATACCACGGGGGAGCGAAAGGTTGTGTATGCCAAATCCCAACGAATACCTACCAATGGAAGCAGTGGAGTCTATGATGGTCCAGCGATAGTTAAAGAGATAGAATTAGCAGAACCAGGTGAGGAGTCTAAACCAGTCTTTATTTCTCAAGACCTTACCGAAACTGAAGAGGCTGTACTTAAGGAGCTCCTCAAGGAATACAAGGATATCTTTGCTTGGACATATCATGACATGAAGGGCGTTCCACCTTCTGTGGTGCAACATACAATTCCCATGATCAACACTGCTAAACCCGTCCAGCAACGACCATGTCCAATGAATCCTAAGTACGCCAAAATTGTACAAGAGGAGATTGAAAAACTTATCCAATGTGGATTCATATACCCTATTGACCACTCAGAATGGGTTTCTCCAATAGTCATTGTGCCAAAAAAGAATGGGAAACTAAGAGTGTGTGTGGACCTCAAGAAAGTTAATGCAGCTACTAGGAGAGATCATTATCCCTTGCCATATTCAGAACATGTGCTTGAAAGAGTTGCGGGCAAGGAAGCTTATAGCTTTTTAGATGGGTACTCTGGTTACAATCAAATCACAATTGCATTAGATGACCAAGCTAAAACTGCTTTTATCACAGAGTTTGGAGTGTTTTCATTTCGTGTTATGGCTTTTGGCTTAACAAATGCCCCTGCTATATTCCAACGATTAATAAACACTGCGTTTAAAGAATTTCTAAGGGAGTTTTGTGAAGCTTTCCTAGACGACCTTTGTGTTTATTCTTCTTGGGCGAAGCATTTGTTATATCTACGAAAAATATTTGAAAGGTGCAGATTTTATCGCATCTCATTGAACCCTTTCAAATGCCAATTTTGGGTTAAGCATGGAGTCATTCTAGGGCATATAGTGTCCAAGAACGGGATATCCACAGATGAGAGTAAGATTAAAGCCATTGCCTATTTGCCACCACCTACTAACTATAAAGGAGTTCAAAGATTTATGGGCCATGTTGGTTATTATCGAAGGTTTATTTTAAACTTTGTCGAGATAGCGCACTCATTGTACAAGCTTCTTATCGAGTTTCACTGAACGGAAGAATGTCATCAATCTTATGAGTTATTAAAGAAGGCCCTAACAAGTGCTCCAATCCTACGAACACCTGATTGGAATGTACCTTTTCATGTGCATATTGATGCATCAAACTTTGCTATTGGGTGTGTTCTAACTCAACCAGGAGAACATAAATTGGACTACCCTATTAGCTTTGCAAGTCGCCAATTAAATGATGTCGAGATGAACTACACTACTACAGAGCGCGAAGGTCTAGCTATGATTTACACAATAAAGAAATTTTGCTATTACCTTCTTGCTACCAAGTTTGTGTTTTATGTTGATCACCAAGCATTGCTATATTTGGTAAACAAGCCGTGTTCCACAGGTCGAATTACACGATGGTTGTTAATTCTTCTTGAGTTTGACTTCACCGTTGTTGTGAGGCCTGGGAGAAAACATGTCATGGCGGATCATTTATCTCGTATCCCTAATGGCGAAGCTCCTACGGGGGTTGATGATGAATTGCATGATACTCCTTTGTTCATTGTTGAGACAATGCCTGAATGGAGTGAAAAGATTGTTAACTTCTTAGTTAATGGTTTTCCACCCAAAGAGCTGCGAAAAGATATAGCTCGAAAATTAATCAAGGAATGCGAACCCTATTGCTTACTGGCGGGAACTCTCTATAAGAGAGGAAAAGATGATGTTCTTAGACGCTGTGCCCGCGAGGATGAGTATTTATATATTCTACAAGAGGCACACATGGGCGTAGCTGGTGGTCACTTTTCAGGAAAGTTGACTGCCCGAAAGATCTTACAGTCAGGCTATTGGTGGCCCACTCTGTTTAAGGATGCATCACTTTTTGCAAAGGGATGTGATGAATGCCAATGCTTCAAGAAGCCACAAAGAAGTGATAGGATGCCTCTACATCCCATCAAGGTAACCCAACCATTTGAAAAGTGGGGCTTAGACTTTGTAGGACCGATTAGTCCGGCTGCACGTAACACGCAATCACGATATATCATTGTGGCTACCGACTATGTAACCAAATGGGCTGAAGCAAAAGCAACACGAAAGGCGAATGCAAAAACAACAGCTAAGTTCCTCTTTGAGAACATTATCACACGTTTTGGATGCCCCTTTGAACTTGTGAGTGACAATGGAACTCATTTTATAAATGAAGTAATAAAAGAACTCACATCAAACTTCATGATATCTCACCACAAGTCTACACCCTATTATCCCCAAGCAAATGGCCAAGCTGAGAGTACCAACAAAACTCTCGTCTCCATTTTGACAAAGGCAGTTGAGGCTCATCGCACTGATTGGGACCTAAAGCTTACATCAACTTTATGGGCTTATCGTACTACGTATAAAGTTGCTATTAATTGCACACCGTTTAAGATGGTGTATGGCCAAGAAGCAGTTATGCCATGGGAGTTTGTCATTCCTAGTCTTCGAGTAGCTTCTCAAGAAGGTTGGGATGGTAACCCCTTAGTGGAGCGATTATATATCCTGGAAAGGCTAGATGAAGAGAGGCAATTAGCTGTGCGAAATGCTCTAGTGGAGAAGGATAGGAGAAAGAAGTGGTTCGATAGCCATTTAAAGGATAAAGACATCAAGGTTGGTGATAAAGTTCTTATGTACGGGGTACGTAATGAAAAGAAGAAATTGAAATACGATGGTAAGGGACCATATCGAGTGTGTGAAATCACCCCGCAAGGTACCATTTGTGTGGAGACTCTAGATGGAGTTGAAACAATTGGATTCCTTAATGGGAGTAAATTCAAAAGATATTATGATCCTCTAATCCCGGAAGAGTTGCAAGCTATCCATCAAAAGAAGGCTACCAAGGAACAAGCAGAGCTTAGAAAAATCCAAGCAAGAGTTGAGGCTTGAGAACGACAACAACGTCTTAGACGCCAACGAGAGGCTAATTTGGGAATCACGCAAGCATTTTTCGAGGACACATATGATGACTCATTAGAATCTGAGCCACCGCTACGATACCCAATTGAGCTAAATAGCCCCTATGGGAAAGTACTATACAATGCCTTATTAGATACGGGCTAAACACAATTTGTTATCCTATGGAGTTTGGTGTCAATTAGGGAAACCGACCCTATCCCCGAGTACGATGCAAGTCAAGGGCATTAATAAAAAGAAAACTGCTATTCTTGGAGTCCTTCATACCCCTGTTGTCTATGACAATGGAAGCATAGTGCAGAGGCTTCTAGTCATGCCCGCGGGAGCTATGGAAGGCAACGTAAACCTGGGACGCACGTGGATGTTGGCAACCAAATGCACTATTGATTGGGATACTGGTAGTGTTACGACGCAACCATCGACTCTTACCCCTATCATTCAAGCAAAGTCACCTACGTTGCAAACTCTAGCAAAGTTGAAGGATAGCCAACATTCACAAGCCAAGGTGGTTAACTCGTCTTTGCCGGCTACCCATGAACCTAGCACTTCAACACTTGTAGTTGCAGCAAGCAGTAATATTGCAAGTACTCAACCTGCACGACCTAAGAGTACATATCAATGGGTCCCCAAGGCCTTACTTCCACCTACCTCAACCCTCCCATCCATTCCAAGAAAAAATTTCCCTGGAAAACCAAGAGTGCGCCCTAGGAGAGTCAAGACCAAATCACGATGGATTCCAAAACAACTATTAGAAGCCCAAGGCTACTATGATGGAAATGAGCAAATTTGGGTACCTAAACGTAAAATGTGTCCTTCCCTATCGACAACAAACCCATATGAGTCAAACAGTGTAACGCTAAAGCCAATGGCAAACCGTGGGAAGGGAAAGATCACAGAATGCTACACACCTAGTCCAGAGCTAGTTTGGGCTCCAAGGCAAAACCAATTTATTCCACCTAGCTCAGGAAGGGGGGAGTTCCATAAAGCTTCTAGCTCCTCATGTAATACATCCATAGAGGTAAAAGCTTCTACACAGCCTCCACCTACAATAGTGGACCTCCATGAAGCTACAAAGGAATCCACACCTTCCAGTGTTCAAAAATCACCTAATGAACCACTTCAAGTTCAATCCTGGGAGAGTACCTTACCACCCTTGCAACTCGACGAGGCACCTAAGGTAATAGAAAACTAATGGCAAAAATCTTCACCTATAACAACTTGGAACAACTTGTTTCAAAGGGTGACGACATCATTTCAAACAATATGATCTACCCAAGGAAGGGGGGAGTGTTTGTGGACATCCATGATTCACTTGCTTCCCTCTCAACCTTTCTCCCTGATCTCTTAATCTCCAATCTTAGGGAATGTATATATAAAGCCTTATACTCACAAAAACAATATAAAAAAGTAAAAGAGCAAGAGCCATAACACAAATCATAAAAACAAATTATGCACAAGAACACGACCCTTGTAATATTTGCACTCTAACCATCATCTATTTGCGTGTATAGATATGGCTAGTACGCTAGAGTCATCCACTCCTGCCTTGGGTGAGAGGTACCCTCGTTACTTTTCACAAATTTTCACATGGTCTTTCCAGTGCTTGCATGTGAATGGGATTTGATAGGTACGCTAGCATGTGAGAGGAATTTTGAGGAGTTAGAATGGCTGGTACGTCTCTTGACCACGTCTGATCCATACTTAGTAGAGAACGTTTCTCCCATTGCACAAGACTACCCTTTTGACCAAGATGACTATAGGAGTCTAGTGACCTTCTTAATAAACATGGGCACCTATCATGAAGAAGAAAATTTACAGGACTACACGGATGGCACATATGGTCTCATGGATGATGACTTTGTTTATCTCGATGACGAGGATAGGGGTTTAGCCTTAGGGTTTCCCCCCAACCTCTACAATATCCTATTCCCTTGACTCTCTAGGGGGAGTGCAACTAATTAAGTTAGGGTTCCTTATGTTTTTTGTTGTGTTCAATAAGTGTTGGTACCTTTTCCCACTAATGTGCCTCCTGGAGGTATTCCTTTTGTTTCCTAGTGTATACAGGAGCGTGTTGCTATTGATAGGATTTGGACCTTCATGGAACCTTTCTCTCGTTCACACTTCAGATCAAGCGCCACCATCAACACAAACAGGTGTTTCTTGTCCATTAGCATTGTCCCTTATCTTTTTTGCATCTATGATTGTCTGCTTTGATTGTGATTGGTAGCATAATATCCAGCACATTTGCTTAGTATCAAACATTTAATTCAATGTCTTTTTTGTCATAATCCCTTGTCTAGGTTTAAACATCAAGCAAGTCCGACTAAGCTAGTTTAACCAAGTTAGGTGTTAGAGATCTTCTCTTAATACCATGGGGAATTCCTTCCTAATAATTAATGGTTACTTAGGTTCTTAATCCGATTTAGGCAGCATTGTGTGAAATGTACTAGGGCTTTCTAGTGGGCTTGACCCTATTGACCTTTAGCTTAAGTATTATAAAGGGAGTTTACTAGTGTGATGAGCCTGGGGAGGTGTATCAGTGTTATATGACCCCCCAAAGTTACAAAATTAAACTGATGAAAATGAACAAACAAAAAATCAAAGTGCCACATTGTAAAATCTTAAGCTGGAAGAGAAATCTCAGCTTGATTGGGTACTTCACTCACATGTATCGCCTATGGTACTAGAGCCCTAGAGGTTCCCAGTATGGGCGCTTTTTCTTGAAAAGCAAAAAACCCAAGGCATACAAAATAAGCACACACATCAAAATTGAATCACTGTGAAAAGGATTTGGGGGGTCAAAGAAAAAGTAATAAGTCAGGCGATGA